>NC_054416.1:9027974-10227974 GCF_017976425.1 Toxotes jaculatrix
ACCCCTGGGGTATTTCCTTCCGTGTCTGCATCAAAACCTTTCAATGAAACAGTGGGCCACACCCTCTATTGTCTCGCCAGTTTACCCAATGAGCATAGTGTCTGTCCACATGGGTATATCATAGTTTTCACAAACGACCTTGTCCTCCCTCTGTTCAGCCCGTGGAGGACTTGCCTACTTGCATGCCTACTCAATAAAAATGACCTAACATCACCAACAATGTTCAAGGCCACATTGGCACTGTGAGCGATCTTTCCAGTATATCTCAGTGAGATAATGATCTGCAGGAAACCATCTGATGAGATAGCTCGCATGTGCCGCCATACTCATCGCGCTGCACTACATCATCACACAGAGGTGATGTTATGCAAAAACAAGAGGAGCTTTTCAGAGATTTGAAATAAATAAGAGCAATTATTCATTTTATCCTGATTGTTGTTTTTAAAAAATGCATATATCTCATTCATTTACTGCTACTAAATGCTTTGTGGTCATATGCAGGTGTTTATTTTCTTCCATGCTGAGGTCAGCTTCAGTTATGGATATGCGCAGAGGCGCCACAGAGTTCAGATCTCGGGGTGACAGATCTTATTGAGGGGCCTGTGCCAAAGGCATGCACGCAGTCTGAATTCTGAGTGCTGTTTTGGAAGGCTTGTTTCAGTCTTCCGCCGAGGGCTCAGACAGTAGAGTGAGAGCCACTCTGCGCCTTCTCCCTCCCCATCTCTCTTTGTAGTTCAATATTTGATGCTGCTCCTAAGTGATATTGTTTGTAGCTCCACACTGATGGAAAAAGAGATGTGGGCACTTGTACCTGGAACTAACTGTACCAGACTATTACAATGTTCTCTCCAACAACAACAAAAAAAGAAAACCCTGCAGGATTAAAGGTCTATTATTAAAATGAATGACATTCACTTTAACAGGAAAGTTGTTATTCTTGGGCAAAAATTGATTGCTGAAAAAAAACATCTACTGTATTTCTCAAGGAGCATGTGAATCGATAAGAGTTTGGTGGAAACAGCTTATTGTAAAAGGCTGTAGAGGGAAACAGATTTTACTCCATCGCCTTTAATTGCTCCATCCAGCTCTTATTGACTCTAAGTCCTAACGAAGGCCATGTGAAGAGGGCTGGGAAAACAGCTGACAACTTTTCTCCACCTTCCCAGTGCACCGAATGTTCATGAACTAAGCACAAAGCTGGCAAGTTGAGACAACTGGGACACGATACTTCATCTCCTTCCCTGCTCAGTATCTGCAGAGTGAAAGACCGTCCAGAATTCTCACAAACATGGAGCTGGAGGACAACGGTAACGGGAAAAGCCAGACCACTCATTCTGGGCCTCAACCTGTCTCACAGGGAGGAGTAACACAAAGCTGGAACTAAAAGCAGTTCATAAGAGGAGAGAGAGGATTTGGGACAATGGGGAAAACAATGCAGAAATGGTCACAGAGGGTTTCCAGGGAGAATACATCCACAGAAGAGAATGAGATATTTGAAGGAGTCTGCAGGGATGAACAGTACAGAGTTGACATACAGCACAGCGGCGCTTGGGAAATGTATACATAAGGGACACGTCGGGCAAGAGAATTGCCTCCAGGCTGTTGGAATGAGAACAAACAGTTTTTTTGAGGGAGGGGAGGGGGGGATACAGAAATTAGAGGAGTAACTCACCAGAGTCAGCAAATTCTGAGGGGACAGTAGAAGAAAGAGAGATAGGAAGACAGAAACAGAGAAAAGATAAATCCAGGTGATATTCAGTCTGATAGGGTACATTTAAGCATTGATAGGTATTATTTCAAGATGAGAAATGTGTGTTAAATGTGAAAATAAAAGAGTGAATAGCCCATTTTATTATGCTTGCAAATTAATTAAAGTATTTACACTTTGAAGAGTAATATGACATTTTGGTAAATACAATTATTTGTATTCTTGCAGAGAGTTAGATTACAAGACTGATACCACGGTCATGTCTGAAGTTTAAGTAAGGAAACAGGTTATTAGCTTAGCACAAACATTATAAACAGGAGAAAAGAGGATAGATTTGGCTCTGTCAATTATGTTATATCACATTACAACACATTTGTTTAATTCTCACAACAACCAAAATAAAAGTGAAGTTGCTGTAGACAGCTGTAGACAGTTTTTAAGGTAAGATAAGATAAATGTGCCCTGGCCCTAAATTCATATTTAACAGATAAACATGAGAGTGGTATCAATCTTCTCATCTAACTCCTGGCAAGAAAGCAAATAATCATATTTCCCAAAATGTCAAACCATCACTTAAAGAGAGACACACATGCATGCCCACACACAAACAGACACACTCTCAGTCATGCACAATCATTAATCAGGGCCATGTTTGCAATTACTAAACCTACTTGCACTGCATTAAATTCACCACAGCCTGTGGTAGCACTAGGTGAAGAGACAACATAGCAGGATAACACTCTAATTACAGCTGGCCATTAAAAGCACATTTAAGTTTGTTTGTTTGGCCACAATAGAGACACACACAGACAGACACACACAGACACACAGACACACACACAGACACACACAGACACACACGGACACACACACAAGCCACTAACTAACCATTTCCCAGCACTAGCAAAACAACCTCAGACTCCGCCTCGGCTCAGAAGCCCACACGACTTTATTTTGAGAAATGTCTATGAAAAATGTATGGATGGAGTCCTGCCAGCTCCTGCGTGGCCCCGCTGAGCTACACTTAAAGCCTAAGAGCACGCAAGGACAAGCTGCACAGCCTCCGTCTTTGATGCATGCACCTGTTCATCTCTCTCCATGCTGCGAGCTCACCAACAAAGTGCTCCTTTGCATTAATGATATCACTAAATGTGCACAGAACACAGTGGCTCATCTCTGGATCGGGTCGACCTTTACTGGACCCTCACGGTAATGCAATCAATGCAATTATTTAACACTTTAAACGAATAAGGCGTTGTTACATGTTCGCTGGAGCAGGTGAAAACTTTCCAATGTGCTAAATGGAAATTTCAAAATAATCTATTCAAATCAAACTGAAGCCCGGAGTGTTGCTTTTGTTCCCTGCTGTAATTAATTCCATCCTCATGTCATGTCACACTGTAGTTATTGTTTCGGTGAATTAATTTACAGTCAGTTATTCGCCAAAAGACTCATCAGTCAAATCTGGTAAGATAATGTCCTCATATTTCTACTGTATTCATACTGAAGCAGAATTCGACCGTTTTAAATCCGCTTATAAGAAACAACATATTTATTAACACATAGAAACTTAATTTGGACATGAATTATTAGATGCACTGTGGCGACTAAGGCCAGAACACAAACAAAAATCGCACGGCCTCAGTCTTTTGCATAATCCAGTCTATTTATTTTTATGACATCAACCAGGCACTAAATATTTCAGCCTACCATTATGAGTGCATGTTAGATGTCCCTTAGAAAACCAGATGACAAATGGCTTCACATGGAGCAGCAGGGTGGAGTATGTATAACCCTCTGTTGTACATTTACAACCAGCCATCCTGACTTCCATCTCCCCAGCAGGCTATGATTTACATTTTAATCACAGGGATGGAAAGACGAATATACTCAGACGGGACGCCTTGGATTCAGTGCACAACAATGAGTTGATGCATGTTAATGGACACTTTAAGGCCTGTCTCGGCACAGCTTATTAATCTTTCCTGAGCTGACTCATTCTAGGTTTGGCTTTCAAGGAATGTAAAGTCATTTCAGAGAAAGCCGTCTGAAATGCCGGCTCATGTCTGCTGATGCAATCACATCTAACCATTGTTTTAAGCTTATAAATGGCTTTTGGACCTTGTCCTATGTGGTATTTTGCCGCCTTATAATATTGATACTGTTGCTTTCAGTCAAACAGCATACACTGAAGATGCATTTCTGCAAATGCAAACTAAAGGAAAAAGGGGGGTAAAAATGACATCATCCCGTAAGCTGGCATTAGTATTCAACATTAATATTCATTTTTAAGGATTAGGATTCATCACATCATGAGATGTTCCTTCCACATCCAATTCAAAGACCTTTCACCAAAGCTAAAAAAGAGGACACTCTAATGACAAATTCTTCAAAACCTCCCTAAATCCCTGTTGCCAATTTTGTGCCCATTAAAGTGAATTTTTCCTTTTCCTTCTTCTTTTTCAGGGATGGCTGAGAATGGGATGACACTGCACCTCCCCTGGCGTATAAACATATTCATCCCCTGCGCCGAGCACTGACACTGCCGTTTTACATTTCCTTTAGCTAAGCTAATAGGCCTTCATCTTGGATTAAAGGAAAATGATCTTCCACCTCAGCAGTGCTCTGACACAGCACTGAGCTTGTCTTGTATGGACCAGTTTCAAAAATGGATCAATTCAGTCTAGGCATACAGCATACAGGCTAAATAAGCATTTCTAAATGTTGTTGGTGGAGACTGGATTTTAAGGAGTACCTGAAAACAGGACTTAGGTCATTTCAAGTGAGAAAGGCAGAAAAGATGACAAGTTCTAGGTAAGATCAACCTGAAAACAGAAACAGTAAGAACATCTGTACTTGAGGAGTTGTGTTTTCTGTGTGACTGTCTTACCTTCACTCAAAGGGTCTAACGTATGAATCATCAGTTGGAAAATGCTGTTTCTCATCAAGCTGTTGTGCAGGGAGGCGGAACTGCCCCCCCTCTGCAGCCGAGGTCTTGCCTGTGAGAGAAGAAACAAGGTGTGACTCAAACATCCTGCTGCCTGCGATGGGACTGTTTAAATACGGCATGCTTTCTCCTCGCCAAAGTCCAGTAACTACTTTTTATTTTTGTCATAATCCATCAGGCTTTCAACTGTAAGCACTTCTCAAAAGCTATTTCTTATCTAAGCTTATTTAACAAAGTGCAGGAAACCATGCTGCTTTGTAAGCTTATTTCATTTTACATTATATAGAATGATCTTTTTTAGATACTTGTGCTTGATCCTTGTGCATTTACAACATTTTAAGCCATAGAGAGAAGGATTCATGTTACTGCAACATTTGTTCATGCATCTACGTTGCTCCACAACCTTCAGTTATGCTACTGGTTGGAACATGATTCCCTAATCCTCTTTTGCATAAAACCCCTAAGCGGAACCTGCAACCCAATAAAACTATCACAAAGTAGCCCGGCTTCTTAAAAATATAAGCCCCGTGTGTTGAGACAGGCATTCACAGTCAAAGTGGCATTTGAGTTCTTTTTCAAAAATCACCCTCGCCAAGGTCATTCCAGCAGTTAAAGCTGAACTTGAGAACTGTGGGAAATCAGGCACCGTAGCAGGCGGCAGCTGCTTGGAGTGTGTCCGCCTTTGGCTGCCCACAGGTGATGCATGGGCACAGGAGGTGTCAGGTGCTAATTCACAGGCCCATATGGGTGAGAGCGGGAGACAAGGGAGACATGTAGACTGGCAGGGCTTGTGTAAGGTCTTGAAGACGTGGCTTCTCAGTGTGACCCTGAAGACTCTCCTTCTGCTGCTCTGTGTTATTTGCTTCCTTTATAATCTGGATAAAAACTGAACACTCTTTTGTACTTTTTGGAAGTATAGAAGCCTTAGAATTCAATGCACATGCTGCTTCCTTGATTGTCTTTTGCATGCTGTGTACAAAATGTAAGTGTTGCCAAGAGAAAAAAAAAAAGGCTTCAGAAAACAGACGGAGCTACTCTCTGCACACAGGGAGGCTGAAGGTTAGAGATAACAGTGTCCATGTCTTGTTCACAGTATGGAGGGAGAAACACAAGTTACGCTACTACATCTACACAGAAACAGGGACAAACACTGAAGTAGACGGGAAGAGTGTCAATCAGACAGGACCTACCGACAACTTGCCGTCATCCTCTGGCGCCCCAGGACTTGCCTTCTCATCCAACACAAAGAGAAGAAGAAGTAAAAGGGGGAAGAGGGAGAGAAAGAGAAAACAGGACATAGATGTGAAGCATGCCGCACACAACCACACAGACAAGATGAAGAAATGATAAAGAGAGACATTACGACACAGTTACAGTGATGGCGATGACTGACTGTGATGTAAGTGGACAAGACTTGAGGGACGGATTCCTCCCCACTGCTGTGCCTGCCTACTGTGTCAATCGCAAGCTGAGCAAGATTAGACTGTGTCTACTTGAATTTCCTGGAAATTCATTCAAAAATGTCATTTCAATTTCACTCATTTGACTCAAGGATGTCGACTCAGGTCAGGATTCCTGACATGTCATAGCTACACACTGTGAAGTAGAGTGATGGTGAAGAGGCATAAAAAAAGGATAAAACTTTTCAAATAAAAATACAACTTTCACAATCATTGTGAAAAAAAAATGGAAAATGGCATTCAATAGACTGACATTTTGTGAAATCTAGTTATTCACAGGCCAAGAGAATAGGCTATTGATACTGACAGAAATCCCAACTCTGCATGTTCCATTTATTTAAACTGTACAAAGTGAAGTGCCAAGGGGTGCCCATAAAATAAGAACTTGGACTGTTACATGTTGTCATTTGTATGGATTACACAAACAAGTCGTGATGTGTTTATTGGTGAGCTTATCAGCTACTGGCTCAGGCTCATATTTACTGTCATGACATGAACACGAGTATTTCCTGAAATATCAGTGATTTATCGTAACCTGAGGAGTGTTAAAACCCTAAGGCTTTGCCTCGCTGTTTTAATGCTGTTAGTTTTAATGTGATAATTTTGCCTCTGAGATTGGGTATGTGCCACATCGTGCCAAAGTCACTCCAGTCTTTTAACAATCCCTCAGTTCTCTGCCATCGTTCTCGGTGGGCCATGTGCGGTACTGTAACACAGTCTATTTTTGAAACAAAAGCCTTTCTGACTGAACTACGCTCACTTCATCTCCAAAAACGTGTGTTGCCTGCGTGTGAAATAACAGTCGCTTAAGGCCTCGGTTTGCAACTTCAAGGGAACTAACACAAAGCTTTTGTTCAGTTCTTAGCATATCGAGGCATTGTTTCACAGCCTACACAGGTTTCATACAGAAATGTGTAGAACCTGGAGGCACTGGTGTGCATGGATGAAGAGCACAATACCAAATGAAATGCAGAAAACGATTCCAGTTTGATCTTGTGAGTGTTTAAAAATGCAGGGCAAACATACAAATTTCAAGACAGCCCTCGGACTCGTCAAGCCAGTGATTCATCTGCCTGCTAAATGACGCTGCATTGCATTGACTATTAAATCGCTTGATAACTATGCATGAAGGAGGAGAGTGGTGTTAACTCCAGTTCACGAGGTGAAAGCTTATCTGGGTTTTCTTCTTAACAGATTTCTGGATTTAAAAAAAAAAAGAAAAGAAAATTAAATTGTGTTGGCCTCCTTTTGTTGATTATATCAAAATTAAAATTCATCTTTGCTTTTATTTGGGAGCTGATTTCGTTTTGAGAAAAACCCACCAATGCAATCACTGTGAATGTCAGTACCCACTGTGTCCCACTGTTTCAGTTTAACAGCTCATAATTTACCATCTACAAGGTTATGTCTCTGCACAGCTACACAATAATTACTGAAATGCTGGAGCTGAAATTAAACATTTGCCAAAATATTGAACAGAAGTTCAGCTAATCCTGAGATTTTCCACACAGCTATTCAACTATAACCTCATTTTTTTTCCCCTTTTTCATATCTTCAGGGTAATTCCCTGCACACTTGAGGTATAATTATTCTATTTCATTCCCTATCACCATCCTCAAAGGCAAGTCAGTTGGGTTAGGGGAGAGCAGGTGAATGTGCCAGATAGAGATTACGCCGCGGGTCGATCATTAAGCCAGAGTTAAATATTATGACTAATAATCACATAGGGAGATTAGTATGTTCTCTGGAGTTTGTGTGTTCGCTAATACCAGCAGCTCTGCCTTGCAGTTCTTACATAATGTCACATCAGGATCATTCTTGGAAACGGATCAGCTGAGGGAGATAAATGTTCTTCTGCAGCCGCATGGATGTAACGACGTGTTACGGAGAATTATCGACCAAGAGTGTGACATCATGCAAAAACACTTCCGCTTTCCCCGCTCAAATTGCCCACAGCTTAAAGGGGGCAGGTGGTGGTGGGGGCTTTTGGAGGAATCTGGAGCACGCTGGCGAAACGCTGAAAGCAGAGCTGGAAGTCCTGACTTTCGAACATCAGCGGCAGATTAGAAATCTTCTCATATGCAATCTGAGCGCACAAAAGGAGTCTATTTCTGGGGGAATTTGATTTGCATTTCCTTTTATGCTTCGACATCCAAGTGAAATTACTAAGGAGAATAATAGCTTCTTTTTTCCACACTTTCTAGTTTGCCAATGGTGGAGTTTGATTAAATCCATCATAGCTGTGCTTGATCCTTCAAATCCTTAATTTACTCCTTAATATACCCTAGATATATTATAAAATATGGTAACAGCAATCGGCATTACATTTTACAAATCTAATGAGCCACTTTCCACATCACTTACACCTAATTTCTTTTTCAGAACTACTTGGCTTCCTAAGTTTGCAGGGAGACAAATTTCAGAATCCAAATGTTCCCAATCAGAGCGTACAACATCCTGTAATTTCCATAGCATCAAATTAAGCCTCAAAACTATCATCGCATTCATGTTTTGGGATTCTTGCACGTAATGCACAGCTGTAGCCGTTCCCCCCTTCTTCCAACATTTACAACAGAAAGGCTAAATTTGAATCAATCATATTTTTTAAGACGTGAAATATCAAACAGTGAATCAAATTACAATTTCATCCACTGTGAATGACAAACAGGCCCAAACAGAGGCTTTACAATGTATTTCCATGGTTGTCACAAGGTCATGTGAAGAAGATTAAAGCGCACAGGCCACGAATGAAGTCAAATATACAAGGTCGGTGGAACAAAAGCTCCATTACAGAAGATCTGACATTACTTGGATGATAAATCCTGAGGTGTTAAAACTATAGTAAATGTGGCTGTACTACACATACAGCATGTGTCTGCCTGTGTATGTAAAGATCTGTGAAAACCAGACTGCCTTGCTTGTTAAGCAAACTTGAAAAGTGAAATCTTGCACAGCTCCAGGCGTTTGCCTACACATGCTTACCGTAGGCAGCCTGTCTGTCAGAGCATGACAGAACACCCTTCGAGATTTGTCCATCTAGATTCATCGTGTTAGAGCTAAACTGTTGAGCAGCACGACTGAGCAACATCTCTCTCTCTCTCTCTCTCTCTCCCGTTTTGCCTGGAGACGATAATGATGATCTTCAAGGAAAGGAGGGAAAAGATGCACAACAAGTCAAGAAGCCATCCACTTGCTAATTAGTAACCCCTTCATTTTTCTAACAAGCAGAACTAATTACAGGAGCTGCCACGACACTGATTTCCCACAAGGCACTGCTCATCAGGACTAAGCCAAAATTGCTTCCTCTTACCCCCCCCTCCAATGAACCAATCAGACTCAAGCTTTTGGGAGACAAATACGGGAACAAAAACTGCTGTGTCATTTTTGGAAGTAAATGTAAAACCGAGTTTGAACTGGCGCCCAGTACTTTTTGTCATTTCCCCATTTCAGTACTACATGTGTTTGCAGTGTATTGTATTACAGTGGATAAGTGTTAGTGAATTTAGACTCTGCATGTACAAAAGAAATATTTTAGCTGAGTAATATACAAGAGGTGGAATAATGACCTGCTGCAAGCCTGATCAAATATGAACCCTGTCATTCCTGTCGGATCAGAGCAGGTTTTGATCTGCAGATGCAATAAACAATAAAAGACTGAGCCGGGGTCTTTGTTTTTGAGATTGTAGACAACGACGAACAAAAGTTCCCACCAGAGGTCTGAATTTATATTCTGCAGCGTGTCCACTGTGATCTCTGCCCCAGATTTTTTTTTTTAGCTGCCCTCTCCTGTTTATCTGCATGCCCCGAGAGTTTTTCATGAAGTTATGTGTTGTCATTGGTTTAGGTTTAGATGTATCAGCATTGGTCCTATTGTGTTGTCAGTTCCTGATGCTGAAAGACTTTGATTTTACAGAGACAGGGGGTTTCTAAACAGTGGCAACCACGCCAGACTCAATTGTTGACAGTGGTCCAAATCTAGTTGCCCTGAGGCAATTGGGCAGCCCCGTTTTTTTTCCAGCTATTGGTTATAGGGATAACATGTCTACCCTGTAGCATCCAAAGTACTTTCCAGCTTTCTCAGTATTGTTGTAGCAGCCCTGTTTAGTCTGCCAACCACCGATGACATTTTCTTACATACATCAATGAACAGCAGAAAAACTAAGAGTTTGATTTTCCTCTCTCTCTCTCAGTATTACTCTAAGCAGCACGACTACTCAGTATTAATGTGTTTTGCACAGGAGAAATTAAGATAAGATAAGATAATAAGATAATTGAAAGAAATTCCACTTCTATATGCACAGACAGTTTCAGAAATACTAGAGTCAGTTCCAGGCTGGGACAACACCATCAGAGCCACCAGAAGCTGAAAGGTAGAAGCATCTGGGTGTATTTGTGTTCCAGTTGCCCACCAATGTAAACTGAAAGCAAGATACAGTAGTGTTGCATTAAGTTTGCCTTGAGTCTTATGAATAGAAACTGATCCATAACATGAGATGGAGTTATGACTAGGTAAGCATGCTTGCTGCCTAACCTGGGCTTGTTTTGACAGTTCCCAAACCTAATATGTAATGGATTCTGGTAAACAGATGCTGTCTGTCAATATAAAAGGAACTAGGAAGTTTATACTATTTATTTATATATATATTTTAATGGACTCCCAGCTCTGACTTGATGCAGGGTTTAAGTGTTTTCCAGTAAACAGGCCTACTTATCTGTCTTTGAATGCTTTTAAAAATCTATTGACCATCACAAATTCACACACTTTTTCAGCGGTGGATTAATACACCTTTGGCACTGCAGTGGAAACTGTGGCAGAAGTGTATGTGGGACTGACTCAACACAAACTGTGTTCATATTCACTGTAATGAAGGAACACCAGTGCAATAGTGTGACTCACTGATGTGTTTCAATAGTTTTTGGAGTGGAGCACTATGGCACAGAGGAATAAACTATACCAGGCATTGGCAACACAGACAATACTAGTTAGTGTGATTCATTAATTGCAGGCTTTAGTTGTGGGATTTGTTAACAATAAGAAAAATACAGAAAATCTTATGCTTTAGTTTAGTTTGAATTCAGTATTGCTGTTAAATCCCACGTAAATATCAATAAGCAAAGCCCAAATCACCAGGAGATGCTGCTTTGAGGTCTTTTTCTCCATCCTTTGGTGCCTCATCCACATAATTGTGATCAATGACTTTGCTTTGTTGCATTGTCAGCAGACAGTGGCTTCCTATCTGAGGCAAAGAGCACCCGCAGAAGATCCATATCAAGGAGAGGAGCTGGAGGTGGAAGGGTGCAGAGGCTAGTCAGCTTGGCCTGTTCCATTCAGGATGGACGGGGTAATATGCTGATAGAGCCCTTTCAGGTCACCTTGGTGGGCCTGAGTGGGGATGGGGTTGGGTCGAGGGGCAGCCTCATGAATCATTTGTCCGTCAGTGATGGACATAACAAGTGCTAACCTGCTTAGATGAGAAGAGAGGGGGAGAGGCTTTCAGCAGATTCACTATGCTCCAGAGTGTTTTCTAATTAGCTCATTAGAGACTGTCTGATTGCAATCACTTCCAGTTTAAGAGTTTACTCTCTTAAATTTGGTTTAAAATTCTCTGTGGTTATCTTCGTGATGTCGGCTCCGTCTGCAGCTGTGAGATCTATACACCAGATGATGCGCAGACATCATCGCCCTGGATTTCACAAATTACGGGTATTACACGAACCACAACTCTCACAGCTGATGTAATGTTCAGCTGCTGCAGCTTAGCGAGGCTGATGTTGAGGGTCAAAAATCTCCCCAAGGAAGGAGTTAAGTACGTAAGGCCCGTCAGTCCTCAGCCTCATCCAACCATATGCACTGCGTCCATCTGGCCGGGCTGTTTGTCATTTCATACACCCATGAGATAGGGATCTTGGTGCCCTTCACATGATGCTTTTACAGTGCAGTTACATTAGCTAATTCGACCCCGCTTTCAAAAATAGCCTGTGATCGATAAGGCTTTCAGTTTCTTGCAAGCCTCAGTGTTTCACCTTCAGGCTCTCCCTGAGAAAAAACACACAAAAACACACACTCTCATTTCCAGTTTTCAAGAATTTCTTTGCATCAGGGGCCAGCCTGGCCAAATCTGGATATATACGGATGCCTTGACCTTCATAACAGCTTCGGATTTAAATAAATGAGGGGAATATGTGTGAAAATAATCACATCATTCAATCCAAAGATTATAGTGAAATAAAAAGTATACCTAGCACCATAAGACCACATCAACTCATATCACATCTGATGATCTAAAACCACCCTCAGGTCCAAAGAATGGACAAATCAAATAGAAATGGCCTCCAATGAAGACAGCAGTTTAAGCTGGAGCCAGAGCTGCTCAGCCTGTCTAGGCCACATCAAAAAATGGTTTCATGACTGGGCCTTCTGAGATCCACTGCTCCGTGTGGGCCATAAAATGCGGCGGCTTTGAATGATCCACTGTCTCTGTTCCCCAGTGCTAGATTAAGCTACCCTCTTTGAACAACAGCCTGCGTAATCTATTTCAGGAAACCGCCCTCCACTTGCGGGATGACTTGAGCTTTGTCCCAGATCTCTCCTTTAACCCTTCCCCTAGTTTCACAGTAACCTCAAGTGTGGATATTATATTTAACAAGAACACAAAAGGAGAAGGGTCGAGGGAGAGGCTCAAAGAAAATAAATGCTTTGCAGTCACTCATATTTACAAGTGCTGAAGATCAGTGAGACTGAGGAGGTGCTGTCCATGGTGCTGCACCAAAGGCAAAGACAGGGTTCAATGGGACTGAAGCAGAAAACAAGCAACTCAGACAAAGTGAGGGATATCTTTGTGCAGAGATGAACTCGGAAGATATCAGTAGGCATGTGCACATTTCTTTTTGTTGTGTAAACATCTTTGAAGTGAACTCACAATGGATCCACTTTGCATGTATAATGATCTTTTGCAGGGCAAAAATAATAAGCATTGTTTTACTTCCTTCCCCAAAGCAGACCACACTGTGCTTTCGGTAATTATACAGCAACAGTAATAAGTGACAGGGTGACCTTCAAACCATTAACAACACCAAGGAGGCACTGAAGAGCCACTGTCCACTCTGATAAGAATGGAGGGGGAAGCCAAACAGTACAATAACCAATTGAGGACGACATAAAAAGCAGCCATCAGCACCTGTGATGCAAATGAGGACTTCATTTGTACAACTGTTTCCATTGAATGCAATTAAATTGCATTTGGACAAAAGAAGGGCGCCGGCGAGGTACAACAACACTGCCCAGAGAATTATTCTGCTCGCAGAATAATTGTAGACAATAGAAGAGAGACAGTGAAAGAAGCAAATCTGGCTCCATCCACCCTCCGCTCCAGATTTCTAAAACTCGACACTGTGTTTTGATTGGTCCATTACTTTATTCTGAACTATACCTTTATCTCTATTGACTGGTCTAACAGCCCAACAACAAGGTAAAACCTCTAAAACAGGAAAACTAATTACTGGCTCTACAGTAGCGCTCTGCCATCTCCCCCCTGCTAAGACAAGGAGCCACAGCTGGAACGGATGATAAAACTTGGACTCCTCATCGCCATGGTAAGATCAAAGTCGCAGGTTTTCTATTTTTAAATTATTGGACTCCAGCTCTGTTGTCACTGCCTGAGCCAAAGCAACAAAATGATTCAGTCTGTGTGTGTGTGTGTGTGTGTGTGTGTGTGTCTGTGTGTGTGTGGGCAGGTATATACTGTACATGTTTGCAAAGGTTTGTGCACATAACCTTTAAACACCACCACTGCCTGCACACATAAACAAAGACAGCTCAGCTTAGATTTTTTATGATTAAACTTTGATCATTTAGGCATCAAACCAGCATTAAACCTATTCTTCCTCTTCTGACATGTTAAACTATGCCTCTGTATTTGCTGTAGAAAGCTTCTACTTTGTTGTTTTGATCTACCCCACAGTAACCTTGGACCTGCATGAAACTCTCAAAAGCATTATCGACTTCTGCCTATTCTACATTCAGTTTAAACCAAGGACACTTCTACAACTTTTCTATTAAAAGGACACAAACATGAATACCCTCGCTGCTTTCACAGAAATGCACAGCACAGAACAGGACAAGGACACATACCACACAGATGATACTGCAAAAAAAGGGATTCAGTACTTTTACAGTAATTAAAAACGGGTATTTCAATGGGATTTTCCTACAAATTAGCTTGACAACTGTTTTTATCATCCATTCGGGCCTAAAGAAGAAATCCGAGACAGATGCAGTTTATAATTTATTAGAAGCATAGCAGTGCACATCTGGATTTTGAAGAAAATTAGCTTGACATCCGTCATAATGGAAGATAATCCCATGAACACGTCACCCACGACCAAAATAAACAGCTAGTGACAGAGTTCATGCAGTGCAGCCTGATGTTATAGTGAATGCGGTGGGAGTTCACTTGGATTGGACCGGATGAAAACGACAAACAGCACAACCAGAAGCACGCAAAAACTGGTTTTTATGTGCGAACGGAAGCATCGACGCTGCTGCTCAAATGTCCAAAGCCACGGGGAAGAAACACAAACAGTCTGCTCCCTGCACAGATCCTGCTTTGTAACCGATCTTTGAAGCGCATCCTGATGGAAGATCTCGCCTCCGTGACGCTATTTATAGGTTGGTAATGCATCAGAGGTCGCACCTTCCATCTCAGCAGAACCAACATCTGCCTCGATACACGCTGGCTTATCCAACACTGACGACAGCAGGCACATAATATCGTGGTTGGTTGAGGAATCTCAACACCAACCTGCAGATCCTCATTTCAACAACTATCTGAGACTTTTTTCTCGTTGGAATCACTTTGTGGAATGTTTTGCTAATCAGCCGTTTCATTTGCTCAATCTGCTACTGACATCACACTCATGAACAATTTAATGTAATGAGCTAGCACCATAAAACTTAGCCTTAATTATGCATAGTGTATTGTACTCTCCATTCTGGCATCTAGCAGTGAGGCTGCAGAACGCGACCAACTGAATACCCCTCCCCTCACCCCTCCCTTTCCAAGTATGTGGGAAACCTTCCGTTACTGTAAAAACGCAAAAGGCCCTCTCTAGAGCCAGTGTTTGACTTCTGTGTATTGGGCAGGCTCCGTCAAAGGAGGACCTGCTCTCTATGTAAATAAGAAGGGCTAAGTAAATGAAAACACAACGATTCTTAGTTTCAGACGATTATATGCTAATGAAAACCTAATGCTGAATATTATAGTCAATTTAAATGCCAATCTCCATCGATCCTCCTAAATCCTATACACTGGTCTTTTGAAATGACAGATTGACACAGACTTCATTGTCATTATTGACAAACACTAACTTTTTATGTGTCACGAAGATCATAACAAGTAGAGGTGGGGGGAGGGGGGCTTGTCACTTCTCTGGCTTTCATAAAGCCACAGTGCACAAAGTGCTGGCTAATCTGATCTGCCTGAGTCCTTATTTTCAAAAGCAGCCAGTCACTCCATCAACCAAACAATGAGAGGCCACAAGATAACAAGATAAGCCTGGGCTGGCCTGGTGAGGTGGTCCCAAGGAGGGGGTGTGCAGCAGGTGATGAAAGACCATTCTAATGCCATGTACAGCCAGAGCAAGTCTGCACTGCAGGTCCTCATAAATCTGACTTTCTGACATGTCAGGTCTAAACTGACCTCCTTAAATGACACACAAGGTTTTGAAATGATAAAATCCCTCACAAAAGCTGTATGAATAAAAAGTGTAAAAAGACTGGAATGGAAAAATCATATATGTATTTTTTTTTTTTTACTGTGGAGTGTGGTTAATATACCAGCATTGACTTTGTACATAGAAAAAAAACACAAAAACAGAAAAGGGTTGGACAAATGATTGCTTCAGTGGGTCACCCTCAGCATGCAAAGCCAACTCTAGTACACACATACATCTGTTGCTTCGGCAGTGAAAAATGGTTGAAGCAGAGATTTTCATACTCCTCCATCTTGTGCTGCCATGATCGCTCAAGCCTGTGAAGAGTAAGTAGGAGCCTCTAGCTCTATTGTGACCTTGAACTGTGTCCCTACGGTCTGTACAGTGAGGATTTACTGAGTGTGTGGGTGTGAGATGTGTGCATTCAGATGAAGTGGAAAAGGCATCATGCATTGGGTGACCTTTTTCGGCCCCCTCCGGACATGCTGAGTGACCCAGTGTTCAGTAATCAGACCTTTGTGCATGGGCACGAGTCGACTATGTCCCATTAAGTCACCAAGCACACAACCAGACTAAGAAGCTTAACTGTAACAGAACGTGCAACAATTAAAAGGCGGCAACACAGTAAAGTGACGCCATCTTCGACCTACGAAGCTTTGCAGCTCACAGGGCTAAGATGTGTGACACTGCCACTGAATGCAGAGGGGGCTGACAAAATAACAGTAGAAAATTTACTTCAAGCAAACAACAAAAATAGTATGACCTGTAACCTCAAAAATTCCTAATAAACACTGGATATTTAAAGCTTGACAAAGGTGGTATTTGTTAGGGATTGTTGAATTATATCACACTGTAACGTGATAATGTTTTTTTCCCAGACAGACCACTAAACCAATAAAGATTCCCCTAAACTAGTATTTTCACTGTTATTTCTGGCTTGAAAGTGGGTTTACGGTGCCGATACCAAAAAGAACCTCAACATATTTTGATTTTAAAAACATTATGTAAATGACAGAAGGTAAAACACAGCCACATGCTGCAGAGTCAGAGTTAGGATGGCAGAGGTGGCAACTGAACTCACTGGGCTAAGGCCGAGTGCCCTTGTTTTAAGATTAACCAGCGGCTCAGTGCTCATTAGGTAAACAAAGGTATTAAGCCCCAATCAGACCAGAATTAATAGATAAATACTTCCTTCCAACATCTGTTTGGGTCAGAGACGAACAAATGAAATCACATCATGCACTACGATCAACTGGACTGGCACCTCTGCAGCAGGATTACATGATTCTATTATGTGAATCTGAGTTATTGAGCTACTGGGCCGGTTGTGTTGAATTTAAATATAACTCTGCAGTTTAAATAGTTATTACATCAGTTTAAGCTGCCTGTATTCTTATATTATCATTTTCATTTTCCCATCTTTCTGCTGACTGTTTTGGTTTATTTCTGCCCATAGAACCAACTGTACGCTACCTGCCCAGCACAAAAAGGCAGACCGACAAAGTTATTGAACAGCTGGTGAACATAGTGGAACATTTAGCAGCTAAGAGACACATATTTTGGTGGAGAGATTTAAGTATAATTGGTTTGGCAGGCGCATTAAGCAGCAACCAATGTTTTTCTCATTTGTCAGCATGGTATGGTTGCAAGTATGAGCAAGCACAGTTTCATCTTCTACCTCAGACTAACTCATTCATCAACTGGTAGCTAAGGTTGTCACATGGCCATCATCAGCAGGAACAATAATAATAGATTTCATGAGGATTTCAAAACTGCAGGTGCATTTCTGGAGTATGAAACCATCCACATTCTCCCACTCCCCAGGACTATATGTGGTCTTGAACTCTACTATCCTACTTTGTTGTGATCCCAGTCAAAGTGCACAGCTTTATGGAGCATTCACGGTTGCGTTAACTGGATTGAGAGATTATTGCAGATTACTTTTGAAGGCTGACTATTGAACTGCTGATAAAACAATGACTTTAAATAGACCTAGCATCCACTGCATAGAGCTGAGATCTGACAGTTCTGTTTGTGTTGTATTGATGATGTTACACCTCACCCCTGGGGTGAAAAAAAAAAAAAAAAAAAGAATCCCATGACACCTCTGATCAGTCAAATGATCGAAAAGCAAGCCCCGCTCTTACCATTTAACGCTCTGCCTGGGAGCTAAGGCATTATTTTCTAGAAAATAAGAGAAACAAAGCCATCTATTTTTATGTTACCGGCAGCAGAATAAACAAGTTACACAGAAGAAACTTTTTAAGGCAAAAAAAAGAAAAGGGAACACAGTACCAGCCGTTACGTAATGAGATGAAAGGCAGAGTTTGCAGACAGTACAACACTGACTGATGACTTCTAAATGTAGAGCATCACACTGCTGTCAATGTTACTCTCTGAATCTAATTTTACATGGTATTTATGGCATAAATTGTTGATGGCCTACTGCCAAGTTCCAACCCGGCCACCTACAAACACCACACCACCACTCCTCTTCTGCTGCTGACTGCCTGTACTTCTGTCAATGGCAGCAATGTAACACACAACAGGGACATCCCAATAGCCTAATGCATGAAGTAATCTCAGGGAAGCCCATTTTAATCAAGTGCTTAGCTCAAGGGCACAGCGTCAAATGACACCGTATTGTCCTTAAAACGCAATACTTCACACCTGACCAGTACAGTAGGGGGGGATTAAGGACACCTTGGTGCTCACTCATGACAGTGAACTGACTGACGTAGACAAAAGCTGCTCTCAGTTCTTCAAAACAGCCAAAGACTACAGCTGAAACAAAACAGTGCTGCCAGGCTTTCAACACGTTCTAAGAGAAGTGACTACATCACTAAAGTCCATGCTGGCCTTCACTGGATACCTGTGAGTTTTAGAACTAAGATTTCACTGCTTGATTTAAAAGGTCTACTCCACTTCTTATGAGCCTGATCACTACTTGAGATCCTCAGGCAGTCTCCACCTGTCACCTGACAAGGCCTTTACCATAGGGGCCACTCTAAGACAGTATCTAAGGCAGGAAAGCTGAGTATTCTGTTTTAAACCTCCTCTTAAAAATCACTTTTACATTAAGTTTTTTCTTGAGAAGGATATTTGTTCTAATTGTTTCAATTATCTTGTTTTAGATTGATGCTTTTGTTTCATTACTTGTATTCCTTGATTTTACTGTGAAGAACTTTGTAACTGCGTTTTGAAAGGTGCTCTATAAATATGCTTTTATCATTATTATTGTTACTATGGAAGTGGATACCAAAATGTTAAAATACAAATAAAACACACACACACACACACACACAATGCAGATTCTAGATTTTGTAGGACAATTTTATGAGTTAACTTGTCCTTGCCCTACCGTCTTATTCTCCACTGCTCATGTATGACACACACACACGCCTGCTAAATTGCCAATTAAATCTCAGAATAACACTTGTCTTGAAATACACATGTCCCCAAAGTGTCAAAGCTTGATTAGAAAAACGGTGTTTAGATGATTATATTCTAATAATATTTGTGCCTTTCTAGTTCCATTAACCCTGTAGACCCATACAAACTAAAAAGAGGTTAACTGACAGGCTGTACTTAGTAAAATAATAGCTTTGGACTAATTTTGTACACTGTTAATTCATTAATTTAATGTATTTTATGTTTTATATGTTTTCAAAGCAGGCGGCTGAGAGGTGCAGACATGGGATTGTTACCCACAACGCACGAAAGAGGTGCAGCTAAATCTGCTGTAAGCGATGTGGGAGATGAGACGTGATGGCTGTGTTTGATCGACTCATCTGTCTTGCACTATTTTTTCCCCCCATCAAAAGTTGTTTTCCTACACACACACACACACACACACACACACACACACACGTCTCTCTTGGCCAAAGTACCCAGAATCCATTGCACCTCAAGGTCACCTGAGTCGTCTCTGGCACTCAGCCTGTGTACCTCAGTGCTCACTCTTTTCTTGCACATTAGCCCTAAATCAAAATCATACAGCGCAAATAGGACAAACAGAAAAGAACTATTTTCATGCTTTTTAAATGAGGAGAGGTGTTAATTGTAGCATTTTGGTTCACACATGGTACATAGCAAATGGCGCTGCTGGCTTCCTCGAGAGTTTCTCCCAACATTGTGCAACCTGCCGTTTAAATATCCTTTATGTACTTAGAATAAATCCCGGTTTAATGAAAGCTTTACAATACAACTTTCTCAAAATTTCATTTCCATCTCATGTCACAAAGAAATCTAAATCCGTCCGGATAATCTCTACACCGGTATCAAATTGCACTGCAGTGTCTTTTGCCCTCAAGTGTCATTGAGGGGACGAATGTTACGTGAAGTAATGCAATGATTTCTACTGTTCGAGTGTTTGCTGCTTATGCTACTTAGCAAAAAGTAAAATACTGTGCTGCATGTGTGCACACAAAGAACCTCCTCTAAGAACAAATATGGAGGAAGAAATAAGACGATCACAATCAGCAATACGTGGTTCACCTCATCAAGCTGTATGTGGGTCATATGTTTAAGTAACAACTTATTTATATGGGAAATCTTTAAGAGGAGAAAAAATAGCTCCTGAGATTTTCCAAGGGATTTGTTTGTCAGACCGGGACACAATTTGTAGAGCTTAACCCAGAATTACACATTTGACTCTGTTTTATTAATCCCACAGTGGAATACTGTATGCCAGCGCTGTGCAGTGTTGCTTCAACCATATTAATGAACAATGGTCAGTTTAGCTGTTGAAAATGAGCTAGAGTTTCTGTTATTTTCCTCATCCTGAAGTAACAAACATACATCACACAAGCCAGTCTCATAAACCATTTGTTTGGCATCAGCTGTTGCTTATTGAATGATCCAAGAGTGCAGGACCTATGTGAGCCATTGATTTTATTTTCCACTAACAAACTGGTTTCATTTTCATCTTTGACTCAGTGGAAGCACTTAACAAGGCAAGTCTGACGTCATTAGAGTAACCAACCAGCTGCATGATATTTGTGAGTGTATGTGCCAGTGCCCGAGGAGACAAAGGTCGTTTCTACCTGCCAAAACACATGTCTTGTCATTACAGCACAATGCCCACATAGACTGACATTTTATATAAAATGTACATACTTTAAGAGGAGATGGTGGGAGATGGGAGAAATAAATAAATAATAAGATTCAAGAGCCCAACTCACCTTGGGTTGTACAGCTACTTCTACCACTTGATTCTTGTTCATGCAATCTTTGACGAAGCTCTCAACTTTGCTGTTGCACTTCATGAAGATCACGTAGGCGGCATAGGCTGAGAGCAGTACGATACTTTCCCACACGGAGATTAAGTTATCCAGGAAGAAGATGATGAGCATGATCAGATCCAGGATGTAGAAGGAGACGTCGCGGAAGAGTGGCCACCATGTTAAGTTAAGGATCTCCTTGGAGAAGATGGCGCACATCCCAATGACGAAGAGAATATTGAAGACGGCCGAGCCCACGATGGTCCCGATGCCCACGTTGCTGTGTGAGATGAAGACACCGATGATGGAGGTGAAGAGCTCCGGAGCTGAGCCGCCTGCCGCCATGAAGGTGGCCCCTGCTACATCATCCGAAATGGTCAGCTTCTCTGTGATGACTGTGAGCGCCGGGACGAAAAACTCGTCACACACTATGGCTAAGGCAATGAACATGTAGATCATGCCAAACATGTGGAGGGCCACTGCTCCTTGGCGCCTCTCCTCAAGGCTGAAAAGGTCTGGTGGGTACTCCCCCTGGCTCTCGTTTCTGTCTGCTGCAGATTTCATGGCTATTGGCATGTCAGCTGAGACATTGGGGTCCCTCTGGTTTTGGGTGAAAAGCAGAGTCCTGTGTGGGGCCGACTGGTGGAGACTCTTCTGGGGGAGCACTGGCTCACTGAGACCACCTGAGCTCCAGGTCAAGGCACTGAAGGAGACAGCACTTACGGCCACCAGGCTGAAGATGAAACCTAAGATTCGCACGGGCCTCAGCTTTTTCCGCAGACACCGGTGGCCCTGCCACTTACAGGCAGGACCCAATATGGGTCGCCGCTCTAGCGTATCCATGCAGGGTTGATCTGAACCCATGTCTATGCCGCTCGTGATGTCCTCACTCTCAATGGCTAAGTGGGAAGAGGGGAGCAGGTTTTACTGCAGACAATGCATGGTGTTGTCCACAGTTTCAAATGAGTTGAAAAGATTGTAGATGCTTTCCAGGGTCTGGTTTGCCAAATGGTGTCTTCATATTAGCCTCTGCTGGCAAATGTCAAAAGAGTGAAGACAAATATTATTATGGAGCCAGGAAATAAAATCAACAATCTAAAACTAACAACAAAAAACAATCGAATTTAAACCTGTTTCGGATGTTGAGTACACAATGTTAATTTTAAAAGTAAAACCAGCTACTCTGAAAAGTTAAATGAGACAAAATCAATTGATTCTTTAATCAGTTTTGATAATTGTCATCTGTCACATAAAACACTTCATTTATACAGATTCTCAAATGTGAACATTTGCTGCTTTTTCATAATATTGCAACTATAACAGCATAACTTGTGCAATTCCAAACATTTCGTTAAGTACATGAAAAAAATAAAAATGAAAAGGGCTAAATTAACCAATAATCATGAGTGTAGCTGCAGAAGAGCTGGTTACAAATCAGGACCATTTCACTTCTGACCACTGCCCAAAAAAAAAAAAAAAAAAAAAAAAAAGATCCATGTGGATATTTGGTCAAATATTAAAGAGGAAATTTCCTGTTACATGAGGAATGCGGACATACTGAGCATAAAATGCATATTTAATGCATAATTTCGAGTGTTTTAAAATCATCCCATGGTTCCAGTATTGTCATTGGCTCTCAGCACACTGAAGTAAAACTCTGTATCATATGAAAAAAGAAATAAATCAAGAATTTACAACAGCTTAAATCTGCCGACAGTTCCCCTCATCCTCTTACATTTCACTTAACTGAGATGTGCGATCATTAAATGGCCTTAACAGACTCACATTAGCTGCATACTATTCAGCGAATCCAGTGGCTTTAAATATAGGAATTTACAATTTCACACAGCCTAATTAACGAGAAATTGAAACCACAAGAGACACAAACAGACACTAAAAACTTGTACTATGGGCAGATGATTCTGCCTGATGCTGCTTTGACAGTTTTCAGTATTCTACCCATGAAGATGCTGGACCGACAACTCGCATTCAAAACGTGAAACCTGCTGTTTTTACCTGGCAAATTATCACGAAATGTGAAGGCCGACGGTTAACGGACACCACTTGGCTGCAGTCAGGGGAAAAACGGGTGAACGGCTATGACGCTGCTGCTCAGGTGAAAGCGGATAGAAACACGCATCCTGTCCTGTTTGACTTTTCAGCGACGCACAGCCTGCTGCCTTTCAAGCTGCAGCGGCTTGTATGAGCTTCCACTGACAACTCTTCTCCCTGTCTGCCCTTCAGTAATGCCTTCGCCCTTTCACGGCGGTATCGCCACACAACAAACAGCGAACCGTCATGCCCGACCAAAAGAGCCCATCATTAGTTTCCCTGGCGAGGCGCATGACGCGTGGAGAGGCTGCAGACTGTGTCATGCCTTACCTTTAACAGAGGCGAGAAAACAGCCGCACAGCACAGCAGCAGGTTGAAATTAGGAAATCCTCTCCGGTGCCCTCTTGCTCTCATTGAGCAAAATGTGACCAGTCTCCGCTCTCCGACGACAGAGGAGGAGCTTTGGAGGAAGAGGGGGAAAAAAACCCACCCTGCTTCTCCAACTGCGCTCACCTCTCTCCCTTACAGCAGCAGCAACAGCAGCAGCATCCTTCCCGTCTCGGATGAGAGAGGAAAAAAAATCACCCGGTCGAAAATACCTTGCCAGTGTAGCAGAATATTGTGCTGGGCTGGGCTAACCACGTGAAGCGGGTGGTTTATTAATAAAGCCAGGTAAGCGGCAGACAGCGCATCCTTTCCTGCTCAGTTCACGCGGTGGGGGCTTTGGTGATGTTGCATTTTGAGGGAGGAGTTGCCGTGGTTACACGGCAAAGGCACTATTTCCACAGATTTTTTTTTTAATTTATTTTTTTATTCCTCTGATGACGGAACAGGTGGATGTGCTTCAGCTCAGCAGCTGATGTATGTGTAGCCCCCGCCTTGGGTCATTTGAAGGTTATGCTGCAATGTGCAGCATCATTTTTTCCCCACATAACCTACAAATTATACATCTTTACACTTGTAAAATAGAGTATAATATTTGGAGTGATTTTTAAAAATGTATTTTGGAAAAATCACTATCATATCATTATGTTCATTATGAAGCTGTAATCAGCAGCCAGTTAGCTTAGCTTAGCCTAAAGACTGGAAACAGGAACAGACAGCCAGGCTCTGTGCAAGCAAAACAAAAAATAACTGAAGTTCACTAATTTAATCACTGAACAAACCCAAAGTGTAAAACAGACAATTCGCGGGTTTACATTGGGTTATGTGGGACTGTTTCTTTTGTGGGTGCAGTGACTTTCCTGCAGTCCTCCAAAAATTCATTTTTTGCACATTTTCTCATCCATCTCCCAAAACGTTGAACCTTAACCTCTAATTTTATCTATTTCTTTACATTTATTGGTATTTTACAGTACCGGTGGATTAGTAAAGGTCAAAAAGGGTACACAACTATGTGCCAGTTTCCTTCATTTTGAAAATGTCCACATCACCAAGCCTTCATCTGACTCATCATCCCTACAGCCCCCCTGGGTTGCAATGTTTCCGCTAATGTCAAATAAAGCCCCCCCTCCCAACAACTTAGCATTAGTCAACAGGTCAAACCCTGGCGGACAAACGTAGACAAGCAATCTCTGCACAGTATGACAAAGTATGTGTGACACTAATGGCCTGGTGCTGTATAATAAATCATGATTCACTGACCTCGTTGATTGCCCCCTCTCCTCTGCTCTCCTCTTCTCCCCACTGTAGCTGCGTCTTGTTACCTAACAGGAAACACAGAGGCCAACAGCATCAACTTGAGATATGCCAGATTATCAATAGCCAGATATATTGTGATTACTGTCCATTTTGTTAAATTAGCTGATTTTGTAGTTGTAGTTCTTGGTATAAAAATAAATGTCCTTAGCTGAGCTGAGCTTACTGGCTGCTTGCTGTAACTTCCTTTTCAGATTTGAGAGCAGTATCAATCTAACTTTGGACAAGAAAGTGAATAGTATAATTTCCAAAATGTCAAACTACCCCTTTAACCATGAAGATTTAACTTCCATAACATAATGACAATTATGTTTCCCTCCAACAGGAACAAAATGCCTCCACGTGGAGTGCTGTCACACCCAAAAGCCCAGAAGACTATTCATTCTGTTGCAGAGTGATTGAGTTTGATTGCCCCACTTCATCCATAATACATTGGTTTTCGTAGTGGATATATCGCCACTGGGCTTCCTCACCCACCAGTCCCAACTTATTCCACAAGAACAAACTGGTGGCTGCTGTCAAGCTGATTATAATGAGGATCTGATTGGTGAATGAACACATAAGTAGGCTACATCGATCAGATGATTGGGTATGATAAGACTGAGCTGTGGGGCAGGGTTTTTGCCACTGACCCATCTGTCATTTTGAAGGATTGAGTGGCATTGTTTCAGATTTACACATGAAGTTCAGTTTACTGTTCACAAAGAGTACGTCTTCAGCCTTCCCAAAAAAAAAAAAAAGGGGGGGAATTAAGAGGACAACAGGAGCCTACTTATACAGGTGCACTTGAGTTGCATCATGGGAAACAGGATCCAGAATTTTTGGTGCCTGACAAATATTAAAATGCTAAAATTGAGGTTAGGATTGATTTCAGGTATTTTTTTTTAACTATGCAATAAACCTGTTCTCAGTGGCTGGGCTGTCACAGCATCTGACAGGTTTGATATGATATGATTAGCAGCATGAGCTCAGGCATCTGATCCATACACATCATCATCATAAACTCCAAGCCTGTGACCCCCGCTTTTCAAGTTAGATCTGTCATTATTTTTGCCTATCAAATGAGATCCCATCTAGGCTGTCAGCTCTTTTTCAACAATGGCCCCCGGTGCCTACACAAGCCTCTCCTCCACGCCACCGCACTGGCTGCTCCTGATCTGGCAGCATTTCCAGCATAAAAGTGATGACTGGTCACCGGTCATGTGGGTTGTGGTGGGGAGGAAGGGAGTTTGGAGGGGAGACGGTGGCATTTGTTTTGATTTGTTTGAGATCTGTGCTCTGACAAAAACAACAGAAATTTCCATGCTGGCCCTGCCCCCCACCCGGCCCACCCTCGCTTTGGCCCGGCAGCTAAATCCAAGCCTTTGTGTCCCACATAGTTGTATGGATTTGTCAGCAATGGGGCAGGGGCAGTGGGGGATAGACAGGGTGATGATAACCAAGCAAGTTTTTCCGGTGAAGAGGGAAGGACAATTGACTGAAGCAATGTATTGAATTAGCTCTATAAAACAAGCAATTTTCACTAACAGCTAACACCAGAAGCTTTTAGGTCCTGTATTTGAGGAAAACAGTGAAACTGAAAACTCTCAAGATAAGAGACTGTTCTAAGAGACTTGCTCTGGATTAGATGCTGGAAGCCTCATATTAGCAACCCCCCCACAAGTCTGTACAAAGAGGCTTGCACAGACCACCTGCCCCTTAGGAAAATGCGGTCAGCAAAACAAACTGGGCACAGGCACCAATGGGATGCTCAGATAGTAAACACTGAATCAATGAGGCTCTTAAAATGGCTGAGTAAATGTATTCCAAAAGACAAATGGTCTGCCTCTGAGTTATAACACAAAACCATGAGTCTTCAAAGACAACATGGGAGAGCCCATTTTATCTAAAAACAGGGGGTGGATGGAAATAATCATTTTAGCACTAGTGGCTCTAAAGAGATTAATGAATTGATAATCCACAGGCAGGACTGATCACTAAGTGCTGGAGCTGATTAGGTACGAGCACACAGTGTGAAAGTGAGACCCTGCTTTAACTGGTGGTCCATGTGAACATATAGCGCAGCCAGGACTTTAGAAACACAGAGGTAATAAGTCCAAACAACCACTGGAAACCCAGGTAATTTTGAAGAGACCTGAAAATTTAAAGTGCAGAGAATAAATCTTTTTCCATCAACTGTTCACGGGTGAAGAACCTGCCACTACTGTCTAGAACATAGCGGAACTTTAATTTGTTGTAGGAAGGGATATTAGTGTATTTTGGCCAAGGTAGGTTTGAGAGTGTTTAAGACTCTGTCAGGATGCCAAACAGGGAATAATTAAAAACTTGATCACCTCTTTGTGCCTTATATATCATCAGTAAACACTGAACGTTCTGCAGAAACTACAGAATAGAAGTCACCGTTTTCTGTTTGGCTGAAAGCTGTTAAGCTATTGAGTATTAAAGTAGAATACATTATCTTAAATAGATTTCTCTGCTGGGGTCATGAGCTTTGCTGAAGTAAAAATCCAATCAATCTTTGCCTTTTGTGACCTCACAGCATTTAACCATTGCAGGACAATGCTATGGAAGGACAAACAGGACAAAAGAGTCATATTGATCTGCTCACTCTCATTTTACATGACTAAAAGCAGGAGGGACAACATGTACAGTGTGTCCTTATGACCTTTGGTAGCTGGATATGATGTTTAATACTTCATGGCTTTACATCCATGAGATGTGGCCTCAAAGCAATGATCAGACAGTTACATTTAAAGAGGGGAGGGCTGATGTGTGTGAGGGTTTCAAGAATCAAGCAAACAAGAACTTGAAACTGCAGCATATATTCTTTGGTTGTTATCTGTCATTGAGGAGTCTGATGTGATGAAGCACAGCATTGATACAGGATGTGTTCTGCATTATAAGGTTAATCCTTATGTCAACAGACCCACAGATGGGCTGACCTGCTGGGCTGCAGGGATGAGTTTTTGGAAGGGGAAGAAGTTGAAAATCATTGCTGCCTGTCTGGTTATGGCCACAAGCAAGAGGGAGGAATGAGTGAGCTAGAGCAAAAACCCAACAACTGAAAAAAAAAAAAAAAAAAAGTCGAAAAATGTTTCATGCTCTGATGTCATTAGGAAAGCGAAAGCAGAGCTGTAATCCTATTTTAATCGCAGTGGATTTATTAAACAGGAGCAGCAGGTTTAAATCTCAGCAGATTACACAGAAGGCCCAAGGAGATGTGGAGAGGGGGGGTTGGAGAGGCTTGCATAATCAAGTGCACTTAAGGTGAAATGGTTCATCTTTGACTAGTCAGGACTGATTGAGAGGGAGGGGATTTGGGCATCCTCAAAATGTAAAGCAGAAAGTCCTTTCAGATTATCTAAGCATCATGAATTTATGGATATTTTGTTGGATTAAACTCTAAATTAAACATTCCATTGACTTGCAGTTTTCTAAAATAATTACTTTTGACAAGATTAAGAGAGTGCCTGCAGATGTTACTAATTATTTGGATGTGTGTGTGTGTGTTTGTGTGTGTGTGTATGCGCCTCAGTGTCCCTTGGAGTTGGTGCAAATCTCCTTGGCACCCTTTGTAAGAGACCTCTCATGAAGAACAGGTTAATCCCAGGTCACGTCACATCTGGACTTAATCAAATCAATCCCTTAACAGATCATGTAGAACAAGCTTCGACCTGCAGAGGTCATCAGTAATACAAAGTTTGCAATCAAAAAATAAAAACAATTGACATTTTGTGTAGGAGGGCGGTGAGGGCTATGCATGTTTGTATTAATGTGTGTCACCAGCTGACACACACACACACACACACACACACACACACACAAAAGATGGCCAGTTCTTTCTGCTGTGAACTCCAGAAATGTAAAACAAAGGCTAAGATTGATCAGTTGCAGGTATGATAATGATCAGGAAGAAACTCACCAGGTACCACAATGAATTCTGGCTCATATGCGTAACAACCCTACAAATGGGCTTTTTCAGACAATACCAGGTATTAAAAACTTGGAAACTGATAATACATGTCTCTCACATATAATCTAGACTACACACAAGACTTTTGTCTCTCTGAAAACCAAAACGTTTAATCACTAATGCAAACACACATTTATTTTTAAAGCATTAAAGTATTACAGAATTTCAAACATCAATCATATGTTTAATAATGAAACAACATTTCTATCTGTCCTGTAAAATAATTAACTTCTTACTGTGAAAACCAAATCCAGCCCGTAAGGAGCTGTGACTGAGTTAAGCATAAAACCAGACAGTTTCATGCCATTAAAACGGATGCATAATGTGCCAACACACTGTACAGAGCCTTGTGTTGTCACTGAACTTTGCCTTTGCCAAATGCTTCATCTAAAAGGATGCCAAGCTCACCATCTGTTGGCTGAGCTTGGCAAATGTCTGTTTGTGACACAGCACCTCTTTGATTGGGAGACATTTTGAGCTGTTTCGCTCATTTTTAGATATTCAGTGTGTAGGCTGCAGATAGTAGTACCTGGATTCTGTATCTCAGCATGCATGGCATGAACTTTATGTTTTATAAATACATTTTCAAAGTCATTGATGCACTCCTTGTAGATTTAACTAATCTTGCTAAACAATAATTTTTTTCACACTTGAAAAATAGAAATCTAGAATTTTAATTCAGTTCTTTTATAAGTAGTGTGTAAGATTTGTCAAACTACAAAATGTCAGTTAAAGGGATTTTTGCTCCAGGATCCTTTGCAAGCTTAAAAAACAAAATGTGTTTAAAATTATGTTAACAATTACAGAACGTGGAAGTAAACATTCTCATTAAAGGAATGTTTACTGTAGTATAATATCATATTTGCATTGCAGTCCCAAGGCTGAGCACAGAATTCAATCTCAGTGTACAATTGTTTTAACCTGTCAGGCATCTACAAGTAGCACATATACACAGCAGCACATATACACAGCACTGCTGCCATCTACTGTATAACTTACTCATTGTCTTTAAAGTACATACCTTTTGGAGTCACTTCCATTGTTTCTTGCTTGTAGAAATGGGTGGGAACAGTTGAGCACTTGGCAGCATAAACTCCTAACAGACATTTTTCATGTTTAACATTTTAACTTGTCAGGCAGGAAAAACACAAGTGCAGCCAATCACATTAATTTGGGTCCTGATCCATCAAGGTGTGCCTGTATGTAATTGAGCCTTGAAAATAATCAGTGGGGGAAAGTATATGTTACTTTTATAAGCATGTGTCATTTTAATTCAAATGAAATTATACTTCAGAAAATATAATTTTACTTTTTAACATTTAGGTTACTGCCAGTTGTTTCAAATAGATTTTGTTCATTGTTCAGACGGTATGTGTCATCGAGGTTTATCACTTTTCCTCATCTGTCACACGTTATTAATTATTTAGATTAAACAGTCTTTGCTTAATTTGTTGTGATTCTAGCAAGGAAATTCTGTGTCTTACCTCAGCCTCAGTGTGTAGTAAAAACCAAGCACCAGCAGGGGGCGGAATAAGCAGGGAGCAGCAGTCTGGAACAGCCGGCATGGAGGAACTTTAACCTTTCACACGCGCCTGGCTCCTTCCTCTTCCGGTTACGGCGACAGCAGGTATGGCGGCTCCTGCTTTCCTCTGAAACATTATGGTTTAATAATCCACTTCAATCCTACGTTTTAGAAGCAAATGTGGTAGATTTAAAGTGAAGATAATACTAAGAATAACTCTCTGTATAAGACGATGTGATAATTGAAGCAGATGGAGGGTTTTTGGGACATTTTTATCATGCCGCTCTTTGGCCCCTGAGAGGCCGCTGTCTCAACACTGAACTGACTGGTAGACTCGCTGTAGTTAGCAACTGCGTTGATAATTGGTGTTTTTACATATTGTTAAGCTGCAGACAATATTGCTCTGAGATAAAACGGTCATTAAACTAAGTCAGGCTAATGTTTTTATCAGTATCGCTCAGTATAGTCACTGTAACAAACATCTCGGGCAGTAACATCGGTAGCATGGCTAGCAGGATTAGCATCCTAGCATCATGTTCTAAATTTAACCATTTTGTCTGTTTGCAGCTTCAAGATGGTGCAGCGCCTGACTTACCGTCGTAGGTTGTCCTACAACACCGCCTCCAACAAAACCAGACTGTAAGTGGGCTTTTAGTGAGCGACTGTGATGCTGTGTGCTTGTGAAGCTGGAGATGTCATTGTACTTTACAAATGCTGTGCAAGTGTCACATCTAATCGTGTTTCCCGCGTTGTCCCGCAGGTCTCGGACACCAGGTAACCGAATTGTGTACCTGTACACCAAGAAGGTTGGCAAAGCCCCCAAGTCAGCATGTGGCATCTGCCCAGGAAGACTGCGTGGAGTAAGTACAGCCATTGTATTTTGGGGAAAGGTCCTTGCTTTCCCTGGTGTGTAAGTGAGGACACTGAATGATTGATGTGTTTTTTTGAGATCTGTGTGGCTTTTGTGTCTGAATATTGACATCCATCAGTTATATTAGTGCTAGCTATGACATGGTGGTTGTTTTTTTCTGGACAATTATTACAATTCCAGTTAATTCTATCTGATGCTGTAGTTAAGAGATTTAGTTTCTCTGTCAGTCTTTTGATGATATTACTGAATTATAAATTATTTTGTAATCCAAAAGAGGAATTTCTATTGGAGGTGAGCAGGCACTAAGTATATGGGATGGATGACCTTGCTGCCAGCCCTGTAGACACTGGTTGCTGCTTGAATTGCTGCTCCAGTCTCCAGGATTTGTCTGGAAAGTTGCTGTTACTCATCAGCAAAATGTAAAATAGATGCATTAGTGCTCACAAAATCAAGTTAAATTTACAAGGGCCATTAATCCTTTGTACGCAGTGCCAGATTCATCAACTTTTAGCTGTCATCTGCATAATTTTACCCCCCCCAAAATACATTATCAGCACAAGCCTCCACAGATGGAGGAAATTGTTATGTGGTGTTTTCTGTTGCTTTATGGATGTTGTTGCATCCCATCCTTAAAGTTACAGGCTGGAGTAATTTTGTTTGTGCTGCCGTGGGACTGAAAGCATCCCAAGTAATCTTAAAACACAATTTTATGTACGTTTGTAGACAGGTATTATTTTAGGTGACTGATGGTGAAGTTGGTTGTAATGCTAATTCACACGCTCTTGCTAGATCTGGAGTTTATGTAAATTTAAATGATTTATACTTAGACAGAAATTTGGTAATTTGTTTGGAAGTTTATTTTTAAAAAGCACAAGAGTTGAAACATACATTGCAAAGAATAAATCCAGAGGCTGAAGGTACCCAGATATGGCATTTTGTGAGCAGGTCAAAATCTTATTTCCACACTCTTGAGTCTGAAGAACAGTTTCACGGACAAGCACTGTCAAGATTAGAGGGAACCTGCCTATTAGCCCAATAGTGAACAGGTTCTCATAGCTCAATATGTGGATTCATCTTCTAACACTGGCATACAAGCCTTATTTTGGTTGTCAAATCAGAATATTGGGAGGACGAGAAATTCAAGGCCATTCCCAAATCCTAGGTTGCACTGTAGTGTTCTACACCTGCAAGCAGAAAGTCAAAGTCAGAGACATACTTTCTTGAGATTGCAGGCAAAATAAGATCAATGCAGTAAATGTATTTAGGAGCATAATAGTATAAAGGTACCATTGTTGCCATGGTAGCCGGATGCCTCTTCACATTGCTCGTACATGATCCACTGAAAATAAGTGTAAATGGAGAACAGCATGAAGCTGGGTATTTTTCAGCATGCATATTATCAAAGTTACTCTGTTCTCATCATGGCTGTGTTCTTTGTCTTACAGATTCGGGCTGTTAGACCTCAGGTTCTGATGAGGCTCTCCAAGACCAAGAAGCACGTCAGCAGGGCCTACGGAGGCTCCATGTGCGCTAAGTGTGTGCGCGACAGGTGAGAGATACATTCTCCTTCATCTCCTGACCCTCGCTGACAAGCTGGAATGATGCCACTCTTTGACAGAAAGACAGTGACAAAAACAGTTAGTGTTAAAACAAGTAAAAAGCAGTTCTGAAAGGCTAATGCATTTTGTCAAAATTGTCTCCTGCTTTTATTCTTAGGATCAAGCGTGCTTTCCTGATTGAGGAGCAGAAGATCGTCGTCAAGGTGCTCAAGGCCCAGGCACAGAGCCAGAAATCTAAATAAAATGTGTATTTGTATTGCCACAATAAAAAATGACAAACAAATCCATTTCCTGCTGTGATTTGTAGTGTCTTGGTGTTCCATGACTGGTTTGATCTTTGAAAGTCATGTCAGGATTAAATTATTATTTAGTACAGGTATGTTGAGCAAAACCTACAATTTTAAAGTGGAAGGACATTGTTAACATGGTAGGTATCAAAATGATCACTACACTTCTTGAATTCAGTTTTACATTTGGGTGAATACAATAGGGTTTTTTCAATTACATCAGCTTGGAGGACTACCAGCACATTTCAAAGATGCATGGAAGATTTAAAAAGTAATGGTACCACTACCACATGATTTTAGTTATTGATTTACATTAGGAGAAATTACTCTGTAAATCTGCAGCATAGGGAGAAATCAACATTAAAGCATGAGAACGGTTACTTATTGCTATAATGATGCAGAGTTATTACTGAAAAGCTGGAGATCTGAGTATACTTTGAATTTGAAATAAAATGGAGTATTAACCACAGTAATCATTTACACACAAAACACTGGACTCAATATTCATGCAAAATGAGTCAAAGTGGGAACAACAATGTTTTGGTCACATAATAATCTGGTGATTATCAGAGCAGGAAGAAAACAGTGAAGACTGGAGTGAGAAGGTGACTGTGGACATTTCCAACACTTAACACTAATTAACTACTCTCTTTAACTGTGTCAGGTCAGAGTTTGCCAGTTTTATGGACCAAAAGTTAATCTGTGTAAGCATTAACTCTAAATATCAATATTAAAAAATATATAAATATCAATTAGACGTTACTGCTTAATAAAGTAATATTAACTCTATGAGTCAAACACTGAGGAACGAATAGACTGGAGGAAAAAAAAAAACATGTACTTCCGGGACACGTCAACAAAGTCGCTGCACAGACGGATCTCAGCCGGCGGCAGCAGCTGTACTGCGGCGATAGGCAGTATTTCTACAAACTATGGAGACTTTATACAGCATACCGTTTTCTGTGCTTGAATGTCCAAACATAAAACTGAAGAAACCGTCATGGCTGCACATGCCGTCGGCTATGACTGTGTACGCGGTCGTTATTGTGTCCTACTTTCTCATCACAGGAGGTAAGTGCTAAGCTAACGCTGGGCAGCTAGCTGGTTCGAGTGCTAACTTTACCATCATAATATTTAGTGTCAATTCTCGTTATGTGCTGCTAAAGTAATGTTAAATATTGTGGGATTTGGTTGCGTTTGTAAGTCAGCTTGCTAACGTTAGCTCTAGTATGTACTCAAATAATATACGAGAGGGGAGGCTAACTCTCCTGCTATGCTAACATCAAACACGAACAGAAGGCGACAGAAGTGCAGAAGTGAATATTGTCTATCAGCAGTATTTGAAGATCAATTTCTAAAGTAGGTTTGTAGAGTTGTGGTCTGATTGATGCCTAATCAAAACAATTTTGTCCACACTGTAGGCATCATCTACGATGTTATTGTAGAGCCACCAAGTGTGGGTTCAATGACTGATGAGCATGGACACCAGCGGCCAGTTGCCTTCTTGGCATACAGGTATGACAGTCATATCACAGTGGGATTAAGCATCTCAAAAAACTCAACACACTTAAAGCAATACAAGTGATGCAGTAATATGAGTTTCACAAGTAAAGCATAGCTAATGCAGTCACATTTGTTTTCCAGAGTAAATGGCCAGTACATTATGGAAGGACTGGCTTCCAGTTTCCTCTTCACAATGGGAGGTCTGGGCTTTATAATCCTGGACCGCTCCAATGCACCAAACATTCCCAAACTCAACCGCTTCCTGTTGCTCTTCATCGGTTTCGTCAGCGTCCTCCTCAGCTTCTTCATGGCCAGAGTGTTCATGCGCATGAAGCTGCCGTAAGTCTGAACATGTTTCCCACCAATTTAAAAATTTAAAAAAAGCTTGAGTTGTTGTGTAACTGTCTTTACTAATATGTCTTTTTGTCTTTTCAGAGGATACCTCATGGGCTAAAGATGCAGACAGCACACTTCAACAGATTCGGATGGACATATGACATTAAATATGTGGGGGGGCCCAACAGGAGTTCAGATAAAATTATGGTTAAACTCAAGCTTTTGATATAAACAACCATTAAGGACTGAAAGCACTGACCTTGCTGAAGAAATCAGACTCGGCTGCACTGACAGTCTATCACTGGCTGTGTCTCATCAGTATTCAGTGACTTCCTGTCCTCTTTTCTCCAGTGCTCCAAACAAATTAGTTCAGCAAATTGTCTCTTTAGCAGACCTCTTCTTGTCAGGTTAGATCTAACACTAATGCATTACCTGTTTTGCCAAATTGACCTCAGGTACTGTTACATCATTATTACCAATTTTGTCCTATTTCCTTGACAAAACAAGGAAAACTGCAAAATTAATTATTAATTTTCAATTCACTGAGAGAAACTCAAAGTACATTTCAGTGGGTGAAATATGTCTCAGTCACTGGAGAAGAAAATGGATGTAAGGAAGTTACTGGACACTGTTGGGATGGAGCCATTGCTTTGAAATCAAGATTAGCACTGTGTGAATCACGTAATGGAGGGTCAGAATAATGTGCAAGTGTATATGTTTTTGTTAAAAAGTCGATGAGAAAGCCTTGAAGCGTCACAGTTGCATTTTTGTACAAGGTTATGAAATAAATCTTCCTTTTCAGAGCTCTTTGCAGTCATGTATGTACTGGGGCAAAACTGGGCAAAGAGTAACATGACTGTTGGAAGGGATACAGTTAACCTATACCAGGGACTGTTTACATACAGTTATCTGGGAAATTTGGATTCTACATAAGCAATGTAATTTACCCTCCAGAAGGTGGCAACATAGAGCCATCAACAAAACAACACTGGACAGTAAGGAGAGCCTCAGAGTCAGAGCTTTCAGTCAGGAAAATGTTTTGATGGAAATAAATTGGTCATGGTAATCATTACTGCTTTCTATATTTAAGGGCGGTTCAAATTTCACATTAGAAATTACTAGGGGTTTTTAGTCTGCATTTTTAACCTCAGAATAAAATCACGGGCACTGGAATGAGCCCATGCAAGAATTGAAGTAATGGAATTACATCATCTTTAAATATAAAGAAAGGGAAATATCAGCCATCATCAAGTGCAGTATCTACAAGCCTCAAACATCATTGAAGTCCATTGATAGCATTATGTTCTTATCAAAACACAAATCCACAGACTGAGCACTCTAACACAAGTAACAAACTCATAGCTTTTGGGGACCACGTCCAGTCTCTGTTAATAAAAAACATGGGAACTTTGGTAAATAATTGCAGACTTGTCAAACAGTGTCCATGTTTGTTTGGTTGAGGCAGAGCAGAATAAGATAGGAGGCCTGTACTCAGAATGGCTGTCGCTTTCACATATATTCCACATGCACTTGATTCAAGCTGATCCTCCACGAAGGCAGAAGTCAAGGTTAGAATGTCTCAGTATTTTATTTAACGCAACGTGACTGACTCACCACAACATGTGTAAAGGTCCATACAGGTATTCCAGACTTTCATCAACAGTGAGCAATGTTCACAGTGAGTAAAGCCGGATTTTAATGCAAAAGCAACACTGAGACACCATCACAAGATTTATATACATATACACATTTTGATTTATTAAAATCATGACTCCCTGATGATCATAATCAAGTGAACGTTGGCAAAAATTTAAAAATACACAGCTCATGCAGCATGGTAACCTGCACAATTAGAGGAAGTTTTAGCACCAACGTAAAATTGTATTAAACATGTATGCTAAACAAGTGTTTTGATTTCTTTGTTTAATTAAAAATAATACCTGAGAAAACATTGCAATCCCATACAAGTACAGTACATTATTATATTATTAATATAAAACATTTTTCATTATGTCAAATGCTAAAGCACTTTTCCCCCAGAATTCTGTCACCTCCAAAATTTACGATGTGTTATCAGTTCTTTAACTATGTGAAAGAGAAAGTGTTGAGTTCATGAGAAGCTTTATATCTTGAGGTGTTTGGTTTGTTGAGGAACTCCTTGACTGCTTCCTTTGCTGTGCACTAAACCACTGTGATACTGGTGTCCATTTTCATCAGTCGGCAGCTTGAGATGCAATTGTGAACAGATAAAGTTGAAATAAATAAAAACAAAACTCAAAAGTTTGAAATTTAGAGATCCTTTGTACAGCTCTAATTTGTCTTTTTTAATTTGCCCTCCGCATGCAAAGATGTGATAAGATTTAATAGATGTTTTGGTCCAAAAAACTAGAAAGAGTGTGTTTTGATATGCAGTAAAGTCACACTTACCTTTCTTTTATTGCGTTCATTCTCTGTCTTCACTATGTTGGGCAACTTCAAGCCTAACGCTTCCTCAAGTTCTGGAAACACAGACACAATAACACACATGACTGAAAGCTCTTTCAGTGATACATTACACACCTTGATCTTTTTAAATAATGCACAAGCCAGAAAGACACTGACGTGTTCCAGCAACTGACAACACCACAGAGAAAACACTGATGGGGAAACTTTAAGTACCCGTGAGAATGTGGTCGATTTTCTCCACCACCAGGTCAGCGTCCTCCGTAGTGAAGCACATGGGGGGTTTAAATTTGAGCACGTTGCGATGAGGTCCGTCAGCACTAAGAAGGATGCGCTGTTCCTTTAGCCTGGGACGAAATATAAATGGTTTTGCACTCTGTAGACATTTACAAGTTTAAATAAGGTAGCTGAGTAACTTAAAATGCCCTTTTCCCAGTAGATATGTTGACTTGTCACAACAGGAAGAGCACAGGTGGAACTAATAAGACTAACGATGGCTCTGTTCCATGCAAGTGTCCAGTGAGCATGGGCAGTGAGCCAGCATGCACTATAGCAGACACACTTCAGTGGATTCAGCTTTAATGAGTGTTATTAATTACACCTGTGCTTTTCCTGCTGGGAAAAAATATCAGTCAAAATGTCTGCTGTGAAAAAAGCCCATTGCACTTAAAACTGTAACAGGTGATACTGAACCTTAATCTAATGTCTGATATTGATAAATGTGTGTTATTGGTCATGTTTCAATAATATTCTGTAAAATCTCAGGTTCAACTCAGATTGTTTGAGGTCATGATAATAATCACAAATGGCATCATATGCAGCTTTGTATTCTCAGAGGCTGCACATGAAACGCTTTGTGAACATGAAATATGATTAATAGATTTAGAGGAGGAAGCTATAATGAGTTCTCACTCCCATATATCATACACAAAAGTGCATGTGATGCAGTTTGCACTATCTCACTTTATTATCCCACCGCAAGTTGATAAGCCTTCTGTGAGACATGAGATTAGTGTTCTTCAATGCTGTCGTAACACCAGTGGAACTTTGTGTTTAGGATATTGCCTGTTTGTGGTAAGATATGGTTGTGGAGGCATAATTGTAGTTTTCATCACAGAGGCTGGAGAATGCATAAAATGCTGCGTAATATGGTATTTTGAATTAGTAACATGACATCAAACTTTAATCTGAGTTCTCACACTTACACTTACTTATATATGACTTCTTGAGCCTCTGCTGTAGCAGGAGTGAGCTTCAACCTGTCCCTCACGAGCTCCACCCCAACAAAGAGGCCACAACCCCTGCATGATGGGACACCATTTGTTTCAGTGATCTCAGAAACACGTGCTCTCTCCATATATATTATCATGGATCATGAAGATATATACCAAAAACTAAGCTTTTTATGTTGAGATTTTTGACAACCACAGTGTTTAGTCACTGGAAACAGTTGACGCCACAATTACTGTATGTTTCATTGTCCAGTCACTGAATTACATGTTACCTGATGTCTCCGACCAGTGGATGCCTCTCTTTCTGCTTTTCCAGCAGATTGGCCAGGTATCGCCCCACACGCAGAGCATTACCCTGGAGATCCTCTTTCACAATCACGTCTAGGACGGCCAGACCGATGGCACACGACACTGGGTTACCGCCAAACTGAGAAATTTAAAACCCACACAGAGAGGAAAGATTACACCTAGGTTAGGTTCACACCACCCGGGAAATCATTGGGATATTATGTATACTGAGAGCGCGGCCAAAAAGCAGTTTGATGTATTAAATAATTACAAACCTCCATTATCATAGAGTCAGTGTAGTGTTTTTTGTGTTTAACAGATCACAGACCAAAAGACAAATTATTTCTCCAACACACTCAAGTACTGTATTTTGTGTGAATGGAAGAAATCCAAACTGCAACAAACCGAGAATACATTCAATAATGACAAGTGAGGAGTCTTACTTTTTCTTTCACAGGAAATAACTGTAATCGGAGAATGTGAATGAAAAAAAAAAGCTGGCTTGAACAGAATGTTTTCTTCCCCATAATGTGGAAAACAGATGTGTTGATATGCTTTGCAAATGTGGGCTAGAACTTTATGTCAAGGATGAGGTTAGGTCAGTGCCATTTCTGGTCAACTTGAGACAGAGAGCAAAGATCATATGATGTGTCCTCTGTAGTCTGCCTTTGTTATTTACCAATTCTTATAATTCCTTTAAAATAATAACTGAAAAAAAGGTCATTAAAAATGTACTTTTTACTTATAGATTTCATTTTAGTCCTCTTACTGTATTGAAATACTCCATTCCAGATGACACGAAGGCCTCTGCCACCTCTCTTGTCGTCACCACGCATGACATGGGGTGACCGTTGCCAATAGGCTTTCCCATGGTGACAATGTCAGGCACAAAGTCCTCTCCCTGAAGCTGGAAGGCCCAGAAGTGGGTGCCAACGCGACCAAAACCCACTTGGACCTCATCAGCGATGAAAACGCCCCCGGCCTTTCGGACGTGCCTGTGGAGGGGCAGCAAAATCAAGGGGTGTGCAGGTGGACTCAGATAATCAGTTACCCAATTAGGTAAAAGCCATATTATCTTATCTTATTACATTCATTAATATTTTGTATTATGGTGCAGCTGCTAGACATGATATTTTGGGGTGTGTAATTTTTTTTTAATGCAAAATCGTGCTTAGTTTAAAAAGCACTTTGAGGTACTACATTTGAACGTGAAAGAATCTCTTGGGTACATACGCTGCCACTTGCTGGAAGTAGCCCTTGGGGGGAATGACCTGCCCGCCACAACTCTGCAATGACTCTGCAATAAAAGCAGCAACCTGTGCAAGAGAAAAAAAAACAGGTCAGGTCAATGAATCTAAAGCCAGACTGGTAAACTCATTCTTGGCAGTGTCTTCACTTGAAAAAAGTGCACAGTTGTATGTTTTATATGATCAGCAGGGAGCAATATTTAATAACATACATGTATGTTAAACACATTCCTGAGATTATCCTGCAGTGTAAGGTTGATCTCACTTCGAGTGACATTTGATAAGACAATGAGATTAGATACAAACTCTACCTTGCTTCCTTTGTTGTGGACGTTGTCTATTATATTTTTGACTTCATCCGCATATGCTGTTGCAGGATCAGGATGGTCTGCTCTGTATTTGCCTCTGTACACATCTGGGCTCGGAGCCTGTTTAGGAGGCAAGAGGTTGAGATGATTGTTAAAGCAGATTCACAGAGCAAGGCTCCATCCCAGTTCTACGGAGTGCAGCACATTCACAATGAAAAATTATGCTTTGGGTGAATTTTGATTTTTGACATGAAAAATGTTACCAGCCTCAAATCTGTCTACAAATATTTGACTGTTCTCACATAGCGTTCCATGAAATTAATCAAGTTTGTGGAGTATGAATGTAACATAACTCCCTCTAACTTATCTGTCTTGCATGTTTATGTTTAACATTTTGGTCCAGCATATGTTCGAACATTTGGCTTTACTCTTGCATTTAGGCTTGTGTGCGTCTGAAGATTTATGTGAGCATATGTGATAAGCAGACGTAGCTGTTTTGAGAGCTGCCAAGTAAATTACTGAGAGCAAGAATTTTCTTATCTTTTCATGAAGGGGTAAACAAAGACCTCAATTCCCAACATCTGAGCCGCAGCTTGATTCCTTAGTGTCTGGGGATCATGAATAAAATATGCAAGCTGGCGAAACTGACAGACTTGCCCCACCTTTGGCATGTAACACTAGAGCTGGGTATTCCACAAGCTGCCATGTCAAAGTACACTAATGATATGAAGGAACAGGGCCGTATACACAGAACTACAAAGCAGTGAGGGCTCAGGACATACAGTATATTTTACTGTCTCTTTTTATTCACTACACAGTTTCTATGGTTTTTATCTTCAAAGTTGTCATAAATAAGAGCATACAAAAAAGTTTAGTGATCAAATATCATTTGGGAGGAAAAAAGGAGTCCAATAATTTAGTATTGCACTTACATGAAGGCAGGGGACTTCAACTCTCATCACGGGACTCACTAGCATCTTTCATTAGACCTTTCCTGTTAGTTAGATATTAAATGCTCTCATCTTACGAACTGCTCCCAACATATAACTGAACAAATAGTGAGTCAGGCCACACTCCAAATATCCCCCTGATGGCATCATTAAGGGGGTAGCACTTAGACCAATATTTAAAGTGCCGAATTGTCCTTTCATGCTAATACTTTAATACTGGATTACTAACAAAACATAATGTGGAGTAACATGAAGATTAATCAAATGCCTGATAGCAAGAGCAGAAACTAATTTCCTAAACATGAGGCAGTTAACAGAACACTGACATTGCAACGCATGATTTCTAATTACACTGATTCAACAAAGCACAGTTTAGGTAGAATTGCACAGACTGTGCAGGTAGCTGTGTGCTTTACACTTTTAATTGAGAGGAATCTAAATTAATGGTTGTGCAGCAGCTGCTGGTGCATTTTTTTGAGATGCTCCTCTACGCACCACAGTAGGATCAGGCTGTTTGGTAAATAATAACATGCCTGTCAGCTGTATTGCTAGAGCTATCTCTGTCCTCTGTGATTAAGAAAGTGTTTTCAGGGGAAAACTAAAACTTTTGCCCCTGACACCAACAGTAAAACGCGTCCCTTCAAAAGCTCTTTGGTTACATCTTGCCCTGTTGAATTTGTAGTAAGTAGTACTTGTATTTCATGCCTCTGTCTCTTACTGTCTCTCCATTTTTATCCACACATACACACTTGCATCCATGTGCTTGCAAGGTATGAATACTCAGTAGCCTGCCAAAGCCCAGAAGAGCAAGCTGAGTCATGGTTTTTTAATAGTGTGCAGGCAGGCAGACAGGGGGAGAAAAAGCACTCACCACATGCACAAATTGATTCTGTTCAGCGTCTGACAGCTGGTGGAACTTATACGGACTGATGTCAATGAGCGATGAGACGTGGCCGTGGTACGCACTGCAAACAAAGGAAACACAGGCCACGGACCAAATCAGTCAATTCACATGGACTATTAAAATTACCATTGGATATATGATGACAAAGCTGTAAGTGTAATATTATAGAAAAATCACTAAATCAAAGGACTTTCACCCCTCACTATCATGAGGTCTGGCACAGCACCAGGTGTTTTCGAACAATCATCGGGCAGAAGCACTTACTTGTCCAACGTGATGATGTCTTTGTGGCCTCTGTACTGCCGTGCTAGTCGAAGGGCCAGGTCATTGGCTTCTGAGCTGAAGTTCAAAGGGGCAAGGGTTACTTTGAGTTACTCAGTCACCACAGAATACACAGGTGAAGCCATGGATATCGCTTGCACGTCAGACACACACATTTTCATGTTTTGCTTTCCATTACAGTATAACAGCATATGAGGTGACGCCTATTTATTAATACTGGTCATTAAAATAAGAGTTAAAATCTAACTTCAGCTGATTAATAATGAAATAATCATGCATCATCCCATTTGCTAGTTTTTCCTGCTTTGACCGCATCTTCTGGCCAGTCTTTTCCACAAGATTTTAGAACCTGGCTGCAGGGATTTGCTCCCATTTAGAACATAAGTGAGGTTGGGCACTGATGGTGGGTGACAAAGCCTTGTGTTCCAGTTCATACCAAGTGTGTTGGGTTGGATTGAAGTCAGGGCTCTGTGCAGGAAGTTCAAGTTCTTCCACACCAAAATGTGGTAAACCCTTTCTTAATGGACCTGGCTTTGTGCATGGGGGTACTGTCAAGTTTAAAGCGCCTTCGCCAAACTGTCGCCACTAAGTTGAAACTGCAATATTGTGTAAAATTTTGTTGCATGCTGTCGTATTATGATTTCCCTTATGTGGAACTAAGGAGCCCAAACCAAAAAAAACACACCTCATATTTGGATAAGTGGACATGTAGTCCTCTTGTCTTCAGTGTGCAATCAGATTGCACCCAAGTGCACTTTTGTGCTCTTGAACAGACCTTCAAAAACCTTTGATTAGTTTTGTCATCTTTATAACTTCTCTAAAGGCGTTTATTTCCCTGTGACTGATAAATACTCTGTCTGGTATTGAGTGTATATGGATCATTATGTATAACATTATTACCCTAGACCTGATAATTCCTGTTCCCGCTGCAGTAGAACTGCAGCAAGTGGTGTCAATAAGTAACCATGCCAGACTGGTCCAGTTTGATGACTAACAGTATAAGGATGTCTGTGTCAAAGCTAAGAATGTTTATTCTGTATTATATTACGCTATATTTCCTTTGTTTGGAGGACTAGACATTAGACAATAGGAATATTGATGTGGGACGTTCACTTTTAGCTTTCAACGTGGTGTTAAGGTTCCTTGTTTAGGCTCAGTATTACACCTGAAATACCAGTTTACTAGACGACTGCTTGCTAAAAATGTTAGTTGTTTTCCCTTGATTACAGTAAACCTGATACATATGCATGTTAGACCCTTTTATCTTATAACTTACAGTGAACTGTGCTCCAGAGCAACCTTTACTGCTCCTCATGCTGATAGTATACCTCAGGCTACAGTTCAGAAGATATGAAACATGAAGCAAAAGGCTAATTGCATCTGTCAGTCAATTAGTCTCCAGTAACTCTTTCATTATCCTCACTGATCCACACCCAAAAAACATATATATGTCTGACTAATCTTCCTTCATGTTGTTTTTGTTGTTTTAAGAGTGCCAGAACATGCAGACATACCCAGAGTTGACAAAGTAGCACACAGACAGCTTGTCAGGCAGTGTGGCCTGCAGCCTCTGGGCGTAAAGTACAAGGTTGTCATGCAAGAAACGTGAGTTGGTGTTAAGTAGTTCCATCTGCTCAGCTCCTGCCTTCACCACATCTGGGTGACAGTGGCCCACTGAGAAACAGAAGAAAGGATGCACACAGGATTGGAACTGGCCCTCGTGTTCGGGACAGGAACATGCTTTACAGTGAATCTGGCTATAATTTGAGGTCAGAAGAAAACACACCAAGACAACTGATATTAAAGGCACATAACTAGAGGCTATATGCTGAAATTAAAGAGTATTAAATGTGGGCGACCAGGAGACATTGTGTTTTACATTCCTGTCTCTCCAAGTCATGCTGCTTTAGTCATTTTAAATTAGGTGTACATTACATGTCTGCTTTGTAAAGCTGTAAAGCCAGTCCTGTAATATAACACCTCTAACTTTGATTCTACATTTGAATGGTGGTAGTTTTTCAATTTCTGATGGAGGTGATGATATAAAAATGGTTTAAAATGAAATCTGCATTCATGTTGCGTTGTGTGTGCATGTGTGTGTTTACCATGAGCCACATTGTTGATGCAATCCAAGTAGCGATGTCCTTTTTCATCATACATGTACTGGCCTTTGGCTCGCACTATCTTCAGAGGGTCATGGCTGAAGAAAATCTTACAAGAAGGCCTGCAGAGGAGTTCAAATTAAAACTGGCATGTGTACAAAGTGTGCCCTTCTCTCTGGTTTAACAGTTTTTATGTTGCTTAGTGGTAATAAAATTATGTCATGAGTCATGGGCACAGCAGGACAGTTCAGAAGTAACTGTACTGTAATACAGTACAGTGCACAAAACTGAATTAATTCCTTAGCTACTAATGTATTAAGTCATTAAAAAACATACCAAAATAATTTGTTGTTTGTTTCGGTATAAAAAGTTTCTATTTAATATGTATCTCTAGAGAGAAGTCTAGAAAACAAATTTTTGCATTGTTTGCAGGAGAACATTCTGTTTTCAGTAAAATACGGATTTCAGGAGAAACTAACTTCAACAACTCTCATCCTCTGTGGAAACTTTGTGGCGTATCAAATGTCAGTTATCTTACCCAATGTGCTTCTTCCTCAGGTCTATCGTCTTCTTTTTCTCAAATCTTTCCACCGACATCCTGATGTTGACCAGCTGCAGGACGACGCGCACTTTCCTCCCCGCAGACTGGGAGATGAGCTACATCTGCTCGAGCAGAAATAACCCGGCTTTATACTCACGCGCGCGTGCTCAGAGACAAACAGACAGACACTCACGGAACAGACGGAGCAGCGGCTCGCGCAGCTCTCTCGTGCTGCCACCTAGACGGCATTTTACAGCTGTGACAACTCGCAGGTGCCTCGAGGACAGTGACGTGTAAAGGCACTGGCTGATCTGGTTGCAGGCTGATTGAACACCTGTTCTGCAGCTGTTTGGTATGGAGGCCCATTCCTGCCAATGTGATGAAAAAAAAAGGAAAATCACTCGAATGATACACTTTCTCAGAATAATGATTTAGTATATACTATATGGTATATACTATAGGACTTAAGACACCAATAAAAGGCAAAATCTATTTTATGATGTATTTGAAAGACTGCGTTTATTTGGCTCCAACAGTACAGTCATATGAAATGCCATTTTGAAGTATAGTAGTGTGTGAACACAAGGGTCTTCAAAGAAATGTCGATCAAGTGGCTAAAAAGTTAATAAACCAAATACGGAACATAAACTGAACGTTTACCACCCAAAAAAAAAATGCAGTTGTAACTCAAAAAAGCCACAAAGTGGATTTTGCTTTGCATTTTTGTTTCCATAGACTGTGTTTAATTTTGGAGAGTGTGTGGCAGTGTAATTATTTCAGTAACGCTGCAGTGCATTGGAGGGTAGAGAAGAGTAAGAGATTCTAAGTACTCATAAGAGACCAGTGTTGTCTTTCAATAAAATGCAGAAGAATATTGTGGATGTGACTTTGTCAACTATCCTTAACCAACGCTGTTATTCTGAAGGTTTTGATGAGTAAAGTGTGTTTTGTGGGTGTATCCTACTGTTTCTTCAGATGAAAACTTGACTCAGAGCATTTCTGTAATGATGACAAATACACAGAAGTGGGACTAAAGTGAGCCATTCTGGAGCTCGTCACCAGCTCTGCTAATACTGATATGGAAATAAATGTTTGAAATATTTTGGCACTTCTGCTAAAAGCAGAAATAAACTAAATAAAATGAAACTTTAACAAGGAAACACAACAATCAAAACAAAACAAAACAAAACAATCAATCAAATAAAAAAAATCAATTAAAAAACTTAGCTGCACATGCTAAAGATACAGCACCTTGTGAGAACAAATACTGTAACAAAGGTTGGATGTCAAAACACAAAATAAAAAATAAAAAACATATTGCAAAAACTTAGTAAATATTAAGTAATGGAAATAACACTTTAAAATATGAGTGAAGGGACAGGTCTGAAGCAACAATAAACCAATCTAAATTGAGATTTAATGAAAGGTCCATGTTTATATTTGTTTCTTTGTCTTCTGGTGAATAAACATTTTCTTTCCAGGTAGTGGTATACAGGGTAGCATGACTGAACAAATGGAGCTATAGAGATCACAGATATGTGATAATTCAGCTGCATTTGATGCTACACACATTAACCAAAGTATAAATTGCACTTCTTGTCAAATGAGCACACATTTTTTAACAGTACATTAATAATCCACTATACATATATCAAACTACATTCAATGCAAAGAGGAGAGAGAGAGAGAGAGAGAGAGAGAGAAAGAGAGAGAAAAGAGAAAGCATGAGAGAAAGCTGTGATATTTCACGCGGTACACGGTTGCATTGGCTGGGCCTGTCAACATTCAGGCCATCAGTACTTTGTTGTCATAGTTAGCTTTCTGACACACGAAATTAAATAAAAGGAGATGTATTCCATGGTAAGGCCTATAATCTGAAGTGAATACACACTGTAATTTGTGAATGACCAACTTCCTTCACACTGAACCATTTGCATAACTGTTTCCTGATGCCTTAGCATGATCCAAAATTCTTCATGTCAACAGAGACGCAGTGGAAACTGACATCAGAAGCCGAAACAACTTAAAGGAATGCTGTTTAAAACCAAAATGCCTTCATTTAAGAAATTATAGAAAAATAAATAATGTACCACTTAAAATACTGAGACAAATACACAATTATATGCACAAAAAAATCTTAAAATTGTTACATACATAAAACCCCAACAACAATAAAGAAACCTGTTGTGTAGTTCTTGCCACTGGTAGAGCACATCAACTGAGCTGCTGTTGACCTACTATCAGTTAGCACTGTTATAATCTATACAGATGTGCATCCGTTCTTTATAATGATGAGATGAACAGTACAATCAAACAGAAACCGTACGGGAATAGATCTTCTTCGAGTCCACCTGTGGTTGCTGCTACATCACAACAAAATGTTGGTTTTTCACATCTGCCCTTACAGTAAATCATCCATGCATATTTCTAAGGTTGAAGAAAAGAAGTACTGTGAATATCACCTTGCATAGCACTCACTATGTCAGAAGGCAATCTGAGTATAAGTAACATGAAAAAAAATGAATAGACTGTGGTGGAAAATAAACCTAGCTATGATCTACTGCTCCATTTACTTTTGCTCCATCTGATATGGAATGTGACATAACTGGCCACCAGTTAGCTTGTGGTTTTAATTAATGGAAATTGAACTGTGTCTATTAAATTCAGCTTTTCTGGCACTGTGTTACATGTTTTCTATATGTTTAAGACAACACATGAGGTGTAACAGAGAAGTGTAATGCAACTGAGACGGTTCTATTCAACATAACCTCCCTTAATCTGACACATCTGAAATACCAGCGACTGTGTGTTCGGCTAAATCTGACCGTTGCTTTGTTAGAGCTGAACAAAACCCCAACCCTGCCCGAGACAAAGCTGGATGTTCAGCTCCTCTAAAACAACGCTTATTCTCAAAATTTAAGTAAGTAATACATTGTGTACATGCAGTGAAATGACAACACTGTACAAATTATATCCCATACAACAAGTCCAAGTAGCATATTTGTTATAATGCTGGATTTGCTTTTGCACAAACAATGAGCTCCTTCAAAACCACGAGTAAGATCAGAGGCTGTACAGTCAAGATGGACTCAGTCTTACTGTGTCCTCGGGTGAAGCTTTAACCTTCATGCTATTTCAACATCCTGTAAAAAATCATATGAAAAACAGTGCGCAATGTGTGTCTTTTTCAATACCCTCACAACAAACAAAGCTTACCCTTCTGAAATGAAAACCATTCCAATAATTAAAAATATGATATAAAGTTGTACATTTCTGATAAAGGAATGAATAAAAGCTTGAGGCACCAAAGGCTATTATACACAAAATACAATGTTTAAGAATGAAATAAAATAAAGAAAAAAATATGATTGCATTCTGTCGACGCTCTCAGTAGACCCTGAAGCGTTGCTTGTTAGGAGAGGCAGATGCTCCAGTTGATCTCTACGGAGATCAATGAGACGCTTTAGCAGCTCTCCTGCAGAATCCATTCCTGTGCCTCTGGGGGGGGGGGGGGGGGGGGGGGGGGGGGGCCTGAGCAGGCCCCGTCCAATCTCAAATCCTTGTGAGCCTGACTTGTTTTCCTATCGGTTCAGCGAGCCTGCCAAGTTCTCCCCTCTTGTCTGGGGATGTGTGGCTGTTGGAGGCACCACACTGACGATGCTGAGCCGCGAGTGCAACAGTGAAAACCTGCTGATATCATACCCTCTGCAGGCATCACCACAATAAAGCAACAATAACCAACAGCTTTACTTTCTGGGGGATTTTCAGGCTACCAGCCATGGCGTGACTCCCTTGGGAAGATTAAAGGAAAGCAAAAATTACTAATTCAGAGCTCTGGGTTTGTTTTTTTATGTTAGTGTTGTTTTTCTTTTCTGCAGAAGCCATGACGCAACCACAAAACAGTGACATGTATGTACAATACATATAAATATAGTTTCAGTACACTACTCATGCTTTTGCGGGGGTCAGGGGTGCAATGTTCTGTTGGTAATAGTCTTTTTTTTTTTTTTTTAGTCTTCTACAAAATGGTGCTGCACAAATGGGTGGTGAGCTTGTTGAGACGAAACAACACAAAACACCTAGCGTTTGGTGTTAGAGCCAGTCCAGATCCCCTTCCTTCACTTCCTCCTTCTCCTCCTCCTCCTCCTCCCACGTCTCCTTTCACCCCTGTGAATCTGGCCGGGCTGCGACGCTCCAGTCTGAGCCATGCAAAGACTAAAGAGACAAGTTCTGCCGCCAGCCAAGGATCGGAACTCCACCACGATGTGGATGTGAGAGAGCAGACACACACGTTTTTTCCACACGGCGATGTGAGTAGAAGCAGCTTAGGGCGTGAAACTTGGGACGATTATCTCTTTTTGTAGCGTTGTACACATAGACTTCTTTTCTTTTAGACTATTTTTCCCATTAAAAAAAAACTATAAATACCATAAAAGAAGCATTATTTACAAACTCCATGCGTTTCAGGTTAGAGTGATCACTGCAAGAAAAACACAGGAGAGAGAATGAACATGAAGGTGAAGACGTCGTCGTTTTGTTTCATGAATGAGTTGTACAATCTGAGTGAGGTTTTTCACATTCAAATGCTATTATGACTTATTCAACCTGAAAACCCATGCAAACACAGAGAAGCAGAAACCCACATGAAAAAAAAAAACATCAACACAGAGTGAACAAAATATTAGGCACACGTTTTATGTCCAGTACGCAGGAGAGAGAAAATGAATCACGGTTTCACTTTCCAAATCTATCACACATTAAAAGATTTAAAGAATAATAAAAAAAAAAAAACAGTAACTTGACTGCAGCTTTCAGGGATTTTTGATTTGACTAATATTTCTTCACTCTGTATTCCTGTGCTGCAGTTGCATTATTGAAGCCTGTCATGTGACTCAAAGACAGTATATACTTGTCTTACCTTCTGCCAGCATCCAGGCATTGGTAATCCATCTGGGCCCTGTGTTAGGAAAGAGTGGCAGGGAGGGAAAAAAGCAACAATGAGGACTGTACAAGGAATGGAAGGTTTGCTGTTAGTAATACATGTAGATCATACAATGATTAAAAGCGTGATAAATGAGTGGATTTGATGCTAGTACACCTAAGCCCAAATCATACTAACTGAGGCATCATAGCTACTGTGCTTCTCCAAACCGTGTTATGGCAGGGAAAGTCTGCACCCGAACAAATTACCAAATCAAAACTTGCTTCAAAACAGCAGCAAACAAGGAGTTTTCAAAAAGACAGCTCGACTCATTCATGTTAATTACACTCTTTCTTTCATAGCTGCGATGCAATTACAGACTGGATGGAAAACATGAGCGCTCTGCGCTGCTTCAAAGGTTCAGACGTTTAGGATTTCTGGGTATTAAAGTACTCAAAATTACCAGTTGTGTAACTGTTGACTTGTGAGAACTACACATTATATTCAAATATTTAACATTTAGTTAAATTTAGCAGTTTAGGGAGGGAAACGTCTGCACCAACTTTCTAACTCTCTGACTTACTGCACCTGTAAAAATGTGACTCTGAGATTCATGCACGCAATACACAGCAAAGTACATCTCATGCATGACAATATATGTCGATTCTACTCTGATTTTGTTTTAGTGGCCCCTCAGCTGAGTTTCACAGCATTAACTGTGAGCTGGGGCTGAATAATGGGATCTGGGGACACTATAACAAGAACAGGTGTTTGTCTTAAAATAAAGTTATAGTAGCAGGGTCAAGTAAATTAATGTAGATGTAATTTAATGAGATGACATTTGTGACGTGAATGTTTTCTTACCTATTACACCTCTTCCATTTTATTGTTTTTGTATACTTAATTACACTCTGTGCTATTTTAAGATTTCAGTACTACCACATTTTCTTTTACCACAGTGTTAGAAGTTTCATGCATTACACAGCACTGTCTCAGAAACAGAAAACATCATAAAAAGCACCGAAAAATTCATTTTTATCTGCTTCAATAGATCTGGAGCAAATGTAATCTTTGATCTCCTCTTCTCGTCGTGGTCTGGCCCAATTGGTACAAATACAGGAAGGGAAAAGGGAAGTTAACAGAGTAAAGGAAGGGGTCCATGCGCCTGTAGCATGGGTAACTCATCAGTAAAGGAGTCTGTGTTAGCATCAGGTTAAAGGGTAACTGGTCCATCGAGAAATTAACTAGAAGGAAATAGGATTTAAGCAGAACTTCTTTTTCCAGTTTTAATCAAGGGAATGAAAGGATTCAGTTAGAGGGATAGATTTAATTATCATCAATAATATCATGTTTATGTGCATTTGGCTTGTAATAATGTGTGTTATCTAAAAGAGGCTGCTTGCAGTCAGAAGATTAGTGAGGTAACTGATGGTGTGTGTCGTTTTCATTTATCTTTTGATAATTCATGAATGAAAAATGCAGTTGTGTTTAAAAAATGATGTATTCATGCTTATCGAGCTCTCAAATCATGCATGGTTTTGCTTCAGTTTTGCTTCACTGAAGGTGAGAGGCATGCATGGGTAAAGAGGTGGAGGAAAAAGAGAAATACTGTACCAATTGGCATGGGGCATCCAGCCCGTCCAGACCTGGCTGCCCTGGTTCCCCCTTTTCACCCTTAAATCCCCGGAAACCCTGTTTGCAAAGATGACCTAGGAGTGTTACTGGGAGAGAGGTGGACGACCCTTAACCCCTGCATCTGTCCACTACAACAGACATGAGGGAGGGAGGAGCTGCCCTGTGAGCTTGCCGATACCACAGTCCAGCCCAATTATATGTTTTTTCAGTATTTAATGGCATGTTTTTGAGTCTGAATTGCAGAGTTTCAGGAAAGTAACCGACTCTGTGTGTTTCAGGTTGCTGTGGTCTGGTGGAAGCTGGGTATCTGTTTTGCCACAGGGCGCTCATCCTTGTTTGGGACGACTGATCTACGCGGCTGGGAGAGGATTTCCAGCTCGCAGCTGGGACATACCAATGGGCAGGGTGCATCTAATCCAGGGGCACCCTGTTCTCCTTTCTCGCCCTTAGGCCCTTTTTTGCCCTTCTTTCCCTTCTCCCCCTGTGGATACAACGATTTGGTCAAGTTAAAATCATTTTTTGAACATTTGGGAAAGCACTGCTATTAGGAGGGGAGTGATTAAAAAAGGGAGGCTATGGCCCACAAAGGAGGAAGACACATTGTCAATGTTAGAGAGGAGGGGATACCAGACAGTATTGGGTATTCTTAGAAACATTCCTCAGGACAGGAGGAGGACAAAAAAGGGGAATAATACAGTGGGAAGGAGTGGAAAACAGCTGATCGCCAAAAGGGGTGTCAAGGGCACAAAGGATGAGAAAGAGTAGCAGGGAAAAAAACCTCCAGAGAGACAGAATTAAATCTACTACACACTATGTAAACTGTATCCCTTCAGAATAAAAGACTGGTTATAAAATGTTAATCGATATAAATGAAAACTGAAATTAGTGTGTGAGAAGAACATTTTAGTACCAAACTTCATAGATGTAATTCCACAGATACATTCTCAGCCATCATGAGATGAAATGTGTAATGTTTGGTATATAATTGTGCTTTGCAGCAAAGTGAACTATATTGCATTGTGTGCGTACAAGTGTTTTAAAGAACTTAGAAATAGTAGCTTAACTTATATTAGCACTCATAAGTCACAATTAAAAGTGCTATTGTAGTGTCTGTTTACTGAGTTTTTTCTAAAGGAACATTAAAAAAAAAACATCATCCATGATCTCTCACATTCAGTCTTGACAGTTATTGCTAAATACCTGGAAGAGAAGCAGTGCTAGAAAATGGTTGGTAAATACAAAGATTCACAGAGCACAGTGAAGTATGTTTATCTTTGTGTTCCGGGGATACAGTGGGATACAGTTTCTTAAAGACATAAAACATTTAAGAAACACGTCAAAAGTGTTAGTCAGTGTGGAGACAAACAGATTAAAGCACTGAAAGATAGAAACTGCTGTATACACGAGCAAGGGAAGAGTTATCAACAGGCTCAAGAACTGAAGGAAGTGAAATGTTGTAAGGTTATGTTCGTGCATGGAGACAACAGAAGAAAATTAAATATGATTTTTAAGAGCCTGTTGTCAATGGACTTGTTTGATCTAACATGTTGAAATCACTTCTGGATGCCTAAGAATGAGACTGGACTTGTGATTTTGACAAATGCGATGGCAAATCATTGAAAGGTGGAGAACAAAAGCTGATTTGAGAGGACTGTCGATGAGATTTTATGCAGAGGCAGGTTTATGTTGTATAGGGCTCCAATTGGTTTATGAGTTGATCTACTGAGAGGGCACAGCTGCTACCAGACAGACCTAAAGTGGAGCCTATTTAAACCATGTTCAGAATATCTGTAAAAGGATTTCATTAGGATGCAGAAAAATATTTTTTATATAATTAAACAGTGTTAAATGTTATTCCTTTCAGCTACCACGTACTGTTTTCAGTCACCATGCGTCTTAAACTAGTGGGAAATCATAGAAAATTCAGTACAACCACTACATAAACACCTCTACAATTCCTGCCACTGTCCATTGACATCAGTCCTCCGTAATGTTAAAGGGTTTAATCAACACGTCATTACAGTTTATCTACATCTACCTTTTCTCCTCTTTCCCCAACGTCGCCTTTCTCTCCCCTTAAGCCTGGCAACCCCTGTAAAAGCACAACTCCACTTAATTACTCTGGCTTTACTGAGCAAAGACAAAAGAGGTTTTTTCTTGTCCTTATGAAGCTGAACAAACACACTAAAAAGGATCAAACTAAAAAAAATAATAATAATTGGAAGTTTAGAGAGGGAAGGCGAAAGGTAAAATAAATTGTGCCCAAGAGAAACTGGATGGATGCACAACAACAAATAATTCAGTCTAACAGAAAAGTGCTGCTATGCTATCCTATAAATAGAAACATCTCATCAAAAGGGAAAAGCAGTAATTCCCCAGAATCAGTTGCAGTAACCGATGCACAAAAGCTTGAGTGGGGACAAACACCTGTTACTTCTATCCATCACTGATCAGTTAATCCAGTCAGATGTGGAGATGCTTAGCTCCACATCTGACTGGAGATACTTATTATACACAAAGTAAACTCTCTTATCCGTACTGATCTTCATGTTGGATATAAAGTGCAGGCGCGGTGTGGCAAAAACTGGGATGTTTTCATAGATGATTTGTAGTTTTATAGATTCACTATCACTTAGCCAAGTGGACTGTGGAAATTATAACCATGTACACTTAATATATGATCTACTCATACCAACCTATATAAAGAAATATATATGACTGGGATCTTATGTTATGTTATGTTACTTGTAACCTGTTGTGTGATGGGGTTTAAAGTGACTTATGCTGCTGTGAGTTGGGTTTCTTTGTGTATACACAGTGGTCATTCACACTTGATGCTAAATCAGCCAATCACTGATGGATAGATGGACAGAACTGTCAACACCATCTAAACCAAGACAGAGACATCATGTTGAAACTCATTCCTCTTGGCGTGTAAAAATGAAAGAGTGTTGTTGCATTTGATCCTGAAAACTTACACCTCCCTCTTTTTTTTTTTACTTTTCTTTATTTTAAAGCTTTTTCCTCAAGCATCCCTGTACTCGAAGAAGCAGTTTCATTTACTGTAACATCACTGATGTTGGTGGCTTTTTTTTTTTTCTCTGCTCTCAGAGAAATAAAGTTAAACAGACTTACATCCAAGCCTGGTGTTCCAGCAGCTCCCTGCAAATAAAGAACACCAGCCATATCATCACATAGCAAGAACTATTAGAGACAGCATTTTAATGTTTGACTTATATGGGGTTATTGTTTGATACAGTAACTAAAAAGATTACTGCTGCCCACTGGAAATATTCTAAATATTCACTTATTCTGTTCACAGAATATTCACTCAGTTTCTTGGTTCAATAGATGCAGATTTTTAAAGTCTACTTTCATGAAACTGGTCATAAGTGTAAATGCATAAGCTCACACAAAGGTTATGCCAACTTATTTTTACTCATTCCTGAACTGAACTTCTTCAATATCCTCATCAAACTTACAGGTAGTCCATAAGGTCCCCTTGGTCCTGGCTCGCCTGGTGCTCCTCTCTCACCCTAGTACAAAAGAATCAGGGTTGAAATCATCTAAACCATACATGACCACTGTAAAATAAACTAATAATAGAAACACTTAAAGTAAAATTTGAAATGTGTTTTATCCTCAGTGAGATTAAAAGTCAAAAATAAAAGCTTACTATGTCCCCCTTTGGTCCAGCAGGACCAGCTGGACCCGGAGGTCCATCCATGCCCTGCAGAGAATAGTATTTTCACGGTGAGTTTACATCACTGGACTATAGCAGGTCTTTCAAAATAAAGTTGATATTCCACACAAATAACAGATGAAAAGCAAGAGTCGTGTTTAGCATCCACATGTGTACAATATTCCCACGTGGTTCAACCTACAACCAGCACACAGAACTACGGCTAATACACGTGCATTGGCCACAAAGAACATTTACAACACTGCTGACACAGTTAATGTATGAGTGTGTGTTAATGCTGAGTTAATGCAACAAGGGACAGAAGAGAGCCTTGGAATGCCTGCTCTAACAGTTTTCTGTGTGGTCACTATAATGTGAACTTTACTCACTGTGGCTTGTTCAACTCATGAGACCTTGCTAAGATATTAAAAAAAAACCCAATCCAACAAAAGCTTAAATAACTTTCTTCTTACTCACAATGAAATACAACAAAATGAGGTACCATGTGCAAAGAGGGGGCTGTATGGAGGGTGAGAGGGAGAGAAGGAGACAGAAAGTTGGGTGGTGAAGCCTCTTGGTCACATGACACTCACCCTAATTCCGGGCTTGCCGTCCAAGCCGGAGGCTCCCTGTGCGGTTATGGAGGTATGAGTGACATGAACAAGGCGGGATTAGTACCAGATGAACACTGTTATTAGGACAGGTTGATGGCAGGGTTCACAACAACTAAATTACACTGTGTGTTACAGGGAGCTTGGCAAAGTAGTCGGCCAAGGCAAATGGACATGAAGACAGAAAATGGAGAGGGCAGGATAGACACACACACACATACAAGCACACACAAACACACACTCAAAACGTGTGCGTTAATGCACAACAAGAAATGTGACAGGGCCAAAATAGAAATGAGGGGTTTCTATGGATGTCTGAAGAAATAAAGGACAAGGCGTAGTAGTTGGAGACATCCTATGGTGCATGTCTGTACTTACGGGGAGACCCAAAGGTCCACGATCCCCTTTGTGTCCTGGTTCTCCTCGCATACCCTTCATGCCATGCAATCCAGGTTCACCCTGGGTAAATGAGGGAACAAGGGAAGCAGGTGTCCATGACCCATCAGTCCACCTGCAGTTACACCTGTCCTCAGGCTCACTCCTGTGGTTCATCCTCTTTCTTTACCGGTGCCGACACACTGTGTTTTGTCCTGCCTGTCCAGAAATATCTCTTCTAACACCCTTCAATCAAGCAGTCAGCCTCTCTGTGTCTCGTATTACACTGACCTCCCCTGTGGGTCTTTGCTTGTCTGCCTACTTTACATTCACTCTCTTTAATGTGTGAGCTCCTGTAATGTTATCATCTGCTACAGTAGTAAAAGTGTAATATCTGCTACGTCTCTATTCGGATCCTCACTTGTTATCCCTGAGCTCAGGTAAACCAAATGTTTATATGCCAAGATTTAAAGGTGGTGTTACAATTATTTAAAATGCCTAAAAACACGCAAATAAACACATAAAACATATCTCAGCAAAATCTGAATTTGAATAATGATTAAAGAAACTCGTAAAAGTGTCTTTCTTGGTTTAATTGCAGACACAATGGCTTGAATGTGCTCTAGTATCCATTATGTGATGTGACTGTAGTTTTATTTTATTGTTGAGATTTACCTTTGGTCCAGGGAATCCATGGGGTCCCTGAAAAACATCAAAAGAGAGAAACATGTTAGTTTGTAAAGCACTGGTCTCTTAATCAATAATCTTAATTAATCATTATGTTACTCATTATAAATAGCTAGTGAAGCTGTGAGAATGGGACAGGACAAGTAAAACGAGTGGAGCACTGTGAAATTTCCCAGAGGCAAGCATTTCGTTTTTTTTTTAAGTCTGAGGACTTAGAAACAAACTTAATCTCCTGTGGAATTACACAGAAGACAAACCGGTGTACCGGGCCTCAATTATACAGAAATGAAAGGCGTGATCAGTAACAATAATATCATCAGTTTGATGGCTGGAGAATGTGTCTTTTACAATGACTCTGGATACCGCCAGCATCATATTTAGATTTAATGCTGTGTTCTGAGTTTTGTCTTTTAGCAATTAAGGCTTTTTAAGCGAACGCTCTGGTGTCTGAGACCAGTGTTAGAAGATGTCTGAGGTCAGTATGTGAAGGGAGGATTAATAACTTGCATGTTTGACCATAGCTTGCTAATATTTCCTGAGTAACATCATGAATCACATGTATAAAATGTGTAAGTCTGTAATGTGCCAAAGGTAAGTGCAATATATTGTCCACTGATGAGACTGGTAATGGTTTTTAAAAATTCACCATGGGTCCTGGTGGTCCATGGGGCCCTGGTGGCCCTGGGGGGCCAATAATCTGCAACACATACATTTTATTACCAGATTATTGTTCAACAAGTGTATTGTATTTTGAAAGGATTTCACAAGTTTGCCATGAGCAGCATCTTTAATACAAGTAAATGAGCATATTTATGGAAAGTTGAGTCTTCAATGTGACTTACTGAAGGACCCTGAGGACCAGGCAGACCAAGATCTCCCTTTTCCCCTTTTACCCCATTGACACCCTGAGGAACAAAAGCATTATGGCACAGTAGCTTCTGTATTACAAGATGGATGAACACTTCTTGGAACCATAAACATTTCAGACAAAGGCGTGTGAAAGATAGTTATAGCACATATAATTCTCACAGGTAATCCAGGTAAACCGGTTGCTCCTTTCTCCCCTGAAGCTCCAGGCATTCCCATGTCTCCTTTTGAACCTTTGTAGCCCTGAGAGAAGAATGCAAAACATTTACAGAGAATTAAAGAGGAACAATTTTAATTATTGTCCTGTGGAAATTTATGCAAATGCATTTCATATTGTAGTAATAAACACTAAGATTATAAAAAGAACTTGTTTTGCAAATCCATAGTTAATTGAGTAATGAAAGAAGACATGAAAACATATAAGTACAAGTTAAAGTTCTTCAAAAACCCAACTCACTCTTTCTCCATCGAGTCCTGGGAGACCAGGCATACCACGATCCCCCTGGGACAAAAGACAACATTTTTACAAACATATAATGAAATGCAAAAGCTAACTGATTAAGCAACTGCAATACAATTATAAGTTGTGCCTTTATTAGCACAAGAAATAGGTTCCTGTTACATTCAACATTTTGGTTAAGAAAAAGCACAATTAACCTCATCATGAGAAAAGGTGCGGAAAACATTGTTTACCTTTATACCCTGTGGTCCCGTTGGCCCGGGAGGCCCAGGAGGACCCTGCACAGAATAAAGATACAAAAGGAGATTTTATGACAATTGCATTCAACATATGGACTATACCTGTGCACGATGAGCACAACATCAAACTATGGTGTGAGTTAAGCACAACTGTATTCAAACATGGGGAAATAATGTCCTGAACTGCATTTCATTAACAACATGATTGACCATCACACTGAAATCATTTGCAAACAACGCAAAAATATGTTAGCAATAAGCTATGAACTATGAACAGGATGCTCAACTAAAAGACATGCTGAAGTCATAAATATGTTAGCTAGAACATATGGACATATAACTGAGATCACTGACAGAATTACATATTTTGATGTTAGGTGAAAGACATCCATACTTGTATGTAAAACTCAGTAATTTGAAACTAAATGCTGCTCTAAGGTTGGAAGCCCTGGAATAAATAAATCTAATTTATGTAGCTTCAGTGTCAGATGTTTCCTCATAGAATTTAATTTCAGTATGAGTAATGCTAAATATGCTAATTTTCTGCCATGAGGTGAATGATGAATGAGGTGCTGGGACCCATTAATTTCCCATTCTTTCTCCTCTCTTTGCAATGCGTACGGTTCTTCTTTGCTATTCTTTGGAATATCACATTAATTTAAGAATATGCAACAAGTATTTTTAGTGCAATACTGTAACAATGTCTTAAACCTCAAAAGATTCTGACATAGGGACCCTCTTAAAGACCTCATGATTAGTTAATAAAGATTGGTACATAATCCCAAACAAATATTAAATTAAACTAAAACAAACCAGTTGTGACTGCAGTGTGCTTGGTATAATTCTAACCGGAAGTGGACAGAGTAAGTTTTGGAAAAAGAGACATTCAATGGGACAATCAGCAACTCAGGAAGCATGAAAGCTTGATCAGAAAAAAAAGCATAAATGCAGCACTGAATACAGTTTCATTCATTGTCAAGCAAACATATTGCTGGGTGAGGGAGCACAAATATGACAGGGCAGAGCAAACCAGGGCTGGGATCGGGTTGGGCCCATGCGAGGACAAAGATGAATCACTTGTGGAGATGACACAATACACAGAATACACAGAGCCTAATTACCGTTACTGTAATAGTGGTAATCTTCTGCAGTGGGCCAAAGGAGTGGAAATGGGGAGGAGACGAGAGATAAGATTGCAGAGGTCACACAGAAAAGAAACCTTTGTGTCAGCACATTTCTGCATAGGTACACCCTCAAAATGAGTTTTTCTAACTAACAGGTATTAGTTAGCCTATTTTATCCGTAGAAGACAGAACCTGAGTCATGTTAATTTCAGGGCATTGCACTGTACGGTTGTGAAAAAATTGTACTCATTATTGCATAACAGAAATATCAACAAGAGCTACATCTATGATGAAAAGCAAATGCTGAAATACCCATCCACCACCCATATGAGATATCCACACCCCTACTTCTTCTTGCAAGTAACTGAATGTAAATATACTGTAACTCAGCAGAAACAGAATTGCAATTACATTAGAATTACATATATTTTGTGAAAAATCCTTGCATACTGTGACTGACACAACTGAGTCAGAGGGTAAATGATTTATTAATAAGTAACCAAATCAGACACAAAAGTCAAGTTTCACTGTGTCATGTACTCTTGCAGACACTGGCCTCTCTGAAGCAACAGAAATGAGGGAAATAAGCAGCATTATATAATAACTCGTCTGACCTGTAAAGCCTCCTGAATGTTTCCATTGTAGTCAATGATTTCAGTGGCTCCTTGGTCTCCTTTCTGCCCAGGGGGGCCCTGCACATGGTTAACATCAAGAAACCCATTTAAACACTTTCCGTGTTGTTCCATACTGCACACTTGATACATAACATCAGAGAAATGAAAGACCTAGATAGGGATTGACTTCTGCCCCCTGGTGGTTCTCTGTGTGTGGTTATACTAGTAGTAACTGGCTTTCTGCCAGCAGTGCAACCTCTCATGGGAAATAAAAGTTTAACCCTCATGCAACATCATAAAGTCATTAAAGAAACGGGAAAACAGAGGTCTTCATTTATCTTACTGAATATAGATGCTTACCCTCGGGCCAATGGATCCCAAGTCTCCTTTGTCTCCAGTCTCCCCCTTTTTGTGAGAAGACAAATAAAAAATGTCAAAGCTCAAAGAACTGCTATTACTACTCTTGCTGTATTCTTCTCTATAGAAAAACCATACTGATAGTTTACATCACCACCACATGGTATGACAAATAAAACTGGTTCATTTTTTAAGTACCATTCTGATGAAGGTAAGGAAACTATTATTTTGCAGCTAAAAAGGTTAGCATCTTTTAACTATTTGTAAACAGCATTTTATTTTCTGACAAAAGAGCATGATTAACATGCATTTTTTTAGTTTTTGGTGTTAGACATTTCTACAAGTAAATAAGTTCATGACATTAGTAGTGACTAAAAAAACAGTGATTATCTAACAGAGGAAATGCAAAATGTCCACCAATTTAAAGAAAACATGTCTGCCATGCTCACCTTTGACCCTTTAGGACCAGGTGTACCAGCCTCTCCTTGTGAACCCTACCATGAATAGAAAAACATTATTAACAATGAGTCATGGTTTATGGGACATGATAAAGAAAAGAAAAGAAAAGCTAAGTGCTTAAGACATAAACATAAAACTGAAAACACAAATCAAACCGTCTCTATAGCTTCAATCCAAATTCATCATAAAAAATTCAGTACAATTTATTTTTCACAAATGAAATATCAATCTCTCTTACTCCTCCCGAGAGAGCAATGCAGTCAGCATCACTAAAATGACCAGCTTTTATTATTCCATTACTGCCAAGCACTGGAGAAAGTGTTTATTTGAACTCTGGCACTGATAAAGTGGGGGTGTCACTTTCAGGGTTTCTAATAGGATGTGAAACAGACTTCTGGGTCATCTAAGTTTAGACTGGAGCTTAAGCTACCTGCTGGATCAGTGCCAGACATAAACAACGGTAAACTCATTTATATCTGGTTTACTTTGCACAGACTCCAGGGAAAGCCTTGACCTTATTATGGGCTATAATTGTTTAACCAGCTCTCTTTGTTAACACAGCTGAATACTGGATGAATTGAACAAACCCTTTGGGAATGCATTTTATTTTATCATATTCATACATCTGAGAATTTTCTTTTGTGTGATGAGACCAGGAAGCCTCTAGATGGCAGCAAAGGACTGTTTTATGGGCATACATTTGGGAACATGTGCTCATGAATCACTGACCTTTGGTCCAACAGCTCCAGGGTCTCCTCGTTCACCTTTTCCTGGTGGCCCGTGGTCGCCTTTCTCACCCTAAACAGACAAAAGAACAAACTGTTTAACAACTAAAGTGTGTAACTATATTTCTCCTGCAAACTGTATTTCATCTGCTGATCAAGGCTCAGTTTCTTTTTGTTGCCAGCAGAAGAGATGTGATACATGTCCTGAATATCAGGCACAATTCAATTTCCTTAACGTTATGCAGTATTGACGTGACTAAGGAATCTACTATAAGAACATCCCGCCCTTCTCATGCGTTTGCTTACTCGACAGATTCCCAGAACACGGTGAATCGTAGATGTTTATGTTGAATCAGCACAAGCTGCTTGGTGGTAGACTGTGACATTTGACAAGGTTAAGTGTGTTTTTAAGAAATCCCCAAACATACATCTGCATCAGACCTTCTTTGTCCTCAAAGCTGAATCTTTTAGGGAAAATGTAAATCCTTTGTTGTATAGCGGTACAAATTTTCTCCTAATGTCAGTTGACTGCAGAGAGCCATTAGATGGGGATGTGGTATAACTCAGAGCCTGTACATTCAATTACTTCTTGCTGATACTTAAAACCAAGCGGGAAACAATCATTATTTAGCAGTACTGAGTCAATAAACCTTTGTCTTTCCTTTTCAAATAGCTGCTCAGTAATGATAACTTGGAGGCAGAGAACTGAAAATAAACCTGCAGACTAATAGCTTGAAAAATGTTTAAGAAAAACTTAAGCTAAAAGCCCAGTGTTCTCAAACATGTGTCCAGACCTGAACACAAGGAAAAACCATCAGATCAAATATTTGTTCCAATGATCTGTTGTTTTAGCTTCACTCTGGCATTTGATTAAGCAACACACACGTGTCAGACGACAATTCAGGACTAATATATCTTGATTATCATTGCACAACAAACAGCCTGATGCAAAAGGACAATGCAAACATTAATTCTTGTGTGTCTGGATTATCACCACTGGCTCCACAGTGTGATAATGTCACGACTCAAAGGGAGCGTCAAAGGATTAGCTCATTCTGAACAGCTCCGAGTGACATTTTGAAGAAACATGGGCTTAATCGCTTTGGTAAAATGATAATAATGGATAATGAGACCATAAACTCTGAGGAATTGGTGACTTCAGTGAATCACGCTGCTCGGATGTGATAAAAATCTGTCAAAGTTCTTTATTTCATTGTCAGACTTGAAATGCATTGTATTAACCTGAGCAGAAAACACTTCTTATATTGCGGTAATTAATATCACTGTAGTTAATGTGGAAAGCTAGAATCGCCCACCTTAGTCCCTGGGAGTCCGGGAAGTCCTGGCTCTCCCTGGGGACCGAGGAATCCAGGCTCACCCTGAAAAAAAAAAAAAAAAGAAATGGAAAGAAACACAATCAGCAAATTTTACTAATTTTTCCACGTTTTTTTTTTTTTTGGTGTAGCACCACACTTAGCTGCTGTTACTGAGCATTAAACACATACACAAGATGCATGGACAAATGACAGGCATGCACTTACTGCTCACAAACAAACACACACTCAGGGACACATGCATAAATCGCACACATGGACACAAATAGTCAGTGGCTTGTTAATTTATCCCCTGGTCTCACATACATTAATGACTCCTTCTAATGATGTGACAGCTGACATTGTTAGATACTCGTCAGGGCACACAGAAGCGCTCTGCTCAAGTGTCTGCCACCTTTGAAGAACATTTTTGCATTTGCACTTTCACTTATGCGGAGTGAGCCTCCTGTACGAGGTGTGATGCTCGTTTTGATCTGATTTAAATGTCATTTGATTGCAATATAACTCCCACCGACAGAACTCTGGAAGCCTTTGGATTGGTAATGAACACTTGCTTCTAAAACTTTTAAATTTTGATTGGATAAACAGCGAAGAATGTGAGGCAGAACAAAGTGCAAGCCAAGCTCAGAACCCGTGAGTGCTACGTTAGCAAAATATTGTTAGAATCCATCAAGCATTCAGGCCCCTTAAGTAAAAACAGGAGTATATAAAATATAAAATGAGAGGGCTTTTTACAAGGCCAGCACATTGCAAGCATACAAAAAGAGAAAAACCAGGATCAAAACAGCAACAAGCATCATCTCACCATGCTTGTTTGAACATTCCTTGCATTCACGTTACATCTCAAGCTAATGACCCTTTAATACATGGAGGTAGTTGCTATTCTTAAAGCATAAGATGGCAGTGAATGATCATGTTCCTTTTGTGCATTTAATTTCACCATCTGCTGTTGTTCTTTTATGATACAGTATAAAAAAGCAAGCTCCTTAACTGAAACAATAAAAGCCTAGTCTGAAAAAATCCAAATAATAAAATAAAAAATCAAACTTCCTCTCCTTAACAAGCAGTAGTTTTGCACTGAGCCTCTTGATGCCACTACCAGGAAGTGGACTGAAGTGTTTTCAAGGGATGCAGAGGACTGATCATTAATTCATAGGCCTCTGTGCGATTCACAGACCTTAAAGAGACAGTTTTCTTGCTGACTTCTGGCATGTTCTGATCAAAAGCATCAACTGTTTGGCCTTGTCAGTTTGCCTAAGCTCCTTACTTTCCACTGCACCGAACGCACAGGTATTACTGTGCCTGTGCCACTGCAGCAGATGTAACCTTGCTGTCTTAGTACAAATTCCACACAGCAGGAAAAGCAAGATTATGAGACCTAAATATGTCATTCATAACGCATGACGATAGGTCTGCTGAGTTTGGCTCTGAACTCTGCTACAGACGGGCTGAAGCGGATGGACAGGGACAACACTGGGGGGAATGACTGGGTGTAAAAACAGCGAAGCATTTACCTTTATCCCTGGGAGTCCAGGCAGCCCTGGAAGTCCTGGCTCTCCCTACATAGGAAGAGTGTGACACGTTACAGCCAAGCCAAGCTAAGCTGAGTCAAGCCTCATCTGTGGGCTCTTTGGGGTTCTATTAGCTTTACACTTAATTTTCAGAGTTTTTTCTGGCTATCTGCTGCTGTAATTCTGAAAAGTGGTCTGCTGTCTATAAGGGTATGTTGACTGTCATTTGCTTGCGGTAAGCACTAGCAGAAGGTACTGCACATGCACTTTCATACCAACTCATGCAGCCATGGCTTGACAGCGGGATTAGTGCTTGTTATACCACTCAACCCTCCACAAAGTGCAACAGAGTTTTATTTTTATGATTTTATTGGTTTGGGCAGGTGTGAAAAGTTCTGGTCTCTGGAAGGAAAAACTGTCAGATACTTTGGATTAAAGTTGCAAAAGCTGATTGAGAGAGCTGCCGTGGCTTCAAGGTCGTTAGAGTTTGGCACTGCGAGAAGTTGGGAGTTGGCCTATTTCTCCTTTACCAAGGTCGGGTCATTGTCAAGTTGAGAACTCCAGACTCCCATTATATACAAGTTTGAGTAGCGCACAGTCATTTAATCCAACTGTGGAAAAATCAGAGGTCAAGTCCCTTGTGAAGCCTCGGCGAGACTTTCAAAACAAAATTTCTGACTCGGGATAATTTAACGCTCTATTAAGACCATTGTATTTATGGCATATGAAAAGAAATGATTAGCGTCGCACGAGAATGATCAACTGCAACGGCACTCTGGGGATCAGAGAGAGGGCTGTAAATTTCCATTGTGGCTAATGAAAGCATTGTAAAACTAATGAATAAAAGTCTTTCTTGTGGACTGCTACTTCACCAACACTTGCTGAATGCCATCCAAATGGTAATATTTTATAGGAACAACAACTCAATCTCATGATGGCTGCTATGATGAGAAATATAATTGGTAAGTGTGTCAGCACAAGCAGGATGTCTGTATAACAAGAGATAAGATAAAGCAGTCAAAAATTAGTTAGGCCACGAGTGTTTTCTTTGCAGCACAGCATAAAAAAACAACATCTGCTAAAAGCCCTTCTGTCTGTCTGGAACCAGTTTGTCCAAACAGAGAAGAGAGAGGGGGAATTAATGGGGTGCAGCTCTTGGGATTAAAAAGTGTAATTAAATGGGGCAGTGGTGCAATCTCGGCGGCAGTCTAGTCAAGGGACAAGTACTGTACTTTATTTTGCAGGAAAAACAGCTCCTCTTCTGCTGCATGCTTGTTTCATTAGTATCTCATCAGCAACTGTTCCTTCAACAATACTTTCAATTTCATGTGTTGGCTTGAAACTTGTGTCAAACATTACAATAAAAACTGGTTGGAAGAAAGTGATCACACAAACAAACATTGCTTAAACTGCAAAAACTGTGTAGTTGGACTAATAATGGGATGACCTGGCTAGAGTAGAAGCACATGTCACAATAAAATAGAGCAAAAACATCCAAAAGATTTAGTATATCCAAGGGTGTTAAATACCTGGGACCTTACACTGGCTCAGAACAAGGATCAAGCCAAAGTAAATGTAAAACGAGTCGGAGCGCTGCGATGTACGTGTCAGGGTCTGCTCAATGAGCCCCCCATGCACAACCATCCTTATTGCACTTTAAACAGTGAGGTTCAGCTGAGTTTGGAATGCTCTTGTCAAAACTTGAGCTATTTTATCTTGCACAACAGACTGAAGCTTCACCTTTTATATTAAAACCTTTAGATGTGTGTGTTCACAGTGACGAAAACTGAAGAAATGTGTTCAGAAAGCTGCTGTCTGCTAAGCATTTTCTGTTACTGTACAGTCAGATAGTTCATTCCTATACTCATCAATACAGAAACCACTGTTAATATTAACAAACACTATGCTAACACTATGAATATAACTATGGTTAGTCCTGTGCTACCATCACTGGTCTATGTCTGTTCATCAAGATACTACTATCTATCTACAGTAAGAGCAATGTGAGCAAAGTGCAGCTATTACCTTGTGTCCACTTCGTCCAGGCTCTCCAGGTTCGCCCTGTAATACACGCAAAGAGTTTTATTTTCAGCTACTTCATTTCTTGCTTGAGTTGCATCAAGTTTGTGAATTCATTAACAGGTTTGTGTGTAAAGTCCTTCTAGTCTCTGAGTCTTCCTGAGTATTGATAGCTAGTTTCAATTGATGATTGAGCTGATGGTAGCTGACAGTCATTAGGCTAAAGTTGCTGGGATAACGTAGTGTAATTTGAGGTAAACAGTTTGGTGGCGCAAATCTTTTTTAATTTAGTGACAAGTACATCTCCACTTAATAAGTCTGAACTTACAAACAGCTGGTGTAACCAGCTCCTAATGAGGATCAAGAAACAGATACTGAAAATCCTTTACTGTTGCCTTAGTTCTCACCTTGATGCCAGCTGCAGAGGAGCCTGCATCTCCCTGAGGAAAAACAAACAAACAAAAAAAGTTAGAGAGGTACAACATGGAATTCTACCCAAAAGTGACAGAGGTTATTACAAGACTCCATGGGGCTTTCTGTAAAATCACAGCAGGAATGAATATTACTGTGCAATCACAGTTACAAAAATACTTTTTGGCCTCTGAACAATGCAGAACATAGTTGTGCAACTGCTGCATTTACTGAGTTGTCTGGGAAAAATTGGGTAAAAATCCAATTAGAAAGAAGATTGTCAGCTATTCTAAGCTCTGTTCAGATTGAATGTACCTTCTCACACAAGTTTGAGAAAGCATTTTTATTACCACAGTGCTGGGAATCATTTCACCGTTTTTACACTGTCAGAGTGCAGCTGCATACTGGTGATGACATGAGGAATGAAATCCAACACTATATAGAAGAAATCCACAACAGTACATGAGGTAGGGGGCTTGATAAATATACAGTACAAACAGCAGCCAGTTTTCATTGCATCTCTTCAGGTAGATTATTGAACTAGAAGGAGACAAAGCTACTTATATCACATTTTTCCACCAAAGTCATCCAGACATCCAGAACCAGGCCCTTCCCTACGCACTGCATTACTACTGCAGTGTACAGTAAAAACAGACATAAAACAAGGGGCCAATGAGTGTAATTATAGGTGGTTGGTGGGAAAAAGGGACGGGGGGAGAAGAAGTCGGGGTCTGTAGCTCTGGTGTGGACTGTGGTTTCACTACACATACGCCTCACGCTCAGAAGTTACTGAAGGAATGCCTCTCACCCTCAGCTTTTTATGGGAGTCATTATGATGCATAGCACACAAGGCATGTTTAATTGCAGCGTTCTTTTTTTTTTTTGTAGACAATAAACTGTGTTACTGTTTACAGCTGGACTTTGTTGCATACTCAAGGGTGCCTCTATCCCTATCTTAAAACGTATCATTCCAATTTTTATATGGGCATTTTCACAAGTTCTTATATATTTTATGAAGGGTACAGCTGATCTGACAGGATGAACTTTTAGAGTTAGCTGTGAGAACAGGATCCACATGTTACATTACAGAAGACAAATGAAAAGCTTTCACATGATTTTACACAATGAAGTAAAACGTTTTTGGTCACATACTGAAGAAACAACATGAATGTCATGTTGTGGTTGACATAAAAATCATAATAAAAGAGGAAACTTTACACAGAGGCCCATTATTCTGACTTTTTTTGCGTGTTGATTGAATAATTGTTTCAACAAAACAAACATCAAAGAAAGAACTGGCTTACACCTGTTGCTTTTTGGCAGGGAAATGTAAGAATGTCTCACATCTGTACTTGGTTGTTACGTCTTATACAAAAAAGAAACTACAAAAGGTCTCACCTTGTTAAACTCGTAATCAAGCAATGGACTACATGTAAGCATAATTAACTTTTTAAAATCTCAGTAGGATGAGATCATCAGGAGCTAATAATGTGAAAAACAAAGCTTTACAGCACAATTTACACACTTTCAATCAAAAAGACACCACAACCCATGTGAAAACAAGTATCAGAGAATGCTACACCAGCAATTAACACTTCACTCCCCTGCTGCTGAACTGATAAACACCCTTGACATTTTCTGTCATGAGAGATCTAACACAAGTGACACCAAGTTCAAGAACCGAGTGAGAGTTTTCGCTAGTTTAATCTCTTCCAAACGAAGTACTGTGAGATGGAAAAAGTGGTGGAGTTGGGAGGTGAGTTGAGGTGTGGCACAGAGTGCTGAAATGTCCCAACTGGGCCAATTACCATGGTGAGGCTACAACTTGTGATTTAACCACAGAGCAGAGCAGGATGGAGAGCTGTCACCACAGCCCCACTTCATTATAGGAACCCAAAGCTGTCACTGCACACTGGCATTCAGAGATAATAGCATGAAGACCTTATAGTGTATGCTTGGTAAATCAGGCCTTTTTCCAGCTGTTTGCCTTTTAAGAGCGAATGAGATGGAGAGAATTAATAAGTGAGCAATGAAGCCGGAGCAGAGTTGTGACAAATGTAACCATTAAATGCCACCACAGCCTTCAAAACATGGCTCTTACTTCATATTATGGTCATTAGCAGTGATGACCAAATTCAGCGGCCTAAGCTGAATATCGACATCAGTCACTGAGTTAGAATATATGTGAGGCAACACAGATTATGATTAGCTCCCAGGGCAGAGAGGCACTGCCAACAGCTGAAACCTGGCCAGTTCACAAGAGCTTGGACCGGATCTTAGGATTCAAAATTTATACCAACCACTGTGCCACATTGGCCAGAGCCAAGTGCTCACAGCCTGGAACTTCCCAAAACCAATTCAAGAGTTTTCTTGTTTTTTTGTTTTTTTTTTGTTTTCCTTTTTTAAACCTTTAAAGAATTTTCCTTTCCGTGAGGTTCGACTTTTCAATAAGGAGAGTCACAGTTAATTTCACACCTAGTTAAATACTTAGGCAGAATGCATCAGAAGTAAATGGTTTAGAACTAAAGCTTTTAATTGTGGTAATGATTTGTTTTAAAGGAGGCCAGAGGGGGACATGCAGAGGCTGCTGGAAACATTTCTCTTCATAGTTGATGATGGTTTATGAAAGCAACACAGCGAGTAATGTGCTACATAAATGTATAGTGGTGGGAAATAAGTAAGTACATTTATTCAAATCCTGTCCTTAAGTAGACTTTAAGATACTTTATAGTCTTTACTACATTTATTTGGTAGCTATAATTAATGGTAACTTTGCAGATTGCATGACAACCTTGTCGTTGGGCACATAACCCCACATATACTTTTACTACTGAGTTTTTGTACAGAGCAAACAAATAAGATAAAATGTGGTAATAGGTGAGTTTGAGAGATGATGGTAAGATGGACTGTGTTATAAAACAACACAGAGTGAGATATTTCCCCATCTCTAGTCCAAGCTAAGCTAACCTGCTGCTTGCTTTTGCAACATATTTATTATTGCAGTCGTTATCATGCTATCAAATTTCTCATCTAACTCCTGGCAAACAGTGAACCTGGAGCTTTTGGAGAGGGTCTGTATATACACTAATATAATGCATAATGTGTTCTTTCACTTTTGATATATTTTGTGCATAATGCACATGTACTTTCACATCTTCAATTCAAGACTTTTACTTTTACACTCTTAAGGATCTGAGTCCTTCCTCCACCCACAACTCTAAATTCACAGATCATCCAAAACGAAAGGAGCCAAGTGTTTTCTCATCTAAGGTACATATGATGTGTTTGTCATTCATGATCCACAGTGTAACACATTGCGTCCTTTAGTGAAAGACAGAGATTTTCGCATGTCTGCAGTTACGCTTGTCTCTACAAGCGAGTGTGCGTGTAACTGAGTGTATCTGTCCTGTCATTTAGTCTCTTTCACACTCCACAGCACCCCACCCACCCCAAAAACAATCTCCCTTTGTATCATGCAATGTCTGGTCCGACTGCTTGCGTTGCCATTTCTCTCCCCCTCCTGCACTCCCTGAGGTCTCTCTGCTCACCATACCAAAGCTTTCACTGCCTCACCTCTCACCCCGTGTTACCACATTCTCCCCGCAGTGCGTGCTGTGTATTGTTAACTTTGGCATCTTCAGCCTGGAAGACTAAAGATGCCCCCACCCTGTCTTCCACTGTCCCTCTATTCTCTGGTTTCTTCCTCTACATGTAAAACAATAATATCAGGGAAGAGCAATTGATCAGATTCAGAACTCATTCATCCACTTGATGACAGGAGGCTCAGTTGTGGAATGACACACTTTTCTCCTCTGCAGGTCTATGAGCATGAATTTTCTTCACTTGCACTGAAAAATAAATCAGCCCTTGGTGAGTCCGACATATGTTAAACTCATCTAGATGTATGTCTTGATTGAAAAGCAATTATTCCTGCCATATGTTGCACATTCACTTTTACATCCTGACATTGACAGTCTAAGAAGGTAACTCAGTCTGTACTAATCTTCACTCTTTCCAGCTCTGCACATTACTTTCTATCTCTTTTTATTGCAAAATACCGGGGTAGGCTCTTGAAGAATGAATGGCAGGTGATTGGTTACAGAGATCTGAATTCCCATGGTACTCAATTCTTCTTTTTCTTTTTAATTCCTGCAGTGAAACTCCATCATTTTTTTCTCCTTTTACTGCAGTAAGGTAGACCAGATCAAAGCTGTGCTCGAGCTGCAAAGTTTTATCGCCCTCCACTTTCCTTTTTGTTCACTCATTTTCCACAGATGATATCCTGCATCTGTTTCCCTCAAATGGTGTCTTTCTTGGCAGCTGTGTTCGGCAGTCTTTTAAAAACCAGAGTACCCATAAAGTGAGAAGTTATCAAAGTTGTTCTCTGCTGAACAGCAATAAATTGGCAGTGACATTTTGAGTACACTGCTTCTACTCTGCTGCTGGTCTATCAGTTATATTTTGTTTTTATACCTAACTCAGTATTTCTAGGAAACTCCACTGTATAAAACATCACAGTATTTTGTGTCTGCTGTCTGTTCTCAGCAACTGTGTTACCATTTATTTGGCAACTTTGGGAACAATTTTTACCTTTTCCTAGAAGTGTGAGAAGCTGAACAAACCTTTTCAGAGTATTGTTTACTCTGATCCACCACTGTTTTGTTTCTGAAATGCTTTGCAACAAGTCTGAAGGGCAAAGAGGCCCAAATTTTTGTCATGAGGTCACCCTATACAAATAACACCATTTTCATAGATGCTGTTTTAACTAAATAATAACAGTAAAGGCACCATGGCAAGTTCTGGATGGGATGCATAATCTGCCTCTGGACATGATGTCAGTGAACTAACGCAAAACAAAACAAAAAAAACTTTCCTGACAACAAAAGCTTTTTGGACAGAAACATGAATCTATTACTTGAGCTCTGAACAATTTTTCCAGCAGAGCTTCACTCTGCCTTTTGTTGGAAATGGATCCCAACCTGACAAGCTGTCTTGATGATAAATGGTCCCAAATTAATGCAGGAGCATCCAACCAGAAAATGTAACGTCAGCGTAGCATAGCAATTAAGTCCACATTAAGCACAAAGGACGCATCAAGTGCCAGGATGATTGCTGTTGTGCAGCCTTGACTACAGCTGATGGCACTTGACTTCAGCTACTTCTGCTGCTGCTTCTTTCCACAGATCTCCTCTCAGATGGCTAACATTAACTTTTTTTTTATGTTTTCCAGCCATATCCAGACTCTCTGCTGCTTCTCTGAGCAGCTTCCAAGACATAAACAAAGACAGTGAAAGGTAAAGTGGAATTTACATACCTTCTCACCCATATCACCTTTCGGTCCTTCTTCACCCATGTCCCCCTGTGATGAAATCACACAGAGGTAATCATAAAAAGTCTATTGATTGCAAGAATGTGTCAGTGGTGAAAACCTGTGATAGATGAGAATCTAAAATCTAAAGAGAAATATCTTAAACATGGTTGTCAGATTGAACGTGCATAACACACAGTAGGACTTTGACAAATCTTCTCTTTCTGTGATTGACTGCACTGTAAAACAGCTTAACGAAACAGCTCTAAGTGAGTCATCACACATGGTTCAAATATGTCTGATTTCAGGTGATGTAATACACTCTGTGGGGCATAAAGGAGGTCATAAACTCCTGGCATGGACTGTGAAAAACTTCACTCCTAAATTCACAACTTTTCCATCTTAGCAGTATGAAAGAGACTGAATGTCAGAGCTGTATTAAGCCTCGCGAGTGGCGGGGCTCTATGGAAGGCAATGTTGGCCGGCAGGTAAGCCTGCCTCTTAGGTCCAGACTTTAATGTCTCAACAAAATTTGGATGGATAACACTGGTGAATTTGTAATTTCTCAGCATGTCATTCTTGACCATTTTAACCTGCTAAACTAACATCATTCCCATCGACTCCACTTTGTGTGTTAATGCCACTTAGCAAATCTTAGAATCCTAACATGCTTTACTAAGGTGAATGAGATGAGCATTACAACTGCTTAATATCAGCATGTTAGCATGCGCTTAGGCATTAAGGTCAATGCACCACTACAGCCTCACAGAGCCTCCAGCTGCAGACTCTTAGTCTTGTTGATAGAATACTTATCTTTGAACTGCTACAACTCCTGTTGACATGTTCCTAATTTGAAGGTGACTAGCAAATCCAAGGATCTAAACTAAAGGGTTATGTCCTAACTTCAAGAAATAAGCCTACTGTAATAGGCTCTGTGCTTCTCAAACAAACAGTTTTTATCTGTTAGAGGATAGCGTTGTTTTCTTTAATTTGCCTGCTGGCTCTTTAGTTAGCAACCAAAGCCAGGAACGTTAACATTTCTGGCTGCTCTTGAAAATAAAAGCTCACAGTGCTCTGGAGTGAGTTTCAGTGCTGTCTTTGGCTGGGAACTGGTGCATTCTCTTTTGATAAATCCACATGATTTTATGTTGGGTAAATGATAGCCTAATAGATTGCAAATCATGTAACAAATAGCAATTCCTATTCGAAATCAAAGGTTGTGTCCTTGTGGCAAATATTAAACAAGAACTTCAAGAAAATTACATTACTATTGACAGGTTCTATGGTTGACATCAAGCATTTGTCAGTAGATGAACTGCTGATTATTTTATCATCTATGAATTTGTATGTTAAAGGTTAAAACAACAATTAGCACAGAGGTAGGATATAAAAAAACAAAACCTTGCTCTCCTGAGTTTCAAATCCAAAAACTGCAGTTTTTTTAACAGCACTGGCCTCCATCAGAATAAATTGTCACAGTACATCAGACCAGTTCTTCCCAAGGGGTTGGAAAAAAACAAAACATAATCTGCTTCACAAATTGTTTATTTCATCAGACTCTTCTCTAATCTTTGCTTCTTTATTATAACTTTCCCTTGTTATGCTTCTAAGAACTGAGAAGAGTTGTGTCTGTGAGTTGTTTGCATGCAACCTTTGACAAGGCCAAGGGGTTATAAGTAGACACTGCTTTGTTTAAAAGGATGTTGAGCCAAAAATGTTGGGAACCTCTGCTCAAGAATGAAGACTTAATGACAAAAGCAGAGCGGCACAGCTTCAACAACAGTCCACCTAGTCAGACTGTATTATACGATACTCTCTTGAAGTGGCCAGATCTTGCATCGTAACAGTCTCCTGGATGCAGTTTCTATAACTGTATCTTGGGCCTTTATTTCCATCCTGCTTATTCCCCACAGGATGCCTGTGATGCTGTAAACAATGGCTGCTAGGAGACTGTGACCACACAACCGCATTACAGTGAAACAGGTGTGTTAATGATGGGAACTAAGTCTTTGAACTCAGCAACCGGGAACAACTGCGTGAAGGCAGGTTTTGTGGTCAGTGAGGCAGACCGAGTCAGCACCACCCTCCCCAGCCCGCCTCACTCTCGCCTCAGTCAGTGTTCACACCTCCCACCCGCTGCTGTCCAATAATAGTGAATATGGGCACCATTAGAATTAGGGAGGGGAGAGAATAAGGCTGCTTTTCCTTCGAGAGGCTAATGTGTGGGTTCAGTTTTTTGGTCTCCAACAGGGCCTGGGGTTGGAGAAATTGGGTTCAGTTCTGTGGCTCACTGAATCACTGACTCACTGATGGCCAAATCTCAGAAGGGAGTCACCTTTGAAAAAAAAAAACAAGCTGCAGCTGAGAGAAGTAAAGGCAGAGCTGCCGTCATTTTATCATGACGGCTGTTCTAACACATGGCGGGATAACAAGACTGATGCGAACAATAATGTTTGGTGATCTGAATTAGCGCTTTACCTTTTCACCTCGCTCTCCCATTTCACCCTGTTGGGAAAGAAAGCAGAGCATTAGACACAGAAAAGCTCAGGGGGAGTTGGGTTCAGCTGAGGAATTATTGCAGCCACTGAGGGTCAGATTGTATCTGGGGTTAAATTCATGTTAGATTATGGAAATTCTCCCGTGTTATGGCTGTCTTTTCCCCAGACAGACCCTCAAGTACCAGTATTTCTTAAAGTCATTACTAGTCATTAATCCTAATTTTAATGATATTTCAACACAATTTAATTTAATTTAATTCAATTCAATTAAAGCCTATGTGTAGGTACTAATACAGCATTAAATAACACACATGGATGTCTGCGATAAAGATAACATTCTTCTTGATATGCTGACAAACACAGATCATGTGAACAACAAAGATGAACGAAAAGATCTACATGTTTTTTTAGAATGTAAAACAAAAAAAAACAGGCTTATGTAATGAAAAACATGGTATTTAAAAACGTCAAAAAGCATGATTGAAAAAAAAATGGCAAAGAGTGTCCAAACGTTAAAGAGAAAACAATGTTTCTTGATGAGAAAGAAGGAAAAATCATGAATTGTTTAAAAACAACAAAAATAAAAATATGATCGCTATAAATTTACAAGAATAAGAGCACACACAAGACGTGTGCACCAGACCTTGGCTCCGGGGATACCGTCCAATCCTGGGATGCCAACATCCCCCTATGGACAGCATAGCATACACACAGTGGCTGGGTTGAGTGTGATATTTTAACAATGTGAACTCTGATTTAAGGTCAGAAGATATATATAAAAAAGATTTATGCTTTTTCCCTAGATATAGATAACCTTTAACTTTTTATGAGCTTAGGTTCGTGTTATTGGTGCACAGGTAGACAGGATAGGTGATAACCAAGCCTTAGGTAGAACAGATGGAATGGATTTTCCACTTGTCAATGTACAGCTACAATTAATTAAATACCATATAATTCCAGAAAAGTTCAAAAGTATTAAATATTAAAACTGAAAGTAGAGAGGATAAACAAGCTGATTAAAAGCTTAATTATCTCTGGTTTGTTTCTGAACACGAGCAAAAGAAGAAAAGCCAAGTCCAGTTGATGAATGCCAGTTTTCTGTTAGTGTGAGTCTGAATCCCTGTTCGCTGCAGTTCTGAGAAACCAACCTCGGCCCATCTGCTGCCAAAAACAATTAACCTACTGACCTCTGCAAACCTACCACATCATTAGCCTTTTAGAAGAGTTGCGCCTATTCCTCATCCCGTACAGACAACTCTAACCGGATGATTTTGATTAATGTAGCCAGGATGGAAAATAAAGTAATATATTATTTGGATTAAAATCGGTGTCAGTTGGCCTCTCAGTACTGGCTATATTATGAGAAAAACTGGGTTACCGTATATATCATTCCTTTTTTCTTTCTCCTTTCCTTACTGTTTTCATTTTTGAGTGTTTAACCAAAGGACTTTGATGCCTCATGATGTATTCTGCATGAAGCATTATGGGAATATCGGTGTGTATGATCCATGTATAGGGAGTACCCCGCCTCCCATTCTACACACTAGTGGTGAAACTTTTCATAAATGCTGGAATCTTGTATCATACATCAGCTCACATATGGGAGTCATTGCCATAATGATGATGGAGTCTGATTAAAAACTCCGCAACTGGGGCTGATAAGGTTTGCATTAGTGATCATCCCCTTTCAGTGGATATCTATGTCAGATCAATATGATGTCTGCCAATCAACCTGCCACCACTGGCCGGGCATCTTTAACTGCTTTAGAGTTCAACTTTCTGCATGAGTGACACTTACATACCATAACAGATTCAGTTTTATAACGGCATTGCACAGCGATGGAGTTCTATTTCATGGGTGCTGGCAAACCCCACTCCTTACACAAGTATGGAATTAGGCCTTCAGCTTTTGTCAGTATGGCTTTCACTTCAAAATGAAACTTCTTTACTCTGGTTCCTATTACAGTCGTGCGTGCCTCTCTGCTCATATCTTTATAAATGCATGCTTGAGATTAGAAAGACGGTGCCTCTCAAAACATCTTCTCATTCGTTCTCGTCGCTTGTACCTTCGTTTGTCCTGGAATAAATATGCTTTTCCATTTTTTTCTCCCCTTTGAGAAACACCTGCACTGCGTCTTCTTTATTCGGTTTGAGAATGAAATGCAGAAATGAGCTGAGAGTGTGAGCAGATTCACAGGCAGCTCGAAATGGTACTTTGCGGTTAAGACTGGAAGATGCAGCCCAGGGGATTTCTCCTAAATAGGATAGCGGTTTGAAATAGTCAGAATGCGTAGCAGAACATTTCTAAAATGAAAAGAGCAACACATGGCCAAAAAGACTAATGAAAACTCTAAGTGTGTTAAAGTTAGTCTTTTGAAGATAAAATACTTTCAGGTGTGGATGGAAGTTGGCTTTCTGAACTTTTTCATTTGTGGTTTTTGTGAGGGGAGCACTATACCATGTTCAAGTTTATAGGGGCTGCTCAATTTAACTGGAAAAGTTTAGCGTTATGAATTTGCTGCAGTTTTAAAATATCCATCAAGCTAAGCTGAGCTTTGAAACTTCCTTTTTTTTTTTTTAATAAAGAGCAGACATCATGTTTCAGTTTTACGTTGTCCAGATTCATAAAAACTAGTCCGAACAAATAGTTAACAGTCAAAAATCTGTACCGTGATCATCAAATGTGTTGTTTGTACGACCTTACCTTCAGTCCATCAACACCTGGGATGCCAGGAGGCCCGAGTGAACCCTGGGAAATAAACACAAAGGCCTTTAGGTGTCATTGCCTTAAAAAAAAAAAAAAAAAAAGTTCCACCATATTTCATTGGGAAAGAAACTGAAAACAGGGGACACTGCAGAGACATGGTTCACTAACACTCAAATATATGACCATGCACATTGTCTTTCTACCTGCCTGCTCAGTACCTAAACCATCTCTCATAATGATCATGCTTGAATGGTCTCTCGGTCTCTTGCATGGTGTTTTGCTTATAGTGGCTTTTTGTGCTCCCTCATAATATCAGTGATTTACTGTTACCATGGTCACACTTATCATTTATCAGAGTGAATAAAATTAAGGTGGGAAAGATAAATATATATCGTGCTGACTTAGATAAGTTCAAATATATGATTCACACTAAGATCATGTAATGACACCAAATCAATCACCAAGGCGATGAAACTTGAATAACTGTTCACATGACTCCTCTGCTAAACACAGCACTCCACCAGCAGCAGATCTAATTGAGCAGCCCCGGGCCTGGCTTATGAGTCATTACCACGACGGTGTGTCATCATTGACCCCTCCGCACACCCCCTCCCCTACCCCGACGGGAGGCCTTGCCGACAGATGACAGCGCAGACAGGAAGTGTCTGATTGGGTTACGCTGAACAAACACTGGCAGCTACCTGATGGCTGGATAAGGCCTACATCTGTTCCTCACATCAGCGCCGCCAGGGACCCGCAGCCTGTATCACAGCACTTAGCTCCAGGTTCTCTGTTCTCTGTCTCTCCTTCTCTTTCTGTCACCCTTTTTTTTTTACCCCCTCATGTTGTTTGAGCCTTAACTCTCCTTTTATCTGTTTACTTGCCCCTGACTGACATTTGTGCAACTTGTGCACAGTTACTATCAAATCCAAAACATTATTCTAATGGTCAAGACATTCTCTGTTGGTTTATGTAAGAAATAGGATCAAAAAAGAAACTACGGAGAGACTGAGAAAGCACTTTTTCAGTGTGAAATGTATTTCTGATGTATTTTTTCAGCAGATAAGCAAGTCAGGGAATCTCATTTTATTTAATTCAAAAGAAAAGTAAGAAGTACCAGTGGAACAAGAAATGAATTTTTTGGAACTTACCTTCAGCCCTTGTGGCCCCTGAGGTCCCTGTAAATGAGAAGAGACAGAGACAGAGAGAGAGAGAGAGTGAGTGGAAGAGAAACAGAAGAAAAAGAGTCCATGTCGGATGAAATAATACAATTTCCACAGCCAACATGGTCACAGCAGAGACTGGCAAGGCTCTGGTAGGATTTCATACAGTGAGCACACACCCTTCAGGCAGAACAGAATCACAATCAATCCCTTGTTTTATTCTTCGACAAAGACTGAAAATCAGCTCACTCTGTGCCTTATTTTCCATTGAGCTGCACCATAAACATGAATCTCTAATGAGACCATGAATAACAAAATCTTTTATGGTTTTATCTTTTATGTTGATCTCTTTCGTTATTCATTTTTAGCGACTGTAAAACTTGTCTTGTAGACATTCTAAGTCTACAGTCCAACACATAGAGAGGTCCATTACCTAAATGGGCCGATAGTTGGAAAGCCTCACAAAGCTAATAAGTTAGACAGGGCAAAAAGGCGCCACATCCTTAACTGAGATTTAAGTCAGTGATAGATGTGTCTGGGAGGATAGTTTCTATTTTCAACCTGTTGTTAGATTACCACAGAGGAACTGCAGGCCATGCCGGATCCTCAGCCTGCTGCACCAGAACCTGCCTGAAAACAGCAGGACTGCTTTATGAATAAAATGAGAAACCAAGCTGAAAGTTAGTTCCTTCCATGTTGGCTACAGCTAGACTCCGAACTATTGCGGTACCCACAGCAGTTCATCAACACCTTTACGCTTGGCTGTTATGACACCTCATATTGGCCAGCTTTTTTCTCACTGTCGGCTCAAGATCCACAGTAAATGGAGCCATTTGGCTCGTCACGTGCAGTTGGGTCGAGGCCAGGCAGACCTTATGCCCCACAAGCCCTCTACAACAGCAACTTTCCCAGCTTTATGCTTGTTGATGCAGTATGACTGGCAAAACTAAAGATTTGGTCCCCTGATGAGTATAAGAGCTTTGTGTGCCTGTATTAAAAAAAGTAGCCAGCAAGGACACATTCAGGTTGAAAAGTTTGACTGTCAGTGCAAATTTTTGTGAAGAAGAAGTGGAGTTTGGTGGCGGCCAACATATGCCTTGTGGCCAAAGCACCAATGGATGCTTGGCTTAGCAAAAAGGACCATAATAATGACCAATTTTCTGAGAATAAACTGTTTGTTCGGTCTTTCCATATCTTGTTTAGTTTCTGTTGATGAAACAAAGCGATCACCAAGCGACTGAAGCTCGAAAATATCCTATTCTCATTTTCCAATATTTTTATTTATTTATTTATTTACTTTCAAACAAAACTAGCTTGTGAAAATGCAGCAGCAACAAGTTCTCACATTTACAGAAACGGCCCACACAGTGGCAGCTCATTTATAGTGCATTCCATCTGCACTTATAACAAAAACCTCAATGAACAACTTTCATTATCCCAGCCAACCAAGAAAAAGGTTTTCCTCCCGCTTGCCTTTAAAAGCCTTTGTGAGCTATCCTCAGTAGGGTTTGGTAAACATCTTTATGACCCACTAGGTATGTGAGAGCATGTGCCACTCGCCTGAGCGCTAATTAGCTTGGCTACATCTGAGAGCACTCAGGGGCTACTGGCTGAAAAGTAGATTTTTCAGAGAGTCAAGAGCCCTAGAGGAAGTCTTGGTCCTGCTTCTTTTGTTCTCAGCTTTGGGCCCTGACATTGCCAGAAAATTTAAATTGAGGATAATTTTAAGATGTTCATAAAAAAAAAATAAAAAAGCTATTTCAACTAAAAGTATTCATGACAGCGCATGCTCAGCATATTGGACCTTATCTCCCTCATTTAGCATTTATAAAGGGAAAGAATCCATAAATGTGCAGTATCAACAGGACTCCCAATGAAGCTGAGCATCCGAGCACAAATACAAATCACTGAATGTTTGGTGCTTTCATTCATGACCTGGAAATTACAAACAATGAGGCAATTCCCGGGTCAATTCCCACACTCAGTCTATAGTTGAACCCTCAGCCACTTGAGGAACCTCCAAAGTGCGCAAGTCTTGCTCAGCACTTACAGGAAAAATATTTGGGCTGATCAAAGCACAGAAAAGCTACATGTTGGAGCTTTGGTGTACTCATTAAGAGCTTCTGTTCAAAGCTCCTGTTCTCATATAAGATCTTTGAAAAGGCTTTGCAATATTATTCTGTTATATACATTCAATTATGGTGCTTTCAGCTTTAAAGGAAAATTATTTTATGACAGCCTGGGTCTTATTGTCTTAAGTTTGGCCAATGTAGCTGCAGGTTAGCATAACATTGTGCTCGACGCCATTATTGCGGAGATTTCGGACATGTGTGCTTTATTTAAACTGTGTCCATGGCTTTTATTTTGGAAGACCTTTCAATCACACTAGCTTTACTGCTACTACAGCTGTAAACAACACTGCAGTAGCAAGAATATAGTACATAGAGTAGACCACCCAATCAACCTAAAAGTTCAACGAAGAGGTAGAACTGAAATGCAAAAGACATTTGGGCATATTTAAGTCAGCTATAACCTCAAACAAGTAAAAAAGCAGAGAGGCTTTGCACCAGATTTAGCCATTGGCTACTTTCCGTCTGCAGTTCCTGGGTAATAAACATGACCTAATAACCTCAGTACTAAAATCCTGGTTACAGCCCTGCCTATATACATACTGCCTACAACTATGACAATGAGACCCAGGTTGTTAAAAAAAAAAAAGGAAAAAAAAAAGAAAACACAGATTTGTTCCACACAAAAAAAGCTTTTTGTCATTGATGTCGACATTTGCCACAACATTGTTGGAGACCACGGAGCATGTCTGAAGCCATTTACTTACATCTTTGGTCCTCATGTTTGGCTTCATTTTAAAGGAAAAACTTAGTCAAGGACACCAAAATATTATAGGTATGTCCTCATTATACAGGCATAATAAGGCAATTAGATCCCTCTGCATGCCTGCTGCACATTTGAAAAATATCTAAGGTGAGTCACTGGTACATTGTGGGTAGTTATGGAATGAACAGGATGTAAAAGTGGATCAGTGAACTTCTGCAGTATAATTGGAAATAACACCAAAAAGCAGCTGGAGGAGGTTTTTCTGTTACAGAGGGAACACACCATACTATACATCACTGGTTTTCCATATTTAGTCTTTTTGAAGCAAAATCAAGTTCCAAATGAAAACTGTGTGCAAGGCTGCAAGCTACCTTTAAAGAGCTGAAGACCTCCTTAATTTACCCCAGAGACACCTTATGGCACTGATGATTTCGAATTGAGTCCCGAAAATATTTCCTTTTTCTTCTTCTTCTACCCACGTCCCCCCTCCTCCTTGTTGCTCCACAAGAGCTTAATCCTTCTAACCAGCACCATATGTCCTGGAAGGCTGCTGGAAAACTCTGGAATCTACTTTTGCCTCTTTAACAATAGCATCTACATCAAAAACGCTGAGCTGTGTCAAGTGGGCACTAGCTCCTAGAGAACCGTAAAAGAAACAAAAGTTTGTTAGGGAGCAACCTCAGAATCCCTACCTTAAGATCACTTGTGCATATCTGAAAGTGCAGATTACAACTTGCTGCACAAAGTGGAGCCTATCGGTCTAGTTGCTTATGCACATCTAATTCATATTGATTTTCAAAGGCCAATTCAAGGGTGTGGTCAATTCAAGGGTGTGGTGTTGCGTTTCAGGATGGAGAATTTCCTTTTATTCCATCTCCAGAGATTTAACAGCCCAAATTATCATTTACAGAAACTTTTCTCTCTAATCCATTATCTTATCTTTGCTTTTTTACCCCTCCGAGGCCCAGCAAACAAACTGCTGCTGGCTGGAAACAGAAGCTCCAAAACGACAACTCCACTGTGTCACATCTTTTTACAACGTCTGGGACATGCTCATATCATGCTGCTTTACAGGGGGGGATTGATTTCCAAAGGATGACATTTTTCCTTGTTAAAAGTACATTAGTGTCATGCTGTGTATATACTCGTGAAATAGTATGCCGTATTTCAAGAATTACAGTGAGCAGCCCATATTTTTTATACAAAACTCTGGGCTCATTTTGAATGGCATTCACCATTCATCTTTTGGAGAAATACTCCAGCGGCTGTCATGAGGCATTGTGCGAGCACTCGATACTTATGGGAGCACACCTGCGACCATCTATTGCAAATTTGACATTCATGAAGTGAATTTTGAAATGATACTGTGCTGCTTACACAGCTATGAGCACAAAGTGCGATAATGGCTAAAACATATAATTAAAGCCAACAAAAGCTGAAAACGTCAGCAACATTAACATGTTTATAGGGGGTAGCATAAGTGACCTGAAAATGATTAGCAACTTAGCTTTAAACTCCTGTTTCTCTCTAGTTAATGCCTTTTTTTACTACTTAAGCCTCGCCAACCTTTATTTCCTCTGCCCATTTCTTTCCACCAAATTTTTTCCACACCATGGAAAATATCAGAGGAGATGGAATCAGAGATGAAAGCACTTGATAACACCTCCTCTGTCAGCCTCACTTACCCTCCCGTGCACTTGTGAAAACTGACATCACCAAGTGTTTCTGCATGTCCCGTTTTCCGACGTTACTTTCTCTGGAATTTGGCTTGACCTATTCAATGTAGCTTTTATGAGGAAACTTTAATCAAATGCTTTATTTGCTGAACACCACAAGTGGTATTCAGTTGCTGTTAACTGGAACAGCTTGTCCCCACTGTATAAGGGGTTTTGTGAGAGAAAACATACATTTTTGCAGGGTACCATAAAATGTGTCATTAATATTCACCATAGTGGCCTTAAACTACTTTATGATTATCTCATAAATTACATTTAAAAATATCCTAAGCAGCAGCATCCCATGGCATCCTACATGACTGATTTGTTATGCAAAAACAAAAAACAAAAAATGTTGAATGAATAAACTCTTTTGCAGAGCATAATTGCATAACATGTCTGTCTGTTGTGAGACTGTTTGACCCTGTTGCCAGTTTTTTTTCCAGTGTATTTCCCAAAATGTCAAACTATTCCTTTAAGAAAACTTGCAAGCTAATTATGACCCTCTACAGCCTACACTTCAAACAATTCAGTGATGCAAGATTGCTAGCTAGAATCCAAGGCGATAAATCATAGATCATGAAGCAAATCTAATTCCAAAAAGGAAAAGTTTGTGCTCACCATGGGTCCAGTTTCTCCATGCTGTCCTGGATCACCCTATAGGAAATACAAAACAATCAGTTAACGTAAGAGCCACGGGCTAAGTTGAGAACATGGATGGAATTTTAAAAAGATCATAAACAGTATTCATAGTAAAACAAGTCAAACTGTCTGGTTAAACACACAGTACTTTCCACATTATGTTTGAATCCCTCATTTCTCTTACTGTTCAGCAGCCGCTATGGTGCATAGTGGCCAGGTTGCCAAGTAGAGCTCAGCATTGTTCTGCTCATATACCAAGTTGGCTGGGAAGCATTTATCAAGCTGTGCCACCTGTACCCTTCACTGTCTCTGTCCAACAGCCTTGTTCTAGTCTCTGCTTTTGGTTCAGGCCTGGCTCTTGGATGTTGGATGTTCCTACAGGTCTCAGGGTACATGTGAGGCATATGCCACGTCCAGATTTCTATGCCAAAGTCATGCCCGAACATTATTCCATTTTTGCCTCTTTGTGACATTTACAGGACAATTTTTGCCACCCTCCCTCTGAGTGATTCACGGCTGGAGGAATAAATCATAAGAGAAATAAAGCACCACAGCGAGAGAAGTTTAATTTCTTGGAAAAACACATCCAGCGCAACTGCAACTGGAAGAGCTGAAAACAATAACCATCAAGAAGTTGGAAAGAAGCAGATAAACAACACTTAATATTTTTGCACTCCCACTGTGAACTCTGCCAAGTCAATAAAGATCAGCTGGAGCCCTCGGAAGGTTTTATGGCTGAACATAATTGACAGGCCTTTGCTGTTTCTCCTTTCTCTCACAGGCAGGGTTCACATAAATTAGCATGATGCCAGTGACAGGCTTAAAGACATGGAAAATATTATGTTATAATGAAAACCAACCAAGTAAACGTAAATCCATACAGTAAAGCATTTTCATGGGGAGCGTATTCAAGTTTAGCTAAAGACATTAGGGCAATGAACTACAATGTAGCTTGTCTAGTCTTCATTAGAAAGATTTTAATTGGGAAAAACCCTTCCAGCGCTGGGTCAAACATAAGTGCAAAAAGTGTTTAACTTGATTTATTCTTAATGAAAACAAAAGCAATATTTTCTTAAAGGAAAAATCCAGACGATTCTGCTGATCCAGGTCCATATTAATAACTCACGGCTACAAAAGAACATCTTTGTTCAGATAAACCAAGTTTAAAAATGTCAGGTGAAAATCAGTACTCACAGGTAGACCAGGTACACCTCTGGGCCCATCTTTGCCTGTGTCCCCTGGAGGCCCTCTCGGCCCAGGAGGGCCCGGTGGCCCTGGAGGCCCAGGTGGTCCTGCTTGCCCCTGATCTCCCTGTGTGGCAAAATAACACATTTCAACATCATTATGTGGTGATATTGTTGGATCCGCTGAGACTGGAGCCACTGCAGTTGAATGATAATGAAGAAAAGAGCAGTGAAATGATCTGGTGGGTGGCTATGGGCTGCCTCCATTCATAACATGGAGGAGAGTTTGCATTTCGTGTCTTATGGATAGTTAGCGAACGACAATCAAGATGGAGTTGTAAATGTTCTGAGTTATAGCTGACATATTAATCCCTTAAAATGCATGCATTCCTAAATGGACCTCATGAGTTGCACAGGGTTTGTACATTAGGTACTGGCTGAAAAAAGTCACATTTGTCAGTGCAGAGCTATAATAATCAGAGCAAAAATATACTGAAAATGTGTGGTCCATTATTATACTGGATTATAAGAAATTCTAAGAAAATATTCAGCAATCTAACTTGCAGGGAAAGTACTTTAAGTTGTGCCAGGACAGTAATTCATTTTACATTAATAAAACCTTTTTTCTAAAAAGTAATTTTCATATTTCCCCTTAAGAATAACAGAAGGACTATAAGAGTGCATGTGACAGGTCTGTCTGAAGGCTTGCATGCAAACTGCAGAATGGCCAGAGAGAAGTGATTCGGTGAGACTTGGCACGGTGGACAGGGAGAAGAGTGAGGACACAGCCACTACCTTAATGAGCCGCCGCTTTATGAGCTGCTGGTCAGCGGAAAGAAAGCCATGATTGATCTTAGGGAAGACCATCTGAGCAGGTGTGTGAGGTCAAGAGGTCGTAGGTCAGAGGTGAGAGAAGGTTGAAGAAGGATGAGGTCCCAGAAGAAGAGGAAGGAGGAGGAAGGCAAATGCAAAAAGAAACAGATTTTGTTAGAAAGGCCTGTGTTCACGAACCCCCGGTCCAGCGCCTTCACACATGGGGAGAGAAATCCACACTTTTCCAGCTCAGAGGTGGTTTGCTTCGGAAGTCTGGGCTTATTTTTTGGAGCCGGGGCCCATAATTACCACCTCAGGGGTGCAAGGGGCGCCACAGCAGGCTCACAGACCCCGGAAAAATGTGAATTTCTCCTCCTCTGTGAAAGCGCTGTCATCATCATCATCATCGTGCCTGCTGCTAAATCAGACCCCGGAAGCTGTGCACACTGGCACCAGCGTTGTCGACCCTCAGAATTGAGGTCGACTTCCTACCTTGTGCCATTCAATACATGCATTATTCTGCCAGTGTCCATTGGTATTAAGTGGCTTCATCCATCACTGAAACTATCCTGAAGACCAAATTGGTGGATTGAAGGATTTGTGGTGAACCATGGGCATGAGCTTTAAAAAAAACATTTTGCCACTTTGGTTCATCATCGAGTATTCCTCTTGGAGTTCCTTCCATTCATTTTAAGCATCAATGGACACAAGCCAGACCATGTCTTGGTTTCAGGATGCTTAGTCTTGTTCCAGTCCGCTACATATTACTGGGTTATAAAAGGCCACCTTTGCTTTCAATGGGAGACCTGGCATGTACCATGGAACAGAAATCACTAGAGTGAAAGACTGGTAGCGGCAGTGTGGAAGGGGATAACGATTGACTGGCTGTGATTAATTAGAGAGGGGTTTTTCCTGTGTCTACTCTATCATCAGGCTTTGAGAAAAAGCAGTCGACAGTGATTCATTTACTCCCAGTGTGCACTGCAGAGGGGTCGGACTGAGCAGCTAGGCGGCACCACCACCGACAAACCTTGACAGTCAGGATCTGATTGCTGTGCAAAGCAGCCAGCGTAGGGAGACCAGGCAATCCCTAAAGGGACACACAGCAGAACATGGCACAACACACGCATGACATTCAAACACTGGGTGAACAAAAATAGACAAAAGGAGGAAGAAGATAAGCATCCTACTTATAAATATTCTTACAAATTTGTCCAGTAAGTTGTGTGAGATGTCGTATTTAAAATAATTTCCTATCTTTCTTTTCCTAATTATCAAAAGCCAACATCGAATTTAAATGTCAAGCAATTAGTTTTGAGGACCAGACATTTCAATTAAGACACAAACATGACCAGCATTTAATTTTCCAATCCATGTTTACTCTCTGCTATGAAACTGTGTGTACATTAGCACTGAGGCCATCTTGTGTAGAGAGTATGTTACAGTGTCATAGCTGAATAACAATTTCCTGTTGTTTTCTTCCAAATATAAAGAGAGAACATTCGTTGAGATGATTATCATAGAACAGACTTTGTGCAATAGCATGCTGGTAAACTGAGCAGTGGTATTGTTCATAGAGTTTTGGGGAACATCACAGGATTGAGACGTTCGCTGGAAATTCAATCAAATGGTTTCCAGTTCCCTTGTCAACAATCTTCATGACAGATGTGATCCGCTCATGAAAACTGAATTAAAGAAGAAAGCATCGGGTCTTCTGCTTGTTGCTTGTTAAGAGGAGACAATGGTTTATAGCAGAATATTAGCTTTGATCTGAATCCAGAAACATTAACATTTCATCAGCTAAACATGGTTTTGAATGTTATACTTAAACAAATGCACCCCATTAAGTTTTATTCTTTTTGGGGACATTGTATATATGTAGACATATACATTTTTATTTTATTGCACTTTTCTTGCTTGTCAAGCAAGGCCTTTGATATTGATGAGACTTTCACAGTCACAACGCCATATAAATGTCACCGTGAAACATGAACAGCCTGTTTGCTAAATCCTTACCTCAAACAGCGATTGCTCAATAGCTTAGCAACGATAAGTAGACTTGGGAAGTCTTTCAAGTTTTGGGGAGGTCTGTCAAGCCAAAGCAGTGTTCATGGGGCTCTCATGAGAGTGACACTCAGCATTTAAAGAGTTTCAAGGCTCTTTTTTTCCCAAACCAAAACTAGCAAAAGTGGATTAAACAGTGTGTTTGTCTGCTCTAATGTAAGCCACACTCATTAGCATGTCAAGCTAACTAGCTTACTATGTAAAGTGGTAACCTAGCTCCTTGCAAACGTCCACATCAATAAATAACTACATTAATTTGTGGTGTTACAGGCTCTATTAACAAAAGCAATGTCCACAACTAGCATATCCAGTGCACAGCATTTGCTCAGCAAATAAAAGCTGGTCCTGGATGCTATCAGAGTTTATGGTAATGTTAGCAGCACTGTCCTGTATTTGATTTGGGGAAGTTTGCACTCCAGCAACCCCAACCAGCCTTTCCCAAGATAGCGTAATATTTGCCAAACACATAGGTTTGTCCTCATCCTAAAATCCTTTTCCCCTGTGACGTTAAAATTAAAAACATATGATGTGAAAATACAAACAAGTACTTAAGCTAAGAACAGAAGAACAACCTGACCTTACCTTACTTACTTGTCTCTATCATACCATATCACAACATATCTGGAGTACAATACCAACACAGCTGTTTTGTTTACGTGTCTTCCACATAAATAACCAGCTAGTGACAATGCTGACGTTCTGCCAGGGACATGAAGCCTTATCCACAGTCTTTACCACAATATCATGCCTGTCATGCCTCAAGTGCATAAGATGTCTTTACAAGATTCTTGTTTTAACATGAGTCAAACTAGAGACCAACTCATGGAGCTACTGTTTGTCTAATTAGCCAGCCAGCAAGAGCTGATAAAACAGGGAAAGGGATCAGGGAAAGCTGTCATTTCACAAGGCAACATCAGCGGTTGCTGGCTAGAAATTGTAAGATTTTGTTTACCACTGTACAAAATCAAGTTTCATTGTTTAAAAAAAAAATTACACAAAATTTCCACAAGTAAATCTTGAAACGGTATCATTATGAACTATGTCATGAGCGGAGTGAAAATGGAAAGCCTGGCAGGCAAAGGTAACTAAGGGGGGGACAAAAATTGCACCATACTGGTTGCACAATGATTGCATATATTTTCTTGTTTATCTGTGTGATACAGGTTTTGCTCCACTGTAACTTACCAACCTGAATGAACTGATGAAAGTTTTTCTCAGAGACTGGCACACTAGCATAAACATGCCCTGTAAGAGATCAGCCTTCCTCTACACTGAAGCTAAAGATAAAATCTGGCCTATCCAAACATGGATTTGGTGCCATCCCTCTGGTTTTCCAAAGATAATTCAAAAAGCATGGCTCATTAAGAACATGGCTTTCAAGACAGGCTGATTTAATTCAGCCCTGCTGCACAACAGAGCAATGGATACTCTTACACTGCAGACAATAGCCATGCTGTGTGTAACTGGGATTGAAGCGCAAATATTTCTCAAGTTATTTACAACCTCAAACATCTTGAGGACAAAGAAGGAAAACATGGACTGGATTATGGTTGGGGGAAGCGGACAATACAAAGAGTCCAGGCATGAAAATATGGTATAGTGTGGCGCATCTGCAGGCTGGTACACTGCTTTCCATGTTGTTGCTTTGTTGCTTTTGATACATGTGCTGGGGAGAGACTGGAGAGAAGCTGCAGCCAGGTCGACAGCATGTGGACAACCTCGCTGACCAAAGTGTGTTTGAAATGTGGAAAAAAAATAAATGATTATTGGACCAAAAACCAGTAGTTTGATCTTTCTCTGCAGGAGACGAGAGAGAGAGAGAACAGCTCGACTAGGTGTGCGTTAGTGCTCACCCTGCATTGACTCTGCGCTGATGTCTATGTGTGAGAATGATAATGACATGGCGGTTGACAGAGAATCCTAACCATTCACAGATTGCTTTGTTTTGCTTTTCTCCTCCAAAACGGATGTTGGCTATTTGGTGAGGAGCTCCATTGCTATGTATTTGCCTGCAGCGAGATGACTGCAGCTGTAGTAAACAAAAAGCCAGATATGAGGACAATCAGCAACAGCCGTTATAGGACACTGGCCAGAACCAGCATCTCCCTGACCACACCAAACACACAAAACATCCCAAGCAACTACAGGCTGTGGCATTTTCTGAATATCTATATGTGGAGTGGATTACCAGCTTTGCTTACAGATGTCTTTAATACATTTAAGAGTGGAATAATACATTCATATCAAGCCTCAGATTTGGCATCAGGCTGCTACATCAATTTTAACTCAAGTGAAATTCATTTAAAGCTTCTGATTTCATGTGCAAACAGTACGCTGTAAAACACTTCTTTGTTCATGTCTGAAAAGTCAAATGCTGGAAATTACATAACCATAGACTATTTATTTTGGAAGAACATTGGGCAAATTGGTCAAATCCCAAGATGTAAGAAATAAAGTACTGGACAAACAAGGGCAGATTTTTTTTGTGAAATCTCAGGAATTTTTCCTCTAACTGACCCAGTAATTCACCAACCTTTGCTTGACAGCTGTAGCTAGTGCCATTCCTCAGGAAGACCACACACCTTTCTTGGTGATACAAATAGCCAGTAACTCCTGTTAATTATATCCCACCAGTGGACCTCGAAAGGCTGCCACACATTTGTTTGTCAAAACTGGGCAATTTATTATTTGTTGCTTGGTTAACCTTTAACGTTTGGATGTGGCCATTGACCCTTAGGGTCGAGAAATGACTGACCCTGACATGTGGGCAACAGGCAGAGGAAGTGGGAGTCTGTGAGGAAATTCTACCGGCCATGTGGCCATTCTTACACTCTTACACATATCTGGAGAGTTTCTGACTTGACGCCTTGACCTAACCCTAAAGAGACATGCATGCATGTGTATACAGATGCAAACACAAATAGTCTGTCCTTTAAATGATTCTAAATTTAAATTTGTTTAGATTTGATGTAATCTGGCAGACTGCGATGCGTAGAGGACATGTTCTTGTTTACATGTACCTCCATATGGGTTTAATCGACTCTTTGCACACAGCCAATACTGGGCATGAAATGAGCTTCATTTCCAGCCAGATAGATAGAGTGAAGGTCAGGCAGCACTTGTCCTGTTATGCCTTCATTTATTAAGGAAATCTTTTTAATACTGTTCCACTACATTTCCCTGCTAATCTAATGTGCAAAGTCAATATGCCATTCTGGGGACGTAATATGATTTGGTGGTGACCTAGGCCGCTTTCATGCCTCTGTAGCTCTTCAAATGTAACTGTGACTGTGTGTTAATTTGTAGCTGTTAGGGGACAATTTTTCTGTAATTGGAAATTAATGAAATGCTATCTTGAAGTGGACAGTTTATTTATTTACTCTAAGACAAATAGGACCTGGCTGGTCCCTGTTACAACTCTGTCAGCCACACTGCTGTTTCCAAAGCATAAGTCATTTAACTGATAGAGACAGATGACTCCATTTCCTAGGTTAAAAGGGTACAAATTATGGGCAAAACCCAAGAAACTCTATCCAGTTAATTCGACTAGAGACCAGAGATATTTCCTTTCTGTCTGTTTGCAGCAGTTCAGTTCTTGCAACTACAATGATTATCCAATACTTTTTATATCATTAAAAATTAACTAAGGACATCACAGAGCTGGAAATGTGTTTGCAGATCTTGTGAAAGTGTGAAACCACTTAGAGATCCACAGTCTCTGTGAACGTGGCTGTCATTTGAGGAGTGCACACTTGTAACATTAGATGCATCATTCTGAGACCACTAATCAAATTTCACAGGGAAGGTCATTTGTATTGACTTCCAAATCATAAGAAACGCTGTGCTTTGACACGCAGAACTGGCCCAGAGGAGAGCTGACAAAGTTAATCGGCAAACTACTAACGTCTGGGTGGACGCCAGTACTGAATTGGGATCAGATCCACTTGGGAAATGGCTGGCATTCTGGTGACAAGACAGACCTCTGTGTTGTTGTGTTCTCTTGTCCTTGTGCTCTAACCTCTACATGCTCTCTGCCCTCATGGAAATCAATTACAGGCACTCAAAGTGACTCTGACTTCATATGATCTGCTCTTTATGACGACAGCAGACACAGAGGAAGTGAAAAGTCTGTGCATGCATGTGCACATGTGACCCGGTTAATGCAATCTAGTTTAAACAAACCTGTGCAGTCATAGTCTGCTCATTTTTTATACATTATTTGAGAAAAATGAGGGCTGTGCTTGCTGTTAGGTGGAGATAGAGTAATTCATTTCAGAGTCTGTCAAGCACAAAAAACCACTCACATTATCATCATTTAGAAGCTGCACTTTGATAGAAATGTCAAACTACAGAGCTGGAAATGATTAAAGCTCTGAATACGCCATGTCACGTCGAGGAGTGAAGTGAATCACGAGTAATTATAGAGACAGAGCTAGTTGGCTTTTGATTATAGTTGAGATTGAGCAGATTTCTTCTACTGGTGTGCAAAACCTGGTACTTATGTTCATTTTGAAGACAAAAGGGAGAAAAAAAAAGTCTTTGCATATTGAAAAGTATACCACTCTGTGCCTTCCAAGGTATCTTGCACATTTGCCTGCCCATTCTTGTTGTAGAAATAAGCAGTGCTGAAATGCTTGTTGTATTTGGCCAGATGGGAAGAACACTATCCCAGGAATTTCATGCATCTCAAACCTTTTGCCCACAATTCTGCTGGGGGAGACACACACAGTCACATTCGTCAGCTAATCACAAGAAGTTGGAGTAAACCGCATACCCGTGGTCCCTGGTCGCCTTGATCCCCCTGCAGAAGGCAAGAAAAAGAATTTGTCTTGAAATGCAGTGTTCGTACAGACACACACACACACACACACATGAATAGGGTGCCAATAATAAGCAGAGACTCACACCAAAATCACTGAGGCATAATTCAGAACACATTGATAAAGAAAAATAATACATGAACCCTCAGCTATTCATTGTGGTTGAGAGTAAAATCACTTATGATAACAGGGACTGACATGAATTGAGTATGAAAGAAAGAGAAAGAGAGCAGTGGTGTGAGGTTTTGGTGGGTTTGGTGAGGGGGGCTGAGTGTGGGCGAGCTGCATTACCAGGCCAGATTTTATGCCCCAGAGATCTTTGGCTTTCTGCCTTTTTTGGGGGCAGATCTCTGTGGATGGAGCTTGTTCCTGAAGTAGAAAACGTTTGGTTTCGAATCAACCTGCATTTTGAAGCCTGTGGGTTTATCACATTAGAGTGAAACCAAACCAAAAGTACACTTTTGTTTGAAATAAGTGAAGGAAGACCAAGTGCTGGACCTTAATACGTCTAGAATCGGATAACTGCACATCCTTAAACCATCTGATTTGATGCGCTCCGCTCTCCTGTTGGCTGAGTTACAATTTAGCCACAGCAGTAAAATGAGCCGAACAACTTATCACACATGGATGGGAATTTTACTCAAACAAACTTCAATGTAATGCCTGAGCAACTTCAAATAAAACAGCTCTCTGAATTTTTGTAATTTTTCACTGGGCAGTCGCTCCAAAACCGGATTTAATGGGAAAACAGTTGTGAATGGCCACACTGATGCATTTGCACTTTATTCGTCTTGGGTGGGAGGAATGGACACAGTTGTTTCTCATTTCATTAAACTGCAGATGAAGTGGTTCATGTAAGAGGCATGAACATGCATCTGATCAGTAAGACCGGGTTATTCACCATTGTCATAACGGATGCTCGACAATCGCTGTAATCTGGTTTTCTCTTTCATTCTCACGACTTCTATTTTCTGCTTTAAAGGACACCAAATAAGGACAAAATCACACTGTTGACTATTTGTCAACAACTGCGTCATTCCACACCCCACATTACTAGAAATCATCATTTCCCAAAGAGTGCAACTTGACAGAGATGACAACTGTAATCATCTGTTTGACTTTAGCTCTGGTTAGCACTCTCACGCCATTTCATTTTATTTCTTGTTTTTTAAAGCTGAATAAGCCTTTAAATATAATGGGTTATTGCCCAAGTTGTTGCTTACTTCACACAAAATGTGAATAAATACTTAATTTATTCTGCTTGTAACAGGCTTTGATCTTCCCCAGTAGCATTTTAGAGGTATGCACTTTAAAAATCTAACGGCCACTTCTTTCCTTTATACGTTCATTCAGGGACTTTATCAACTTTGGTGTGAATTAAGGGATCCCGCGTTTTTAGTCTTTCAAAGCAAAGCCATGGGCACACATTTGTCCCCAAGCCCTGCAGACTTATAAAGAGACAGTGTGGTTATTTTGCATGCTCAACTGCTGTTTTATGGAGGAATGCTCAGCGAGGCATTTAAGGGTTTCGACTGGGGGCTCTAGCTTTCAGTCATTAATGTTCTGTGCTGTGGATTTGTGAACGACAGGAGAATTTAAATATTCAGAGTCCAACCTTTGAGCTCAGGATGACTTGAATTTGAATCATAGCAGAACTTGCAAAATGACACTCTTTATGGCCAAATGAAGTGTGAGGAAAGCAAAAACAAAGACTTTTACTGTTTTTAGCTGTAAATCCGGATGGAGGGCTATTAAAGACTGTATTTCACATTTTTTTAAAGATACTGTAGTTTAACATTTTGGAAAATTAGAATGTTCACCTTTGTGCTTGGAGTTAAATGAGAGAGTTGACACCATTCTCGTGTCTGTACAGTATGTATAATATAAAGCAGAAGCCAGTAGGTGGCTAGCTTAAAAAAAAAAAAGAAAAGAAACTGGAACCAGGGGGAAACAGCTCGCCTGGGTAGGTGGATTTTGTTACCTTCAGGACCAGGATAGCTGTTTCCCTGGCTCTAGCTCAGCATACACACATGAGAGTGGCATCAATCTTTTAACTAACTCTCTCTCCAAGAAAGTGAATAAGCATATTTCCTAAAATGTCAAACTGTTTATTTAAGCACTTGAATAAAATATATGAACAGATCACCAGTACACCAATATCTATATCAATCTAAATACAACATTACTCACCTTTTCACCCTTTGGACCTGGAGGGCCCTACAAAAAGAAAAAAAACATAGTTCAAACACTTAAAAAAACAACAATAACAACACATAAATAACAAGAAAATGACAAACGATGGTCCATGTCAGTCAGTTGTAATCATTCTGGTGCCATGGCACACTTTGGTCAGATGCAATACACCACAACAACTGTGAAAAACCAAGGTGACCAATCATGTAAACCAAGAAACAAACAAAGCTGCTAAAACATGAACATCATGGACTTTGAGGGAGACGCTGAAATCATAAGAAGAACAAATTGAGTTTTGATGAAACTCACATTGTGTACTTTTTGACATCACTTTCAGCGTTTGATTAAAATGCCCTGTCACAGACTGGGAACTGGTACCCTTTTGCACTGTAGACAGCGGGGCTTATACAAACATACAATTAAAACCAAAAACAGGCCCAAATCAAGTCCATGTTTACTTAGAGGATCAAATCCAGCAATCTCCAACCAAGTATTGGCAAGCACGTTGTAAAACTGTGCCCCGAACAAAAGAAGCACTTCTTTTTCTTTTAACACAGCAGTTTTTGTGAGGCAGCTTTGCATCCAGTGTCTGTCCGTCAGCAGACAGGGGCTCCTGGGTGGGCTCAGCAATGGATCACGGGTGAAGGAGAGGATCTGACGATGAGATGTGCATCTATATGCCTGAGCCTAATGAGCCTGCGTTCAAAAATAGTATTTTTAACATGGAAGTTGAAGGACGAAGTCCAGTGCGTTGGGCTCTCTTTCTTCCTCTGAGGTCGGACGTTCGGAAAAAAGCTATCTTCGGAAAAATCAGAAATAGATCAATGTCAGTGGAGTGACTAACTGACCACCCGCTTAGCAACCATGTTTATGAGCCCCTGGAGAAACTGAGAGATTGTTGTGCCAGTGCCAATCTGTATTTCAAATGAAAAACTGTCTGTCAAATACATTTGGTTCTATACAGCTGTTTTTTCTCGTCAAAGATAAAATAAGTATTTGGGAAACTGTGCATTTCTTCCTCTAACTTTGTTACTGCCAGAAAAATGTCACTTGTGTCCTCAGGTAAAGAACAAGTTGTTCATCTGTCACTGATACAACTATGGTAATATCTGTGCAGTGGCTGCTGTCCCAGGATCATACCAGTTAGTTTCCAGAGATTTCAGACGCGGAGAAAAGTACACTGACATTAATCCATAGATTGATGACATTGGTATAAGACCCATGTCTGGAGGCTGTTCCTGTGAGTTTATGGGCCAGTGACCCAGAATAGCAGACCTGCAGACCCAGACAAGCTTCCACTGCATTGGCACAAAGTGCGAGCTAAAACTGAAATGCTTCAGAGGGAGTCCAGCAGTTTTCCTCAGCCAGTATCTACCACACTGCTCTGGGGGAAACGAGTTGTAGCCAGGTTTCTGCCTGCTCAGTTCCTTTGGACATTATTCTTGATGCATAGGTAACTATCCGTAGCTTTGTGTTTATATATAGTAGTGAATATGCTCCCAACTGGATCGGCACTTGGCCCAGTTTGCCTCGGACATGAGGTTGTGAACCTGTGCAAAAACCATGTGTAGTGCATCATACTATTTATTCAAATATGAGGCAACTGTGTTCGATTCAACAAACCCAGACAAAAGCTGATGGGAAATGCTGCTTTAATACACACACACACACACACACACACACATCTAAGGAGGTGGTCCTGCTGCTTACTTGACTGGCCATACAAAGAGCCACAACACACTTGTAAACACAAAATGTGCCATTATGAAAACAATGTTTCAGATTGCGGTTCCCTGGGGGGAAATAACAGAGGCAACATCTTGGATTCAAATGTGACTTTTACTTTTATAATGATGTAGAGGCATTCCAGAGGGGCTAAATAAGTTTCCAGCGTGTTCCTGAAAACGGAAGGCGGCTAAAGGAAATCAGTGCTGGCTTTTTCTTGTGAAGGAAAATTGCCTTTGGACAATAGGAGGCTATTGACAAGCTGTTACAGCAAACGTATGAATGGCTGCAACAAAGAAATACATAAATACACCCACTGCAGCTTTTTCGCACATGGCTGCCTAATGTATTATATGTTTGGCACTGTAAAATACAGATAGCTGGCACACAAAATTATTAGGCTAAATCACTGGGCACCATAAGTTTGAGGAGAGAAATGAAAACTCTGCTTTATGGGATTTAGCATTTCAATAAATTCAGATTGTTTCAAGATAAGTGCAACAACACAGTGAAACTTGATCAAATCCAGGTTGAACTTCCATAATAGGGCAAAAAAACATGTCTGTATTTTGTTTCTGAGGGAAGAAATGAGGAAAATGGGGTCACAGGTGTTAGATAGACTTCTACAGTAGATGTCCTAGATAAATAATGGGTTTGTTGAAGTAAATCAGTGGTACTCTGTCAGATAAACTCAAGCGCTCCCTCCTTAACAACGTTTTCAACCATTTCATCATGTAGTTTTAGCTCTTTTAACATCCTTGCATGCTTGCTAACTAGTATTCATGCACTCTCAACATTTTTCTCAAATCATTTGAGCTTCTCCACAGTCTAAATATATACACAAAAGCAACCCCTAACTATTTACCGATTTGTACTTCACTATAAGTGGGATGCTGCTTTTGGCACACCTGACCATATCTTGCCTAAATCTTGTTGATTTTACTTTTCTGTCTGGTTGTAAAACATGTGGAAATGATTTCGCTACACAGTCTGCACCTGCTCATTATACGGCCCATCATTTGCACATCACTTGGACAGACAGCATCCAACCGGAGCTTTTCCAAAAGGTTTAAGCGAATACAGCGAGGGTCTTTTATAGAGACTATTAAACAGCTCTCCTGCAAAGACTGTTTCAAAGGAGCAAACTGTACTACAGTACAACTGCAGCGGGTGTCTATTTGTCAAGCCGTTTGTGGTTTTGGTTTGCCCCAAGGAAGGTTTCTAATCAGCACCTGTGTATGCTTTTCACATCTTTTTAGTGCTTCTGCTCTGGCTCTTTTTCAAAAGCAGCCCTCCAGCAGGTGCTCCACGGCTCATCAGGCTGCTTCTGTTTGATGAAAACTGCTCACGGTGCGTTAGCAAATTACTTTGTTGAACATGATTAAACCTCTGTAGTGTCATCAACACCTTTATATTCCAGTTACACTGGATTCCTGTGTAGCCACATGCATGCCAGAAAAAAAAAGCTGTCATGTTCCTAAAAGGAGTAGCTCACCATTTTGGGAAATAAAGATGCTCACTTTCTTGCCAAAATATGAAGCTAGCAGCTGCAGGCAGATGGTGTTAGAATAGGGTCTTGTCATGGCTATAAGGCTGCCAGGTAACCAGGAGGGACTCCAGGAAGCTACTACACCTGGCCAAGAAGCAGTCCATCTCAAAACCTGTGTAAAACTGCAACATGTAGATTTATACTTCAGTTTTAGACAAAGGTAAAGTGGCTGCTTCCCCCTAAGAACAATGTTGCTCTAAACATGTTTTGAATTTTGGATTTCCATGTGTGTCTGACAGTATTTTACTGTTACTGTATTTCCCAGAAAACTTCTTTAGAGATTAGTCCCAGTGTAAGCGACTTAAAAATATCAAGTATGTCCTTCGTATGTGTTGAGATGAACAAAAGGCAGCTGCCCCAAAGCAGAAGCTCTATATCCACTTATTGAAAATGACACACATCACGTTGATGGTAAGCCTCACATCTTCTGCTGCTTAACGCTGCAAACTCACGTCAAACTTCCATCATGAGATGATTTGTAACAGAGCTGTGCATGATATTGTCGAGCTGGTGGACCACTGGATCAAGATTAAGCTTTTTTTTTTTTTTTTATCTAGATACACGTCTAGCTTCTCATTCCAAGCCAAACCGTGACCACTGTCTCCTGCAATGGCCTGAATGAGCTGTTGCTATGAAAAAAAAAAAAAGAAAGAAAAAAGAGGAAACCCCTGCCACCTTTAAAACAGAGTGGGGGAGAAATATGGAGAGGTCTGCAGGGAAATATAAAAAGGAAGAGGGAACTGGGGCCAAATCCACAAGCAACATGTAGAACATTGCCATTCAAATCTGACAATTTAACCCAAATTCATATTACAAGGAAAGAGTAGATGATATTCAATAAACTGATCCTGGCGCTGTGAGACATGAGAGTTACTGATCTCTAAATTATTTGTTAGGCAACCTGGCTTCCATCATTTATGACAAAGAAATTGTTCAAATGTTTCTAATGTCTTGATAATATGATGCAAAGACGACAGAATTCAACTAATAACAAGCCCTTAGTGAGTTTCTAATTGCATTGTTTTTATTGTGGTCTGTTTTTATGTATCTGCAGTCCTGCAAGTCCCATATGAGGTGATTTAGGACATTGGCAAATTTTAATGTTTAAAATATTTTTATCTTTATAAATTTCTGCCTGATCTGGAATAAACACGACTGATTTATTGGCTGATTTTTTTTTTTAAATACACAGATTCTGTATTTCCATTGTTATTTCTGGGATAAAGTCCCTTTTTTGTTGTCTTTCTGTAATCAGCAAACACAAACTGTTCTCATTATGAATATCCAGGCAGCCTTCACACCAACTCACAGGCTGGAAAGTACTTCACTTCTGTCAACCTAATTTCAAATTCTCTCACAAAGAAATCAAGACACTGAGTAGCCATTCTTCACATTCCCACTCTCCTATAATTTTCTGGAAACATGATGGATGAAAGCTTGACAGTGCTCGCCTGACTGTGCAGAGCGAGGAGAGGGGCTGGCTCACGTCCACAGCTTTAGCTGTTGTTGACATGAGCAAAATAATTCTTGTGGGTTTAGCTGTGAGCTGCTGGTACAATCTTGTGAAACAATCTGCTTAATCCAACAAGATGCAAAAAGTCAGGAACGCAGTATCTGAACGTAACCTCCGTCTCGACTCCGCTGTATTACTTTTCATCACAGTGACCTGTTAAACCTATCGAGGTCGAGAAAATCAATCCATCAAACGGCTCTCATATCCTCGTTGCAGAACCAGGGCCAACTGGGCTGGCAGCCGTTGCTGTAGCCCGAACTGCCGTCCACATGGATCCAATCATCTCCCCCCGGAGCACTGGCATCTCTGAGAGCACAGGCCAACAACTACCGCTTTTACAACCTCTTCTTTACGGGCATACGGTTTCTCACACAGCTACACAATATTAATAAACATGTGTGTACACAGGAAGTTAAGCAAAGCAAACCTCCAGGCACCAAGTGTTGACAAGGAATGAGTAAGTGAGGAAGGGGCAGGTGAGGAGTGCTGCTCACCACAAAAGCGGGAGGAGGGCCAAAGTAAAGGGTTTGAAAGGACTAAACCCTGGCTTACACGCTTCACACAGTAAAGTGATGCATCATGTTTGCCATGCGTCATAATAAAAACAGCCTCAATTCAGTTTTGACCTGACTGACTTACCAGAGGAGTTTGACATTTTGGAAACATTTTTATTTGCTTTCTTTCTCTCTGAGTTAGATGAGAAGATCGATAACACTTACTGGCACGCTGGGCGTTTCTGCCTGCTTCCAGTGTTAATGCTAAGCTAAGCTAACCAGATGCTGGTTGTAGCTTCATATTTACCATACAGATACAGCCAGCAAGGAGAATAATGGAAGGAAGATAATGTAGCATCCATTCGCTCGCAGCGTTTCTCATACAATAAGCTCCCTACCCAACAAAGCTGAAATGTCCCATCTGATACAAAAATATAAAGGAAATGCACAGATGCAAGAGTGGAAATAAGTGCAAAAAACACATTGTGCCATTTGCAGCTAAAAGCCTGCTGTGTGCATCATTGAAATTGAAATCTACTCAGTTGCAAACATGCACAAACCTGGAGCTGAGTAAAAAGACATCCAGTAAAAACATATCTATATGTACACCTCCATCTGTTAGTTCTGCATGGGAACCCTCAATCATATTACCGTGGGCCCCGGGGGAACTTTTTTTCATGGCGGGAAACTAATGGAGGACAGGGATGTGAGTAATCAGAGCAGAATGGGCAGGAACAGATGACCACAAGTGGCTGGTGCTCGTCGGGGGAATCTGTATGCAGAGGTTAGGCAGGGATAGGAAAACCACACTGGAAAACTGACTTGGGAATGGCATCTGGTTCCCATATCCACAGTGTATCACAATTAGCCGGCAGAAAATGACTTTAATGTGTGTGTATGTGTTTGTGAGTGTGTCTGCTTGTTGTTATGTGTTTAATGTTCCTGTGGGAGAAGGGACGCTGTAAACTGAAGAAAGTGAAACTGATAGTGTGACTGGTTATAGGTGTGTATTGTCAAAGTATATTGATAAGATGCAGATCAAACATAGAGGAGATAATTCACAGTCTGTCACTGAAGGTCTCATCATGGCTGAGGAGGAGAGACATTTAAACAGCTTTAACCAAACTGTAGGCATAAAAAGCCAAACGTCGAAGCCAATTTTTTTTTTCTGCTCGATACGTAAGCAAATTTCTGACCCACAAAAATTCTTGTCGTGGATATAAAATGTTGAATAAGGGACAATGTTCCAGTTGGAAAAGTATTTCTTTCACTTCTTCTGTTGGTTCAATTAGAACCACACACTGGCTGCTCTACATTTCTCATCATTTGATGTTATGAGTTGGAGGAAAATTCCTCTCAATCAAGAAGATGTCAAGTCTTCTCTCAAACTGGGAGCCTCAGATTCATACAGTGGTAATTCTCCTACCATGCTAAGGTAGTAACAGTCCGTTTTCCTTGCAAGTATTCAGCCCGCTCAACTAACCAGATTGCACTATGGACTGCTTTAAAAATCACTGTGAGTAAACCTCACGGTTGGCGTGACCTGACAGACAAGTGCTGCTGATGGGCACAGCGTGAGCAGAGGACCGACATCTAAAAGGTCAAACTCTTAATGTTGTCACATCTAGTGCCAGCAGGCCTCCTCAGGCATTGCTGCCCTTATGAGCCCAAATAAACGCTGTCATGTCAGATAGATCCACTCACAGCTCTTGGTAGGCCTCTTCAGTGCCAAAGCCCGTGTGTGTGTGTGCACTCATGCCCTCTGTGTTGATCTGAAGCTGTTAATGGGCATTTTCTGTTTTAAACCCACAACATTCAACCTAGCAAAACTTGTACATTAACACATCATCAGAGCATGCAGCGTCTCTAGAGTCTCACTTTAGATAACCTGCCACCTTCACTTCCTCTGGAGGGCAAGAGTGATCAAAGTTCAGCTGGAATATGTTTTATTAACAGGTGTGGAGCTGTGGTGCATACAGATGAAGGATGAAGGGTAGAGGGCGCCTAGGCTCTGCTGCTTCACTCCCACATTGCCTCTAATCCCTGTATCACAGCTGCATTATTCATACGCTGTGACAGACCATCCTCAACCTGCATCGCAGGAATCTCAGCTGATGAAGAAGGGAGGTGGAAACTACTTGTCAAATACAGAGACAGATATAACCAGCTTTATTTACCTCATTGCTAATGTGACTGAACTCTTGTAAAGGTCTGTGCTATACTGTAGCTGGCCTGGCTGGAGACTCCAGTGTGGTGCAGAGGCATGCTCAGCAGGCAGAAGTGGGTTTGATATTTCCAACATTGTATCATTTTCAAATATTTCCCCTTTTCGTCTGACCAGATTTCAAAGCATGTTAGTTTCTTTCTCTGTCTGTATAATTTTAATTTAGTATGGCATAGAGTCTGCGCTACAAACGTACGGTCAGCGGGTGGTGTTAGTGGGTACTCGAGTGCAGCCTCGAGGATGGTGTTTTATGCCTGATTAGTGCTAAATGGTGTGCACACACAGTGGTGGGTGCTTGGGCTTGATGTTTTGACACAGACCACCCTTGAAGAGCTGCAGAAAGATGAGAGAAGTAGTTTAAAAATGAGAAGCGAAGACATTTTTGCCTCAGCTGTCTTTTCACAGACTTTACTAACCTTTACACACAGTAAAAAAAATATTTATATGGTTTCAGTGGCGAGAGGAGGCAGACTGCTCTTCTTGTAAATGGCGTAAGAGCTGAACATCACCTCAGCCCATATCTGTAACATGTCACCCATAAATATTTTTCCAATCTGTCTGGAGAACAAGAAGTGATATCCAACCCATCACCACCTGACAACTGACCCAGTGATCCCATGCAAAACGGACACAAAAACTCAAGCAAGTGGAAAAGAAGGGAAACCAAAACAAAGCAAATCACTTTTCCATGTCTAAACGCTGATTGTGAACCACCAGTGAGGATCTATTCCTGATGAGTTTTGATTGAAGAGACCTATTCTCTCTCTACTGCAACCACAGGTCCCTGTCCAATCATCAGCGGCTGAGTAACGATTAAGTCACAGGCATCTGTAATGACTTCAGCAGTGGTCGGTTTGTTTGGCTTCGAGAGCTATGTACAATTTACGCAGTGTTCCCGGAGTTATGGGGGGAGCTGTTGAATATGCATAGCGACGTGTCCCCTGCCATCCCCCGGGTGGGCATACCAAATGAGAAACCACATGAGATCACTTACTACTGTCTCTTTTTTAAGAAACTGGCAAAGGACTTTTTTTATTTCGGAAACAGATTTGGTGACCATCGGGTGAGTCATTGTCAGATCATTGCATTTTTTTTGAAGACTGTAGAAATGCAGTCACTCACCCAGACTTCAATTTTTTTGGTTTGTATTGTAAATTATAGGCTTTTTCTGTTTAATGCAGTATGAGTTTTACTTTGCCTACAGTAAAACTAGGACCTCTACCGGTACAGGTACCGGTAGAGTATTGTATGCACACTGGATCTACCAAAGGACCAGTCCCAAAAGTACCAAAACACATGCATCCCATACATTTAGTGGCAAATCCAATGTCTCCTGCCATATAAACATTTCAGAGACAACGCTTGCTGAACTTCAGTCGGCTCTTGAGACATCTCACAGTATGATTTTATTTGTCAGATGTAAAGCCTGGCGAGTGAGGCTGAGAAGAGAGACCACCTGCACTTACTTACGCCCCAGAACCCCATGAGCGAGTGCCTGAGAAGGCTCTGAGGATTAACTTACGACTTTTACAGCTCAGTCGGCACACGCTATTATACCTATTCAATCACACTTGCCTCTGGACTATAAATAATTTTAACAGAGCACACACACACACACACATACGTATGTACACACACACAATGACCGCTTGACCCGGTTATACAGCGAACTGTCACAATCCCCGGTGCTTATGTATGTATGTATGATTTTGTCTTCATCTTTGGGGAAACACTGAAGTTTTCCATCTGGTAATGGGAGTGAATCTGTGATCACCCGGCAATATAATGAGGTGAGATAATCTGTTCGGGTTCAGGGAGCTGGCAGGGATGTAGGCTGGTAGCAAGATTATTACAAACCAGGCTGCCCAGATGACAGGGAAAGGGTCCCTTTTCAGGGAAGGCTGGGATGAAGGGATTATTTTAATAATAGAGTCCGAGTGTGTGGTGCAAGTAAGATCTCTGGTAGCAAATTTGTCATAATCAGATGTCTTCTACATCAGTTGTAAAAACATAAATTTATACTTTTATGTTTGCTTTACAGTTTGTTTTTTTTTTAACCAAGTGATTGTTCACCCTGGTTCCAGTTGCTGGCTGTAGCTTCATATCCAACGCACAGACATCTCATCTAAAGCTCAGCAAGAAAGTGAAGTGAGTTTATTTCCCAAAATGTAAAACAATTCCTTGAATGTGGCCCCATGGTTTCTTTTTTTTCTTTCATGTAAACTGTTCTTAACTTTAATGCTAAGGCATGTTTGTAACTTGTTGCTGCAGCATCCTGCCGTCATGCTTTACTGTTGCTGGTTTGGAGTTTTTACCTTCACATGGCTATCGCAGCTGGGGGAAGATGTGAAGCAGGCATACTTACAGGAGGTCCTGAAAGAGAAAGGAAAAAATACATGGTTAGTGTGTTTTCAATCAGTGATCAAACAGACTCAGATCATCAATGTTCCACTGAAACCACATATCCAAATAAGTGAGATGGGAAAGCTGGCTCTTGCGGAGAATTATTTCCTTGGGAATGAACGTTTCACAAAGATACAACTCTTGCACCATGATGCATTCACAGACTGAACTAAATAGACATTCTGCTTCAGTAACCCACTAATCTTTGTACTTATGGTATAGAACAAAAGTATAGTGACAAAAGATTCCTATCTTTTTTTCATGTAGTTGGGCCAACAATGGCCACCAGGCCTGGCGATCACATTTTACATTTGTAAGTGGCTCTAATTTCACAACTACAAGGGGTTGTGCGCTTGTTAAAAATTCCCCCCACGTTTTTGTGAGGTGACACTCGTCTTTTTCCCAATTACTGCCGCTCAAAGGACTGTGTGCCACAGTACTTCAGGGCTCCCCAGAACCCTGCAAATCATTTTAAGTCTTTAGGTTCTTATTAAAAAGGTACCCAGCTGCTTTAACCCAGAAGAAAAGTGTTTTTTTTTTCTTTACAAGTCCTATGTCCTTGAACTGTTCTTCTTCATGACCAGTGCAAATCGCTCCTGCAGCTGGGGCATTTAAGGAGCCATATTTGAGGCTCAGTGGGCTGCACTTCTGTAGCATTGTTTTATGGATCGCTGAGTTACAGTAGACCACTTAGCTTTTAAAAAACCTGCTCCACCGTGTATGTTCTTTTTACCATGTCCCACTGTGTCCAATGGCTCAGCATAACATTTTCAACTAACAATGTAACAAAGTTTACTGGAATAGAATACATGTAAAACTGCATGATGAGTAACATCTTGTTAAAACAGTCCTCAAAGCTCAAGCATCATTCAGTCACTCAGGCTGAGTCTCACCTTCTGTTCTAACACTGGCACTTCTAGTCGTTTCCTCCACAATTTTTCACTCTCCTGCTGTGAGTGTAAAGGTCACTGAGATTACTTGTACAGGTACCATAGTGTATGTACAATAGCATGTGATTGCTCACAAAATGGATGCTATAATGCTGTGAAATGATACAAAGCTTACACAGCTGCAGCGGGGCTCTCAAAGTAATTTTTTTCAAGAGGATTTATTTGGAAGAAAAGCTGCTTTTCTTCACATTTGAAATTGATGCACTACTATAAGGTTAAATTGCTCAAGCTTCTCACTTTGAGCATCAATTCCCCCTTTTGTGAACGCAGGTACACGAGCAGCAAGAAATGCTTATTCACATAGGGAAAATATGTGAGGAAACTTCTAACACTTTCCAGCAGTGACCACCTGCTAGAACAGTTTGAAGACTGTGGCTTTCACTGCTACAAAAACTTTCTCATCGTAAACTGTCATACCACACTTTTCCTTTCCATATGTTACCGGTAAACAAACAAGGGATCCTAATGAAGTATCCCATTCATTTTTAATGCATAGGTAAATATCACCGTGTCTTTTTCCTATTTGTTCTCTCTGTCAGTTGCAGCCAAGTCTGGGCGAAAGCTTCCCTTTGCCTTTGTAGATGAATAAACTCTACAACACCTCCCCAATGAATTTGTGGGAACCTTGCAGCAGTTTAGTTACTTTTGGTTAAAGTGAATCATGAATTAAATATGCTTCCCTTCAACAAGCACCGGTGCTGAGAACTTAAAGAGGGACATTTGTTTACTCTCAGCTTACAGTGCAAAATGCAGCTCGCCTGTGCTTGTCAAGGACCAAATTTTTCAGTTGTATAAAAAAATGTCTCCTAAATGTTTTTTTTCCCCCAGGGGAGCGGGTACACAGAGTTTGACACTGGGCTCCAATAATGCAGCACAGTGCCATCATATTTATTTGTTTTGAATACTTCTATGAGTTTCATAGAGAATATTGCTTCACTTTACATTCGCCAACATATCCAAACTTTAAATGTTGCAGAAATAACTGAGCTATAACTGCAGCCTAATATACAGAATCACTTTTAGTGCCAAATTTTTAAATTGCATTCTCTGCACAAGGACCTATAAAGCATTGATTTTATTTTTTTAAATGATTTTGCAGATGCTGCACATAACCAGTGAAAGTGCAGATAAAAGCTGGAATGAACAACTGCTTAACTTCATAGTTCAGTTCAGTGGCATCAACAAAAACAGTCTCTTTAAACAGGCACTATTTCAGGTTGACAAACTTGAGCCAAAACTGTCTGATCTGACAACACTCTTCATCCTAGTTTAGTACTGTAATTTGGGCTATTATGCAGGATGGCGAGGCCTGTCATCCCAATTGTTCCCTATTGTCTATCCTTGATAGACGCTTTGCCACTTCAGTCCAGACATTGTGAGTGGGTATGATTGTTTGCTCGTTTCCGATTGATTTGTCGAGAGGAAGCCATTCACATTCTCCACATTTGCTCTGGCTAACCAGAGAATGAACAAACTGTCTTTGCACAATGGTGCCATTTAAAATACGCTGGCATGGTGGATGTTTATTGGAAAGTTAAGCGCTGCATAAACAAAGCCTGGCGGTATTTCAGATGTGCGGCCAACCAGAACATTGAACTGTTGTCTATCTGTCATTTGATTTCTCTTTTTTTTCATCCTCCCCGGCTTTCAAGTCAGACACTGGATCACTTTGGTATTATGTAAGAGAGCAGAGAGCCACACCACACTGATCCCTGTCTCAAAACGCAGAACATGGCCTCAAACAGGATCCTAAATTAATTTGGCAAAATCGAAAATGAAGGAAATAAAGGGATCTTTGAAGCTCAAATAAAAGACCTCAACTGATTCGGTTTGATGCCCATGACTTTAAAAAGCAGTGGCTGGATCTGGTGGGAAAACCAGCACTTTTTTTTTCCTCCCCTCACAGACACAGAGTTTGTTTCTCAGGCTGTGAAACCAAACCGTTCCCTTATTACTCTGCCTCACTTAAAACTGGGACCTTGCTTTGCCGTCTCTCTAATTTCTTTTTACAGGGGCAGTGCTTTTGTTCCAAAGCGTTGTCTATGTTCTGCTACACTGCGCTCTCAGCACAGGAAAGCCGTCACACTCCAGAGCCCATTATCACTTTTGCTATCAGGTGAGCGGAGTGTGGACGCAGCTCCCTGCCAAGTACATGTTCTCGCTGTGAATTCAATTTGCGGCGACACTTTCCGTCCGTGGGAGTGTCACTGCACGGCGTGTCCTTTTCCTAGATGCTCGAGGCTTCGGCTGGATCATATTTGTTTAGTCAGCTCAGGAAGGTGTGTGGGAGGAGGGAGAAGAGATTGGAGATCCTGAATGCATGAAGACAACTTGTTGCTGAATTTGTGGAGGCCAGCAAGCGTGGGTTATTATATATCCTGAAGCTGAACATGACTACATCATGTCTGAGATCAGCACTGGAGGGCTGGAGCTTCTCAAAGTTTAGACACGGACGTCAACACCTTCAACAAGTTTGGGCATCGCCTTTGACTCCACTGTCTCCCAGTTTTACTGTGAAAATCTAGTGTTTCTATAGCGACTGAAGCTGAAACAATCCAAGTGAACACCGAAACCACCAGGCCACAAATTACACATCCATAACCTATTTTGGCCTCCAAAGATATACAGTGTACTTTTACATGATTGTAAGTGCAGTGTGATTTGCTGATGTCCTACTGAATTATTGCTTAAACGTTTCTGGATTGAGACAACAGTGATCTTTGGCCACACACACATGCACACAGACACACAAATGTACATACCAGGTTCTCCATTGCGGCCTCTTCTTCCTCGCTTTCCCGGAGGTCCTGCCGAAAGAAGAATATAATACATTTTAGTCAGTAATTTGATTGTCTTTTTGTTTGTATAAGTTTCATATTCTTCAAGTATTCTCACAGTCGAACCATCCAACAGCAGGATGAGGAGGAGACACTGAAAATGATTGTATTTGAACAACAAAGACCTCAAAATCTCAAGGTTCATTAAGAATTTTGGCTCTATTTAGACAGAAGCTGAGGTGAAAAAAGGAAACGCAAACAAAAGTGCGCTTCACCCTGTCATTCCCGTTTCTCCTCCTTTGTTTCAGTTTTTGTTTTCAGCAGAGATGCTCCAGTTTTTAATTTGTTTCATCTATACGTGTTTTCCTGTTTGCCAGTATCCTGCCAGCTGAAACTCAGCTGGAGGAGTGAAACAATTACATGCTTTGTCAGGTTTTGCATGTTGAAGACTTGACTGGGTTGTGTTGTATGCAGGTAGCGCTCAGAAAGAAAAAAAAAAAAGAAAAAAAACCTTCGGAAATTGGGAGTTTCTCTCCCAAAATGACCTCCTACTCCTCCCAGCAATACATGCAGTCTTTTCCTGAGGTTGGCAGCTGGAAACAAATTTTCAGGCACTGGCATTTTGTTTGCTCTCTGCTCAAAAAAAGAGGCTGCATTCACAATTTATCCGCAGGGTGAGGCTATGCCTTTTAGACTAGCTGAAAAGTTGAGCTCTTATAATATGGTTTCACAGTAGTACATGGGTACACTCCACCTCTGAGGAGAACTTGCAATGGAATGGACAATATGTAAAAAGGAAAATTTCACTTTCCACTCAAGAAGGAGCTGTCAGGATCAAAGAGTTTGGAAATCAATGGAACCAAGAGGAACAATCCTCCCTGTCTGGTTCTACATCACAGAAAATATCCAGATCCAATTTCAGGCAGTAAGAACACTGTGAAGAGTTATTATGCAAATCATTTTGAAACCTCTCTTGACCCCTGTACTGGCAAAGAACAGCATTTTGTCATCATGTTAGAAGTTCATGATAATTACTGTCATGTAATGGGGTTGGTGAAAGTTTTTGAACAGACTGAACAGCTCAACATTAATTGCCTGGGTGTCAAAAGCTGCTGTGAGGGTTGAGTCTGTGGCACTGAGCCTTTGTCTGCAGCTAAAAAACAGGACTCACAATACGAAACAACCAAATTAATTACTAGTCCAAATAACCTCACCTAGCATCCCACCCAAGTCTGTATAAAAAAAAAAGCTCCCTTTAAATTTCAGCATGTTCTTCTGATCAACTTTCCTTTCCGTATTTGGTAGCCTCTCTAAACTTTGCTATCCCTGTCCCTCTGTAAGGAAGGAAAATAAAAGTAACAAAGAGTAAAATGAAAAGAACAATCCCTTTTACACAGTGTTTGGCTGATTTATGATGCTCCAGATGTGTTACTGGGGTGCAAAATGCAGGATTATATTACACAACTCTTTGTATGATGCTTAGTCCTCAATTTGATCCCACTGTTTGGCTCCACTTCAGCCTCCAACTCTGCTCCCTTTGGACACTTTCCAGGATAATGTCAGGCGCTGCCAGCGAAGGGTCCAGGCACAGTTTAAAGTATGTAACCACAGGTGGAGTTTGACTCTCACTTTACTACGGCTCACATCAACCCTGGTTTCTCCATAGGTTTGTTTTTTAAAGTTTTAAAAGAAACAGAAGGGGGTTTACTGCACTTGGCAGTCGCTTCATTATTGCTCACTTTGAAATGACACTTGACACCTCCGAGAGGAATATTTTGTACGACGATACAACATCCTCCTGATTTTAGTGGTATATTTTTGACAGCTGCTGAAAAAACACTCCCCGCATGGGAGCTGGTGGTCCAGACAAAATACCCTACATTATTTTCAGATATCATCTGGATTCACAATATTCATCACAATATTTTTCATTCTGATTATGGACTGTAAGGAGAGATTCCCATACAACTTGACTCTACCAGTAACACTGAAAGACTACAAACAAAATCGCTAGGACATTTCAGTTTATGAAACACAAATCAAAGAATAACTTTGTGTAGTCCATCAGGCGCAGTCAAAACAGGTTTCCAGATGTTTTTTTTTAATTGAGACAAAGAAAGTAACCAACTATTGTAGGAATTCTGATTATAATTGACTCCTGTCAAAGGAAAAACATTCCACTTCAAAAACATTGTTGTGTCCTGGTGTTTTCTCACAGTGTCCCAAGTACGGCTATGGAACAGTGGTTTCAGAGAAAAACGTGGCACGGAATTTCACGATGAGGGTCAACAACCATGAACAATCTGCTGAAACTTTTTCAACCTTTTCACAGATTTTGACTCTGAAAGTGAAATAAATCAAAGTGAACTTGATGTTTCTTCAAAAGTTTGGTCAGACAAAGTTTTTGGTCAGATATAACAAAGAGGGACCCTGTGGTGATATGTATTGTGTTTTTACTTATGTGTTATTTGGTGGCTTTTGTATTTTAGAAAATAAACAGCTGAAAGACATTTTATGATGCAGGACCAGAGAGAAAAGACGTCCATGTAAGTGATATTTGGCTTTAGCATTTGCCACCCTCGTGTCGGATGGTCATTCCACCACTGAAATATTTCTACAATTTTTGGATGGATTCCCAAGACATGTTGTGCAGACATTCAAGACTATGCATCTTAATGACTTGCTGATCCCCTGACTTTTCCTTTAGCACCACCATGAGGAATACACTGAGTCTTAAAAACTACTGGATGAATTGTCTCTGGTGATCCCTTAACTCTTCATCCAGCCCACTCTCAGGTCAGTTTCAGGATCTGTGACCAAATAGCTGCAAAACTAATGTCATTCCCATCAGCCTCAAGCAAACAATAATTAACAAATGTTTGCACACTAACATCATAAATAAGTTGGACATGGTCGATAGGAGCATGCTAGCATTGTCATTGTGTACTTTAACAAGATGCTGAGCTAAGCTGCATTAAACTTTCAGGTTAACAGAAAAGTTCAATGCATGCAGTGACTTGGGTGAAAAGCCAAAGCAATGAATGCTAACGGCTACAGCCAAAACTTGCCAAACAATGAAATTTACATGTGGACAATAGGAGACGGTCAAATCTCCCAACTCTTCACAACACAAACTGTAGTTTTGACCAATGAATAATGAGACTGTCATGTTGCTCATCACCTGTCAAGGTCATTCATATCAGAGCACATAAAACATCAAATAAAAGTTGTCTCACTCCTCAGATACAATGAATCATATAACTTCTCAAAAGTCGTGATTGTGTCTATACATGGGATGGTAACAGACTGTGATGTGAATGGCACCGAGTTAGCTGTAAGAGCAGCATGAAACCATCAGCACAGCGTTTTCAAGTCTCAACATGTATTCATATTCTTCTTTTTCAGGAATAGTCAAACAACATTAGATTTTTACAATCCCACAGAATGTTTTTGGTCCAAAGTAGTGATACTAGTAGTCATTTTAATGTTATTTGGCACAAAGGAATCCCATGTAACTGGCAGTATTGTGAAACACGCTGTTCTAAGCCACGGCTGTATTGTTTTTGAATACTTCTGCTCATATTCCTCATTACAACATTATTTCAGAGTTACGCATTGCTTGACATAATAAACTTCTTGTTTATACTTCACGTATTTGAGACAAAATTGCGTTTTACCTCGACCCATCATCCATAAAATATTGATTGGTCCAGAACAGTTAACACCACTGAACCTCTCTATTTCTCTCTTCCCTTCAAATCAATCAGCTTCAAGTAAACCAGGCCAGGCCGGACTCATTTACAATACCAGCATTGTTTCAGAGCTTGATATACATAATCAGACCACTCTAAGCCTCTCTCTACAACTATTCCTTAGAATAAAAGTCAGACTCGTGCCAAAAATAGCAAACTGGGTACCAGCTCCAGCCTCCAAAGTAAATCAGGTTTGAAGAGAATTGGCTTTAGACTTCTCAGCAAGCCCAACTGCACCTTTCTGAGTGAAGTGAATAAATTCAGATGTTTTCTGCAAATGAGATCCATAATCACATAGTTTGCATTTTCCCATGTTGAAATGTCATCAGTTGAAAAATAACTTTTTTTTTTTATTTTAAGAAAGACACTTGGAAAAAGAGTGAAATTAACCTTTGTTTGTTGTGGACAGATGATTCAAATGTGTTAACGGTGTATATTAAAGGAGACAGCGGCGGCAGTGGCAGTGTGTGCATCACAGAAACAAAACTTTAAAAAGCCTGCACCTTTTTCGTGACACCTGCTTCTTGAGATCAGCTTTGTGCCAAACATAAAAGAATTTCAGGTTTGATTCCTTCATCTACACATTTTCCATGCTTCATTTTCAAACTATTTTTCCCTTGAATTGTAAACAACCAGCCAAAAGCGCTGCTGACCTGGCTGTTTATACATGAGTCATAAAAATACAATGTCCAGCAGGAATGTTTGGGAGAAATGTCACGGCTGTACGAAGCTTCCAGTGCCAATGTTTTCAGAAACTGACATGAAATCGTTTCACTGTTGTTTGGTTCAGTTATGGTAAATTTTACGCCAAGGGTAGAAGGTGCCTCCAAGGCAAAAAGAAAAAAAAAAAACAAAAAGTCTTTGAGTGATTTGGTGCTTGAAATGTTCTGCAGCCATTTTGAAGAAAGCTTAACTGAGCACTTTCCTTTTGCATGCAGTTAAATAAATGGACTTTGCTTTCAAATCCCAGTTTGAAATGTAGGGATATATGACAGCAGTTTTTATCACAACTGTCAGGTTCCATCATGACAGTTTGAAAAGTTCACTATCTTTTAAAAAAACACACATGATTAAAATGCTTGATATCATTAGTCTACTTGTCAGTATCAGAGTTAAATGATCAGCTGTGCCACATAAACAGTGTGCTGGGCCATCTCAAGGAGGCTTCAGCCAGCTTGTGAACTTGGGTCTTGGAGTTTAGTTGAGTGAAATGCTCAGAATATTTCTCAAACAAAAAAAAAAATCTGTTGATCAATGTCTTTTCAATCTTTCCAAGGATTTAGGATGATTTAGTCAAAACAGACTTTAATATAGTCAATTTAATCCCACAACATGGATGGATTAGTTTATTAAACCTGGCAGCACTTGGGTATCCAGGTCAACGGAACTAAAGCTGCACAAAAGCTGGCTTTCTGCTGTACAATCATTTGTTACTTTACAAGTACATTTTTGTGGAGACGTCTGGCAAAGAGGCACGATAATGTGATCCAAGATCCTTATTCCTCTGCATGACAATGAATAAATCAATACATAAAATGCTAATTCATGGAACACTGTGTCCACTGTCCAAGGGAAAAAAATGGAAATTGAACCACAATTTCACAATCAGCCTCATCCCTGAATGTCACTGTTCTCTTCATCTTCAGGGGGATGTGTATTGTTGTCAGAATATGAATTGCAAAGTCCAACAGCTAACTCAGGCAGCCTTACCAGTGCAACAACTTTGGAATATGAGCACTTCTTTCTTAGGAGAAAGTAGAGAAAATATACTGTGTGTTCGTGACATGAAACATCAATCTGGGATTTTACTACCCCTCAAGAAACTAAAGTGTTCACTGTAAAACCTGGCAGAGAAGAGTGGGGATAACTTTTAAAAAACTAATAATTTGTGCCTCCAGTACAGAAGTTTACCTTTTTTCTTTTTTAATACACACAACACCACTATTTAACAACCATTCATCCATTACTCACAGCTATTTAAACAATTTATCAATTTATTGGGAACTAATTTTAACAAACTCTCAGTGTAAGGTGTACAGCTGACTTCATACAGTATAGTGACCAGTGAAGTTGTGTAGCCTGCATTTAACTTATTTAGTACATGTACTGTTTATTGAACTTCTGCACTGAGCTCTGAGGTCTTTGAGATTACACAAGTTGAACGAACTGCATCTGTGTGTCATCAGCACAAAGACCCGATTCAAAACTCAAGTCAAGCGATAACAGCACAGTGAGATACGTCTCTACGATCTTCTGACTCCTCTTGAGGTCATCTGTGTTGTGTATTTCTGAGAAAAACAGGAAAGTCCCTTTTAGCCTGTGACCCACCAAAGTGGCTCCGGAAGAGCTGCTCTTCTAGTACTCTCACTGACCTTCTTAACTGCTTTTACTAATCCCTTAACTTCCTCAAACCCTTATGATTTAAGAGAGATGAAGAGACAGAAAGCAGAACAATGAGTTTATTCTCAAAGACCAACTTGACCCCATTAAGTTCTATGTGCTTATTTACCATAAGAAAAGCACACAATCTGTTTAATTACTGTCACAACTTTGGAGGAGGTCAACTTTAGACTTTTTTCCCCTAAATGCAAACATATAGCTTAGATTTAATGTCAATGAAAGTTCAACTCCTGAAAATTAGAGGAATGTTTCCAAAGGCCTGCAATCTGATATGGCATGGTTAGCATGTAATGCTAAGCTATTTCAAAGAGCAACCCTATTATCAGGCTTGTTTAATGACAGTGGTTCTTCAACTGCCTTCAAATAAGAGCCGTGCTGTTTGGATTATTTTTCTTGCAAGCCAAAAATTAGCTGTGGATTGTAATAAAGAGCAGTACAATAGTTTGTTACCTAGTTTAAAGAGTGCTATGGTACAAGCCTTTAGATAAATGCAGTTCTCTATATTGCTATAGAGGGTTTTGGCAACATAATATAAACACCGAATTCTGCAGAAGAATTTGGGGGCCTATTTTAATTTTCCCTAGACCCACATTCAAATCCCAATCTGACCTAGAAAAACAATGTTCCAAAGGATATCTCACATTATTCCTTGATTCTGTGGCGTATATCTTCATTATCCTTATTTCCAACTGCACTTAACTCCAATGTGACCATTTCCTGAATAAATATGATGATTATAGCCATTTCCTAAATAATTCCTGGCAATTATATTTAATCTGTTGCCCAGAAAAGAGACCATTGTGCCTGATTTTTACATTTACTCGTTGTTTGTTTTTTGGTCCACTCATTTTGTCACCACATAAAATCCCGTACAGTAGTCTCTGTAGCACACACACACACACACACACACACACACACACACACACACACACACACACACACACACACACTATATTTACCCAGTTCAAATGTAGATTTTCTGTTTTGTGGATAAAATGTAACTGGTTCTGTCAAATTACACAAGTTTCTCAAAGGACGTTTGGATTTCTCTTTAATAAACATATCCTTATATGTAGATAGACATGTGTTTACATTGCTACTTGAGGGACTGTGATTAGATAGCTGGAAATTTAAAGTTTGATTTGTACAACAGCCGTAATGTAAGACATCTCACTGATGAGGGACTGAATTAAATCTAACAAACAGCCATGAGGGGTAATGAACAGTGACGCCTGCTCCACAAATGCTAATGAAACTCAGTTCTGCAGTTTTCAATTACGGTACATCATCAACACACGGAGCTCACATATAATCACGAGCCCAAGCCAAAGTTGTTATTAATACGTTAAGAGTTAAACCTAATTCACAGTACCAACAGGACACTTGTTAATGTCAGACAGTCCCAAGACATCACCCAACAGGAATCTGAAACTAATTACACGAAGCAGCATTCATTATCATGCAGAAAGCAAAAAATATATAATAATAAAATAAAATAGTATGGTTAATGATGCTTTGTGTATGTGTGTCTGTGTGTGTACTCTCAGTAGTGGTCATAGGATGTTGTTATCAACTTGAAATGAATTTATTTCTCCTCCCATCCCTGATGAATATAGCAATATTATGTGTGTGTGTGTGTGTGTTAGTCCTGCGCTGTGTTTGTCCAGATGCCAGTTATCAGTTCATTAAACCACGAGCCAATCCATTAGGATGCAAGGAATTTGTCTGTCGCTGCAGGCTCCATTAACACCACGTCACACAGATTGAAACTAGTATTAAAAATACATCTTTCTCTCCCTGCATCACCAGAATGAAATAGACTCTCCCAGTGTTGCACCAGTCGCAGACAAAGTTTTGCACTTGAGAGAGTGAGAGTGTCTTCAGTGATTGAGTAGTTACAGTCCTGCATTCGTCTTTTACACCGAACACCTAAACAAAGATGCACACTTACTCATACGTACTAAACACACAGTTTCAGGGGCAGAAAATCATTACAGAACAAGCAGCTCTTCTCTAGTTCTTTGTCAAACGTGCGCACACACTCTCAAAGAAGACAAATGACATGAATGTGACTATGCCTGGCAGGCATGCATGGATCATCTATGCTTTTGCTCCGGTTCAGTGTCAAGGCTGGAACGCTCCTGAGGAGGAAGCAGGGCCTTTGAGAGAGTCTTTTCATCACCTTCAGAGATCAATGTGTTTTCCTCTGGCAACAGGCTCAGTGCTGGGATACTTGAGACCCACCTCGTGCACTGCACACTGCAATTATCCTCCCCACAGTACTGACTGCGGTCGTGATGGAACCAGAACACACTCCCTGATGAGGGGAGGTCAGTAATAAGCCAATCGATTGGCCAAGTCCCATCACTTTATGCTGCAAGTTAAATTGGCACAGGCGGCCATTCTGACGGCTCTATCAGAAATCTTCGCTGTAGACATTCCTAGGAACACAACCTATGCTTGAATGTGTGGGAGTGTTACTTTTGGGTAACTTTATAATCTTTTAACTAGAGCATTGAGAAAAATCCAAAAGTTTCATGTCCTGAAAATGAAAAAGGGAAACACTAGGATGAGCCCAGCTTGGCTTGGCCAGGCTGAAGTGTAATCCACAGTGGAAATTAATGGTTTCTTTTGAGTGTTAACCAAGTTATATCTTGGCATATGCAACCTGCATGCACAGCCGCTTAGGAATCCACCAGATAAATAAAACCGAGTTTAATTGTCATGACAAAGTGGCCGCCTAAAGCCAGCAGTCTCGTCACCTTGCATTGAACTATATCGCCTTCCACCTGTGCTCCAAGAGAACCACTAGGCGTTGGAAGCATGTCAACAGAGGCTGCAGTGGAAACATGAGCAACCAGGAGATGAGGAACTAAAGGTCTCAACGCAGGTGTGATTTGTGCAAGCAAGAGTATTACATACTAAGAAAGAACCAATACTGACCAAGAGTTGATTAAACCACTCAGCATGTGGGAAAAGCAACCTCAGCCTAACCTAGCAAACATTGATTAGCCACAGTCAGTGACTGATTTAAGCTCCTGAACTGCGTACGCTGGTAGTCAGTCAATACCCCTAATTAGACCATGAAATGCTGAAGTGCAGATGCCAGCAAATAAACTTACGGTGCGCTAAATTTAGTAGTTACTACAAGATAAACTGATTTGATCATTCAGGCTGCTGGAGTCCTGATGTATCCTTTTGAAATGTGATTCTGTGGCATCCAGATGACCACTAAAGAACTTGAGGACACATGGACACGTAGCAAAACGACTCCTTCCTGGGGATCAGCCAGAAGATGCTTTTGAAGCTTACCAAGGGTGTGTTTAGTGAATATTGCACCAAGCATACTGATGGCAACATACATAGTATCACATAGACCTGTGTGGGCATGTGTGCGTGTGTGTGTGTGTCCATGCCTTCGTCTGTGTGTGTCCTTGAGTTGCTGAAATAGTTGCAGGACCATTTTTGGTCACTGGAAGAAATTGTCCACCGGGATGCCAGAAGGCAAATGGACATACAGCGCATGATTAGCATCAAATGATCCCTCTCTTGTTCAAGTTCAAATGAAATACTTTATCTGTGTTTAAGACTTCTGTGGCTATTGGATGTCACATTGAAATCATGTGTAACCCTATACCTGCTGCTAACGGATGACATGACTGCTGGCTGGCCTCACTGACACCAGGGATGTGTGTGCCAGCGTTCGCCGCGTGCGTACGTGTCTGTGGTGTGTGTGCGGATGGATTTAGTGACGCAAGGCTATATAAAGTGGACCACAGAGCCCCCAAAACTGTTCAAGGACAGTCATCGCAGTTCCTTAACAAAGATGTGAAGTCACTGGAGAAAAGCCAACTGAGCTCCAGTCAAAAATGTTATTACAATCCTCAACTATTTTAATAGACTGGCATACAGTACTCACCGCCTGAATAACTATCCACTAATACAGCTGGAGCAGCAAAAGTAACAAAATCTTTAAACATTTGCATTGTATCTGGTTGCACTTTGGGATTATGCAGAACAAATACCATGCATTTTCATATCTTACATTGCTTCTTCATGTTTGTCCTTTATCTTTTAGATATGTCTGCATACTGTAAATTCATACATTTTCCCATTCATACAGCATATCATTACTAATCATAATCCATGTTGTTGTACTCTGAATGCTGTTGTTTGTGTTTCGGTGATCCATTGCCCTGATTGTAATCCCTGGCGTTTAATCAAAAGTTCTTAAGTAGTTTAAGGGTCTGTTCACCCAAATTACAGAGTTTTCTGACTTAGCTCTGGCCTAATCTAACCATACAGATAGTTTTGCATTTATTTTGCCTTTATAGACTCTGAGATTTCTGCCTCCAGTCCAACACACTGAAAGTTAACGGAATTCATTTTAAGGTGCCCAAAGCAGCAGACTATTTCTCGTCTTGAAATGTAGTTCCAATGAAAACTGTTCACAGAGTAACCAGGATATTCTTTCTGGAAAGACATGTTGCTGTTCCATTTTTAAAGGCCCTGACAACCTATCTTCTGAAACTTTAGCAGTTTTGGTTGTTTTAGTTGAGAGATTTCAGTCTCTGCTGTTTTTGTCTCAGCTATTCTCTCTGGTTTGAAGTGGGTGAGGCTCATTTGGGAGAAAAAAAAAGGTGATGTTACTTATTTTTGTGCATGAATCAGGATTTAGCAACATTAGAAACACAGCTGTGTTTCTCCCTATTCACTATATAGACCATTATTTTTACCCTCCTCCCTCCTGGTTCTCTTCTCTATAATAGAACACAACAATAAAAATCCCCAAATCTCAATTTTCAGCTTGCTACACAGTGAACTACAGAATGTAATGTATATATGGAGGGATGAATCAGTACACCTTTAAACTAAACTAATACTGTCACCAACATTGTTTCACATCAGTGAGCTAACCTGCAGTTTCACTGCGGTCTCCATCCCCTTTGATCTGCCCTCTATGGTTATGAGTGCAAGATTGTTTTTCCCGACACTCAACTGTATTTTTTCCCTTCAGCTCCCAAGGGCTTCGCTTTCATTATCTTTCAACTTATCAGCCAGCCTTGGTGGTCTAAGGCTGGTGTTTACTTGAGCGTTGCATGACCCGTGTTGGATTATTCCTGCAACAGTTTGAGCACGCAAGCGTGACCGGTACAGGCTCTTATGTCATGGATACCCTATCTTGTCAACAGTAAAGGAAAATGTATGATAGAGAGGCTGTGAGGAGGGGGGGGGGAAGAGAAGCTGGGAAGGGGATCTCATAGTAGAATAGAGGGATGAAAGATTTAAGAGCAAAATGGAAAGTCTAGAGCAAAGAGTTTTTGAATCTGTTGCGTGAAGTTGTTGAATTCACTGTTCATATAAAACTCCTCATTTGGGGCAGATGTTAAGGCTGTTACACTTCTGCAATGTACATTGGACATTAAAGGGCAGCTACGAGATCTTTTTAACATTTCAGATGAAAGGATGAAGAAGACTGATGTAATTCAAGTCTGAAACAAGAACTTCATTAAACACTCAGAACTGCCAACACTAAAGGCAAGTCCAAATTTAGCCACCTGCTGGACACAGGCTGCAAAAAACACAATCCAATTTTTAATTCAGCACTCCAGTGTGTAACGGTGCAGTATGTATGATCAGCTGTGGTATTATCTGTATAAAGTCCAGCTTACAGAAAGGCCTCATCTCACCAGACCAGTGGGTGCTGACAGGCTGAGACCGGAGGCTGATGCTGTAGTAGGACAGGTAGGTCTCCAGTTACCAGAAACAGCATCTGGACATCAAAACAACTAATCATCTGCCTCTCAAAAACCTATATAACATGCAAAGTTGGTCAAAGTCCTGGCGGGACAAACCAGGAGGACTCCTATGTCTGCACGCACATGTCTAAAACACATCAGACATTATGTGTAACCATCAAATCAGAAATCCCTTCAGAAGACCCTAAATAAACTAAAAACAGCACAGATGAGCTCTGGGAGAATGCTGAATGCTCTAAGTGTCTTCCAGACCTTCATGGGTCCCGAGTGGAAATGAAAATAAAGCGTCATCATCGGGCTGTCAAGCCCCAGACTCACTGAGAGTCAGCCACCTCTGAGTTTATTTTCCCAACCCAGCAAACCCCTCTGCGAGACTCTCAGAGATGTGCATCTCGCCTCCTGTTTCCAAAAGACAACCCCAAAACAACTAAAACATAATGAAACACTCTTATTAAAGATTATTTCAGACCGGAAAACATGGTCATGTTGCCAGTAGAACTTGCAATGATGGCTTGTAAGAAACAGTAAAAACAGCAAGAACACAAAACATCCAGCTGAAGTGCAATTCTAAGTGGAAATGAATAAGGGAAAGCCAAAATTCCCTGCAAATGAACAAGGCTTTCGTTTTTCTAACCTCTGTCAATCTTTCCTTTAAAACACACACACACACACACACACCACTGCACCTTCAGTTACTTTTGTGAGCCATTAATTCCCCTTAATGAGGGCAATTTTTTTCACAAAGCAATCACAGTTCCTAGCAGGACCTTCCTCCGGAGCTGAGTCATAGCCGACAACAACAAGCTTTATATACACCTTGTTCATTTTTACTGCAGTACATGGTGTAAAAGCAATTTCACTGCATTCAGTCAGGGGAGCCTTATAACCAGGTATAAAAGTTAATTCACTCTGCTCACCTTGTTTCAAATGAATCATTTATACAGCAGACCGTTACACGGAAATTGCACAAAAACCTACACACATTACTGCTCAAGCTGCAACTACGGAAGGATTTCTACTAAAAATTGTCGATATCAGACGACCAGTCATTAGCTTTTACAGTTCTTTCCCTGTTTTTCCTCTTAGGGCAAAATCACTGCTATTAAAGAAACAGTTTGGGAGATTTGCTTTTTCTTTTTCTTTCTTGCTGAGAGATGCACGTAAAATAAATATCAGGCTACAGCGAGCAGCTTTTAGTTTAGCTTAGCAAAAGGAGTGCACACAGAGGGAAACACCTAGCTTGGCTCTGTCCAAAGTTTAAAAATGTTCAGTGCCCAGCACCTCTAACGCTTAATAGGTACGGCCGGACTCAGAGGAGTCACTGCACCCAGCCATGAAATAGTCCAGCTCTGAAACCAAACCATAATTTGTCAGTTCAAATCAGGACTTCATCTTTTCCTCTGAGACAGACACACTAAAGAGCTTCTAGAAAGCATAACACAATAGTCTTTTATGTCCCAGCTGTGAGTTTGACATCAGCAAAGCACCAAAGGCCCAAAACGGCTGTAAGTAAAACCGACGGCAAAGACCGTGAACCACGGTTTTCATGCTCTGAGAAACATCAAACACAGGCCACACGCCACCATGCAAATATAATCAAAACATTTGGAAAGCTTAACGTAATATGAGGAAAAGCATTAGTGTAATTGCATTAACCAAAATATTTGGTACTGAATCAGACTGTTAGATACAGAGGTGATGGCATCAAGCTTGTGTAAAAAAAATAAAAAATAAAAGCAAATCATATGTGACACCTCAGGGTGGAGAACTTTTTCAATGATTAACAGGGAAATGCCAGACACGGTAACACAATGCCACATGAAAAATAACTGGAGGAGATTTTTCACAATCCCTTGAAGTTCCACAGAAAAGACAACAAAGTGTGTTTTGAAAGCGTTCAGGCAAAGTACCTCTGCATCATGTTTCCTGCAGACGTGTCAGTCAAACTGACCAAGTCAAAGGTCAAAGGAGGATGAGGAGGGGGGCTGATCCTCTTGGGATAATTTGTAATCCTGACCTGTGGTTTCAGGTGGTTGGATTGCCACAGTAAAGCTGGTGGTGGGGCCCGGTTCTTCATCAGTGCACCCTGTTCTTATTACGAGTTTGATCCTGAAGGGTTTTAGCAAAGAAGCCGCAAAAATCACCATGCCAACAACTGCTCTGAGCCACAGCATTGGCTGCATTGCAATAAACATTCTCCCCCTTTTTATATATTACATAAGTCTGCAGTAATATACATACATTACACATGTCTATGTCGCATTTATCGAAGTAGTTTTATAAATATTTATGTGAGCTTTCCTATGATGAGCTTTGATGAGAAGAATGCTCGATGAAAAGCTTACAGAGTCACATGAGAAGATTGATACCAGTCTCGTGTCTGTATATGATAAACATGAAGCTGGAGTGAGTAGCCAATAGCCTGGATTAGCATTAACACTGAATGCAGGTAACGAAGTCCTTGCTTCACTGAGAAGGTGCCTGATTTTGTGATATATTTGTGATACATGCGTTTTTTGTTTTTTTTTTGCTCCAAATGTTACACTATTCTTTTATGGAAATAACTACATGAATTACAAACACACTACAAACAGCCACAAGTACACTGCTCAATGCGTTGTTCAACAAATTATTATAAACAACACGAAATGGCATCTCCGAAATGTTCAGCTCCCACACTAACACATTTCCAGTAAAACATGATGTTTGGACAGGAAATAACAGGAGCAGGGAGGACAAGGTGAACCCTGGTAAACATGGAAAGTGACTCAGAAGTCCTGGAAACGAGCCTGCATGGTAAGTTAGAGGGCTACTTGCATCCTCAAATGATTCTTAAACTCCCATTATTCAAAACTATTAGAGAGCAGGATGAAGGAGAGGGGTCACTTTATATGCTCTAGGTTTACATCAGGACATGGAAAGTCAGCTAACGTGAGGAAAATACATTTTGACATTATGTGATCGTCACTCAGTTACCTTTTGTATCCTTAACAAGTTTTCCATTGCAGTTGTCCCTTCTGGTTATGTTTTATCCTTAAACAACTAGAACCACTCCACTAAACTGCAGCATTTGAATGAGCTTGTGAACTAAACAGATTTTAAGGTTTTGGGTAGGGAGCACCTTCTTTGGCACAGCATGCAGCTGGCAGCCATACTGCACGATCAAAGAGGTTATGAGAAATTTGCAGATGTTTTAAATTAAGCTGGACAATCATCTCTTCTTACATCTCCCTTAATGAGAGAGATTATAGGAGATCAAGCCTCTGAATCTATTCTATTCCTTCATAAATCATAAGAAGACATGCAAGATTCAATTAGTCCTGCTCGCTTAACCTTAGCGGCACGGAAATTGCACACCAACCCAAATACCCTGAGCTCTGTATGAGAAGTATTTACAACAGAGATTCGAGGAGGCAGGCTGTGCCAGTAAATGGCAAACAAACTAATAACCATGGCCGAAAAGAAAGGAGTCAAGATTGTTATTAGATAAACAGTGAACAGAACCAGCAGGGCAGTGGAGGATCCTTTGGTTAAATGGCTTATGAGAGGAACCTGGATGCTATTTTCAGGCCACCCATTTGTTCCAGTCCAAGCCAGAGTAGAAATCCTTCGGCATACAATGCGGCTATTGAGTTCCTGGATGGGGCGGTGATAAAATCTATTCTTATTTAGAGCTCGTGTGTGTCCAAAGGATCCAAGATCGCATTCTGTTATGTATTACCTTCATGACATAATGAGCTGTCACGCAAACAGAATATGGAGAAAAACAAAGGCAAATCGTTTTTCTAATTTAGTAGCTCAGACACAGAATTTCTAATGCTCTGCTGCTATATCCCAAATAAGTCTTTCATGTCTCCAGAGCACTGAACATATATGTTGCTGTCACCTTTCACAAAGTCTATGTTTAATCAAAGTACAAAGCTTTCGGTCGCTTCATTAAAAGACAGAATTAGGCCAGAGATGATGACATTGAGGAAACTTGAAAAAGAAACCTTTTGGGTGGAGATCAGATTCGGTTTTCTGACCAAATAAAGTAACTGGCATCTCTTTTGAGTATGCTGCAGTTCCAATTTCCAAACGCTAACAAAAATGAGATTAGACAGTTGCATACGCATGCTTCCTTATTTACAGTAGGGGACCACTGGAACATCAGCTAGACCACACGTGACATGCGTGCACTTTCCATTCAGAGGAAGTAAAAGGCCATTTGCTTTAAGCAGCTTAATAAAGAGGGACATCCTCAGAGATGCTATGATACCAGGCGACGCTTTTCGATGTCTATTCTTTGAAGCAGAGGAAATGCATTTAGACTATGGTTTGTGCCGACTGCTTTAATTGTGTTAAAAATTATGCCCGTTTAAAAATGACAGATAAAATTTGGATTGTTTGACTGAGATCAAATCCCACTACCTTTAACTAGATTTCAAACTGCTTAAAGGTAACTTAAACTTCTTCCTAATAGTGGACACTCTCACAGGAAAGGAGCGGGCTTTGTGCAAACAGGGCACTGATTGTAGGTCTGCTGAAGTCAATTACTCGTTCGAGTGGCAGCATACTGTTCACATTACAATTGCCATGTTACGCTGTTCATGGCTGCGTATGTTCCATGAGAACTTGTCACTGCCTTGCACTTGTGGGAAGCAGATGAAAGGCGAGGCAATGTGTTACTGTACTCCTAAAGAGAGGTTCAATTATTCGAAGCCCGCATGAGAAGATGTTCTGGTCCAAATTCAGCACCAAGCCATCCTTGACAATTCTCTCTGAGATCTATCAGCCTCTGAAACCATGGTATGCAGTGTCTATGTGCCGTCCAACATGCCCAGTTCTCACAGCGCTTGTCATGCTTTGCAAATGCTCGTGCACGAGCATGGTTGTCTTGTGCATGTGCTGCTTGGTTAACTGCCTGTGATGTTTTACATATAACACCTACCCTGGCAGCCTGCACTTTCCACAAGCTCCACTTTATCAATCATTACTGGAAAAGTGCCCAAACGGAGGCCCTCAGCAGTAATTTGGGTGGATCATTTGGGTGCGTGCTAAGGCAGTTGTGATTTACGTAAACACTGAACACTTACAGATGGGCATTATTAAAAACAGGTGATGAAGGTTTTAATCTAGTTGATCTTGAAGAATGTTTCTGGCATCCAGAATCATATAGTCAGAAGATAAAATATTTTATCTAAGACTCACATTTTTTTCATTTAAATTTTAAAGAAATGTATAAATCAATTTGTGATGGAGTCAGAACAAGATGAATGTGTTTCTTCTCATTCTTGCCAGACTTGTGATGTGACCGTGGACATAAGGAAAAATCATCTGGGAAGTACATTAAAAAAAAAATCAGCATATTTAGCTGTGGCTGCTTCTGTATGCTCTGTTAGCTCTGGTTTGCAATCCTGCTGTTATAGTTTGATGACAAAATAGATGGATTAGCACCTCCTAACCTGAAGGAAGAACCTTAATAACGTCAGCATGATTACCAGGAGTGCAACAATTCACCAAATGAAACTGTGGCCGGTTTGAAGCCTAAAATTCAGCTGCATTGATTCAGACACCTGAATTACAAACAAGGCTCAGAGGGAATCAGAGCTGAATAGATGCAGGATCTCTGTACTGGAAAATATGACAGCCGTATTTTGTTTTTATCTTCGTGCCTAATCAAGCCGTTTACTGTCAACAGACTCCTTTCAAGCTGATAAGATTGTCTCTGCCAGTGTTGTCAGGCTTATGAACGTTTTTGTCAGGTTTCCTGGCCATGACACACATACACATATACACACACACTCACTTCTCTGTGCTTCAAAGTCTAATATATTCATTGTTTTGATCAGCTAATTATCACAACATACAGGTCCTCTGACTGAGTTTGACTCACTTTCAGTGAAATATCCAGATAGCAGCGCCTGAGAAGAGTCTCTCCGATTCCCTTTTCCTCCTGCAGCCAGTATTAGCAAACATGAGCAGTCTCTACATGTACTTCCATGCTGCAGCTGTGGTTAGAATGCATTACTGAACCACTGCATATATAAACATATCAGCAAGGACTATTAGTAAAAAAAGAAAAAAAAGCCTGTTCTAAGGGATTAATTTTGATAAACTGGCATCAAATACATACACCACACTTTACTGACCCTGTGGGGAAACTAGTCCCAGTTCTCACTACTGCTGATCCACCATATGCTTCATTCTGCTCCATAACTGGTAGTTTCACTTCTCCCTGCAGCTTGATCCACCATATTCAAAGGTTTTACCGTTTCCCAATAAAGCTTGGGAAACTTTGTTGAGCTTTGGCCTTAGCCCAAGAGAAAAGTTGTCTAATGGATGTACACAGTGGAAGCACAAGTTTTTTTTCCCCCCATACCACAGTTACAGATGGTGAGACCCTGGATTGTCGGGCTCCCCTGTGCCAAAGCTCTGCCAGGGAGGCCTCTTTGATAATGAGCCTTACACACAATTTACAGCCACACTACAATAATCCTGCAACAATGGTTTCCACATAACTTTTGATTGAATGGGCCTTTATGGGCAGGACCAGGCTTGGACCATGCTAATAAGTGGCCTTTGGTGGGATTTGCCAAGGCTTACCTCACTGCTCTGTGTGTGACTGTTCGTACTTACATGATTTTGAAAGTGACAAACTGCATATATCACAAAATTGACAAAAGCAGCCATCTTTTTTATAAAATAAAACTGATATAACCAGTTATGAGATTTAGAGGTATTGGCAAGATAATTTTGTTACTTTTGGACAGAGCCACTCTAGCTGTTTCACCCTTTTTCCAGTCTTTACGCTACACTAATCGGGTCCTCGCTGTAGCTTTATATTGCCTGGGCAGATATGTGACTGGTATTGATCTACTGGCAAGAAAACACATGAGTGTATTTCCCAAAATGTTGAACTTTTGCTTTAAAATACTTTGGAATCAGTGGCTCCATTCCCAAAGAGTCTGATGGATAACACAGCCGAACCCGACACAGACATTAAAATGTTTAATGCAAAGTCAGCCCTATGGTTTCTCTGACATAGGGATAAATGTACCCAAAGCTCCTCAGTGTTTGTCTTTAGCTCCCCTTTACAGCGGTGAAACTGTAAAAGCTGTGTCAAAGCACACAATAGCACAATTGTTCAGTCTTGTTGTACAATCAGTAAACAGTTCAGTTGTTATCCTGTCACATAACGAGACGTAGGACATGAGCATGATGTTGCCAGAAGACATTACGCATGTGAAACTTTACCGCAGAGGGTAAGAGTACACCCCCGGCATGAAAAGCCCCTTCACCCGTTGTTGTTGTGTGATTTGTGGAGTGGGTAGTTGGACGTAGATCATGGGCCCTGCTTTAGGTTGTGCCTGTGCCAGGCGCATGATGCAAGGGAAAAAGAAGCACGGGCAAAAGAAGGGTGTGGGAATTCAGAGCTCCATATGAGTCTCCAACCTTAGCAACCTGTCTTTACTCAATGTTCACCCCAAAGACAGACAGTGGGGTTGTGGAGTCAAGAGTGGAGAGACAGAAGAGGATGTAAGTGTATCTGTCTTTTATCACTGCAGAGTGGCAACCCCTCGGGATGGCTCTTCTTATTCTTTGAAAGCCACTTTATCAGACAAAGCATGAATTATAGCTTTCCAACCGTTTTGGACACAAATTGAAAATGATTTCATTGGAAGGATCCGACTTTTAAATGTAAAACCAAATTGAGAAGTGACTTAATTTGCCTCATCGTGTTTCTGAATAATGTTCTTTTTCAGTCATCAAGCCCTCTGATGACGCATTCATGAAAGCAGATGTCAGACACTTGACATTTCCCATACCAGAGACATTTCCTTTTCCCCACTAAATTTTCCTCCCTGAAAATGCTTTGTTCCTGTCTTGTCCACTAATAGTTCAGCATATGCCAAATGGAGAGGAAGAGATCTCACCAAGCTCCCTGTCTCTGGACTACTTTTAAAGACTCCTTTAAGGATAACTGAACAGCAGTGAGTGATGTCCTGAGAGTGTTTTGGGGAAGCTGGTGAGACAGGTGCTTCCCATGGTGCAAAATGCAGAACACTAGAGACCGGGAGAGAGGTTAGATGCTTCAGACAAGGTCACAAGCTGTTTTGACTTCACCACTCTGCTTTTCTGAATTCTTTGGCAGGTGGTGACAGCAGCATGTAAGCAAAAGGGGTTTCCACTTGGTTTCAAATCTCTGAGACCCAGAGGGTAGACTCTAAAGACAAACTCTCAAACAGACCAGTCGCACATGTGATGATAATCCTCGCCCATGTTCACTTCCTCGGTTCTTGTAAAATCTACTGCTTCTGACAAGTTATTACCATCTATGTCTGATTTTATCGCTTCCTTTTACTATAATGTGTTTTATTCCTCATAGCTTAACTTTTTTTCTGTCCACATAAAAGCGATAACTTTGCCCTTGTCTTATCTTTATCCTCGAACACAGACAGCTCCTGAACTGCAGCAACATGTAATGGAACTGCTTGCTGCAGATACTGAGGTAATTATGGATGGTCTAATAAAACAGCAAGGAAAAATGTTCTGTCAAAAACAAAGACCTTAGAAATTAATTAACTCCCATTCTCTGGCCCTTTCACCCACCGGAACCAAAGGTCTGATTATTACTAATTAAAAGGAAGTTCATGTAAAAAAAAAAAAAAAGAAAAAGAAAGAAAAGAAAAGAAGAAGAAAAAAGAAAAGAATAAATAAAACTCAGGTCATTAAAGTCCCATCAGGTCATTCAGAAGCACGCCCAGTAAATTGCAGTTCATTATGTGACTTTAACCTATGGTAAACTCAGCCACAATGTTTGGCCTGTATCAACCACAGGCAGTTAAAGAGATGTTTGTTTTCCCATCTGCTGAGACAGTTACATGCAGCATTTTTACTGAAGAATACAGACTTCAATATCTCACTTTATCAAACTTTGGAAGCATGTCTGAAATCCAATTTCTGTTGCTGGAAATGCTAAACCTGCCTTGACATTTCAATTCTCCAGGGTAATTGCTGCATTTTGTCTTAGCCTTTTGCAGAGATAAGGCGTGATCTTTCCTAGCCAAGGTAATAACATGCCAAATCATCCATCCTGTCCAATGCAACAAAAGAGACCAAAACTTAAGATGACATTATACCAAGGTTGTACATTATACCTTTGACAGAAATGAATTCCAGGATGAAGCGGGTCTGAATGCCCTCTCTGGAGCACAATAAAGATGAGGTATATCATCCTCTCCATTCTCCAACACAAGGACTAAAGAGTCTTCTTCATCCAAACAGCACACAGGAGCAAAGGCATATTAACACAGACTGGCTGCCTTGTGGATATTTTGGATATGAATATTTCTGCTGGGGTGAAACCGGAGTATGTAAGGAGTTGATTTTTGGCCTCTAGGCTTTGACCTCGTCATTTCCTGCAAGCTTACACTAAGCTCAGTGAGGAGGAGATTTGAGAATGCTGTTCACAAACTTCCCCCTCAAATTATATGACATCAAATATGTGAAATGCTAAAATCACAAAAGTACATGGAGCCAGCACATCGCTTTAAATTAAATAGTATGTGCAGAGAAGCATTAGCAGACTTTAGTAATGGATATAGACAAAAGAAAGAAAAGAAAAACTTTAGAAAAAAAAAAGAAAACTTTAATCCGTTTTGTGAAATAAGTTTCTCAGAATATGAGATGTGTGGAAAAAAATGTCAGTGTGACTATATTGTGTGACACAAATGTTTTCCATGAAGCCACTATTACAGAAAAGAACTCAGGACTCGGTGTGTACAAAACTATAGCTATGTTTACATCTATAAAGCCAATATACAACATAACTATCAACAAGAGACCTGGTTACAATGCAGTAAAATCTCCCCTCCCAAACAACCATACACCACAACAGGAAAACTACACAATAGGAAAATATGCAAAAGCCGATTTAGCCTGCAGCTAAGAAAAAACGCAAATGCCATTTTTACCCACTATGGAAACAAACATCATGAAGCATCTTAATGCCCAAACAACTTCTAAGAGCCAGCGGACACAGATGCAGTAGGTAGAGCCGGTAGTCGTCTAATCACAGCTTCGGCAGTTTCAACCCTCTGTTCCATCCTTCTGTCTACACGTCCAAGTGTCCTTGAGCAAGACACTGAAGCCCCAGTTGCTCCCGATGGCCAAGCCACTTACTTGGCATTTCCGCCGCCATGGGAGTGAGAGTGTGTCTGTGTGTGAATGGGTGAATGAGAAGCATGCTGTAAAGCACTTTAGCTAAACATGCTGTGTAAATGCAGTCCATTTACCAGACATGGACCACAAGCTTATCCGCAAGACATCAATAAAAGGAACTATGCATATAAGTGTCTGTGCTGCGAAAAGGCTGAAACACAGCACAGCCTCAGCCCTTATTGACATTTGTCAAGCATGCAGAAAAAGTGAAGACAATAATGTAGCACCATCAGTAATTCGTACTTTCCCAAAGTGAAACAGCGACCCTCTGGGATTTCGGTAGAGGATGAATCCTAAGAATGAGTCAACATGATCCAGAGCCACCTACAGAGCAGACAGGAGAACCACTTTGAAGTGGCATTTGTGGCTCTGTTGATAATGACAAACAGCAGCAACTGGAGTTGCAGAATTATTGCCTTGCACAGACACTAGCATTCTCTCACTGAGCTGTCTTGAATGCAGCAGGACTGGACTTTTCTGGAAAGCGAGCTGGCTTATGGATGCTATGTGAGCAGCAGCAGCATTGTGAAGTGTCGCAGATGTACAACAGGAGACCTCACAACTGAGCAGTGCAACAGAAGCAGTATTAAAGACAAAAAAAAAAAATTATTAAAGTACAGAAACCAGACACGTCCCTTTGTCAGATAATCTTAAAATCTAGCTGTATACAAGCTCCGACATCCCTTAAATAATGTCTGGCAAATTTTCGATTGCCAGCGAAGATTAAGACTGTGCTGTCCACTGCACAGGAAGCCAATTAGTGTTTCTGTGTTCACACTGATATTGCAAGCTTGATTAAATCCAGACGTGTGTATTTGTATCGATTGCAGTGAGGGAAAACCACCAAAGACGTTCTCTCACATTTGAAGTAGTAGCCCCTGCCTTTCATCAAAATTACTAATACAGAAAAATAAGAGGAAATGAGGCAGCGTCTTTTACAGTGATGACTGGGAAGTCGGTGCAGTAGAAGAGAACATAGTTGCCTTTGTTCATAGCCATGTTTCAAATTACAACTTTTTTTTTTTTTTAAGTGCATTTGGAAGTACTCCTTTTCACTGGGACATCTCATTGACCACATGCTTCAAAAAAAAGAGAAAAAAGAAAAAAAGGAGACATATTGAAAGTGCAATAATCTCACAAGCTGCTATTACTGTTCTGTAAATGGTCATTGGGACAGTAATTGTTTGTTTGTTTACCATATGTGATAGAAAAGCTTGGGCGCTCCCAGAGCCTGCCGCCCACAACAAACAGGAGGTGAGGGATTTGAGAGGAGCAGCCTCAGAGGGGGGAAATCATTACCGACCAGTGGCAGCCTCCAGAAAGAAGAGGATGGGTAAACAAAGGGGTCAGAGGGGATGCTGATTAGCCAGAGAGGATAACTAGGGCCTTCTGCTGTGAGGAAGATCCTGCTGATGACATAAAGGATGGGTGAGCCAAGGCGAGAGAAAGAGGAGGAAAAGTTTGAGAGAAGATTTGTGAGAAATGAAGAGGATTCATAAAGGTAAATATGCATGATAAGGGAGATTTTAATAAAAAATGCTATGGTGATGGAGCTAACAACACAATTATGTGACTGATATTTTTGGGAGACAGAAGAAAGCACAGTGGAAAAATACAGTAAGGTAATAAATCTGGACAGAGCACTGGAGAGACAGCGGACAGAGGAAACAGGCCTGATAAAGCACCACATTAATGACCACTTTCCTACAAAAACCAAACTACTTTGCTAATTACAACCTCCTGTTACCTCTTACATTTTGCTTTTCCTGAAGAGCTGTTCCAGTGATTTCACTTCACCTGCCCCTTAAACCTGAACCATCCACTTTACTTACACTGAACTGAGAACATCAGACTAAAAACACAGCACTGAATCCTTAGTTAAACCAATGTCAAGAGGTGAACCAGCTAAAAAAGAACCCAATTCCAAACCTCCATACCCCTGGATGTTTTTTTTTTAATCTAACAAAAGCCTTGAATCAGTGTAAAAGAGCAGTTTTAACAGAAAACACATCTCATTTTGTTTTACACTGCGTAGCTTATTATGGAGAAGTTTATCACTTTAAGACTAAATGAGCAACATAATAATAAGACATGACCACATATCTGTTGAACTCACACTGGCCAACATGCTCATTTCATTAAAAAGTACATGAAGGTTCTTCAAACACATTTGGAACCTGACAGGTCAACCCAGACGAGGTTAATTGTCCCACCATCCAAAAAGATCCTAATTTTCTCACTGCTCCAATGTGATAATTGCGGCAAAGAAAAATGTTATTGTAAAGTGAGACGCACTGAAGTGCACTAAATAATTGTAGGCACCGCTTACTCACACACCAATAACACTCAAGGAACTGTAGTAGTTAATTGGAGAGCAGACATGTGTTTACTTTGCAAAGTGAGAAGGGGATTGGGAAATTATCGACAGGCAGGTCTGCTGGAGCGCAGACTGCCCTTGAGCACTCGGTTGCTGGCCCAGGGACCGCATGAGGCATCTACTTTAAATTCAGGGTAGTTTGCAGATCATTAAGGTAATAGTCTGGAGTAAGTATGCATCGTATGGGAGGAAATAAGAATATATCTGGCTGTCCAAACAGTAAGTAGGACCAAATGAGTGCTTGTGGAAAAGGCTACATTCCACACTGAAATCTGGGATTTCCAAGCTCAGAGTTATTCCAGTTTACGGCATAAAAATTGGTCTCATCAGCACAGAAAAGACTCGCTGTGACATATTTACAAAGCTGAGATATACCAGCAAATGTGAAGTATACAGACAATACATCACTGTAAACATGTAGCTTTAATTTGGTTATCAGCATGCAGAAGAAATGCCAAAAACATGGCACCCAACCTGACCTCACCTGACAAACTTGAGCTCTCACATCAATGTCTTTTTATCCATCTGTCTAAGTTAGTTAGCTGGGACACCAGATCATTTTACACTTCAATTAAGACCCTAATGTTGGTAAACCTCTTACTGCACCAAGCAGCCAACTGTGCATTCCCACACAGTGGACTCTGACCATGCAAAGTTTGGAGGTTACACTTTCTATTGATTACCACATAAGTGGCCTATTATTAACCTGACTGACATTAACAACAAGGTACATAACCCACAAATTACTCTGAGGTGGCCTCTCTGACCCTGTACAGGCCGCAACAATTATTCTCACTTTCAGCCAATGAGGGTCACGTGCTATTCAACTCCAAAAAAAAAGTGGTGACATCAGAAACTATAAATACTCATTGCATTTGCACGTCTGATGCATGTAACTGCCATAAATCAATGCATCTATTCATAAATCTATGTGCTAAGGATTCTGTTGTGTTTGTAATGTACCTCCCACATTCATATTATGAAGGAGTGAAGTAGTCAGAAGCATTTTTATACACTTTTCTTAAAGAGGAAATGCTGAGCTGAATAAAATGCAGCTGAGTTCAGACAGGCAAGCAGGATAGGGGAAATGTGTTTGACATAAGAGGCAAGCAAGCTTTGACCCTTTCTAAATCAGACTGCTGATGCATAAAAAGATGTGCACTGAGAAGTGGCAGCAGGCACGAACAATTTCCAACTTCCAACTCAGGACTCCTCCAATATGGTTTGCAAAGCAGGTTCTTGTCTACAGTGACTCACAAAGACTAAAGAAGCACAGTAAGAAACAGTTTTGCTCCAGCAAACTGTGAGGAAGAAGCGTTCCCTCGAGTTGTTTCAGCCTGAGCGAGGAATTTCAGTGATGCAGTAAAGCAAAAACTGATCAGCTTTGGGATTTCCATCATGCACTGGATGGCAAAAATATTTCAAAGGCTGAGGACAAAGCTATAGATATAGTTTGTGGCTTTTCTGAACAGTTTGACTCCACTTTCTCAGAGTGGAGCTAACCTGCAGCATCTGAATGCACAATAAGCTGAGGAAACAGAGTGCGTATCTGTCAGATGTCTTTTTGGTCTACACAACCAGATAAAAAGGAGTAGCAGGCAACAAATTTGGAGACACATTCGTTCATTCACATGCGCCAAACTAAATTCTGCTTTGATTCTTTTCCATTATCAATATTTCCCACGTAGAACAATAGTGGGTATAACAAATCACCCTGGCCACAAAGTGAAACAAGTCACGACTGATATTTCAAAGAAAAAAAAAAAAAAAACTTCAAATTTGTATTTGACGTTATTACCCAACACTCCCACATCGTCACCCGCTGGGTTCTGCGATGTACGCCAAAAATATTAGACATTTATGTGTGTGTGTGTGTGTGTGAGGGAGTGAGAAAAGACAGATCCAAGTTTCCGTCTCCTACTTGACAGCATCACTGGAGCTAGCTGGACTTTGCGGTGACTTCACGGCAGTGATTGTCATAAAAGATATTTGCTGAACTTTAACTGGCACTTCCTGAAGCGGCCTACTGAAACGTTGCTGTGTGTGTGTGTGTGTGTGGGGGGGGGGGGGGGGGGGGTTTGAAGCAGCTGCTGGTACAAGTCATTAGAAGCCGCATTTAAAACTCAGCACTATTACCAGTTTTATTTTCCCTTTCAAGATCTATAATAAAATTAATTTTGAGATGTGTAATTGCTGGACAGTGCACTGTGCGGCTGTTGACTCTGGCCACAGAGGCAGAAATAATTGACGTGCTCAGTGTTGACTGTATTTATTTGAACTGAGGGGTGGCCAGGGCGCTGTTTGCCAAGGCCTACCTCTGGCATTCCAACGCCAACATCTGGGCTTGATTCATCAAGGTATTTGCATCGAAGAGCAACAATGTGCAAACAAGCATAATGAACAAAAGGCACCCAAGAAAATGCTTTGCATGATGCACAGCCTAGATGAAATAAATAAACAAACCAAAAGGGGATACAAAAAGGCAATTTAGGGTCCTATTTTTAAATCCAGATGCTTGTGGCCTCAAAAACCAAGACTTTAATGAGACTCGATGACAAGAGATGGAACAAGGTCAATTTGTGCTTTTGATTCACCAAAGCTTTGGCTCTTTCTCTGGTTTGACACAGGAGGGGGGAAAGGGGAAGATTCCAAGTTAACAAACTTTTTGGAGCGCTTGTTGCAGCCTTTTTTAAAAGAATTATTCACTGTTAAAGTTCCACAGAAAGTCCTGTCCTCCTCATTCTGAAGCTGTGCTGACCAAGGCCGTCAGAGGTACTAAATGTCGGCTGATAATTTAAGCATAGTGAGCCTAAACTGTCAGAGATACATCCCCATTATTAGATCATTACAAATGCTAATACTCCTGTGTTCAGGCAAAGTTGTAGCCAAACACCAGAGTTTCATTATTTTTTGTCATTTTCAGGAAGAGATGTTGAAAATTTCATGGGCCACTGCAGAGCTAACTGTGGTATTGAGGGATTAAAGTCTAAAAACAGTTCAGAGAGAAACCATAATATCCTTCAGAAAGAAAATGTTGAATTATATTGTCACTCAAATAGTCACTGAAGATTGATTTAGGAGTGTTCTCTTAAACAAATAAATCCTTACATTTCATGCATGAACATCCACGGCTGCGTCTGAGTTTGAAAATAAAACAACTTGTGCAAAAGCCATACATGCTTTTGTCATTTTTCACTTGTCACGTCTTAAGTTAGATTTGTCCCTGACCTTCTTAGGAATCTCATTTTGCATCCTACAACTGCAGCAAGTGACTTTACCAAGCAAGCAACTGCAAGCTAATTTCCTGGGCCCAAGATAAAATTTAAGAAAATGATCATCAACTTTACTTTTAAACCTGAACATCTGTAAAAAATCATACCCAGTGTCTCTTGGATGTGCTTGTTTTTTTCCGTCATTATTTCATTACGAGAGGGATGAAGGTCCCTTCTCTTCTTGAATGCAGCGCAATTATTGCTGATGAAATGAAATGCTTTCCCGTTACAAGGCTTTTACATCTTTGACATGTTTTGGCATTTGGAAGAAGGGTGGAGTCTCTGGGATGTTACCAGACGAGACCACACAGGGAGGTGTGAAGAACGAGGTTATAAGGCAAAGCGGAGAGGGCTGATCTGCAGGCAAACTAGGATTCAACCAAAATAGATGCAAAATGCAAACACGTGGGCTCAGAGCAACAGTGCAGCTTTGAAATGAAGCCCTATTCTTTGACTCAGCAGCATCCAAACCCCATTTGAAACACTGAACAGGTTGAGTCACTTGACTAACTCCTTAGTGTTCAATAACTAAAATGGAATGCATCATTTAAAAAAAACTTAAGAACCATTTAGCCCTTGTGGCGCCCAGCAGATGCTGTCTGCGGAATTGAAGGACTGGGCCTCCAGGCTAATTGTATAGCCTGAGTATAACGCACAAGGCTATAGTGTGTGATAGTGACACTTAGCACATGTGATACCAGCCATGAGTGCCAACTGAAAGCCCTGGACTGCTGTAAGAGATGCAGCTTGGCACAAGAATGAACAGGCAGCACCAGCGTCAAGCTGTTCACTGACAGACCAATGCTATTTGGCTGTTAACAGGTCCCCAGCTGGTGTCTGCTGTGTGCTGTATGTGTAAGCCTGGTGGCGTGCCACTGTTTTGGTCTGCGGATGTTCACGAGCATGTGTGCAGCACGGATGTTGGCATGAAAGCGCCAGAGGCCCCCCGAACACAAGCAGCCACCAGAATAAAGACGCAACAGCGAGCATTTATTTAGACAGCTTGTGTCTACGACAGGCGGAATGCAGACCACAAGCTCCAGGGCTGAAGTGACTGAGAGAGGCTCGTTTGTACACAAAAACCCTGTGCATGGATTGGGTTACAACGAGACTAGAGTCTGGGACTGGTAGCAGCTTTGCCACTTCACTGGTGGGGTTTTTCATAGTCTGATGCAGCATTTATTTCTAAAGGTACATGAAAAGCACAAACTGAGCCCTGGATAAAAGACAAATATGTTAACATGTTTGCATACTTTTTAGTGTCTTGTTAGAGTTATTAGACAGATCAGTGGTTTTTGATTTCTTTGGATATATGACTGTGGGAAGTTTTTTTTACAATGGATTATAGCTTGATTTTAGCACACTGGGAGAAAATGAAGTTGGGAAAGCCACCAAAGCATGTCTCCAGCAAGAGGACTTGCTTTCTCATCTCTAAGAGGGAATAGATGGTGGGAATGGGTGGTGGGAATGCCTGAGGTTTTGGTTTCCTTCCCAAAGCCTCCTTGGGTCACCAATATCATTTAATGAATCACTTGGGGTGGCTTCAAATAAGAGCAGACGGGTCCTTGATGGTACCCCACTGAACTGGCTCCCCCACCGCTGATCATATACCGTACCGCGTTCATGAACCCCAAATGAGAGGCTGTCAGTGATTCGCAGTTCTTCCAGTAACCATTTTACACCCTATATTTGTCCCGTTTATCTTCTCTGCAGCTCTCTGTTATCAACACAAACAGAGCAATCATTCACATTAGCACTGCTTTTCTTATTTGCTCAACTAAACAAAGAAACTCCTCATATTTCGTGACAATAAAACTCTATAATCTAAAGTTTCCTGCAAAACCCACAGACAATAGAACATGCTAGACCCCATGTGCTGTGCTTCATTACACAGTGGGAATAAATTACAAGTCAATTAGAAGGGGACGTTCCACCAAAACAATATTCCTAGGAGACAATTAATGTCAAAGCGTCTCACTGCCAACAGAACCGTGACGGCTCCTCCTAATGAGCATTTTATTCAAAATGAAATAAATTGACCACAAGAGGTGAAGACAGCTCCGTTTTAATGAAATACATCACTATTTACTCAAATAATAATCTGAATAGTCAGTCAAGCATGGACCCCTGCAAGATCCAACATCCTCCAACTCCCCAGGATGGGTTTAAAAAACAAACTAACAAAAAAACCTGCTGACAGGCCTGTGCTGGAAGCAAACAATTATCCTTCTATGAAACCTTGTTTTTGCTAGCATGCCACATAAAAATGGCTTTAAAAATTGATGGGCTTTGTTCTGGAAGTGGCCGATTTGCTGACAGCGAAAAATGAATTCTTCCATGTACAGTAGTGTTTCCAAGTTTCTGAGATGGTAACAATTTTGGGTGGGTGAATTTTTGTAAGTTTGAAATGTAAGGGCAGAGTGGTAGACGGGATCACTGTGTGTTCTGTTTGTGACAGCAGCAAAACTGTGCAGAAGCAAGAAATAGGGGGCTGCATCTGTCACAGAACATTGTTTACTGTTTCCAGATTTTAGCAAAATTATACCAGTTTGCAGAGCATTAAAAGACAGTAACTTTACTTATTCTCTGTGGAATTTGGTTGATGGGATGATGAGCTCTGATTTCCACTACATGGTAAACCATGGCACTTACATAAGAGAGAGGCTATATGAAAACCATTCTCTGGACTCTTGGCAGTGACAGTGAAAAGTGCTATCATTACTCTGTGACACTGGGGATTCACTGTAAGGTCGTGTTCATTAATCTTGCCCAGTACTGGACCACAGTTATTTTTCTGCTTCTTGTGTTGCTGCCATGGGCGTTTCATTAACGCTATACAATGTTTCTGGGAAGAAACTTCAATAGCAACAAAAAGGGAAAGCAAGCAAGACCAGCGACAGTGGCTTTTCTCATCAAGATGAGCATTCCGATCATTAGGAATTTTTGGGCGGTGGATTCTTTCTAATCATCACTGGCAGGATTAATGTGAGGTGACAAAGCCCATCAGTTTGAACCTTTGCCCATCTGCATGACTGCCTCTGCCTGGCAAATTGTGTTGCTGCTAATGAGTCGGAGCAGGCCCAAAACAAAAATAAAGAGGAAGAGAAAAATTCAATGTGAGCACAGACATTTCTTTGTAACTTTGCTCCTTTTGGACCACAACACGATCCTTAAGAGCTGAGCTCAGGAGGACATCCTGAAGGAGGACACTACTACGCACGAAGGTCAAACTTTTAAAATAAAATAAGTTAACTTCAGGAAAAGGAATGTAAATCAGCCTCACCAATGCTTTGTCTTTTAATCTTATCTGTGAGTTCTGAGTGTAGCTAAACCATCCCGTGTTAACAGCAAGAGAATCCATTGCCGCTCTTACTGTTACATAAACACAAATTCAACTTGCTTATTCTAACTGTTTTGAATATGTAATCTGTTGATGCAAAATTCACAAAATGAAATATACAGTATATAAAAAACAATAAACTAAAAACACTCCATTTTGAAATGATGTCATGGACACTACTATTCCCCAATGCAAAAAACTGAACTGAAATTCAGGAGCTACTCAAAAACATTAAGTTGTAAAAAAAATAAAAAGTGATACATCCTCGAAAAACTGTTTTTGTTAAGTTTGAACACCGTAAACTGTCACAGAGAGCTCACTGTGAGGAATTCAAACAGCAAGTTAACCACTAAATCCTCACTCTTAAACAACTACAGGTCTTTTTTTCCACCACTTTCCAAAACAACCCATTTCAGTGGGTCATTCCAAAACCAACTCAAGAACATCTGGATCTGCCAGCTGCACAACTAAGGCACTGCATGGTTCATTTTAGGCAACTAAATTGAGGGAATACAACAATTCATAGTTATATATCTCTGGCAAAACCTCTCAGTTATCACAAGGAATAATTTATTGGCAGTTTTTTAAAATATTGTGTTATTATAAAAGCGGTGATTTATGCATACAGCATATGATTGTACATAGTACGTATATTATGATTAAAGCTATCCATTAAAAAGGACATTAAGCCAGCAAAGCAACTGTTGAGCCGAGAAGGTGAAATGGCACTCAGATGAACTGCTAATTAATCAAATCCTTTAATTATAAACAAGTGGTGGCACAGTGCACTGTACAGAACCTCAGTCTGTTTAAAGTCCTTCTGAATGGTCGGCGAGTTTCCATTAATGGCACATGAAACGTTTCTTTCAAGGTACTTAATGTAGGAATAACACTGCTCTGTCATTTTAAGATCATTTCTAAAAGTTTTCAGAAGAAGAACTTAACTACAACTGCTTCCCTGTTGATAGAGCTCACTGGCACTGTTGCTCTACTGCTTTCACTTGGCTCAGCTTGTTATGTGGGTGCTGACAATGCCAGAATTAATGACTCCAACTTCACCCATATTACCCTGTCATATGTCAACCATAAGTGGTTTCAGGCATGGTGAAAACCCCTATAGGAAATAAGGACTGTGCTGAAGCTGGGAGAGCAGAGTTGTGATTAGATGAGCTGAGGCACAGCCAGCTGCAGTCTGTCTGGCTGCCACCTATCCCAACAACCCTGTGCTAGACAGAGAAGAAGAAGAAGAAGAAGAAGAAGAAGAAGAAGAAGAAGAAAAAGTCAGCCCTCCAGTTCCTCTTCTCTGGAACTGTTGCTTGTGCCTGCTGTCAGTGCTCGTCTAATGGAGTGGGACAGAGGCACAACAGCCAGGCATACACTGCAGGTTGGACGATATGAATGGGGGGAAATATGACCAGCAGGAGTTCCCACCTAGCTGTCACCCCTCTCAGGATCCAATTATGAGATCACAAGGAAAAAAAACATTCTGGCTAAAAAGAGATGACAGCTTTGTTAATCTGCTCCAGCTTCATGTTTGGAGTCATTAAGCTTTATAGCAGCTGTATACTCACAATGTCCATGTCTCCTCTTATTTGTGTGTGCACGTATTTCACTAACTAAGCAACAAATAGAGGCTTTTCAAACTGAAAGATTCCTATGGTAATAAAACCAAACATTCTCTGGTTGGATCTTCTCCAGTGGAAGAGATTTGTTAAGCTAGCCGCCTTCTGTCTGAAGCTTCACATCAGATGGGCAGATATGAGAGCGGAATAAACCTATGCAAGAAAGCAAATATCCCTATTTCCCAAAATACTGAACTGTTCTTTGGAAAAATGCCACCCAAAGATGAGGACTGCAACTTCAGTGGCAGCTGTAAAGAACAGCAGCCAACAAGCTGATTACAACACCAAGGTAATGTCCATACAACAAAGTTTCATAATGCTTATTATGATGAGTTACATCTGTGGAACTAGAACAACAGGAAAGAAATGCAGCACTAAGGACGTGAGTCTTGTTTAATCATTTTGGCTTGAAGTGCTGCTTTTTGCTGCAGAGACTAACAAACCACAATCCTCTATGTGATTTCATGTCAGTATGAGAAAAACCTCTTACAGACTATTTATTGCTTTTTTCAGGAAAAAACATGGAGAACTCATTTGTGCGTGCGCCTGGCTTTGCAAGAGAGAGGCAACAGCCTTTCTGTTAGGATGTTATTGTCCCTGATCGTCCAGCATATAAACAGTCGGCAGCGTAACCTCGTTTTCTCTGAATAATCCATGAAAGCAACTGGCTCAGAGACATTCATTAAAACGTTTTTTTTAACAACATATCTGTGAGAAGACAGAGAGAATGCTAATGACCACATTTACGTTTTTATTTACATTTACCACCACAGGGCTTTGCTTTTATTTCAGCACGGGAAATAATGTGGCACTGGTAAGGGGGTGAAACTAATGAAACATTGATGGAGATAAAGGTTAACTGTTCTTCTCTGAGGGACTTTTGATGACTAATTGATTTGGCATACAGAACAGGCTGACATGGTGTGCCCCTTTGAAGGAGAAAGGGAAGCGGTTTTGTTCCTCGCAGACATATCAGACAGTAATTAGCAGATGAACAAAAGTGCCCTCAAGACAGATGTCATGAGAAAACTGTGATTTTCTGTCCTTCGGAGCTGCGTGGCATTTTGTTCTTTATGGATGCACGGCAGGAGCTAATTAACCAGACACGTATTTTCCTCCTACTTAGTAACTCAAATGATTTACCAGCCAGCAAAGTCCCATTTACATGCCTGCTCATTTGTAGAAATTATCATTGTCAAGTATACAGTATGTATACGCTGTGCCATTGTGTTGTTGTTACAGCGCAGGCGAGAAATACTTACATAGCAAGGACCAAAACAATATTCATGCCCTTTGCTGTTCTGTTAATTTGCTGACTGTACATCAAAAACAGCATGTGATTGTCAAATACACTCATAAATCCCTCCTTCATCATCTTAAAAATAACCTCTCCCAGGAAGACACCTGACACGACAACTGTGTCTGATGGCAGGCGATGGTATGCTGAGAGCTGGTCCCGCATGAGAGCAGCCAGCGCCGCCTCCCATTTCAAAGCCAAAGGGGCCGATGGGCCCGTTGTACTCACCGAGGCTATTTGAGAGAATTGACCTCTGACCCCATCACCCACACCCCGATCGCATCCCACTGTGCGTGCTTTCAAGCGCTCGACCCTCTCACCCCTGCACCGTGCCCTCGGCTTTAAAGTGCGAAACATGTATCGATTACCCAATTCCTCAGCTGAGCATCGCTGCTACTTTAGACTTCTCCAAGAAGCAATATTGGATTTCAGCTTTATCATACTTACAACATACTACACATACATCTGCATTTTAAAAACACTGACATCATGTTGGTTGTCTTGGCTAAAATGTCTAAGCAATATTCATGAACATAAATGCCCATAAGCTTTTATCTTAAACCCCCCTTTCTGCAGAGAAACAGAAGTTGTTTTAACCTTGCCCTCGTTGCTCCACCTATTCTCCCTCTGGCCCCACTAGCGAATGCATTAGTCAGTGAGTGCCGGGCATAGCTTTCTGTGCCAGTGGTATGACTTGCCTAGTGTGTACAGGGCAACCTCATCGTTCTCCTCACTGAGTTACATGAGTGCAATGAAGGCGCCAGCCCAACAGGTGGCATTATTTATAGTGAGCTGGATGAGGAAGGGGGTCAGGAATGAAATGGGGAGAGGTCTTGATAGAAACTGGGAGAGGTAAGATACACAAGTAGTCAGGGGAGGACAGAGAATGGATTTGAAAGTCAGGCAGGAAGAGAGACAGAGAGGACCTTGTAGAAAAGATGATAGATGAGAGGAAAGCGGTGGCATGATGTAGGGAGATTTTAATGAGTAAGCAGCATGAGGTAAAGAGAGGTTAAATCAGGGAAGAGACATGATGGTGAGAGAGGGATGGGGAGGAATGTAGAAGAGGAGGCAGAGATTTAGCAATAACCAGCCTTTAACTGCTACAAGCTGCTCTGTGCACAGCTTCATCCCTGCCCGTAGCTCTGTCTGCTAATTACTCAAACCAAACACAAATTAGTCATTGCTTTGACATGTGCGGCACACAAACTCATGCTTCTATTCTGTGTATTTTATAGGTTTGGAAGGAAGGAATAAACCTTATAAATAATCACGACAGCTTTTTCATGAGCAGCCATTCACTGCAATAGCTTGGATATTTCAGACTAAATGAGGGAACATAACAGTAAAAGCGGTAAAAAATACCCTAAGTAGGGATCATATGCATTACTCTAATCCACACTGTAATGACCATATCAAGCAGATTGATGAGATTATACTCTGATTGCCCTAGTTGGTGCTGTTTGCTGCCTCAGATGGCTGCCAGAACCCAGCAATTAAGTCCCAGGATTAGAAGACTTCTGAATTGATCCTTTAGTCTCTCTCGTCAGCATTAAAAGCAAACCCCCTCCCAAATATTGTCATTATCCATTTTGGTGTTTCTCAACGTGCCTTTGCAGCCAAGATTTTTTTTTTTTTTCCCCTCTGCTAAATTAGAAATTCAGGTCCTTATTACACTGCAAAGTGAAACAGTGGAAGGGAAATATGCCTAAGGAAGTCTGAAGGAAATCCAATATAACCAAGACTCTCTCCGCTTGCCATCTCTGTGTTATTGCATAAATTGGGTCTTTTATTTGAGAAAACATGCCTGCACTGTAGGGGGGGGGGGGGGGGGGGGGGGGGTTTGGTTGTACACTACACTTCGCTAGTTTGTTCTCTGGTTGAAAAGTGGGGTGCAAATTACCAGTTACGCAATAGAGAGATACACAAGGGCTTAGGGGGGCAACTTAGGCTCCTCATCTCAGGAATGAAAACACAAGGACTGTGAAACGATGGGTATTTAACACTCAGAAGGAGAAAAAAAACATTAAAGGTCTGCGGTTTTCTGACCACTTCAAAGCCCTCGTGTCCCCACTTGGGATTTACTGGCCTTTGATCTGAGTTAATGTGTTTGTTTGCATTACATATTAATATACATAATAGCTAAACACAGCAAGATGCTAGCTCAGCTTTCTGCAGAGTTTCACTGATGGTAGTAGACAGCAACATGTGCAGAACTGAACAACAGCTTATGCATTGTGTCAGGTATATTGTTGTACATAAATACACTGAAATACCATTTGAAAACATGCAGGGGGGGGGATCTTATTGGTTGCAGTGTTAGTGGTATAAAGTGATTTGACATACCTGAAGTCATTCAAGGCGATCCAAGACAAGCAGTTGGTTTTCCAGCCAAAAGGGATGGAGAGAAAAAAAAAAGAGAGAAACAGAGCAAGGTCAGCGTGTGCAGAGTTCAGTACATTTTTATTTCACGGTAAAGCAACTTTGACATCGCTCAAAAGCTGATGTCTTGAATTCAGACCAGCGAGAGTGCAACAAACTGTCAGTTAAACATATACACAACATTCTTCAGCTGTCAACACAGTTCAAGTGCATGTAGGAACACAATGGCCTTCTACGAGATCATATTTGAAGCGACTGGCCTAAGAACACCCTGAGTCAAAACCATATCTTCTCAGATCCATTTCCAAAGAAAGAAAAGAGAGGATTCACCAGAGCTAATGGAAAAAACATGACTTCATGTTAGATCATTGTGTACCCCTCGTTTTTCCCTCTTTTCTTTCAATTCATCACACTGACATTTTATGAATGCTGTCATAACAGATAAGGACTTTGAGTCTTCCAAGTTAAATATCTGGTTCAGTCGTTGCTACAGTATGCATATGCTTGGGAAAGGGTAGGGGTGGAGGTGGGGGGGTGTCGACTTCAGGATATATTACCTGACAGAGAAAACTATCCAGATGGATTTGTTGACACTTTTTTTTTTAACTTGCTGCAAGGACTTGTAGCCATGCTGTTGACAGCGTGCATAAATACATGGGATATTGACCAAACACAAACAATCCCACAATCCCATCTGATGAGTGCCAGACATGACAGAGTCATGTCTTCCAGATTATTATTTTCTGTTCAGTCCAGGGCAGAGGTTTCCTCTCAGCCGATCCCGGCTGGTATATGCTGTGCTTCGTCGGGGTGATCGACTAGACTGTGTGTGTTTCTGCTCGTGGCCTGGCTGTGACTGTGAGAGGTGTGTGCTATTCAAACAGGTCCTCACTACATACGATTCATGGCTGTCCATAGTTTACACTCCACTCAACATTTGCTTATTTTGTTCATGTATGCCTAATTTACTGCTTATTCTGCTCTATTTATTCCTAATTATTTTGTCTTTCTGAGTTTGTTCTTACAAGGCAACGCACGCTCACAATAAATAGCTACAGTATTTCTTCAGATCCCTGCAGTTTTCCACTGGGCTGAGCAAGCTGATCGATCCTTATACTGCTGCGCTTTCATGAATCTGTGGCTGTCTGCAGAGGCCGGTTGTCTACACACTGATCTACAGTCTTTACATGCTACACTACAAATCCTATAAGGATGAGTAAGGGCCAAAGTAGATTGTCTCTGTCAGTGGGTTGTTAGAGATGGACAGTGCTGCAAAAATTAAGGTGAAGTTCTGTTCTTTCCTTCATTCATAAAACACAAGGTCATCCATAGCAGCAGGGTCAAGCCCACTCCTTCTTAGCTTAGGAGGCCTCTCAGTTCCTTAGAGTGAGTAGGTTTAAAGAGGAAAATGCTATAGGAACTTTTAGCACCATTTAGGAAGACTCCTAGCGGTGAGATAAAATAGTTTGTGAACACAGCCTCAGACTCCCTGAACTTGCAACCCTTCACTACAATAAATTGCCTCAAGTCTTTATGGTACATTTCAGTGAACCGTGTTTAGCATTGAACAGTGGTTTGCACGCGGATGGGAGCATTCATTCATGACACTTGAGGTTTTATACAGTCAAGAAAGATATACCGGTATTCCACCTAACTTTCAAAGAAAGAGGTCAGATTTCAGGTCTTTCCGTGTCTGTGTTTGAATCTATGGTTTGGGATCAGATGAGTTATGCTGCAGGTGGGCAGATACAATAAAAGAAAAACCGTGCACTTTCCAATTCAGCACAGACCAACGAGCTGCAGAGGTACTTATGCTTTACATAAGGGTTTACACATTTCATATAAAGTTCAACTGTGCCAAATGCCTTTAAGAAGTACCATAAATCCCATGTTTGGATTCCTAATATTTTCTTGTGTTTATGACTAGTAAACCTGCCATGCTCTGGATTTGCTAAGGAGGCTGGCTCTTTTTTTCCAAGCCCCAGGGTGCAAGTGGCTCTGCACTGCATCTCCATTTAGTTTAGAGCTGGTTTGTGGTAAGCTGCCAGGTCAAAGCCCGACTTTGACCCCATTTTTCCCGGTTGTTTGTTTACTCATGTAAGGCACGGGATCCAGAAATCCAGCTAATGCAGAAAACACTGATTAAATTCGGAAAGTTACACAGTGCTGGAGTTTAAATACTTTATTATTATAGTACATAAGCTTGTTTGCACTATTTCGTGCTTGCCAGGGTTGTATTATGTCATATTTTGTAGGGTCTTTTTTCATTCACATTGCACTCTTTCAACATTCGGGTAAAAACAGATCTGTGCACGTTCAAGATACAACTTACAAGATGCTTGAATTTGTCCTTTAATTTGAGTGTAATGTGAATGAACTTGCAGACATCCCAACAGAACATCGACCTGTTTTAAATATGAAAATCCATTCCTACGCCAATCACTGCAATTCAGCTTAGTCACAGAATCACACTTCTCTTTCTGGAGTTAATCATGACACTTTTCAGCAGACAACTACCACGCAGCTTGGATTTGATCACTGCTGTCAGACTTCCATCTGCAGGTGCTAAAGAAGTGATAACATACAATAAAAACTGATGAATGAAAATCCTGCTCTCTCTTTCAAATAAATTCACAGCCCTTCCTTGGACCCAGTTGTAACGTGGGGTTTAAACTGCATCAGTCTCATGTTCGAGCAACTAGCTCTCCCCGCTAAGGGGACTTTCATCATGCTTTGGTGACAGAGCCAGTAACTGGAGTGCCCTCTGCCTTTAAGCATAAACCCACATGCTGCAGCTACAGTACACCACTTTGATTTACATCCCTTCATTACGCACAGACCCACCCACTATGGGTTAAATTTGTGGGTGCTGAAAAGTCATCTGCCCTGATCAGTCGGGGAACTTGTGACAGGAGTGCGTCCTCGGTGGTAGTTGGATAGCTCCACTGCTCCAGAATCCCAGTTATCTGAACTGGATGGAGTATCTGAGCCGCTAAGGGCAGAGTAAACAGGAGGAGGGGTTTGGTTAAACATGTCTCCTCTTCTCTGTACCACTTTGGTGGGCCATTTCGTTTCCCTTTAGATATTTTCATAAATCAGCAACAAGCACGGTGGATGGAATAGTAAGCGAGAGAGAGAGGGGGAGATCAAGTCAGAGAGTTTGGGACACCCGGGAGGGGAACAGCTGTCTGTGAGATTGCTCCAATGTGTGAGCGCAAGAGAAAGAATCTTTTTGTTTCCACGCGGTTTGCCGCTTCACCGCGGACCTTTCATCTACACGGTGCAGACAAAGGCCCCATGCATCTCGGATGAGGCAGAAACCTCAGGAAGCGCGTGCAGGAGAAGTAATGAGTAGGGAGGGAGAACACATAAACATGTTCCAGGAAGTGAAACTGCGGGTACGCGGGTAGAGAGGTGGTTTAACTAATATCACTGCTGGACTCGGGCCTTCAGAAGACACCAGCGGATGGCAATGCAATCTGATACTGGCAATATGCAATATGGTCACACATTAAAAAGTTGCTAAGTTAATTAGTGTTGGATTAGGATATTTGGGAATCCATTATTCTTTTTAATGCTTTCTGTAAGCAGGACTCTCTGTACTGATGGAGATAGTTTGGCACGATGACACCTGCAAACTAAGACATATTTCCTCATCAAATTAAATCTCTTTTTAGTCTAGAAAAGTTTTAGAAGAGGGAACTACTGAAGTCAAACAAAGGTTTCACCACTGAAAATAGATCAAATTACATTTTGGAGCTGCACTTTTTTTTTTTAACCATATTATTGGTGTTTTCTACAAGAACCCTAACACTGCAGATAGAGTTACCCGCTTCACCATTGTCAGTGTTCGGGATGAGAAACTACCCTATCCATTGTTTCCGTTTAACCACAAACGCCAAAGGCTACTTCTGCAACTTTTATGAGCCATGTAGAAGGATTATTTTTAAAATTTGTATGTGTGCACCATGCATTATATAAAACATGTGTCAAAGTAACTGACACGTCTTCTTTTTATTTTACGTGAACTTTCCAACTTTCTGTAATCGCTGGCAGATCACAATTTGTGGTTGTAAATTTCAAAAATAGCCAATGCTAAATAACTCACATCCATCCCACAGTTGTTTTGGCCTTTCATGGACATATAGTTGCACCTTTAGCGTGATTATTTTCAGACCGTAAGGTGATCAGTTTTCTACTGCAACTTTTTAATTTAGTCTAAAAATATGATATAACTCATCAGATATATTAATGTTTTATGTGGCAGGAGGTTGTTACATTAATTACATAATCACAGTTTCCAGCTCGACTTTCATCCAGCTGTTTTTATGCTTTTTCTTTTTTGTCAGAATACGATGCAGCAAGATGCTGGTTTCCCACAACACATGGTTAAAAGTCCTTTACTCATCAGTGTGGGGGTGAGGCCACCACATGTTGGCCGCTGTCTTGGTTGTTGAGGATGAGCCTAAGTACAGACCGTCCTTGTGCCTTGTTGCTGAGCTGAGGCACAACAGCCCAGATATTTCCTTTCAGATTCTACTTTCAGTAAAGGGAAACCAAATGTGATGGTGGAATTCCTGTTTAAACCTATTTGGTAAAACAATTCCCTGATGTAGCTGTAAGCAAAGCTTTGTGCCCAAACTCTAAGGAAAGCATCATTCAGGATATCTGTTTTGTATTCACTTTAGGGATGACATCTTGGAAATACTGTAAATTGACTGTGAATTTAAATGATAAACAACAGAAAATGTCAGCGGTTGATTAAGAGTTTTCGAAAATAAGTCGCATCTTCTTCTAATAATATTTCCATTAATAACAAACAACTGTTTCCCTGCAAGGTTTTGAGAAACACAGGGTAAAACAATTGAATAGTCTACTGCCTCTGAAAGGGAATGCTTCTGCAAGAAAATCCCCCGCTCCAAGAATTACTGTTTATTATCATTATATTGCACTTGTCAGGCATCCACTTGTGTGGGCCTCAGTGCCTTCTGGTTTCGTCAAAATAAACAAATGTCTTCAATGAATCCTTGGCAAGTGGCTTTCTTCATCTTCTAAATAAAGAGCACTGCTGCATGCTGACACTTTTCAAATTTTTATTTATTTTCTTTATGAGAAAGCAAAGTTGAAGGCGAGCATTCCAAGTTTGTCTCTTCCTCCTCCCAAATGAGTTCCCAGTGGAGCATTGAATATGTTTTGTGCTGCGCTACATCATCTTGCAGAATGATACTTTTGAACAGAAAAAGTTTTAGCCCTTGACTCTGGACTCATTTATTTCATGTAACAATAACTTATTAATTGCTCTACAGCAACATCACCCTAAAATTTAAGACTGAAAACATGCATTGCTGCATTGTTCTTAATCCAAAGAGTAATAGCACCACTGCAGTTATGCTTATAGCTTTTTCGGCTGCTCTCGAGAGACCAGTGCATAATTAAAAAGAATATACATTTCGTTAATTATGCCTATGTGCAGTCTAGCAGCAGCTAACCTTTCCCCTTCCTTCCAGTCTTTATGCTAAGCTAAGCTAAACATTTTTTGGAAGTAAATCTGTGATAAACACAGTTCAAATTGCTATTGATTTCCTCCTCTAACTCCCACTAAAAAAGCCAACAAGCATATGTCCCAAAATGTGAGAAGACTTAGAAAGAACTGACATATAGACAGCATAAATTAAACTTCCTTAATAATATAAATTAATATGCCCTTCCCTGAGGGTATACTTGTAATACATTTTTCCATTATATTTCACTTGGGTGGCAGATATTGGTTTTTAGTCAGTAATGTCATATTCATCACAATTAATCACAGGAGACATGCGGCAACCTACTGCTGTGGAAAATGGTTACATGAGCACAGGGCATTCAAGGACACACTTGGCTGATACCGAATCCCGTCGACTTTCTTCTGCTTCACAAGGCTAAAGAGCATCACGGTAGAAAACTGGCAGTAAAAACGGAAGGAAATGAGACACATACTGTAATGTCCTTGTCAAGACACTGGAGGAAAGATACTGAGACTTCCTCAAGCCTGTGAAATAAACCCAGACTCATTATGCAGTTCATAAAGAGCATAGCTGCTGAAGGCCTGGTTGTCGCTAATAAGTAGCGTGAATTATAATGGCTATGAATAAGTGAAATTCAAAAGAAAGAGAGTCACAGCCCTGACAAGTTATTTCCGCTCCTGAGATGCAAAGAAACTCAGCACCTTGTCGCCCAGCGTTATCCGTTCATTTCTGAAAAGTCACTCAGCTGCAAACATTTCAGTTTCTAAACAAAATGAAATGCAGTCATGCTGTGCTTTTCAATAAATATTGAGAAAAATAGAGAGGAAATACTGTGCTCTCTGTGAGTACACCGGCTGAGGAAATTGGATGGTGTGTGCGTTAGTGGAGGGATTGCAAATGACTTCCCTTTTTGATTTATCAGTTTTTCTGGCACACAAGGCGCTACTTATTCAAGTTAACGTCTCACAGGAGACCTCGAAATGTCATAACGCAAACAGTTAACTTAAAAGCCATGTACGGCAGGTGCAATTTGGAAATTTAAAGAAAGTCTTCTGTGATTTTCAGCTTTATTTCCATGTGTTAGTCATAAGAGGTGGCAGGTTAATAAGGTCTGGATTACCTGCCAGTGTTTTCAGTATCGCTGCAGTTGGCTTAGCTTACTTGCTCAATCCACTGATGTATTCTGGCATCAGTGGATAGCAGGAATAAAACTACAGAGAGGGTTGGGCTATTTTTCTTCTCCCTGCGCACTGTAAGTCCATTATAAAAGTTGGGAACCACATTTTGATCAGCCCAAATCACTTTATATTACAGCATTATGGATTACTGTAGATTTTAAAAAGCATGCTGCCAGAGTGACAGCATGCCTGTATGAGACAGTGCAGTTCATCACGGAGTGAGCCATAATTAAAAAATATGAGAAATTTGGCTTGATATTGTTGTATAAGTATTTATAGATAGAGCTTGATTTATCTATTAATCTGCTAATTTTTCTAATTTGTTAAGACATGTCAGGAAAGTCCATCACAATTTCCCAGTGTTCAAAGTGACATCTTCAGGTTGCTTGTTTTGTCTGACCAATTGTCCACAGCCCAAATATGTTCAGCTTAGTGAGATATGAATCTCTGCTCTTCACATTTTAGAAACTGAAACTAGTGATTGTTTGACATTTATTTAACTGACCATCAACTAATCAATTCATTGTTTCAGCTCCAGCCAGAGGAGTCTTATCGCTCCCATCTACCACCAAGATAAATTTTACCATCATTGTTAAACAGGTGCAACACAGTGGTTCTAAAATCACGTGGTAGTAACTCTATAAAAGGGACTGCTAGCTAAAGAGAGGCAGCACAGGCACAGACAAACGCTCACCACAGGTGAAACTAGTGAATGACTATCTTTGTTTTGGTGATAACAACCTTCTGTCATTCACAGATATATGGTTAAAGCAGTCCGTGCTACAGACATGAGTTCACAGCGCACACTACACTGGAGAGCTGGGTCAGCTGTTGATTCAGACATGGCACCTAAACCATAAAATACAGCACATCTCCCATAACAACGTATGGGTTGGCACATGGGAACCTTGACCATCATCTGTACTCACTCTCGCCATCTGTCCATTACATGTCATGAGTGAAAGGCGCTGTCAGCAGCCACAACGGCAGCGCTGAATGCACTGATATGCAAGAAAGAATTTCATCTACAGTTTGATAATTTAATAAGACATATTCATACAATCTGAAATATGTGAAAAATCACATTTTGGCTTAATGAGTATTAATGAGATATTTGGGTGATCTGATTTATATCTGTGTATGACTCTTTCTATCTGTATTGGTATTTGTCCTTCGGGCAACAGGATCAGCAAACTATGCACGGATTTATTTGGGTATGTTGTATAATGATGGTACAGAGGATTAAGATTTTAATATGGCACTAAATAACAGGTGTGAATACTGGCTGACTCAGCCTCTGAAGCATCCCCCCTGATCTATTCCAATACCCTGCCCTCTGATGTAGATCCAGCAACAGCACTTGAAGAGTAAATACATGCTGCAAACATAGCCTATGTAACAGAATCACTTTTTCATAAATCAAACCAGGCAGTTCTCTTGAGGACTTGTAGCCGTTAGTGTCAGCAGTGGCAGTGATGAAAAAGATCAGGAGCTCTGGTATCCTGATGCCAGGCAGAGTGTCATGCTCAGTTGACACATGTTTGCGACCTGGGCTCAGTTGTGACACTTGTGACTAATGGATGTGTCCTGTGAGTTTGGGTAGCTGCTGCAAGTCCAGAGCGAGGTGATTAGTACAAGATGAGGCGCTGGGGAGATTTTATGCCTATCTGATGGCATTTCTTATGTGGCGGCACAAATTTGTGAAGAAAAAACAATGGCTCCTGGGTCAGATTTAAAACATCCCGGGATGGGACCCATGTGAGCAGCTTTTTGGGCAACAAAAGGGGTCAAAACAAGCAAGGTAATGTTTGTGGTCAGAAGGAGAAAAGTGTCTGTGCTTACAAACAGGCCATGTGGTATAAGCAACTGGCAGTTGAGGCCTGATGTTAACAGCTTTGAGGGGCCTGAAACTGAAAACCTTGTCAGTCAATCCCACACTTGGCCTGAGGGGCGATGACGGGAAGTGGTGGTAGCTTGTTGCTTTATTTTCCTTTCAAAAGGACCTTTTTCCTGAATGGGTTCAGTGAACCAAGAGCGAAGGGTGCTCTGTGCCTGTTTTAAGGCCATTTCAGGGCTGAGTCTCTTTTAGCATCAGATTTTTCTAAGACCTTGGGCCTTGCATTTGCACAAGCCCCAATGAAACATGACACATGATATCATTTGACATTACCTAACATGGTCCTAACAGTCAGAGTTTCACAGAGAGTCATAAAAATGGCCAGAAAAGAGTGAATAAAGTTTCATTTGGACAGATTTCTCCTGGATGAGTAATCTGGCTCTTCCATTAATTTGCTAATTTACCGTGTGACACAAGACAAACTAGTTAAAGGCCTTCTGCTCTGCCCTGAGTCGATCAGGCAATTTCAGTGTACTCACTCAAACAGGGGATAATTTCCTCACCATTAATCACAGCAGCCCTTGCACTGACAGATGGGAAGACTCTTGCTGATCATGGAGATTAATGTGACTGCCCATGCATCTCTCAGGTTCAGTCCTGCTCTCCAGTGCATTCAGCCAGTTCAAACTAAGGTCTACTTTCTTAGCTTCTTCTATCTGAAGTCTGCTGCATGCTGAATACCATCTACACTAAACTTTAAATACATTGTGTCACACCAATGCCAAAAAACACACGTGTTAATATGTCCAATGCAATAAAGTATAAAAGAAAGGTCCTGCCAGTTTATACCAGAGATGCCCAGGCTTCACTTCTGAAATCTAATAATTCAAATTGGCCCTGGACCCAGAACTCCACTGGTCATTGATAATGTTAAAATGTAAATGCAAGAATATTTTTCTTGGTCTATAAAATGCTTGTTAATATGCCCAAGATAATCAAAACACACCTCAGATATTGCTAAATTACATTTAACAAGACCACGTAAAGAAAACTATATCAGTTTTTTGGAAACTTGCTGGAGTGCCAACAAAAACTTCTGTTTCTGCAGCCTTAGTCTTAACACAAAATCCTATATTGCCAAACTAGACAGTCAAAAACTCCCTCCTCGGAGAACCGTGAGCCAAAGGAGTGTAGCAGCTATGATGGCAGATATTGACCTGGCTGTGTTTGCTCTCGCTAGGAATGAATGCCTGGACTCCTGACTCTAGGTTCAGCGCCAGACATTTCAGACAGAGTGGTGCTACCAGCTGCTCTCGTACCTCAATGGCAACCAACTCCCCCTGCAAAGACATACACCAAATCTCAACTTCCCTATCAAATCCAGCCCTTACACACACATACACACACTTACAACACTTGATACCACAAGCTGCAAATACAGTGGATCAGGGCAGACACAAATAACTCCACCAAAGGTTTGAGTGATTCAAGCAGACCCCCAAATCCACAGTGGCCACTTGTTCACTCTGAGCAGCATCTCCAGATGACAGGATTTGAGACAGACTGTCTCACAACGGTTGTGACACCTCTTTTAGAGCCGGGTCTTCTTTCAATCTCACAATATGCCTTGAGAGCAATTTAATCTCAAATTTAAATTTAGACTTCTCAGGATTACAGTACGACCAGTTTTTGTTACACTAACATCAGCATGCTAACATGTTTATAATGACAATGCTAACATGCTGATGGTAAGCAGGTATAATGTTTACCATTATACCATTCTAACATTAAACAGCTGTTAGGATATTTCAGTCTACACCTAAGTGGCAAACCGACCCACCGGCCGACTGGACATGAATAAAAATGCCATATTTGTTATGGCTCATCATTTGAGGGGACTGGGATTGGATACTGTAAGAGACAGAGGAGTTGGCACTGGAGCAAACAGACGTTTGTAGGGACAGGCCCTCACAAAAGCCTCCCGTCGTGAGTCAACAAACATACTGTCTCACGAAGATGACAAGGCCCCCGTCAAACACGTCCGCACACAAAGAGATCTTTGGGATGCTGACAATGTTGGCCTTTCATCGAACGGGCATGGGAACGGGCAAAAGTCCACCCAACACACACCCCCACTGAACCCCAAGCCTCAACTGGTTGCCATGGCGGTAAAAACACAAACCGAGAAATGCCCAACAAGAGGGCCATCATAAGGCCTTTGTCCAGAAATCAAAATCAAGTGAAAATGTGCTTGATTAACTCTGATTAAAGATTAATGTGATGAAGAGGAGGGGAGGCGCAGGGGTCATGGAGGAAATGCTGCATGAGAAGGCGATGAAAGCGAGGACAGCAGAAGGGAGGCAAAAGATCATGAAACAAGAAAACTGTTCACTTGCAGTTTTGCTGTTCAATTTCAAGCTCTATTAACTACAAGCTAATGGAAGACCTGAAATTCTGAAATCACAAAAGGTTTGCTGCTTGCTCCACCAAGTTTATTTCCCAACAAAGTTATTACTTTTCACATATTCAAGGTCAATATGCCAGTGTGCAGGCAGACTGTGCATTTGCTTAGCAACGCCATTACTCTCCATGAACAATAAAGCTTTCCACACATCTTTTGTAAAATCAGCAGCCACTGCAATGGTAAAGACTCAATGCAACAAGCACATACACAACAGGACTGATGAAACATCACATAGTGTATAAATTGTATTATACAATGTAGAGAGAAATACATGGTTTTTCCCAAGTCCCCTGTGCATCTTTAGTAATGTATTCTACTCAAAACACTCTCCATCATGGTTTATATTTGATTTTGCATAAAGACATTTTCCAGCCTTTTATGGGGCATCGCTTTCCATGGGCGGAGTACCTTTGATTTGTGGCTTTCATAACCTAGGCACAGTATCAATGCTTAGCTTCCCTCCATCAAGGCTTTTGCTGCAGCTGAAACTTGGGTTGTGCCAGAGAGACAATACTCTCCTCAAGGCTTGGGCTTGAGCTCACTGTTGGCAGGGATTTGGTTTTGGACACTTTAACCTGCCAGCAAATTTGGGTGGGCAGCTGGTAGTAACCTGAGCTCCATCTGATCAACGCCAAGTTCTAACTCGGTACTGTCCCTGAGGCACTGTTTCTAACCTTACAGCCTGGTGCCCGACCTTACTACGACTGTCTCCACACTTTAAAATGCCACACAAAGACCACATTGAGTACTTAATGAAAATGTGATACTAGAATGTGTTTCTTCTGAAATTAGAAAGACAAGCACTATGGGGGATTTCTGTCTCCAGATGAAAGAGTGTATTCGAGTCTTTGAGTGATCAAGAACAAATGGAATTTGAAAATATATATATAATACCTAAGTTTTAGTCGAAAGTCCAAAACATTTATTCTTTAAGAAATTAAATTCCACTGTGTTCAAACAGCGGATAATTAGTATGCAATTAAGTGTGACCTGAGTCATATTCACTTTGTCTCCCTCTAATTGGTAAAGAAGTCTTCAGACATTTCATTAACATCAGTTTCAAATGATGAAACACTGTCTAGCTACATTAGATTTTTTTTTTCTTACCCAAGAGTTGAAAGAAGAGTAGAAGGCCGAGCTACGAGGCATCCGTGATCCAGCTCCTGTGGTTTAGTCATTACCCATTAAGACCACACTCAGGTTCTCTTTCAGGTGCAGAAAATAGATTTTTATTAACTACATGAACACTGCATTAGTGAGATGCAATGTGTTGAATATTTTCATCATAAATTATTATATATACCTACATATATACCTATATATACCATCTTATGTGCTTTCTTGCTGAGAATTACATGAAAAGATTTATTCTGTTTACCCATCTGCTCAGTAGCTATTCAGCTGGAGCCCCTCTAAAGTTCACTACATATGCATTTCAATACTGCCAGACTGGCTGTGTCCCCTTTTCCAGCCTTTATGCATCACTTTAAATATCTGACACAAACGAAAAACATAAAACTATTTGTTTCAAGTAATGATTTTGGTCAAATAACAGACACCATGAGGCTGTACTGTATAGTATCAGCAGTGGCTGGCAGCAGTGCACAGTATGAGGTAGTGTTCTGAGAAAGGGTGGAGGTAACCAAGGGTACAATGCAGTCATAGACAGCAGGCACTTTCTCTGCAGTTGCCTTTGGTATACAGCTTTAAATCCAAGCACGACACCGAGCCAGTTCAAGAGTCAGAGCGCAGCTTTGTCCAGTCTCGGAGCACCAGTGTTTACAGACAGGACTAACTAATACCATTGGCGTCGATCTTATGTCATGATGACGAAAGGCTGAGACTTTGTTTATAACTCACTGGCCAGATTGATCTGACCTTGTTTGCAATGTGCTTAAAGCTCCCTTAGGAAAAAATTTAAACCCTTTCCTGAAATATCAATATTTGCATAACACAACATGCTTAACATGGGGATTTCATGGTATGATTTGGAGGTTGGACCAGAATAAGCAGCCTTGTTTCTCTGGTTAACAGTTGACAGCATTCTCTTCTCTAGGTGAAATACTGTAGGTTTGCTGTGTCTAGAGGAAGTGATAAACAAGCACCTATCTATTTTTTATTTGGGAGATTAATCACATGTGCTTTGTCCTTTTAAACTACAGGTCATATACCTGCCAACCAACTGTCAACAACTGCAAGGTGTTATAAACTGCCAGGAGATTGATTTGGCTGCAGTGCACTGTTCAGACACAGAACCAGTTTTCAATTATTAGTGCGCAATGTTAAGTAACTGACAGACGATGCTACTGCTGAAGTGGAGAGTGCACCTGTCAAGTGCATTGAATGATGTACAGAAAACAATGTTGGTGGCATGGGCCCCCAAAGGAGTTTGGGCATGCAGTGGCAACTGAGAGCATCAAGGGGAAATCATACTGAGAGGTGACCATATAAGGAGAATAGAAACACTGCCACTGGATCTTTTTCTTTGGGTTGCTTGATTATAATTTTGCATGTGGTTATATATATACATATATACATGTATATACACATATACATGTATATACATGTATATACACATATAAATATATCTATATATAAATGTTTGTGTGTCCTATACTTTTGACATAACTCTCACAGCCAATATAATCAGATCACAGCCTAACTTGGATGACCCACACTGATCATGTGGAAATGTTATGAAATATCAGCTGTAAATTCATACTCAAGTCACACACACAGCCTCACACACACACGACTGTAGTATCAAAAACTGGGTTCGCTAAAAAAGGAAAAGTACACAGCTTCTGTTGTGGCTCTCATGTTCACAGCTGTCCACGCCTAGTTGGCAGACATCAACATGCCCTCCCTTCTCTGAAAACCTAGTAACAGCTTCTCCAGACCTCTTTCTGAGATTTAAAACTCATAATCAAGGCAAGTCAGCAATGTGATAGTTCTCCAATTAATTAATTGTGAAAAACAGTGTCATTCTGCTAAATATTTGAGGTGTTTGTACATAACAGGCCTACCTATGAGAAGAAAGACTTGAATATTTATGAACATTGCATAACTAGTGTTGGAACCCAATCTGTCTTGTCGTGTTTTACACATCCAGGTTCAATTACACACAGAAGTGTTATTTGACCTTGCCTCAGCGACTTTATTGTGAGTGAATGAATGAATAAAATCATATTCTTATTAATTGTACCAGTCTAACAAGGCAGGTAACCTTCCTGCCAAGAATGAATCAATGACTGCCTCATTAAACATAACCCATCTGCCTGCTTTGAAGGCACCTGGAAACCTAACAGCAGGTGTGTACTCACTGTACCTTTCCGTGAAATTGCTTCTTTAACACCTTTGAGGTTATTCCTAATCCTCACAGCAAAAAAGCTGCATTTCAATTAAATACAGGAAATGAATTTGAGGAAATCAGCTATGTCACAAGGAGTTACTTAAGAGTTGTTTTTTTCCACAGATAAATACCTACTTTTGGTGAAAGATACTTGGTACAGAAAAAGGAAAACTACAGGGGATCCATTGGCAAACTGATCTCAGTTCAGCCCCAAAGATTTCGGCATTGAGCCCAGTTGTTGTGGACTTTGGAGGGAGCCAAAGTGGGAACAGGTGCATGGTAATTTTTACTGTGGATGCCTGCTGGACTGTGTGCAGTTGAAAGCAAGCTTTAAGCAAAATACAGCAAAGGTACATGAGAGACTAATTTAAAGGAGGTGTGAGATGATGCCTGAGATAAACAGTTACTCTGCATGTGTTCAACCCATCAATCATCCCGATACACTCGGGATTTGAGTGAAAAGGGATAATCAGCTGCTAGCGTGAGTGTTGATCCTCAGATTCCAATAGCAGGTGTTGCTGAATGACCTAGTTCCCTTCATTGTATCCAAGGTTTTGTGGGTCTTTACCACATGACTTACATGCATGTGTCCTCACACGGAAATGAGCATGTTGTACACATGTACAGCTGTCGGAAATGGAGATGGCTGCAGGAATACCAGTGCTCAGCTTGGGGTACCAGTGTGGGACAAATTCTATACAACAGTTTTTCTTTTCTTTTTTTTTTTTTATTGATCTCTCCCATTATCACTTATATTCCCTGCTGGCACCTGTTGCAGAGAACAGGTTTGCACAAAGTTGGCCTCTGGGCATCATACTTTCAATCAACTTAGCAGTTATAGACCTTAAAGCTTTGATACATCCTGTCTTTCCAGTTAGTTTTCAGATTAGCTTGGTGCTAGTAACAAGAACCTGACACATACATTCCACTGTTACAGTCGTGTTCTCAGCGCTAAGCTAGACACCATCAATAAACCCATTTACACATTCTTAAAACTCTAGTATTACACTTCACTACATGAGATACACAAAGCAGCTTCCTCACTGCAAATTTTTCCATGGGCCATATAGCCGAGGAGCTGAAAACTCTTGGGCTTGAGTGTGCGGGTTCAACAAACAAAAGAAGTATTGATTACACCATACTGGGGCTGTTTCTCCCCAAAGGTTGCTAATAGTTCCCACATTGTAAACATTTCGCCACAAGCCTTCATTCGAGGAAATGTTTCCCAGAAGAAGGGGCAGCCATTGGCACCCATCAATCCCACGGTATAGGAGTGTGTTTTGGTAACTTAAGAGAAAGAAAGAAGATGGACAGGGGGAACTGCTGGACTGTGGAAAGGGAGGAGAATCCCTGTCCCTGCAGCTACGAAGCACAGCACATGATCTGGTTCCACAAGATTTACAAAGCGTGTTCTAGGCCAAGGTTTGTACCACAGACACAAAGAAAATATGCTCAAAGACGGCAAACGTTCTATTTTGGTTTCGGGCAAAAAACTAAATAACACTTCATCTTCTATATAACCAGTGACACTTGGGTCTCTTGGCACTTCTTGACGGAGACAGAAACACTGGCATTTCATTGTAGTTTGCTTATTTAAGACGATTTGGAGAAACTATATATTGTGTGCACCAGCCAGAACAATTCAAAGTGTAGAGAGCCAGTTTATTCAATGTAGTCATAAAGGTACAAATTTGACATCAGTGTTTATCGAAATTACCTGGTATGCAGAGTTGACCTGGGTTGCTTTTGGGATTTAAAGCCAGCTGGAGACTGATCTCCTCACTCACACTGCCACCTCACCAGCACTCCAAGAAATGTAAAGGTTAGATTGTTGGATGTGCATCTCACTCCCCAAACCTTTTTTGGAGCAGTGACTATAGCATGTGGGATCTTTCCAGTAACTTTAACCCATTTGTCTGTCAACCATCTCTTTTAAACAAGCACAGGCATTATAATAACTATGTCGTTACCTCTTTCATTCTCTTTCTGATTAAAAAGGAGTCAATCTCTGTTGACTGGAGATAAATTACAATGCAGACGCATCTACTTTATAGTACATTACAATGAAAATACTGCAAATAGTACTGTTAAGATTTCTTTCAGCACCCTCTCTCTGGGACTTAAGCATCACAACAGATGGGCAGAAATCTCATGTTTCCCCCGTGTTACTATTTTAGTCTGCAATGTTGTTTTGCTGCCTGCCTCACAATTCTAACAGGAGCTCTCTAAGGTCAAAGGTCTTGTCCATTCCGAGGGCACCAGACCATAAACAAATGAATAGCTATTTCCCAACTTCCCCTTTTGTTTGTCAGCACTGATGACGGAGCATGGTATCTGTGGCATCTCCAAAGAGCCTTGAGGGTTTGGAAAGGTGGTGATTAATAGATGAGCTCGGAGAGTCATCAAACATGGCTCAGCCGTCTGTCTGTTCCAGACAGCAGAGTCTGCCTGTCCGCCCGCCTGCCTGCCCACCCACCCGTGCGTATGTCCACGCTTTGGCAAATCTTGTCAACACTGAGAGGTTGACGTGATGGTACGTGTGTGTAGTGACCTAAGGTCAGTGCAACCTGGAGCTAAGCCGTCAGCCTGCATTTGTAGTTGTTAAAAGCCTGAAATTTCAAACAGTAGTGCCAACTTGAAAGCTTTATTGATTAAAATACACTTCAAAGAATCAATAAATACAGCACATTTCCTATGAATTACCACTCAGTCTAAGTGCTACAATCACTGATGTGTGTAATATTTTAAATAAATCTCTGGGCAACAGAATTTTAGGGTAAATCTGCAGTTCTGCAGCACTGTCTTTCAGATTGATCCAAAGAAACACAAAGGTTGATGATCCACAGGACTGCAAGTAGTTCTCTCATGAGTCCATAAGATCCAAAAAGCCAACATTTTTTATATTAAACTGATCATGGAGCAGTACCGCCTTTTGTGTCCAAATTTACAATAGTTGCCAAAACTCACAAGCCACTGGAACAAACCTGGGTATTAATCACTCCATGACATTTCAGATTGGTGAAAGAAAACACTCTGACTGTATCCTCTAGCCAGTGGAGTAGAACCTCCAAGGATATGGAGCTTAGGGTCCTGGCTCAGGGGCTGCAAAAAAATTACTGTGACATAAAAAAATCCTTAGAAAAAACATAACATGATCCTCCAAGATTATGGCAAGGAGCACTTTAGCCTGTGCAAAAACGGAGGTGGCACAGGAGTCCTAATTGAGGCTGTCAGGCTTTGCCAAAGGCACTTTGAAATGGACCACTGCACAGCTGCAAGGCGAGGGGACTGTCAAAATCTCCTGAGCGAGCACAGGAATGATTGTTTAAGTAGAAGATGGACTAGAATATCTACACGGGATAGACTGAGGATTGAATTCTCCAAGGTGTTTTATAAACTCTAATCTCTTGCTGGGGTTGTTGGGTTTAAATGCATCTGAGCAGAGGGGTGCACTAAGCATGTCCAGACACAAACAGGTGATGAGTCATTAATGGATTTTACAGCATGTATTAGGTTTGACTGATGATACAATAACCAGCAAAGCAGGACAAATGGAGGAACCACACCATGCTGCAACATGGGTAATATCACGGACAATATGGTAGCCATATCCTATTGACACCCCTTGAGGGTAAACACAGACACAGAACAGAAGGAACACACAAGCCAGCCTTTCAACTACCCCCCCTCTCTCTGTCATCTGTTTTCTGTTTCGCTGGCGCTCTCTTGGCTAAACAGCAGCAGCCGGGACGAGCCCTGCGGCAGAGCTCCAACACTCTCACCTTCTCTAATCCCCCCCCAGCACAGCCACCCCGGAGGTGCTGCAGACATGCACCTGTCTGAGGGGATTCATTCAGTCTCATCCATATACTAAACCCTCATTCCTCATTAGGCATGGATACAATATCTTGACAAATAATGTGAATGAAAGGTAGGCTTATTCAGTGATGATTCGATGAATTAACCCTTCAAATAGTGATGATTTTCATTGCTGTTTAATCCGTTTAGGGGTTTGTTTCCAACTGCTCTGTTAATTTAGTCTATAAAAATGTCAAAAACTAGAACTGTCTGATACAGATTTGGTTCTGGTTTTAAAGGGTACCCTGTTGAGATTTGACCACCAGCAGCGCTATGGAATAATGTTTTTGAGTGCGTTCCTGTTGTGTTTATATTGAGGGCGCACACGCACATATGCAAGAAAGCAGGCAATGCTAAACTGCACACATTCCTGCCAGTGGTTTCACATTATTCCACCCATTTACAGCTGGTGACACTAATATGCAAACAAGTGTAGAAATGTGCCAACAAAGGGGGAGGAAGAGGACAGCTGGCTTGTTAACATGAATTTTAAAGGGGAACTCCACCGAATCTACACATCAAAGTGTGTCTGATTACAGCATGTGTGACAAACAGTTGTATAAAGCCTTTTGTAGCTTCAGAACGAGCGTGTGACAGCTGACAGTTTGCCTCAAGTGATGTCATTTGAGTCATGAGTCATAAAATTTTGAAATTTAAGAAAAAAAAAAATCCAGGAGTGTGGAGTTAGAAAGAAGTGAGTTAAGCAGATCTCTGTAGCCTGCTCCTCACCTCTAGGTACCGGCTTTTGAAAAGGAAGAAGAATGCATGTAATATCTCTGGTTCTTCTGCATCAATTTTGAACTTTTGTTTTGATATTTTCTGTCAGTTACCTAATAAAATACACTGTTGGCGCTACTCTGATTCACTGAACGTGAACAATCCTGGTCCTCAAGAGCAAATCCAAAGAGTTGAGCCACTTGCTAGAGCCCTGATAATTGTAGTATCATTTACCTATGTGGAGTTTTAAATACAACTTTTTACAACTGGACTGCATTCCAAGTATGAGCCCTGGGCTTGTGTGAGCTTAGTGGACATCTATCCCCACCACCTCCTAATTTTAAGAAAAAGGTGTTAATCCTCCATCTTGGCAGCCATATAGATACATTGGACATGTGCCACGATAATCCACTATTTAATGACTGCTGAGGTTTGTCCTGTTCTTCAGGGGCATCTGGTATTCTTGTTCAAATATTTGCTGATACTTGACCCAAAAGACCAAAATTCAAACGGGATACTTCAGTTAATTACGTGCCTATAAAATAATACTTCCCTGATAAAACCAAGACACTGAGAGTCTGACAAACCATATCTCAGCTAAACCAGGAAAGTACATACTGAATAGTAATGGATCAAAAGGCTCCCATGTTCCAGTTGAGTGCATATTAAACAAAGACCTAATAAAGTTAATTTAATTAAAACAACAACAACTACAAATAGAGTGTAGAGTAATTCAATGCATTCATGTTCAGGCTAATGAACGAGTGCCATGAAAAGAAGTAGGCCATTTTTCAACACTTCCAGCCTGCTAATGTAAAATAAAAATCTGTGAACCACAGCTGGAGGCCTTGTAACCATCAGCCACCCCTTAAAGGCAGCTTCTGGCTTGCTATTATTTCTAAGTGTCATTTCTTTCCTGAACAGAGCCTCTGTTGTTTTCACTGACATGCGTGGTGTGGCGCATTCACTTAATGAAGCACGCTGACTTCCTTGCTCCCCTGTGTGCCTGCACGGCCTCTCAGAAGACTGTGGAGTGTGAGGAGGAAGGAAGGAGGCTATAAAAGGACACTAAAAAAGACTGCAGCACAGGAGAGTCGGGCAGGCAGTGCCCTGCTTGGCTTGTTTACCACAAGCTCCCGCTAATGTGGAACCTTAAAGCTCAAGTGTGGCTGATTTGCTTCGCATGCAAGAACGTGTGTGAAAACCAATGTGGTACACTGTCCAAATGTTAAACTGGACCTCGCAGTCTCTCACTAAGTGTTAACCAAAGCTTGCCTGCCTGTGACTCAAGTGGTCTGCTCACAATTGTATAATTGAGTAATGGTTTTCTACAGCCGGTTTACTTGAGGAATCTATATGCTGCTACATTTCCCAGCATATCTATAATCTTTTATCCCTGTTGTGTAACCTTTTCTCACTTCAATCTGTACCTCCTAGTAAATTTATAGAAACTCCCTCACTGCAACCGAGGTTGTGTAAACTTAAAAAAAAAAAAAAAAAATCCACTGCGATGGTCTGTGATAGAGTCAAGACACTGTCTTGTATCGGAGCCCTGTGAGAGGATGGTTTCAGTGAGCAGACAGGAGCAGGAGCAGCGGACCACATGAGAGAGGCTGTGATGGAAACCCCTCGGTACACACTGCAAATCAAAGCAAAGCCATGTAAGTGTTTTTCCACACACTTTCAAGAGACAGGGAGGGATGGACCCAGACACCACTGCAGTCTGGTCTCCTGCGAATGTCTTAATATTAAAATGTACGCTCTGTGTGCAAAAACTGAGTCACTTTTCTCACAGTCAAAGTATAAGGGAAGGTTGTGCTGCTAAAAGAGGATGGGTATTATACTGAACATAAAATCAGCTGATTGACATTGATTAAATACAGACCGAAATTAGACTGGAACTCGTATGGTCCAATTCATGCCTAAGAGGTGTAGCAATTTAAGTAACCTTAAAAGATAATTTTTAGATTTATTGCAACATCCTGGGTTTTATTTTTGTATTTTTGCCTGTAATTTCTATTGGTTGTTATAACTGCAAAGACGCCACAAGTTGTTCAGGGTGTTAGAAAACAGCTTCCACAGTATATACACATCCAGCAGACACAGAGTAACATTGCCAGTCATTTTGATTCATGCTTCTGGCCACTTGGCAAATGTTAAGGCCAATATTCACTCTCCTCTGAGCTCTGTTTGAACCGGCTGAGAGCTGTAGCAAAACAAGAAGCTGCTCGGTGTAAAACCAAAACATTGAGCTGAAACAGGCTAAAAAGCTCAGCACAGCTAAGGTGAAACAGACCCAGGTGTTAAGTGTAAGTGGGTTTGTTACTACGAGTGACACCTTTCACATTACACATGGTCATTAGACCAGTGGTTCATACAAAAATGTTTTTGTGAGACGAGAAGGTGCAAATGTGGTTTAATTCATGCTACTGCCACAATAGTGAAATTACTCAGCCAAGGAGAGTTTAGGCTAATTCCACAAAATAAGACAAGCGTGTTACACCAGTGCAACTATTGCATGTGTTTTCCCTGACATCTCCTGGATTCACGGACAAGCTTGCTTCTGTGCAGCCCAGTTTTTGATACAAAAACAGGGTTGGCTTTGATACCGAGTGCAAATATTGACTTCTGCAGAACGGTTTTACTGCGGCCTGGGGTTGAAGGGGCGCAGACCTCCCCTGCTCCCAGGCCAGGGGAGGTCCCACACCTGCTGTGGTTGGCGGCCTTATTTACACCAGCACCAGTTGGAAATGTCAGTATGGAGATGCACAGGGTTTGTAGGCACACACATACACTGTACATACATATATACACCAACACACACTCTTCTCTGTTTCATCTCTAGCCCAGGGTCTCTGGGAGCCTGACAGGAGCTGCTTTCTTGCTAAGAACTAGGAGCCATGCCAACGGTCTGTCTAACCTGAGCTTGAATTTCTACGAGCGTGCACACGCGCTCACACACGTACACACACACACACAACAACCAAACAAGCTACAAGACCTAACTGACATTTTCAATATTTTAAGACATCAATTTGGGGCAAAACCTGACCTGCTTCATCTCTGTGGCACGTTTAGAGTTTCAGAGGCTTCTAATGAATGTGGTGCGTGCAGGTAAAATTCAATCTGTTCGTGACAATACTGTGTCATCGGTGAGTCCAAACCAATCATTAAAAGTCACGCTGGTACGCTCCTGTGCTCGCTGGAAAGTGAAAGCACACTAACAGGGAAATTACTCTGGATGAAACCTTTTCAGGACTCTGACATTTGTCACAGCAGATAGAACAGTGTACCATTTACTACCATCAAAGCATGTTATATAGAGAAGGCACAGTAAACTCTCAGAGGGCCTTCTATTTTCATGAGCCATTTAATGTGGCCACCAAAGACATTTATATAATTTATCTTTCTGAAGCGTCACAGAAAACCCTTCTGCAGAGAGCATGCTAAAAAAGCCCACTCTAACTTTGAAGCAAAAAAGGGGGAAAAAAAATCCAAATAAATCTTTTCTTTTCTGAGGCCTGTTTGAGGAGGGATTCAGCGACCTGAACCTTCTCATGGGGGATCATATCAGCAGCGCACACACAGGCTGCTCCCCTTAAAACAAAGTGGGATTTTTTTTTTTTTGCCCACCAGTCTATTTCTGTGTTTGTCATTGCTGCTTATTTTGGTCACTTTTTTGTCTCGCCTAGTCGATAAATCCAGTCAATAGCTGCAGACCCCAAACAGCTTGCTTCCCCACGCTCCTCTCATTGAAACTGGAGAGAGCCTTTGAGCAGAATAAAGAGGCGATTGGTCAGAGCAGAGCAGGGGCCGCGTTGGTAGAGGAAGGGATAAATGTCTCTGGTGAGTCAAAGATTGCTTGTGAAAGACAGCTTTACTCCTGGTTAAAATAGCTAAACATGCCTTTTATGTAGTGGCTGACACCGGTAAAGGGAAGCGAAAGGATTTCTGAGCAGCTAACCCCTGTCAATTAGAGAATATTTCGCTCTGGTTCAACCTGTGCCATCACTGAAAGCATGGGGAGATCTCATTTGAAGAGTGCAGAAAGGGGAAAAAAATGCTGGCAGCCTGAGTGCAGACAGCAGCACAAAGAGGCGATTTAAGTGAACAATTATTAGGCCGCACCAGACTTGACTGGTTTGTGTGCACATGGGAAATTCTTTAGCACATGGCAATTAAACACGGGTGGGTTGAGAAGGGCCTTGCACATGACCCAATTTTGACATCAAGAGGTGGCAAGCAGTGCCTTGACATGGGCGACACAGTAACTGTACAGGAGCAGGATGTGTCAACATACGTAATTGGTTTCCTTCTTATAGACACATATTTGTTGTCCATTTTGTGGTTGTTGTTCATATTCAGATTTTTAGGTTCAACATTTTAGAAATGCACTTATTCGTTGTCTTGCTGAGAGGTAGATTAGAAAATTTATACCACTTACATCTTTATGGTAAACAATCTACTGTGAGCAGCTGGCTAACTTAGCTTAGCACACAGACTGGGAACTGGGAGCTGCCTCTGTCCCCAGTCCACAGGTAACACAACTGTAACAAGCTGTTGTTTCATTTAATCTGTATAAAAACATAAGTGTTAAAACAACAAATTGCTCTTTTACTAGGGGTTATGAGCCAGATAAAGTATTTCCCAGTGTCGAACTTTTCCTTTGACAGGAAAGTCAGATACATAGATTTTATATCACTGCAGGATGATTTGCCTGCAGCTGTCTCCTTGTGATGGCTGTCTAACTAGCAGCAAAAAGTATTTTGAAGGGACATTCATCCTGTACCATAAGTTTGTCTGTCATCTTTGTAGAAATCTCTTGCAAATGTACTGAAATTAAAGTACAAACCCCGAAAATACCAAAGTGATCAGTCATTTCTTTCAACACTCTGCATCCAACAGTGGTTTTGTCCCTTATTTCAACTTTGAAATCACAAACCAAACACTTTAATAAGCTCAGACCCACTGAAGTAAATAATAATCTAAGATAATTCATACATTTTTAATCAGATTTGTCAGATTTAAATGTGTCTTACACTGAACACAAATTACACATCACAAATTGACTTGTCTGACGCCAGGTCTGGTGAAGCATTAGCCGTCTTGGTGCGAATGAGGGAAGTTGTTTCTCCACTAACTCTCGTGTTGACTTTGGCCGGCGCAGGCTAATCTGAGAACAGGCCAGAGGGGAGCAGTCTACCTGGAGCAGAGTGTCAGAAAACTATAAAGAGAGAAATATAGTGCAAAACCCATTTTTCTTCTCTTGCACGCACTCAAACATTGCCCCTTTGCATTTGCGAGATGCAATTTAAAACCTTTATCTAGAACTCTGTAAAATACTGAATTCCTGACCTCCATCAAACTCACTTTATGTAATGTCAATGTACACAGGCTGTGCAGGCTTATTCAAAACACATTTATCAAGAAAAACCTGCTACTGCTAGAATAAATATGCCCCATGCAGCAGGGCAGTTTTGCAACCTAAAACTTGCAGCTCTGACCTCTGTCAGCACCTCGCCCTGCCTCAGGCAGCACCTCTCACAGGTAGCCCCATATCCGGGCCCACTGATTTTGTCTTGCTTTGCCACCACCAGCATAAACACAACTAAGAGGCCGCGACCACGTGTGTCATGTATTGGGGATTTTCAAAGGGGATGAGGAGTTTCAGTCACCTCTATGATGACAGGCCAGAGAATTTTGCTGAGCAGAGACTGCAATACTCCTTTTTCCACTTGAGCAGGGACCGGCTATATTAACTATAAAATGTCATTAATTTCATTCAACTCAGCAGCATTGTCTAAAACTGCAACTGGATCTAGGGCTGGCAAAATGTAGATTTATGGGTATGACATTCACAAGCAAGAGTGCCTTAACTCCTGTGGGACTCTGTGTTTCTTTGGTTTAAATCTTGAGTTGCACTGAGTTATGTCGTGTTATTCCCTGTTCTCGCTCAGATGAAACCTACACCCTCGTATTATTGGGGCCTGACATTTGCAGTAACACAGACGCCTCGCCAGCTCCTGCCAACTGACCTCCACCTCAAAAAGTGACTCCAAGTTCATAGGTGGGATAGCCTGTAATGCATGAATAAGTGCTTCAAGAATAACAACTACATGATCAAGTTTATATTACACTGGGCATCTGACTGCAAAGCCACACGTATGCACGACTTTCCTGCTCATTTGTTATTGTGCATGAAAGGAAAAAAGCATGCCGCAGCTGACAGCAAACACATGCTGAAGCTGAAGTCCAACGGTTGATTTGGGCGTCGCTGTGTTTATAAAATGTCCTGTATTCCTTAAACTGATATTACACATTCTTTGGCAGCATGGGAAAGAAAAATTAATCTGGTCCACATCTTACCCTGGCTACCAAAACTACTACATCAAGTTCAAACTGCTGGCATGTCATGTCATATTTAATCAGCTGAAATTAACGTCATGTAAAGTCAAGTCTCTTTTATCCTATGGCTATTAAAAAGCCTCTAATGTTGAACAGTGGCAGCCGAGGCTGGGAGAATGCTGGGAAGGTAATTTGTTTTGAAGGTCAAGGGCACGGTGATGGATCCCTACTCATCTTTAGCTGTTTAGGACAGAGAAAGAGATAATCTCTACTTGAAGCTCTTCAGATCAGTCATGCTGACACCCAGTATATCTGCTGAGAAGGAAAGCTCACTCGTCATTTTTTTCCTTTTTCTTTTTTTCCCAGACTCACAACAGCGATAACCTTGACCACACACACTCCTCTAGATTAAGTCCTAATCACTCAGTGAGGTGGTGCCTCTGCAGAGAAAAAAAGAGAAGTTAATTTTCCCATCAACCATCACTATCCTTCAACATAGATGCTACCATACATCACACTGTACACAAACAGCGGGTAAGCAGTGAAAACACTTGGGGGGCGCACTTATGAGAACATAAACATTTACAGTGCGCTAAAACTTTAAGGAGCAGGGATGGCTCCAATTAAGGAATTGATTTACTACAACTTTGACCTGTGGACAGTTTCTCTGTCTTTCAACTGCTGCCATAGAGAGCAATAAGATCCCTCTTTATTAAATGAAGCTGCAAACAGATACTTTAACTCTGGATGTTTTGAATCAAAGTACACCTGCAATAGAACATCCAAAAATGATATACTTGGACACTGTACTGTATATTTCAACGCTTCTGGGCAGGTTTATGCATAGAATTTCTAGCCTGTGTTGAATTTATTTGGCACATGCTCTACCTGAAGCACCCTGCAGCTGCCACAGCAGGTGGTAAGTGATTGTTCTGTGTGAAATGAATGGCATTTACAGCTCAAGCCAACGAAATCGACACAGTCAGCCTTGTTGAGGGGTTAACTTTGCTTTGCAATAACAAGTACGTTATGAGCAGCTCACGAGATGTGAAACTGCTTGAGATAGCAGCATGGCTCACGGGAGGTGGCTCATTAACCTGGATCCTAAGAAAGCCTTGCAGGACGCCATGTTGATTGGGAGAGAGTCAAAAAGGTTATTTGATGTAGGGCATCTGATTATAATGTCTGTTTCACAGCACTGTAGTTGGCAGGGTCAGTCCCTAATATGTGTGATAGGTTAAAAATCTTGAAGCACAAACCTCTCAGATCACACTCTGAACTTTCCCAAAACGTGTGTGAGGACACTGGACCAGAAAAATCCAAAAGAAAAACAACTAATCTGTGTACCACCACAGTAGGGAATATGGGTCATTTCCTCAAAAAATATCAATATAAATTGGTGCATTAATGTAAGTACTAGAATGTGGAACACTTTAAAAGCAAATTCTCAAACTTTTTTGCCTCATTTGAATGTTACATTTGGCATAAATGAGCGTTATACTTTTATGTTTGCAAGGAAAATGTATAAAATATGCATGAGGCATCCAGATTTACAATCTCATAACATCCCCGCTCATTCATTAAGACCTAACAAACACTGCTGCATGAATGCACACAAACAACTCATCAACCTCAGAGTGAACAGCATGAATTCAGACAAATGGCCTTATCAGCTGAGATAATCTTTCATCTACGGTATGAACGGGGAAAGTAATACTAGGTTGTACTACTGTACAGCATAGTTAGATGGGTATGCAAATATTTGCAGTCGGAGCAGACCAATACATTGTTTAACTGTTCCTCACTATTTTATTCTTTTGATTTTGCTTTCATTAGGGCACATCCCAAATATCAAAGAAATCCAAAGCTTGACAGGCCTGCTGCACATAGTTAGTGTACAATTATTATTGTACAATTATTGTTCAGGGGAAGGGTTTTAGCAAACAGACAATTATTTCATGAAGTTGTATTTTATACTCCCGCTTTTACCTTATTGCTGCATGTCTAATTTTAAATAGCTATAATCTAATTGCCACTTATTAAAGTAAAGACGGTTTATAAAAAGTTCTCACAATTCAAAACTGGTGCACTAAAGACAGCAGTGAACTCAAGCACAGTTCGCATATTTATGCCACAGTATCCCCAAACCTCCATCTAAGACAAGAAATTAGACAAACCTATTTTCAGGCTGCCAGGCACAGCATCAGTGCTGTTTATCAAGCTGTCAAAAATTACATTTTAACTAGCCGTCTAGTCTGCTTGGCCCATATCATATGACCAGCCAGTTAAATTAAAGTGCATAGGGTTGTCTGTCTCACCACTGGGTTTTCCAGGCCTTAACTGTGGCTTACACAGCTGTTTCTACCCTCTTCTTCATCAGATACAAGGGGAGGGGCCCCTGAAAGCAAGACTACAACCAAACCATGAGGCAACTCTGTGGATATCAATCACTCATTTCTGACACTGATGCAGTATTTGCATGTATATTCACAGGTATGTTAAATTTGGCAAGTTGCCACTTCCCGGGGAACTGCATTGTTTGTTTGAGCCAGACTATTTCAGTGCGTGGTTTAGATTAATTGCTTGCTAAAGGGGAAAAAATATTCAATGTACTATTGAGGAAAAACAGCGTTACATAAGCCTTAATTAGAAAACCAAGTTCCACACCATATTTAACATCACAGCTTGTTGAGAAAATTGAGAATGAATGGCTTCAATCCATTTATTTCATGATTTCTCCCTCTCTTAATTTAGAAAATAAAATTAACCAAACCACAATAACTTCAAAAAAAGAAAAGAAAAAACCTTTGCCACTGGTAATAGATTAAGTTACAAAAGCTACAGTGAGGGACTCCAGGGTGTCACGCATGGCTGCATGTTTCTGTGGTGTGTCTGGATATGTGTGAGTGGGATCATCGCCGAGTGTGCATATTTTGTAATCCAGTTGTGTCCACGGGTGTGCCACAGCGTGTCTGTGAGTGCACATGGGCTCGAGCATTTGCTCGGTGTGTTTATTACCCTCTCAGATCTACAGCATGACTCATATTTCATGTCACATTTAGCACAGCTTCGAGAAGGAAGAGTCGGCTAGCAAAGTGCAAGTCCCCTGGTGAGTGGTGGTGAAGAGAGAGGAGCAGGAGGGAGGGGGGGCACTGAAAGTGCCGACAAGATCTCAAGCAAGACATTCTTGTATCTCAAACTGAACATGGAAAAGGACAGCGAAAGGAGGGGGAAAAAAAACAAAAGCGTCCCCTTAACTGACAAAAAAACAGTGGACGTTTAGTGATGTGTGGCTCAGGAGGAGGACAGGAAACAGTCTGATCCAACTGTTTGGGCCGTTTAGTTTTCTTTGAGTCTAACCTCTTGGTGGTGCCCCAGGGGAGTCTGGGAGCATATATCATCTGGCCAGCTCCTGGGCAAACCCTTTTTGCCTCCATCACTTTTTCCACTTTGAGAAATCGCCTGAATCCCTGCTGTCTTTGGATCGCTTCAGGGATTGCTTGCTTGTTTTTGCTGAGTCTAGATGGTTTGAAAATTGAAAAGCACTCCAACATGTTAGCTCTTATAAATGTTTTGCAACCACTGTAAATAAATGTTCTGAAAGGATTACTGTCAATGCAGCATTCAATGAGGATTGATATATTTTGCTTTAAACCCTGGAAATTAAACAAAAGACAATGAAAGAACTGTTATTCTAATTCAAGAGAATTCTTCAAGAAGATGGACTTGACTTGAAGACATAAATTATCTGGGGTTTCAAAAGGTGAAGAGTATAGAAGCTTTCTGCCGAAGCAGGAGGAAAAAAAGAGAAAATATAAGATCTAAATTTGAATATTTGCTATGAAAATATTAAACACTTGGCATGATGTTGATATTTTAAAACATAAAGTGCATGCCCTGTCTCCATACCAATCATTTTTGTGCAGTCCCTTACAGGTTTAGAACCAAAATGAACAATGACTTGGTGTCAAGCTGTTTGTGGATTCAAGAACTGAAAATAACAACAGAAACTCTAAGCTAATGTTGCTCTGAGTCTGTGTGCCTACAGTAAATGGTGCATGTACACAAATAAAAAACAGACTTGGCCAAAGCCAGCCACGCATTGTTTAGGGATGCCCATGAATGGTGGCAAGACCAGATTAACCATAGTTTGCATGTCAGGCACACGTTGGTGAAATTATAGCTTCCTTGTCATGGCACATCTGACTGTGTTTTTTTTTTTTTTTTGCACACCAGCCTGTTTCATTTGTAGTGCCTGTTCTTATTAGGCTGATGGAGTACAGAGCAGCAGCATCTGTGCCCCTCACCCCCATCCTCCATGCCTGCTAGCACTGCAAGGCCTGGGGCATAAAGCCACAGGCAGTGGGAAAGCTGGTGTCTGGGGTGCGGGGGAGGATTGTAGGGAGTGCCTCAGGGGTTCCCAGTTTTGCTTTACTTGTCTGGAGCCCAGGATTTCCATGACACGGGTGAACACTGGCATCGTCATGCATTACTGGGGATTTGAAACCGACGACAGACACTGGAAAAATCATTCCTGTGATCAAAATAAGAATTGTTTCATGGAGACAGGCATCGGGGGCGAAATTGCTTTTTAAAATCAGAGAGTGTGTGTCTATGCATCGTGCCAATAATGCTCCACAAACAGGAAACACTGACTGATTTATCAAATGTTTGATGAGGAAACCTTAAACGAGACAAGCTGATAAATGAAATACAAAACGTTACGATGAGATTAGATCATTAGAGTTTATGCATGCAGAGAAAATTCCTCAAACATCACAGCGGCCTTAAAAGTTGCAGAACAATTACCATATTGAACAGTAGCCTAACTGTTCCAGAAGGGTGTCACATTAGAGAAGGTCTCCCTTGTCTATTAAACTTTCTTTGAATACTGGTAGGTCGGCGATGAGTATGTGGGTGCATGAAGGGAGGTGAGTTTAAGCCATCACAAAGGAGACCTCAGTCGACTTCAGAGGGAGGATGACTGAAACTTTCAATCTGATGTCAGAGGGCATCCAGCAGATGAGACAGAGTTTGTGAGCCGTCTTTTGTGGAGGATTTGCCACCCAGCTCTGACAGAGGGGCAGAGGAGTCAAGCCGCCAAGGCCATGGAGAAGGAGCATCAAGGGGGACCCACAGCAGTGTTTTTCCTCTTCTACTGGAGGTTGCGGGGCAGTGGAGGAAGGGGTTATGTTGTATCACTGCCAGAGAAGAGCCCCTTGAATGTACAGATAGTCACCACCCAAGTGAATGTGACGCTTCTTAATTCTTTTGCTTGATATTTAAAACAAGTTTGCTTCCACACAGGATAAAAAGAAAGCACAACAAATTCAATACAAATCTCACTGTCTCAGACCCTCAAACACCAGGCCTGCGTAGATACAAAGAGAACCAAGAAAGGTTTAAATGCACCACTTCCAGCAAGGAAACCATTCAACTGTCATCAAAGGACTTGGGTGACATCCTATAAGAGCTATCCTCAGGGCACAAAACCACACTGGAAGAATTTTGCACCACCTTTAAGAGCTTGAATCTCACTGTCCAACTTTATGCTTTGAAGATGTAGAAAACTGCAATTAATCCTAAAGGGAAAAACATTAATTTTCCTCCAAACACTGCCTATTTCTGGAGCAAATGCAAAACTGGAGACAATTCTTTTATTCAATTGTGGGGTGTGCCGATATGTTGTGGTGATGGAAACCCCTTCATTTAACTCCAAGTAGTAACCGTAGGAACAGCCAAGACAGGATCTCCAAGCTTCCTACTTCACTCCACACAAAATGACGATTGAGGATTACCGCCAGGAAATGTTCAAGGACACATGAGACGGACCATTAGGCATGAGCATTTCAATTCTCCTCCATTCCTTTGGCCCTGTCCCCGTTCTCCCAGCCTGAGGTACCTCAATATCCAGCAGAGAACTGTTGTGACATCGCTCATATAAAAATCATGTCATCTCCTCTCCATTCAGAGTGTCCCCTCAGGTTAATGTATAGTGAAAAGAGAAAAGTGTGCCACCCTTTCAGACCCTGCAGTCATTACCAGTGCTTTCAGCTGGCATGTCTCATCATCCTCCCATAAAAAAAACTGCTGTGTCAAAGGTATAAAGAGACCATCTGTGCTATTTCCAGCATCCTTCCCTTTCCAATAAACCTTGTGTGAGAACTGAAAATTAGGGCAAATGCCCCACTTCTGATGATTCATCATGATAAATCACATCATGTTAATTTACTGGGACTGATGTAAAATCTGAGCTGAATAAGTCGAGCTTTCCATGCATAAAACGATCCCTACAAGATGTGTGGAGCACATTAGGCTCATGATTTCCACGTAAGATGCCCTTTTAAGCAATTGAACAGCAATCAAAATCATGATTGCCAATCGCCGTTGCCTCCAGATGAGCCTTCCCAGGCTCCAGCTTTTGTCTCCGGCCTCACTTGCTCACAAAGACAGCCGAACCTAACCCTAACCAAAAGCAGCTGGCCGCAGCGGCTACCTGGAAGTCTGCTTAGCTTTACCTAGCACTCAGTAATTACACGGCCATTAGGGCACCTCCCAGCACCAAACCACACAGAGGGCTTAATTCAAAAGCTGTCGGTGATTAATTACCAGTTTGCCCACCGAGTTGAGGACATCTGAGGGGGACTGGCACAACCGTAACTGTATCAGGCCACTGGGATTACACAAGCGGGAAAGGGGGGGTGTAACCCAGGTAGGCTACAAGGAGTTGAAAAGAAGTGATTAGGTTAATAAAGTTGTGGTATATATGTGTGTGTGAAGCGTACCAAATCTGGACTTGACAAAGCAAACAGAACAGATATTACTGCATCTGCTTCTGATTTTACTTTGAAATCAGAAGACATCCAGCTGATGTGACCCCCTGCTGCCCCTTGTCCTTGACCACCAGTATTGGGTGTTTAGTGGTGAAAAACAAATTCCAGCACATCACAAGAGCTGTATATAACGCTGTTTTCTCAAGAGCACTTCAGCCGGTGTTTAGCTGCCAGGCTTTTTGAAGCGTTCACTTCAAGAAATGCTGCCGAGTGAGAAAAGGGGATGTAAGGGAGGAGGTTTGAGGTGTATGGGTGCGTAAACAGGCAAAGAGCAAAGCGCCAGTGCTTGCTGACTGCACATTTTATTATAGTCCCATTAAACAACAGACCCTGCTTGGAATGCAGATCCCAGAGGAGGAGAAGGTACACAAAGAAAGAAAAAAGAAAAACAGCCCGCCAACGCTGAAACAATTATTAGAAGGAGACTCACTTCACGGAGTGGCACACTGAGTGGGTGTGACTTCAGATGTTTTCACACCAAGTTGATTTGACAGGTTTTCTTTTCCCCTAGACCCAAGACTATTTACACCAAAGACTATTTACACCAAATATATGGTGTAAAAACAGTTTTTCAGACTTCGTGCAGTCCAGAAAAACTGACTAGCGTTTAACATGAAAAATGTGGTGTGGGCCCCTATTAAATTCAACAGAAAACACACATGAGTCTACTGCTCTGCGAAGCTGTAATTACAGTAGGCACAACAGCGGTTTGAGGTAAATGCTAACATTGCTCACAGAAACATCACATTAAACACAAAGTGCTGCTGAAGCTGGTGGGAAAGCCTTCGTATTTTCGTAGGTATTTTGTCATAAACAAAAACACTGGGCAAATTCTGACCTGATGACGGCCTTAGATGAAAGGTTAAAGGATCACTCAAGTTTTCACAATTAATTTTTATCATCCTAAAAGTCAAAATGCTTTCAGTCACTCTGATAACTGACACTGGCTAATAACTGAACGACAGCGATACCAGACAGAGTTAGAATGACGAATGGCAACGGCAGAAACTTCACTTTCATTAACTAAGTCATCCGTGAGCGGCATGAATAAAATATACTTTGAGTTCACGACAGACTTTCTCCGATAAAGATGCCACAAAGTTCCTCTGATTCAGAAGCAACCTATAAAATATCCCCGAGCTATGGACCATTGCTCTGTCTATGCAACCACTCCATCTTCTTTGACAGCAATAAAGTGAAGACTGTGAAAAGCACATTATGGTCCTCCCCTCAAAGAAAGAAAGAAAAAAAGAAGCCACATCTGAGCCATGGGCTGTCTCCTCGACAGAAGAGAGGATAAATATTGAGTGAACCCATTCAGAATTCATAGAGTATAAAGATATTTGGCCTGAAAAATCCCACTACAGAGCTTTAACAAAGTATGGTACAAGTTGCATGTGTAATACACTTACACAGCAAGAGCATTACAATATTAAATCCATTACAGAGTCCTCTGTGTATATTGATGATATATGTGTTTTGCATGTAACCATAGTTCAAAAACAAATGGATATGTAGTGGGCATGAAAAAAAAAAAAAAAAAAGTAATCAAATTTGGGAGCATGACTAGTTGCCAGTTTCCAAGATCAAGCTTGGTGCCGCCTTGGTTTCTGCGTCGTCTTGCTTCATTTGATGTGAAATGTTTTCATTGTTTTATTTCTGCCCTTTACAGAAATGTGGTGGGAGAAAATAAATAGCAGACACATGATAGGGATTGAGAACAGAGAGCAGCATGATTGTGAGAGTCTCATTATGGTTAATACTTCCAGTACTTCTGGCTCTTTAATTCAGGCGTTTTCTGTCAGCAGACCGTGAGTGCGAGTCATTCGCAATTGATAAACCACTTGCGAAAACTAAAGAATTTGCGCCATTCATTCATTATCACTTTCCCTGGTCTAGTTTCTTCTTTCATCTATGTCTGATTACAATACACGTAATAATCCTTTTTATTGTGTTGTTGCACGTATCTATAAGGAGGGGTTTTGGGGTTTTTTTTTTTCCTCCAACAGAGAGGTCAGAGGTCAGGGTCAACAACAGAAGACTCCCTGGCTTCAGCTGAGATTCAGCACCTTACTCAAGGATACTTCAGCCCTGTAGCATAGATGCTTGCTGACACCTAGATCCAACCGCAAGGCTACGCTGCTCCATGTCCCAACTATGCCTTTTCCAGAGAGGTCACTTACAGTATGTTCACACTTACTAGATCACATTCCCAGCTGGAGTTGACTGAAGCTGTGCGGACAGATTCCTCTACATCAAACTTTTAAAAGTTGTGCGAGCACGTCAGCTTCCTGCAGCATGAAATCTGCCTCATAGTTCAGCCGTGCAGAGAGAGGAGACTAGCATAAGGTCCACATGTGGCTCAGTGAGAGCGCTTGGAGATGCTGCTGATGGGTACACTGACGTGTTATTTATGGAGGCAAGAGAGGAGGCTTCATTCTGATTTCAAGGACTCCTTTTATCTCATTTTAAAAGGGGCTGAGGATTCTCTGACAAAGCTTTGGGATTCTGGAAACCTGCCCGTCAGTGACCTTTTAGGCATTTATTTGAGTTAATATTTCACATGACTATCAGAAAAGGTATAAAAGGGCTATGAGCAAGTTTTACATCCTTTCAGATCGTTTTTAAATGGTTTATTTAGATCACAAAACATTTCCCTCAACTCACTGAAGAACACTTCATCCTTCAATTAAATAGCACACAGCCCTCAGCTGATCTGTAACAAGAGGGAAAGAATCTTGATGGACTCAGAAATTGTTAAACTCCATCACCTTGCATAACTGCATAACTTCAGAATGGATATTGGCCTATGTGGTGGTATTTTTTTTTATCCAGACTGTGCCTGTAGTATTCATTCCATTTCAAATGTTCCATCTTTTTCAGTGCGTTCAAGCTGGAGCTGTCAGGCACATATTTCACTGTATTTTTCCCCCAGAGATACTGACAATGATGCACAGTAGTGACTACCATGACAACATTTAAAAGTCTGAGAAAATGTGATCTTACAGCTCATATTCTGCAGCGTTCCCTCTAACATCCTGGAGCAAAAGCTCCCACACTCATGCACCGACTAACCCAAACCCTGACTCCATCCCCAAACGACCAGAACGCTGACCCACACTGAAGGAATAAATGTTTCCATCTACTGGTGGGAAATGTGAATTTCATGTGGCTGTTTTTTTTTTCTTTCCAAGTGGACAGACAACATCACAAGTCAAACCTTTCAGCAGCTCTATGTATAGACCACTGTTAAATACCATTCTTTCTGTTAAGTGTATTGCCCATTCAGCTGTTTGCATCCTTCACAGCAGACCTCCCCAAACTATCAACACTATCCAGACAAACTGTCATGTGTCATCAGTTTCAATTAAATAAACTAAGAACCTGTTCAGAAAGCTCCCATTCATTCTTACATCAGCTGTAGTCTGAGTCAAACAGGCTTCAAATACAGTGTCTCACACACACACACACACACTCATACACACAACCACAAGTGCACAATGAATTGGGGAAAGTAGTTTCCTTTACCTGGAGGGCAGTTGCATTCAGGTGATGCTTGTCTGGCGGTGCGAATCTTGACAAAATTTTCATAGGAGCGCTGAAATTTTAAAAGAATGTCATTTTCATTTTTGTGCGCATGAATTTAAGTTAAATTAAAGTATCTGGTGGTAATTTTGCCCGGCTTGCTTAGTGAAATAGTGCCAATTAAACGGCTGAAAACAATTAACTCATGGAGAGCAAGTGCAAGAGCCAGTCTTACCTGCGAGAGCAGCTCGTCCACTCTTTGTTGGATCAATGAATTAAAATCATCCATGGTGTAGCCAGGGGCACGGATAAAGGTGTGCTCGCCATTCCCACTCTCCAAATCCACAACCCGGTTCTTAATATCAGCTGCGTTAATGCTCAGAAAAATGCAAAAGGCGACGGACGCCACTGAAAATAAAGACGAGACTATGTTCAGCACTGTTGTGCGACAGTATTGCCGCTTCTGAGGCGCCACTTTCTCCATCTTTTCCACGCACTTTGATGCTCCTCGTGCCTTCGCGATCTCCATTTAACTATAACTACACGCGCTGTTGGGAGCAAACTGCATCTGGCGCGGAGTCACGAATTTATGGCACACTGCGTTGAGTGTGTGTGCGTGTGTGTCTGTGCGCCTGCCTGGCTGCCTGCGACGCGGCGTTCACGTACAGTGACTTTGTGGTGACAGCGACAGACGAGTGGAGGCTCCACTCCTCTCCAGCCAAAGCAAGTCAACCTGTCTTAACGGCGCGTTGTGGCTCCTGCAAACTTGTTGCACCGACCCTTGCACGGTAGTTTAGTGCAGAGGAAAAATGCTATTGTGCACAATAAAGTAGAAAGAGAGACTGGGGGAATAGAAGGCTGCGCGCATGTAGTGGAGACGGCATTACCACTCGGAGCTTTTCCACGGTGCGAGCGTGCTCCCCCTCATTACGGCAACAACACGCCTCCAATCTGTCCTGACTGATTAACATAATTTATTGACTCGCTCCTTTTGCGCTCTTACACTCGAGTACAATTGCCACCCGTTGACGTGAAGTGCAATTATAGGCTATTGTACTCCTGTGAGATCTTCAGTTATGAAACAACAGAACGCTGCGTAAAGAGCCAGATGCATTTTGTAAATTTATGGTTCAGTGTAAGGGCGCAATAAAACAATTAACATTTAAGATAAGAAATCAAACATGGTTTTATTTTATTTTTTTATTTTATTTTTTTACGTTTACTCCAACCACTGTAAGGTAATCTTAACATATTGGTTTTGTCCATGGCGCTGCGTAAAAACGCAAGAAAACCATAAATGCTCTGGGATGGGTGGACAAAGGCACTCACTAAACTCTCCAAGTATGAGAAAGGAGCAGGATGTGCTCTTTTGGTTGACTATGTCCAAAAGATCTCATGTGGAGAACAGAGAGCCATAAAGCCCAGCAGCGCTCAGACAGAGATGCGCCTGTGGCGTCGAGCGACCCCACAGTCTGTCTCCCTTCTGTCTGTTTGCTGCCTTGAATTCTGATAAGATGTCAGTTAATATCTGTTTCATGGATTTGGTTACTGTGATAACACAAGCAGACAATGCGCACAAACCACAGATAATTAACTTCACATGAAAAGTGGAAAACGTGGATGAAGATTCCGTGTTAGAGAAGCTCAGTTCTCTGAGATTCCTGCAGAGCTTCCAATCTAAAATACAGCGGTGAAAAAAAATAATTCCAAACATTTTTGCACTTTGCATCGGCTCTTATCCACATTCATGACAGAGCTGTTTGTTTGAATGGCACAGTGATGATCTCCTATGTTTACAAGGCTTTGGCACCACCGTCTGGCTCACATCAGCATCAATACAAGTGCTGTCTTTGTTAATGCATCAACACTGAGGGCTGTTATATAAAGCTGATGTGCAGAGCGTTGCTCTTAATTTGAGGAACTTTTAAGCTCTAACATCACATCTGTCTCTCTTCACGGTTCACTCGTTTTGAGATAGCTAAATGTATTCTGAATGATTTGAATTATACAGAATACAGAAGGCAGTTTTTCATACGCAGTCAGATTTTCTAAATGGGAAATGACTTCAAATATCCAGAAACTTCCCCGGACTCCTGACTTCATATTCCAAGGTTCCTCTTTCCAGCCTTTTTGCATTTTAATGCTCCTCTGTGAAAATATGTCCTCACTCCAAATCACTCCGAATAAATGGATGGAGTCTAAATGGACAAGTGCACGCAAGTCTGAGAAGTCAGTGTGGATGTGACTTAACCGTTCATCAGGGCAGTTTGTGTCTCTTTTATGCTCCTAATATAATCAAGTACATTCTACAATAATATGATTCATAGTTGTTGCTTAACGGCCTGCACATCCATGGTAAATGCACACAGGTGATTTGAATTATTTTACCTGATTAGGCCTCTGTAGGTGTAAGACCGCTTAACTGGCACCTCCCTCTTCTGCTAACTCCTCTGCACCTGTCAGGGCGGGACACATTAACCCTTTTGTAATTCTTATTGGTAGACGTGACCTCATGTAATGTCCAGCTCCAACCTAAGCAGGGGTCTGATGAGCCAGACTAAGAGAAATGAGTGTGACTGAATTCAGTAGCTAACGTGCATTTGACCTTTGAACAGGTGTTTTGATAAAGGTACTCATTAAACAGCCAGCATACAGGGGTCAATGCTGTCCCCTAATCCCCTTACATTGTAAGTCCACCTCTGATTAAGTAATTCCTCCCTAAGTCTACAAGTGTGCTTTTCACAGCTGATTAACTCCATTGTTCAACTGTGCTTTGTTAGTAATTAAATAAGTTGAATCATTTACAGACCTGATGTATGCTACAATTATCTCCTACAACTGAAAACGAGTTGAGGCTTATAATCATGCTCTAAATAAACACTGTCTCAAAGACCTTTCCACACTGCAAACAATACAATATCATCAGTACAACATACTGGTCATCTAAAATGTCAGTTTACAAACAACAATAAAAATAGAAAGTTTGCATCTTTACTTGTGAAATCGCGTAAGATTTTTTCTTTTCTTTTTTTTTTTTTATTAAAAAAAATTTATGTGGACCTAATGGTCTCTCTGAGTAGGTCTTTTATTAATCTTTGGGCGCCATCTAGTGGACAAATACTGCAACACCCTTGATTTTATAGATGCAATAATCCACAATTCAGCATCTGTGCGTTGCAAAATAACCAGTGACTACATCTGTTTCAGAAACCTTGGGGTCGGTCACAAGTTCACATTTCCCTTTAGTCCACGTTGTGTATGTGTGTTTGTGCAAGTGTGCAGGCTTATATCCTCTCTCTGTCTCTCTCTCTCTCTCTCTTTTTTTTCTGGACATGACCACAGAGTGACAGATGGAGTCCTGCAACCAAGTCACGCTGCAAAATGCGCAAGTGCACCTTTTATATTCAGCATATTAAAAACACACACACGGACACACACATAATCTCTCATCAGCTCAACCGTCTGATGCCACTTGATGTTACAGCTTGGAGTCACTTTTTAAACAGTGGCCGCTCCACTCTGTGGAACATCACTGTCCTCTTTACGCGCCAGAAAAGCGCATCATCACAAGCTGCGTCCTCTCCTTGACAACCGGCCCGCATTTGAGAGTAATCCACTGCTGTTTATTTTTAGAAGCTCTCGGGCCGCTGCGTGCTACTCTCGCTCAACACAGACACACACACACACCCCATGTCCCTCCGGTCAATAATTCATAATGCTGTAGGCCTGCAGCGAAGAGTCAGGGAGCAGGCTGCTACAACTGCGAGGCACAGGACGCCAACAAAATAAAACCCCAAAACTATGAAGCAGCAGCGCACTAACGGCTGTCAACAAGCCACACCATCAGTGAGGTGAGGTGATCTTTTTCCTAATGTTTTCTTGGTGGGATCATGGATGGGCTTTCCTGCAGGAAAACACAAAATACTAGCTACAGATCTGCTTGTGCTTTGTTGTATTTTTTCAAATTTGACATCATTTTCCAGTAGAATTATTGTGAGCTGTAGTTGCCAGAGCTGTTTGTTGTGATATGTGTGCAAAACACAGTGATCAGGCTTTGTCCTGCAGGGGGTTTAATGCTTATGCTATATCTTCAGCTATGTCAGTAAATGTTAACAAAAAATATTTATGTTTGGACTGTCTTTGTGGGCATGAAAAGAAAAGAAAGAATACAGTGTTATTTTACTTGACAGTGTTTTCCTTAACGTTTAGCTTATTTGTATCTTCTGTTTTATTTTACTTCTGAAATCCTGTGTATTTACTTACGTTTTGTCTTATTGTAAAGCACTTTGAATTGCCTTCTTGCTGAAAAGCTAAACAGTATACTAAATAAACTTGCTTTGATGTCCAGGAAGCACTCCAGCTCTCAGAGAGCCCAGACACTGCCCTCCATGACCACAGAGTACCAGGAGAGGTTCCTCCCTCCTCACTGCCACACTACTGTCGTCTCAGCCTTGACGCTGAAAAACCATCCACTGAAGGGGATGGGTGACGATGGGACCACTTTTAAGTAAGTTCTTCGTCACTAGATACACGTTTGTAGGAGTATGTTGAAAGGGGAAATACCTTATATGCATCTACCTAGCGTAGATGCATATGAGTTCTATAATTTTATTTATTTATTTATATTATTACTAAAGCAAAAATGACAAATTTCACATCATAAGTGTGTGTTTCAGGTCATACTATGTTGCCCACAAATGGAACAAAAACCCACAAAAGGAGCCGCTGTCGTCTTTGCCACTCAAAGGCCACCAAAGATGCAGCAGTGCTCCTCAGGATGCTACTGAGGACTACACATCCGTGTACCAGAGTAAGTGGCTTAAACATCACTAGAGTCGTTCATTGCAGGAATATAAATCACATCCCGATTCAAATCCGCTCTCACTGTCTTTTATTTGCAGATGATTTCCGAGAGTGGGCAATAAGCAAGCGCCAGCCGTGTAAGCTGAATGACAGCTTAAAAGTCAAACTAGGATTAATTGTCCCAAGAGGTACTCCAAAAGAAGGCCACTCCCAGAATATATCTGTGCAAAGGGATGCCAACTCCAAACCAGTCCCACAGGAAGAAGAACCAAAACCAATTGAAAGCATCACGAGCTACAGATCTCACTACATCACCCATCCAGTGCAGCCCAGGATGCGCAGGGAGAAGCCTATGAATCAAACCAACAAAGGTCTGCTGGCCTCCGTTGGGCCAAAGTTTGCCTGGCAGATAAACCAAAAGCTTATTGATGGAGAGGATGAATTCTTTCAGCAGTTCAAAACCTGGTCCCTTGAAACCAAGTTCCATGGCAAAGGTAAAGCCAAAGTGTCCAGTCCACCAGCAGATCACAAGGCATTTGTGTCCACAGTACATGTGAACTACAAGCCACACGAGTGCCAGCGCACAGAGCCCATCCAGCCGTCTGTGCAAAGCAGGGAGAAAGGCAGGGAGCCTTTTCACTCAATGACTAGCATGAAGGAGGATTGCAAATTCTGGGACACACTGCAACACATCCCCATTGTCCACAAAGAAGAGATGGAGCAGTCTAAGAAAACTCCCCACTCAGTGTGCACACCTAAGCCTGCTGAAAGATGCAAAACAAACCCAAAACCTTCAAACGCCCATTCCAAGCTGAATGAGACGGCCGCCTCTAACTCCAGAGAGAAACTTCAACGTCCTGCTGAGAATGGAGCATTTTCAGGTTTTGAAAGCATCTCCAGCGGGACTGAGGAATCCAGGATGTACTGGTCCACCTCTTTGGACAGAGGAGTGACTTGGCCTGATGGCGACACTTGTGATGACCTGTCTCAGCCCCAACAAATAATCAGCTGCATGGTTTCGAGCAGAAGCTAAGGCTTCCCAGAGACCAAGCTGCTGACAGGGTGTGATGCTGTCACACATTACCTCAGATAGTCTCTACCATCACCACTAATAAAAGCAATAAATGGAACTGAAATGACGTAATGGCAGCTATTTTTATACTACTACTCTTCAGCACTTCTCATTTTGAGTGTTGCGTAATCTACAAAATTGAAGGCAGTTCATATTCAGTTTGTGAAAGAGGTTCTCATAAGATACACAGCTAAACATTTTCTGTCACAACATATATCTTCTATCATGAATGGACAGCTGCTGCCAGTAACTTGGCAGAGGGAGATAAACTGTTTTTATTTTTTTACTTAAAAATAGTTTCAGCTCATCATTTCAAATGGGGTCAACTCTCCAACCAAAGCACAATTATCATATACATAAGACTGAATGCATTTATGTGGATGCATTTCATTGTTTTGAAGAACATTTTTTTTCTCCACACAAAGTTCAAGAGAAGCACAACTGTACTGTAAACATATAACATGAAATATTGCAATCATAAAATAATGAAATTTTATTTAAAAAAAAAACAAGGAGGCAGATATAATTCATAAGGAATTATTTTTGACTGGGAGAACTTTGAAATGTTATATTTACATCATATACAAAGTGTTCGCTTTAAAAATTCAGAAAAATGTTGCCCAAATGTCACTATGGTTAGCAGCATTCCACATTATCATGGGGGCTCCAGTGCAAACAACAGATAAGGGGACGTTTTAACTCATTTATTGTTGTTCGAGTCTTCTTTTAGCTCTGTTCCAGCTACAGAGTTAAACATGTATGGTTGTAAAAACAAAACAAAACAAACCAAAAAAAAGATTCAGCAGCGCTCAGTCTTCTTGGAAACGGATGTGCTTATTAGCCTCCTTGGCCCGCGCGATGATGATTTTTTCTGCTTTGGATATGAGCTGAAGTGTGACAAGAAAGTAAGGAATGACATGTTTGTTGCACATAATCAAAAGGGAGGCACAGCTCTGACTGTTGTGATGGCACGTGTCTGTGTTCATATGCCAAAATGATCCCAGGTATTAGAACATATCCAAAGATGAACAGCATTCAGAATAAGCTACTTACAAAACATACATTTACATTTATATTTATATTTATATTTATATTTGCAATTTCAAATATGTGTGTGTGAAGTCTTCATTATAATGTCTGTCAATAAAATACCGCAAATACAACATTATATGGGTTTATAAGGGATTATACAACACAACAACATGTATGTATTATCGGCCAATACTGATCTATGACAGATATAATGGTATCGGCATGTTGTTCAATATGAAAGCTTTTTTTTTTTTTTTTTACAGAACATATTGCAGAAAATGATGCTCGAGTTAATTCAGAAATGGTGTTATCACAGCTTGTCCAGCAGAGTGCGCTCCGACCGCATCATTCACAACAGAGTCGCTGTCTTCACAGGAAATTGTAATCCCATTTGTGAAATATATTACATGGAGAATTAACGAACATTAACGACCCCATTGTTTCCCCTTTTCAATACACTACTGTAACATATGTACCTGTGTGTGTGTATAAAGAATATCAGAATCGATAACAGAATTTTTTTTTTTTTTAACTCCCTAAAATCGGTATTGGCATCAGCCACAGAAATCCAGTACTGGTCGGACGTGTGTGTATATGTATTTTTAGATGTGAAACTTTAAAGGGCGATCTCACCTTCTCTGTACCCCGCTTCTTTTCTCTCGGACGATTCAACTTGACCTGGCGGTCGACTAGGATCTTCTGCCAGTACCTCTGCTCATGGTCGCCTTTCAGAGGAATTAAACAAACAATGAAACCTGATGGGCGCTGTCCCGATTAATTATTTTCACCATCGTCAATTATGAAAGCCAGTGTGTCAGCTCAGTCATGCACATCCTCTCCTCATTTAGACCAGAGGTATGTGTGCATTTGGATTACACAGAGTGTAGTACACATAAAACAAACACCTTGAAATGTAGAAATGAAAATTTCTACCTGAGAGAATTTCAAGCTTCCAGCTGTGCTCCTTCAGCAGCTCTGCTCTGGCGTCACTAACGGCTTTTGCTTCCTCTGCGGTGTGAAAGCGGAGGTGACCCTCGGCATCTCCCTCCAAGATGTCAATGTATGCCACCGGTGATATTTTGCACAAGGCGTCCTAAACACACACACACACATCTTTTTTAATTACGTTTCATAAGTTGAACTTTATATAATGATAAGCTGACGGCTGCACTGGGTTATACTGTACTTTGATGAACTTCCTCCCTGGTAGTGGCTTGTTGTCTGTAATCTTCATGATGACACCACTGATAAACTGAGGGCCCTGGTTAGGTGCTTTTTCACTTTTGTTAGTCTTCTCACCTGGATAAAAAAACACACACATACACAAACAAATCAACATTAATGAATTAAACCAACACTTGTACATTTCAACATGTGTTTCTCTGATTTTGGCAGCTCGGTGCCATTAAATCTGATTTGTGTGTTTGGAATAATACTGTAATGTCAACACTGTTAGGAGGTGTTTGTGCTAATGACATTACTGTATGTTGGCACACTGACACAAAGTGAAACATCTTAGCACTGAAAGTAAAATAAAAAGGATTTTTTGTTAAAACTCCAGGACAAAAGGGCAAAGACTGTCATTATATTTGGAAACAAATGTTTTCAGCATAAAGACTTTGTTTCACTTCGTTTTCTTTTTGCTTTACAAACCATGGGAATATTGACGGGGTCAAATCGCCCCCGCTTATCGCAGTCATTTTTGTGCTGAATTGTCTCTGTGTTAAACAAGCAATAATGGAAAGTTTATTGGTTTCATGTACTTAGTAATGTAAGTACCAGTGGAGTTTTCCCCAGTTCTGGTAGCCTGCGATTTGTCCATCTGAACTCAAATTACTGGGAATAGACAAAACTCACCGTTTCCATCTTGAGGATCCTTCTCTGTCGTCATTAGACTCTTGTGCTCTTTGTGATCAATCTTACTAATGCACTTCTTCAGCGACGCCATGCTGCGCTTCTGCAAGGTCAAATACTCCTCCTTCAGATGGAGCCACTCTTTCCTTTACGTGTTCAAAAGAGGAAGAAAGATGCCCATTCGTGATATTTTTATTCTGAAGGGGTTTTCAGTAATTAATCAAATCGTGATGATGCAAGAAGAAAAAGGGATGTAGGATTTTACTTGGATAGAACACGCAGTGGGATGACCTCCTCGCCAATTTTCAGTTTCTCCTTGTGTTTCTTTTTTCTCTTCCTCTTTGCTTTAACTGTTGAATCATCTCTGTTTTCTTTCCCTTCCTCAACACCTCTCTCCGTGTCACTTTTTATGGGTGGATCTAACAGAGGAATAACAGTTAATACAACAACAAAACTGTGGTTTCATTGCTGTAAAAACACCTCATCATATACCATGTATGTTTAGATTGTGAAAATTAGAAGTCATGAAATTGGAAAGGATTAGGTAGAAGGAAAAATATGTTTCTCTTTTTCTTTTTTTTTGTTTTCAAAAGTGTTAGAATTCTTTTTCCAGCATTGTGGACCAGTGGAAACTATGATCACTTACCAATCTTTGACACATCTTTCTTCTTTTCTCCAGCTTCACTTTCACTGGTTTTTCTAATCTTAGATGGTACTTCACTGTCTGATCCCCCGACTGTCTGTGACCGTCGTCTTTTTTTCTCTGACAGTTTGCCCGGTGTCTTCTGACTGCTGGCTTCCTCCAGTTCAAAATCCCCTGCTGCTGAGTGCTTCCTCTTCTGCTCTGATGGTTCTGCTTCCATTGCATGCTCTTTGGCTTCTTCTGCAGGTGCTGGTACTGTGGCACCTTCTTTCTTTTTCTTCTTCTTTTTCTTTTTCTTCTCCTCTTCTTCACCTATAGAACATGAATGTCACAAAGCTGGGGTGAATATAACAAATTGCACCAACAGCCTTGATATTGTCCCAGCATTGGATTTCTCATGAATCAAGAATTTTAATGGCAGAGAGAAGCAGTCATGTAAAAGAAATGCAGCACTTTTTTGATTGTAATTAATTGTACCTGATGGTGGAGGGTCACCTGGCAGAGGAATAGCCTTCCTACTTTTCGTCTTGGGGAAAATCCCTGGTTTCCTTGGAGCATCTTCAGGGGGGTTGTTCAGCATCTGTTTCAGAGATCAGAAATTCCCTTGAGTTTTCTTCCTGCCAAAAATAAAACACTGGACTGACATAAGCTATCATGTATTTCAGGCAATGGTGCTATATTCATATTAGGTTTTCACCTCTATGGCTTTCTGGGCTTGTTCCACTTCCTCAAACTCGACAAAAGCAAAACCCTTGGAGTCACCAGAAGACTTGTATCTGGGGATACTAACATAAACCACATTCCCACATTTTGTGAACACTCTTTCTATCCAACTGTGGGTCACATCCTTGGGCAAAAGTTCCTTGTAGAAAAAAAAGAAAGAAAGAATTGAATTAGTATGTTATCCAAAACTATTTTTCTGGCAGGCATGTAATATTTGTCAAAACAACCAGCAAGAATATGTGGGTCAAATAAAGACAACGACAGAAAATGTTTTTTACCACATAGACTGTGCGGCTGTCTGTGTCATTTGGTACGTCTCCAATTGGAAGCTGACGTCGCACTTTATTACCTTCCAAGTTAACCTGGAACACAAAAATCAGTAAGTTGTTTTTTGGAAGTGTAAATTAATTTGAACTTTGTCATAGAGACAAGAATAACCTCCTAAATTATGCAAACACTGTAAAAATAGGACAGTTATGAAGTGGTTCTTTTAAAAAAAGTCATGAAAAGAAATTCACAATACAGTACCTCAACTACAGATGAATTTTTCAGTGCCCTTGCAATCAGCTTGGTGTCAGTCGTCAGCTTTTTCATTCGATTGAAGCTTGCCAACACAGATATATCAACATCTGTGACACATTAAAAATGTTATTATTTTTTTGTTAGAAATAGAGTCTGATGACTTCATGTCATGAAGGACAAACAGACAAACATATAGGACAAACAGATTTTTCAAGTCTGCCTTAATACACTACTCATATATCATTTATTGAGTTTGTAACTAGTCACTGCAATAATTCCTCCTGTCTCCTGCTGTGAACGCCACTCCACTGATAAAAAGCTGAAGCTAATCTAAGGCTTCAACCTGTGACTATTTCAGTGCACATATGGCATGTGAGTACTGTAATAAGACAGCCTTGAGAAATTCCTTGGAAAATGGATAAAGTACTGTTGATAGCCCCTTACATCCATCGTCTGACTCATCTATGAGTTTTTTCAGAAAGCGGTCTTTGTGAAGGTTGACATCTCCGAACCAGAACTCCACCTGCTTCTTCACATCACCCAGCAGCTGTTTGACTCGAGACCGCTTCTTCTTTTCTGTCTCCTTGTTCTTACTGCTGGACTGTGCAGCACCAGCATCATCAGTTCCCCTCTCTGTGTCAATCATCCTGTAGCAGGGACTGAAACACAGGCCAGAAACACACACTTCTAAAACTGCATTGGAAGTTCAGCAAGCTTTTAGCTTGTGCCCTTTTATCTTGCTGGTAAAAGCAGAGCCAAGAAGTGGAGTTGCTAAAATTAACCTTAATTTACACAGTCAAATTCACAGGTTGTACTAGCACTACAAAGCATCCTCCACCCCTCTACAGAATACACAGCGTGGTGAACACGCCCATTAAATATAGTATCAATATCTCATATTAGTTAGAAAACACACCGCTAACTTCATATTTTGCACCTTTTAACTAAGCTATAAGTGTCTGCTTAACTAGCCAATAGCCAGTTGTCTGTTAGCCATCATCACCTTTAGCAAACTGCTATCGAAGTTAGTACGACAATTGGCGGGTAGTGACATTTTTAAAAATGCTACAGTCATGGCCACTGCTTTTCAAAATCCGTCAAATCTCCGCTTAAAATCCAAACGACACAATAATTTACAAAACTCACCCTATGTGAGAGGAGGAAACAGTTCAGTTTGATGCTTAGCACGCATAAAAATAACATAAAACAGCAGCTACCCTGCGACGTTCAATCAGACGTCGCAGAGTAAATTCGTCATACCAGAGCCCACAGCAAGCAATGTAAACCACTTCCGCTGAATTAGTTCAAAATAAAGTGCAAAATACTCTTAGTATGTGTTTGAAGTTTCAGCTGTTTATTCACAATTGTTCTCAAGTTCCAATATCCATAACAATACAACAATAACATTTAATAAAACTGGTTGGTTACAAATAAAACAACAGAATACAAAGCTCTTCACAGAAAATAGATTCACTAGCATTCTAAACAAAAACAAAAAGAAAACACATCAATACCAAAAGAAAACTCAATAAATAAAATAGCCGATGTAGCTAGTGTAGTATTTAATTCACCGTTTCTGTAGTTTAACATAAAAAAAAAGAACTTTTTTATGTTAAACTACGTTTAACTTGCATGTGACATGATTTGTGCTTTTAGTTGGAAGAGAAAGAACACCTCATCCGGGCTAAGCTCGACTTAGTAGATTCATTGGCCCTTTTCCAGTAACGTTTGGCGAACGTATTCTGAGGTGTATTTAATCTTTTTTAACTGTGCATCTTTTTTACGATGGGGGTAGGAACTGAAAGAAAACAATTTGAAAAGTGCTCTGAAAGAGATTACACTATTTTTAGTGTTAGTAGTGAAAAAAATCACATGGCCGGTTAGCTCAGTTGGTTAGAGCGTGGTGCTAATAACGCCAAGGTCGCGGGTTCGATCCCCGTACGGGCCAGTAATAGCTTTTTACGACCCCCTTTTCCAGACTTACAGCTGATATACTGTCTTGTGTAGTCGTGCTTTTGTTCAGCAACTGTTAGAGCTGGCTAATGCAGAACAAATCCTCTTCATGACTGATGCACACCCCCTTCCCTTGAAAAGAAAAACAAATCTTGTCTGGATGCAAATTAACTGTGCACTTAAACTCTGTTTATAAGCTTACAACTTTAGGTGAGTGTAGACTTCTGCATGTCAGAGATTCAAAATACTCTCAAACTTTTGGAGCTTCTTGCATACATCCTCTTCAGTGCAGGACTCAATCCTGTGCTTGATGAGCTGTGATAGTTGCTTGTAGAAGGTCTTCGCCCACTGGGCTTCTAAGCAGTGGGCTGATACGTTGCACACTTTATGGAGTACCATCACTAGCTTCTCGTTGCTGCTGACCTCACACCGCTTGAAGACCCATTGCCCCCACGCCTCCCACATTTCATCATCTGTGAAGTTCACAGTAATGCTTTCTTTGGAGCACCAAGACTCTGGTTCTGTGTCAGTCAAGTCATTCCAAATGGCGCTGTATGGAAAAGGAATCAACAGAAGCTTTAGAAAAACCTAAACTGTTGATATGATTCAGAATACTTTTCTTGGAAAAAGAGTAATTAACTCACACAACTTTTTTCAGAGGATCTGGGGTCAAGTCACAGAGTGAGAGCAGACCTCTGGAGCTCACTCGGTTTCCCTCCATCCTGTGAGGGCACACAGGTACGAGTAATATATCCTGAACAATGTTTTAAATGTTTAACACCCTTAGAATCAGGAAACCGTCAAATATGAAAATATGTTCACTATCTGGATCCCCTGTGCAAACCCAACTGCTCATAGAAATAGGACAGATAATGAGCTGTAACCAGTGCTCAGTCAATAAAGTCTTTTTTTATTCATTTCATTTTCCCATGCAATGGACTTAATGTTCAATGCAAACTAACAAAGGATTCCATTCTTTTAATTTCTTTGGTATGTCTGTGTTCAACCTTGTAGTTACCATTAATCTTAAAATACAGTAACAGAACATTCAAAGGGACAAAAATCTGTTTTCTGTCTTACATTTATAGCAGTGGTACTGACCTGGAGGATAGTTTGACAAACAGCAATTTTACTGAATTGTGTCTTGAAGGCTGCCTTTGCAAAAGATGGCAAAAATAACAGAATTGTGTTTTCTACATCGGTTTATCCTTGTCAGATTTAAATCACTGATGATTCAGACAATCACAATCATCGTTTGGGTGGATAGAGTTTCATTTCTCCAAAATATTTAACTGACGTATTTTGGCATTGCCATGCTGCTCGCTTCTCTTACCACAATTCTTGAAGCTTTTTTTTAATCCGTATGGCATTAGAAAGAGCCAGCAGTTCATCATCACCAAGGTTTGACCATCCAATTCTAAAATGGAGGACAAAAAGTGAAACGTAGTTTGGGTGTGTTTTTTTCTTTCTGAGAAAAAAATGAGTATATTCTCTTAAATAAAGAATGGTTGTGTTCTTCATTTGTCACCTAGTACTTGAATTCTTTTGATAAACAAAGAATAATATGAATGGACATCTTACCCTAGGTGAGTTATACTATCTGACTCTTGCAGCACATCAGCAATGACCTGAACTGTGTCCATATTGAGGTTGTTTTCTCCAAGCCTTTTAAGTGAAATAGTTATGTCAGTACACAAGCCATGAATTCCATATTTTGTAGTCCAATAATGTCCTCACTTCACAATCATTTAATGAAAAGAGGAAAAGACACAAGCAGAGAGCTGTGATTTGATGTATTCAGGACAGGATTTGTAACCTACAAGGAGCTGCAATAAAATAAAAAAAGACAATGAAAACTTGTGTGATCAGAGAATGAGTCGATGTAAACCAAATTTTACCTGGAACTCACCAAAGACTCTCACATCTAAGCAGCAGGTGTTGAATATCTCTTAGTGCCTCACAGCTTACTCCAGTCCCTGTCAGATCCAGCTCTGATATTTTGCCCTTTGTGAAGTTTAGGAAGTACTTGATAGCATTGTAATCCATTTGGGATAGTGTTTCATCACTAACATTAACTCTGAGCATCTTTGGTTGCACAGCAAGGGCTAATGAGGGGTCCTGTTGCTCAAACAGGCAGTGCAAATGATTCAGGATATGAGCCCCGTTGTCACAGAGCATTGTAACTTCTCTGATGAGTCTTTGACAGTGAGTGTCCACTTTTTCTTTGTGGTAACACAGCCCCAGCTGCCTTGACAAAAGACTAGCATTGCGTTCAGAGAGGACTCCGGACAGGAAGCGGTTGAAAAGGTCCAAATGTCCACTGTTTGTCCCCTCTCCAGGACTTGCAGCTTGCTGCAGTGAATCAGGTAAAGGGTGATCGGTCACTGCACAATAAACTGCAGCAAGGAACTCTTGAACAGTAAGGTGCGCAAAGGAGTAAACCTCTTCCGTGCAGCCCGGCTCTTGTGCTACTGTCTTGTCAAGGAAGGTACTAACAAGGCTGCAGCCCTCTAATGCTGCAACATCTTTGTCGCTGCTGTAGAATAATGTTTGATGCTCCATCAACTTCCTGAAGGCAAGTCGACCCAGCTTCAGCACTATGTCAGACAGCGGCTGTACGCCCCCTGCTCTTTGCTCTTGAAGAAATGTTTCGACTCTTGACTGAGTGTGAGAGCGAATCAAAGCCACCAAGTACTGCACATAAATGTCTGTCATGGTCTTGGGGCTTTCACCACGGAGATCTTTGCTCTCTTTGAGGATACAGCACACAATGTAGCAAAATGCAGGTATGTAGCACAGTGTTAGCATCAGTTCATTTGCTGATACAATGGCAAACATCTGGTCAGCAAGGACACTGTCTTGGAAATAACGCAAGAAGAAGTCCTGAACTTCAGTCAAGGAGAACCCAGCGATGAGCACGAAGCGGTCGATGCAGCCCACAGGGATGTGGTTGATAGCTGTCGGTCGACTTGTGAGCATGACAGAAGCGTTGGGCAGCAGTTCACCCTGCATCAGACTTCCTAAGATCTCCACCACCTCTGCATCTTCATCTGGTTCGGTCACAAAAATGTCTACATCACAGCTCCTGTAGTGTATGAACTCATCAAAACCGTCCAAGATGATCAGCAGTTTGCTGTCATTCGCTAAAATGTTATCCAGTTCCTTAGCAAGGTGCTTGTTCTTTCGCAAGACCAACTCCCGGAAGTTTGTGGGTTTGTTGATAAGATTCAGGTCTCTGAAGGTCATGTGGATGATAAAGTCAAATGCAAGATGGTCCTTGTTTCCACCAAAATCAAACAGCATCTTCTGCACCATGATGGTTTTTCCAATACCAGCCACCCCAGTGACCAGAACTTTCTTAACTGGATGTTTTCCATTTGTGCTTGAAAAGAGTTCGGATGGTGTAGTTTTCCTATGTATGGTCGACTTCTGCTGCAAAGACAGTCGCTTTTGTCCAAATGTCAGGACCTCGTGTCTTTTTATCTCCAAGCCCTGGTGTCCGTCGACTAACAGGAGATTGACATAATGTTCAGAAAAGAGGATTTTCTCTCCGTGTCGAGTGTTGTAGAAAAGCATGGTCTCACTTCTGCGCCTGAGGACGTCTTTATGCTTTTGTCTGACTTTTTTATAGTCTGCAAAAGAAAAGAAGCTTAATATAATGTCTGTTTTACTTCTTCCTTTATTGTATCCTAAGGAGAGGATAATTTGACAGTGCTACAGAAAACACTGTTTATATGAACTATGCAGTGTAATTTCAAAGACATAACTGAGCATTATTTTAACTCCAGAGATGAACATACTAATGACATGTCTGTAGTTTGATTGCATACCTGAGGACTGAGGCTGTTCTGTGTTGACCTCTTTGGATTGTGCCTGTGTCTCTTGCTGATGATGGCTGCTGATGGAGAGAAAAATCTTGGCTGCTTCCTCCCCTTTACACTGCAGGATATCCAACACCTTTCTTACTCTTGCTCGGGGCCCCAACTGACACAACACATCCTCACGGTCATCACGAGTGAACACTTCCCGACTTACTAAAATCTCTGTCAGGGAGTCAATCCGTCCTTCAAGCTCATCCACGAGGGACACTCGCAGAACCCTGATGGCTGTCAGACAAGAATTGCAACCATCCTTTTCCACCATAACGAATCAAAAATAATCTCCAGCACAAGTCAGAAAAGTCCAGTTATGAAATTCTGATGATGCCAATTTCAATCACAGATTTTAGATTCATGTTGTAAAGTGAGTTCCTCTCATCGCTCAGAGATATCCTCTGAACACATGTCCCTCTTCAAGAGCTGTGACACAGAGAGTGAACTGTGTATTGTACAGACAGAAAGAGGAAGTGTTTTTCCTTATGACAAAATCTGAGGTAACATGAGACATGATGACAGAGCTCTGTCAACACATTCACACGCTGAATGTCTTGTTTTTCTGGTTCATAGCAGAACCTCCCACTATATTGGTATACACCTTTTATATGTTTTGCTAAACTGCTCGAGCTGAAATGAAAACATTAGTGTACTTACAGATCTGATAATGCAGCCAGATTTTTAGTCTAAAAAAAAGGAAGGCAGAGATAATCACAACAAATAGATTATGAAAGGAATGTATTTGGTTTTATTTAATGATAAACCTGGTATGAGCAGAGAGCAACACATCAAGTCACCAGCAGAGGGTCCCCATTGCATGCACATCAAATACTATCAGCTGTTGGGAAATGAATACTTAAAACAAGCCCCTGTAGTTATTTACAGAAGTACGCACAAGAACACACATTAAAATAAATAGTTAAAAGACGAGACAAATATCTACATAAGTTAAGAGCATAAGTAACATGTTAATGATGTTTTCCTCTCATAAAATCAAATAATCACACCTCATTGAAAGGCCAAGGAGTCTCCTGCTAAGGTAATGTGTTGCACTTGATGATGAAGCATTTAGAAACCCAGGACATTAAAAGTGCAAACCTGTTACAATAATGTAATTGTGGTACATTAATTGTGATCTTTAAAAAAGTTTCCAACTGTTTTAACCAAAATCTGCCCATGACACAGAGGTCATATTTACATATTTTACATTGAAATCTGTCGTAAGCAGAAGACTTTAACTCTTTAACTCTGTTTTTTTTTTCCCTATAATGTCAAACTAGAGCGAAAATATAATTTGGTGGACAGGTCTCAAAGTGGTTAAAGGGACATTTTAACAAATATCTTTCCAAGAAATATCAAAATCAGAAAACAAAATATATAAACAATGTAACCATACAAACTAGATTTAAAGAAACTCTACAAGCCATGTTCTGAACAAAGACTTGGATGAGTTTAGTGCAAAATTAAGTGTCTTTTTCCAAATATTGACTTGCTTCAGTCATATACCTCCACTAGTGCAACCCATGCAAGATAAATCTTTATCACGTCCTACTTTCTACTCCGCCAAAAAATGCAGTAAAAACATCTGCAATCCTAATTCCTTTCCTCTTTAAATGACTTGACCAATCACAGCTGTCAGCACGTGCTAAATGACCCAAAATGGTAGCACAGATCATGATTTCCCAGGTGGCTAATCCCAAATGTTTACCATTTATCAAATATCGGGCCTTTTTAGTCATGTTAGCTGTTTCCCATTTATATGCCGCACTGTGCTGTATTTCAGTTTTAAACAAGAGTAAACCCACACCGCATTAATTAAAACTCATTTATCATCTGAACTATTTAACAACACTGTTTTTAGAGACCATTGCAATACAGACAAACACACAACTATCCAGTGGTCACCACAAACTCAGAGGTCTACCCAAAATCCCTTAGTATGATGTCAATCAATTTTAAATGCCTATTAAATATTTGTGTATTGTATGCTAATGCGTTTGCATGGTAGCTGCATATTTGGGAAGTGATGGTACTACAATGGAACAGGGAAAACCCTGAAACAACAACAGATCTGGTACAACACCTCTTTATGAGTTCCTCTTTATGAAACCATGCAGTCACCACAAGTCTCTACAACTCACAATGGAAATGTGTCTCAGTCACTCTTACATAAATTAGGAAAGCTGAACTCCAGATTAAAAAAATCGAAACCAAAAAAAAAAACAAAACGTAAAACTGAAGCCTTCATGAACAGACGTCACTCCTCTCAAAACGAAACTTTCTAATTCAAACCCACACGTCATCTTTGAGGAAAAGATCATAGCCACTCCAGGAATGACTATCCAAACATTCCTCTGCACTCAGGTATCCCCATCCAAAACTGTTCATCAAAGACAGTTGTTTGTGTTAGGATGGAACATAGAGGTTTCAAGTCTCTGTTGGCACCTTCCCTGACGTATCCAGGTTGTCCACAACCCTCGTCTCACGTCCCCTGTCTCAGGTGTTTCGGCAGGAGTGACAGCAGCGACTCTTAAACTGGGGCAGCGGGCAGAGCTCCAACTGTCGAACCTTCTCACAGTACCTCGTGCTGTCTCGACACTCCCCGGCTGGAATACACGGAAGATACACTTTAATTCGCATAATGAATGGAACTTCAAAACACTGAAAAAAGCCATTTGAAAAACAACAACACAAAGTCAACAAGTCTCCACACAAATAAAATCTCCATTGTAAACACTTCTCGTAAGGACTCGTCTGTAGGTTTACGGTAACCAGTGCATTCTGTCTTTTATTGGTTACCTTGAATAACATAAAGCCACTGAAACTTACATGGTAGGTCATTTTTCGGTACTTTGAGTGCCACAAGCAAAATTCCCTTCCCCTTTTTGTACTGAGGTGCCTTCAGAAAGTTAAAAGAAACTTCACATGAACCACATGAAACCAAAACTATGTGCACTGTGGGCTCACAACCACATTAAGGGTATACAAAGTTAGTCTTCTAATAAGACCACAGAAATATGCTATTAATGTGATAGATAAGCAACTTGACATGAGTGCAGCTGTTTCTCACCTCTTCCACAAGACAAAATATTGCATCGCTGCCAGCTGGGAGGGCGAGGCCTCCACATGCAGTGATGCTCACGTGTGGCCTTGCCAGTTCGCCGGTGCGCGCAGGTCACCTGGCGCGACTGGAAACCATGTCGTCCACAGGTGGCAGTGCACTGGGTCCACGGCCCTATGCGCCAGTGAAGGGCACAGTTCTCTGTGGAACAATTCTTTAGAGAGCTGGGCCTAAAAACACCACACATACGCAGGTAAGACACAATAATGTGGTGATTTGCTTATCTCTGAAACATGAGCCATCACTGTGTGTGTGTGTGTGTGTATATCTCCTCAACAGTAAATCCTCAACAGTAGAGAACATTCATTCATTCATTCTCTCAGTCTAAATTTACCTGTGGAGTCCACTGCACATCCTGTAGGGGACTTTGGTGCCATTTGTGTTTTGGCAGTAAACATGGCGATGCTGTGTGGCCAAACTGGGACCTACACACTGACCATGACACTGAAAGAGGAATTTTTATCAAAATTACAAGCAAGTTCAGCTTTTATTCCAAAAATTTTTTTGAACTGCCCTCCTGTGGTTTCTGCTGTGGTTTAAATCTATAAACCATAAGCGAAGCATTTAGTTCACACCATGGAGTAGTAGTGAGTAATAGTTTTAAAGGACTAAGCGCTTTTTACTCAATTATTCAGACTGAAATTCTCATAATACACTTGGGAAAGATGTGCCAGAGTTAAAGCAGAAAAAAAGGGACTTCCCTAATTACAACCAGTGTGTGGCTCCTAATAGATAAGGAAGCATTAGCAGTGTGCTTCCCCTCTGAATAATTTGTAAAACAAAACCGACAAATGCCCCAAAGTGCCAGTTATTTGACATTCAAGAAACTACCGCAAATTAAATAGCTGAGAATCGACCCACAGCTTCTGAGGTAAAACGTCACCGCGTTTTGAACAAGTAAACTTCTTTGACACAGAGTCCATGTAAACATGGACGTGTATCTGCTCAATAATAAGTGAACTCACCGGCCCCCAAGAGGTCGTGGCCCATTTGGCACAGGGCAGAAGGTTGCATAGCCTACTGTCAGAGGGTCTCCTGCCTGTGTCAAGGCACAGCTGGCCCTCCACCTCTCTTGACCTGCCCTCAGGACCCCTCATGCAGCGGACACTCCTGGTCTGGGACCCACCTCCACAAGTGGCTGAACAAGGAGACCAAGGATCCACTCGCCACCTAAGCCACCAGCAGAGGAAAAAGCAAACAAGTACTTATTAAGTTTATAAGCTTTGTATTTCTTTTGGTCTCAGATGTGGGTCATCTTATTATTCTCCTTCAAAAAGTTTGCATAAACAACACAAACACAGAGAAATGGCCTTCGGATGGGAGATGAGGGAATCCCAGGGGAAATTTGGGGCCGATCTTTTCAAACCTAATATTCAAAGTATTGAACTGCACAACCATATAGTGGCAGCAAGGTACCTGAGGGGACAGCCCTGTCCACGGCACAGCTCCGCTGATTGGCTGCTGTTATTCCTCTCAAAGCAAACAGGGCCATTTCCTCCCATGCTGTTACCTTGGACACAATTTCTTCCTTTGCCACCTGAAAATACAGCAAAGAAAATACATCTGTGTGGTTTTGGATACGAGCAGAAATCAAAACAGGAGAGGATAACTGTCATTCAGTTATAATGTGCACTATGTATTCCTGATTAGAGAATTCAGTGTGTAAACTTCAACTAAACAGACTTCCTGTCTCACCACAGTGACACTGCATATTCAGTGAAGACTTTAATGAAAATCATCACTTCTTTAAAAGTTATAAGCTCTCGACTGAACAAAACATACTGGTTGGAGCTGAAAATGCAGCAGTAGTGCCCGAAAAAATAAACAAATATGACTATATGTCTCAAAATGTCTCCAGTTACTGTCACTGCAACAGCTCCAAACTTTTTCTTTGACCTTATTAAGAGGGTAATGTTTGGAAATGGCAAGCAGCCTGTTCTTGTTCTGAAATGAGATTTTACTTTCCACAAACTTGGGATAGAATTATATTTACAATTCAATTTCCCTGGAAAGTCATTCAGAGTACCCTGGATTGCATTCTTTAGATTTTAGAAATAAACCCTTCAGACATGGCCTTTAAATGACTTTGAATTAAAAATATAAGAAAATGCAGTTTGGACATTTTTAAGCACTTGTAAGCCTCTTTATCCTTTCCATTTAGATTAGGCAAATGGGGTGCACCCACTTAATCTTCCTTGAAACATTGCCTGGAACCTCTAATTGTTGTCGTATGGGGAGTAGAAGTGCTGGAGCATCAGGAAACCCACAGTGGCGGTGCTTTGATGGGAACGCAGAAAGGCCATGACTTCTTTTAATCCGAGGAGACGAAGGACAGCGCAGCTTATAGGTGACCCCAGCTGTGGCATACTCCAGACATTCCCCACCACTGACTCAGCCAGATGAGCCACTGGGGTGTGTAAAAGCTTACTGTATATCTGTGTCTGTGGTTCTGCCTGGGTGTGTGTGCGTGTGTGTTTCTCAGTTGAAAAGAATGCTTTCCCAGAATCTCTAAGCCTGAACCACAAAAGAACAACACAAATTACTGTAAACTGGACTACATGGAAGTATATTAGGACAAACTCTACTTGACACAAGGTTAATACTGGCTATATCATTTGTATGTGTAGCTACAAAAACAGTTTTCAGTAAAGTCAAACTAATGTATTCATGATCTGCTCATTAAGGCAGCTTCATGGCTCCAGTGGTATCGATCTTCACATTTAATTCTCTGCAAGAAAGTGACTAAGCTAATTTCCCAAAAATGTTAAACTTAAATAGAAAATTGAAAACAATATTTAGACCCAGGATGACATATTTTTATCTTTTAATCCTAACAGAAAGTTCTAGATATCTTGTACTGCATTTTATATTATATTTTCAAAACCTTGAAAGGTTGTTTCCAACTTAAAATTAAATTCTAAACAACTGGACAATCTTTATTCACATAAACTAGTCACCTCATGAAAAGAACCACAGTTTATTCAGACATATTTATATGGCTATTATATGGTGTTCATCAACCGTACCTGTGGTCTGCAGCAGAGACGAAAGAAATGTAGATCCGAGACGATTCCTGGCAGTGCAAGTGTACAAACCCTCGTCCACTTTGCTTGGAGACAGGATCCTAAGTGAGCCGGTGGGCAACAGGCCTACTCTGCCAACACAACGACAAAACAACCACTGAGTCTGAGTCAGTTCTGTCAAAGAACAGTAAGCTACTTTTGTAAAACAAAATTTGCAGTTCTGTTAAAGCTTTTTGCACAAAAAGCCACATTGAGGGGTAGTTCTAACCTGCTGTTATAGAGCAACTCTTTTCCATTCTTTGTCCATGTTAGGGATGGTTCAGGGTTCCCCAGTGCCTCACATCTCAGCTCCAAACTAGCAACTGGTTTCTGCAGTAAAGCTGGCACTCCCACATAAACTATCATTTCAGACGACGGTGCCACACCAACGTTCCTGGGTCGTTGGATTATCACTGGCTTTCTTGGCCTGGTTGTGTGGGCTTTTGGTTTATAAAGAAGCGGCCCTTGTGTGAAAGATTCTGCACTTTCCGGTGGGTGAAGAGTCGAGTCGTTGGTTTCTCCCTGACCCATAGTGAGCTCACTGAGCAACTGAGTGATGAGCTGTTCCCCCCGTGGTCCTCGGAGACCTTCAGAGAGGTTGTGCATGATCTCATCGAGCCTGTGGGTATCAGCGATGAGTACGACAGGGGTTGAAAATTCTGTACTTGCTCTTTCATCCTCCAGGGTCGACCTGTTCTTTTCACTGGAGTGGGGTTTATCAGTAATGTCTCTTTCATCTTGGACAGAGCCTTTGAGTTCAAGCAAATGCTCAACAATGTTGTCATACTGGTTGAGGGAGATGGGCAGCCCCTGAAATCTGTCTCCTGTTGAGGCCACACCTGGCTGCCCAACCTTTTGTTGTCCATCTGCGAGGAACCATGACTCTGGAACAGAGAGCTTCTGCTTGCTGCCAATAATCTGTAGGACAAAATGTTCTTGTGCTTGGCCTGCAATGCAAGTGTAAATCCCAGCATCAGATGCACGAACCTGCTGAATCTTCATGTATCCCAGCGGAGTTATAGAGAGGTGCGGGAGGCTGACCAGGGGCTTCCCTTCCTTCAACCATCGAACGTGGCCTTTGCGGAGGTGGCGGGTTGGGCAGCGAAGGACCACAGTTGTCCAGGGCAGGAAGTAGCCATAGCCTCCCACAACCACCTGTAACTTTTTGTCCTTCCTCCATTGGATACAAACCTTCCTCTGGGCCAGTATGGCGGGATCAGGCTTGATAGAGTCTGTGATGAAATAAACAGGACAGGCGAATGGCTTAATTATTGTCTATATGTTTGTGCATTTGTATTTTTCCATAAATCACAACTGAAACAGCAAAGCTATGGGACATGTTTCTTGCATAGTATCACATTTTTCTGTCAGTCTCCACTCTCTTCGCAGTACAAGTGAACTAAACAGAGCCAAATAGAGGGTCCCTTACTCTCGCAGAGCCTGAGGGAGCACGACCGGATTCTGGCGGGCCGGGCAATTAAGGAGCAGTTCTTAGGGTCTACGGTCTGATATTGCCCATCCTCCCCATATTTCCTGCAGATGGCCTGTAGAGTCTGAATGCCACTTCCACACGTCACAGAACACTGAATAAAGATTTTGTAATATTGAATATTGTAATATTGTAAGATTTGAAACGATCAGATCCTGAATACTATACATATGGTATTACCTTTTGGTGCCACAAGGAAAAACCTACCTTGGACCAGTCTGTTGTGACCCAGTGAAGTGGGCACTCTTGCTTGGCACAGGGCTGCTGGTTTGCGGGGCTTTTGGAAGGGCAAAATGTGTCAGGTAATTCCAGGATGCTGCCATCTGCCAGCCGCTGTTTGCACAGTACCTGCCTCATTTGCACTCCACCACCACAGCTCTGGGAGCACTGCAGAGACAAAAATATAGAAGTGCTAGATGCTTCAGACTAACTGCTGGGTCAGGCATTTATGTTGGTGAGCTTCCTTTTACCTGTCCCCAGTCCTGTGTGTCCCACATGGGAGGGCAGTCAAAGCGGTTGCAGGCTTGGACCGGACTTGGCTTGGGATTTTGACAGTCTTCATCCCTCAAAACCTGAGTTCGGTTGCTGTCTCGAGACGGCCGGTGAGTACAAGCCACAGTGCGTGTCATGAGACCAACCCCACAGGTAGCAGAGCATGAACTCCACTCACCTGTTTCCCACCTGTCAATACAATGTTTATCATTAACCTTCATCATGCTCAAAGATTGTTATATGCTCAATAAACCACATGTTCCTTAGTTCTTTGGGCAGATCTAGATTTCCTTGAACCAGTTGAACACCAGGTTATAGGTCTGACCTGTATTTGATTGTTATCCACAAACATGGGTTAGTTTTGGATTTAAAAGAAATGCACTGTAACTTAGTCTTCCTCTGGGGCCACAGATTTTTCAAACTCTTAACCTTGAGCATCCCTGATTAATTACCACTTTATCCTTTGAGGAAATATCTATGTAGCCCATTCTCCAACCTGTAAAGGAGTGTAGTCAGGAGGAGTTTAGTCAGAGTTCTTGATGTTTTTTTCTTTTTGATCCCAGGAGAGGACACTCTTGCAGTCTTATGAATGTGTAACTTCATGAAAGTGAAATTCATGAAAGTGAATACGAGTGAAAACGAAAAGAGTGATTCATGGGGCCGGATCCTGGCGAAGATACATTAAGTCTCCCACTGAATTCAATGATACTTGAGATGTCCCTGTGGCATTACTTCTTCACCCACATTTTCCCAATAACCTACGTGGACCAATATTCATGTTGTTGCCTGTTGCCTGACAGAGTTTCATACAGGGTGATCAATCCAGCATCAAAGTTATCTTGGCAGTTTTATTCCAATCTTGAAAATGATGTGGCATGTGTCTACCTAGCCGCTATGCCTTTAAAGGCATCTAAAGGCTTTGGCTTTGACCAAGATGGCAGGAACTTTACTTTTTGCTTGACAGATTAGGTGATATTTCAAAACTATTCATATTTACTCAAGAGTCCAGGGACTGAGGAGAATTGGGAATGAAGCTTGTTTCTGAAGCGGTACTATAGCAAAAGCCAAATCTTATGGCTGTTTCCCTTCAGAGGGAACAGTATCCAAAGAGTGTAGCTTAATATGGGAGGGTGAGGAGGCCTCAGGGAGGGAGTAAAGGGCCAAAGGAAACAAGCCCAATACAGCGTTTGTTGTGCCTGAAAACAAGACTCAAGGCCTGGAAAAACAGTCAAGGGCAGGCTGCAAGCCTCTGGGTTTTCTGACAAGAGTGTGAGTGGTGGAATACCGACACTGCGCACGGTGTTAACTTGAAACGTGTGGCCTACCGCGAAATCCACTCACTGTTTAGCCACGGCTCAGATATTTTAAACAACATGTCATTATACTGCTTAACCATTCAGGTACTTAATTTTGATGACTTTTGGGTGTTCTACAAAAAGCAGTTAATATTTGCAATTTAAATGTGGAATTCCAGGATTGCTCATCCACCACGTTCCCAATTGATATCTATTGGTCAATGAGTGGATAAACTAAAAAAAACTGCAAAACTTTGACTAAACAGGAATTAGCAAACAGGCCAGTCTTCCCAGAGGCTGAATATTTTTCATTTTCAATACTTTCCTCAACTATAAGGTCAAAGAGTCAATTTTGTACAGGTATTGAAAACTAAGTGTCAGAGATCTATTTCATTTTCAAAGGGCATTCATGATAATCAATCCTAAAGTTTTTAGTGTCTGCCAAACATTTCTTCAATCACCACTATCAGGCAAAAACTCTGATGTTATGAAAGTGTATTGTGCTTTCCAGTCGCATCCGCTAAATATAAACTTTATCTTTTCAGCCCCCCTATGATGTGGGATCGCTAATGGTCATGCTGTTAGTATAAAAAGGCAAGTGGAGGCTTTTTGCTTCAGCTGGTTTTTAAAGGGAACACTAACTACAGCAGCAGTAGGGCTCCTACATTTTTGAGTTGACAGAACCGAAGAAAAAAAAAAAGAAATCTTGAAAAGTTCTTCCAAGGACAATATCACATCTGAGCCTAGCAGGTAGAGCTGCCACTGACATCTGATCCCTACTGTGTCTGATTCTGACCAGCTTCCACAAGCTGTCCCACTGGCTTCATTTCCTGTCCTCAGTGATAGAACCATCCATCTCTGTCATTCTGTCTCAGTATCACTTGGACTCAAGTGGCCTAAACAGTGACTTAATTTGCCCTAGTGGTTTAGGCTGAGAGGGATAATGTAGTGGATTAGAAGGATTTAAATCTCTTTTGTACACAACCAGTGATGAGGAGAGATTCAACTAGATTTATTCAACTAGTGTGATGTGTTTTTTTTTTTTTTTGATAGTCTGAGAGCCAAGTAGTTGCAGGTGTAGGACCCAGGGTGCATCAGGGCTCTAGGAAATGGTACGTGAATGTCCCTGCTCCTTATATTGCATATTTTGCTGGGTTACAGTCTTGGAAAACTAATAGAGAGCACTGCCAGAATTTGGTCCTGTTTTTAATTAATATTTTCTTCCTGAATGCAGCCAAAACCTTTTTCCAAATACACATTTCCTCCTCATTTTTACTGCATCCATCAATCAAGCCTATTTTAATGCTCACGTACAAACACATTTTAAACTATGTCTAAATGATAATGATGTAGGTCTGATTTGTGGGTTTTGCCGTACCTGGGTGGGCAGGGCTGAATTTTGCAGTCCTGGAGGAGTTGGGGGGGCCGACGGGAGCTCACGCACAGGCTCTGGTCTGCTGCCTCCCTGGTCTGCTTGTTCAGGCAGATCACCACAGCCTCCTGCACACCTTGGATTAGACAGCACCAAATCAGTTACAAGGGATAACGAAAGAACCATGAGCTACAACACAGGGTTCATTCATGATTGTTAATATGTGTTGATATCCACATGCTCACTGTCCCACTTCTTCTTAGAGTGAATGGCAAAAATGCAAACCCAATTTATTCTTGTTAAGCATCTCTTACTCACATATTATCACATTCACACACATATAGAATATTGCAAGCAGACACTGCAATGAAGCACCCCAGATATTAGGGCCCTCAATGAAAGCAAGCAGTGGTTGTATCTAATGGGGCACAATGAACATTAAAACAGTACAGCTGCCTGCTAAACATCTGAACTGTGGATAAACTGTAGGGGTATGATGTCAGGTCATGTTAAAAGCAACGTAATATAAATCTTCGAGTCTGCTTCCAATGTTGGGGACAATAAGAGCGAGGCAGGCACTTCAAACGCCACAGTGGTGTGATGGTCCACAGGAGCGCAGCCCTCTGGGTGCGTATGTGACATCCGATACTATTCTGTAATCATCCCTGGATGGGAGTTTGTTGGGTTTGGGTGAGCGCACATACACACAGACACTGACAAAAGCCTACGCCCATGTGCAGAAATTAAGTTACACATGCACACTCAGGCAGACACTAACACATGAACACACAACGCAGGCATACATATTTGGATGTGGAAGTGGGGAGATTAAAGTGGGCCTCAACGAATGTTGGCAGGATGTTTAGGAAAGCTGTCTCTGTCTGGTGCTGCATTCACATCTGCTGGGAGAGTCGGTGACAAATGACCTTTAAGGTTAAATAGATGAAATTCCATCTATTATCATCTAACATCATATAACTTACTTCAAAGCCCATAGTGGCATGGCTTTAGTCATCCACTGACATAACGTCACTGGTTACTGCTCTGACTTTTCACATTCTTTTTTTCACTTTTTTTTAAATAACAACTGGGACGAATTCAGTGACACTGACAGAGTGAGGTTTGCTTTCAGGAATTACGCTGCTTTCCAACTAAGAAGTTTTGTATATATACAATAAGATCACACTGACTGTCAGATAACAATGTTGTTGATAACAATGCAATGGCTGCAGGGAGGGCACTATTAGTCATTGTTGGTTGGTTCACCACTTTGGTCCAAACTCGAATGTATGGATTGCCATGAAATTTGGTAGAGGCATTCATAATCCTACTGACTTCCAGTGATCCCCTGATGTTTCCTCTAGTGTCACTAACAGGTGATAAGTTTTCACTTATCTAGATTAGTATCCTAATCTCTAACCATGTTAGCACGCTCATGTTAACCTCTAGCTCAAAGCGTGACTGTTAAAGTGTTTGCCGTGTCAACTTTTCAGCTTCTACCCTCTGTCCTTTCGAGTTCTCTTTCTTTACTTTCTCGTGTTAGAGAGGGCAGTAATGATCCATACCTCCCCCACAACTCTCCGAGCACTCCGTAAACCCTTCATATTCCCAGTCGTGCAGCTCCTCTCTTTCGGGTGTCTCCCCCTCCTCCTTCTCTTCTTCCCCCTCTTTTTTACTTTCTTTTCCTTGGCCCAAAACACCAGAGCAGGGAGTACGGTAGCAGGGCTGACTCGTTGCAGGTTTGACCCCCTCACACTCGTCGTCGGGCAGGTCAGCAACAGTCTGAGAGAAAGAAAGCAGCACCTGGCACTTGACAGTCCGTTGCTGGGTTCCGGCGCCGCAAGTCCTGCTGCAGGGCTGCCAGGGACCAGGGATGAAGCTGAAGATGAGACACAGGTTGTTTGAGAAAGTAAACAGAGCATGATTCATCACCGACATATTAAAATAAACAGCTTGCTGTTCATTCAGGAAGTATTCACATACACGTCACATACCTATGCCAACAGATTCAGAAATGTAGTTATAATTAGACTTGATAAAGACTCCAAATCAACAGTGCTTCAATGTAGCTTGATAGGAAGTCAGAGGTTTTAAGCCTTCCCCCTGTGTATACATTTTAGCCTTTTGCTGCCAAGTTCCTAAACTCTCTAAGGACTTAGTATTTATCCTGCTGTGGTTAATTGAACAGCTGTGAAGACTTAGGATCAGCCATTCGTGGATAAACGGCTTTAATGTGCATCCTTCCTCATCTCAAAGAATGGATCAGAGAAGGAAATACTTGTAGATCATTGGTGTTCACCCCTTCAATAGCTTTCACAGAGCACAAGAGAACAATAAAACTAGAAAGTGTGAGACAGAAACATGTTTGAATCCTAGTTGATCTGCAGATTTAATGGACACTCTTAATGACCAAAATTAAAAGCTCAGTTCTTTGAAAGATGAAGGATGGGAAATCGACATCCCACTGTGTTTGTCCAGTGTTTTCATGAGTGCCATTAGATCCTGGCATTATTATGAATGGTGGAACAGTCACTTACTGATACACATTTTAGTTTTGCTTGTTTGTATTTATCTCATACAAACTGGAGAACAATGAGTGTATGTATTGTTTCACACAGACTAATCTCAGTCTGTGTATCTGACATTGATGACCTGACAATCTTTACCAGAGCCCAAAAGTTCCAGTGAGTGACTGCACTTGCTGGGTTTATAAAAGTACCACATCAGTTTTCTACATCATGCCTCCAATATACATGTATCTCATAAAGGTCCCACTAACATGGCAACCTGCGCCAATGTTCAGCATTCTTCCTTGGTTGAGCAGTCTGATCGCAACACAAGAGGACCCTGCTGTTTTATAAGATGCCCCAATGAAGAGCTCATAATTACAGCAAAGTCGGCTCTTTATGAGCGCTCAAGGACTCACTGTGTTTTGGACAAACAAATGAATCACCGGCAGTTAAACCTTGGAACAGGAACAACAAAGTCAACAAGCGAACCCACAGAAATGTTTATCTTCATGCGTAGTTAAAGTACATCTGTCAGTTCAAAAACAATCTTGATTTCATTCATGGAAGGAAACAATACATTTTTGTAATATTCGCCAAAGCCCCATTCTAATCATTTCAATTTAATTTCCATCAATGGAAATTTTTTTTAGTTACTCATGGCAGTGGTAAGGTAAAAAAAAAACCTTTTGGCCAGGTTGTGGAGCATATATGGGTTTAATTTTTCAAGCAGTTGCACAGTGGTGGTTCAGGGCAGGCATAAGGCCTGGCAATGGAGGTGCAATAAGTCTAACACAGGAATTTCCTTCTCCTTCCTCTCACATCCGTAACCTGGCCCCCATATGGTGGGCAGATATTGTTGTTGGCTTGTGAATGACTGCATATTATACACATATATTTATGTGCTTTTGGAGGAAAGACATGCTTTTTTTTTTTTTTGCATTAGAGCAAAATCATATGTTTTGGCGTTTCTCTCTCGTTCTCTCCCCATCTCGTGCTCCAAAGATAAGTCAAAGCAACAGATGTTTTGAACTGGCTAACATGGTTGCTAATACAAGTCATGCAAGACACTGGGTAGAGTCCAAACATTGTCCATCTTCAGAGGACAGCCTTTATTAGTCCATTGATATGTGGGACAAGAACATCTGGAACATCTGAGGGCTTGCTGAGGTAATGTGGTAGCAAGTGACTGAACAGTCCAGTGGTTTCCAAAAAGATGTTTTTTCTCTTTCACATCCAAATCCTCTTTTACCTTAAATAACCTAAAACAGCAAAATCATTACTCAGACCTGACCGTGCACACGTTCATTGAAGTCTCACATCTATCTTGCACAGGGGTGAACTGTTCTGCCATCGTGTCTGACAATCATTTGGTTTGCACAGGTGTGAAAAGAGACATGTGCTCAAACCGGTGTATGTTTTGAAAAATGTCATAAAAAATGGGGGCTCCAGCTGCACATTTTGACACCAAGTTGATGAAAATGGCAGCTGACATGAACACAACCATGATACAGTGGCGGTTTTCTTGGCAGCACCGGCTCCCCATCTACTTCAATTTCACCTCCAGGTAAATCTTAAGGTCTGGACTGTTGTTAAAACTGTGTATCTGGGGCCTGACTTTTGCTTCCTTATCCCTGCAAAGTGACAGTAATTCTTTAAAAGGGGAAATTTATTTAGCAGCAGAATATTCACCTCTGACAGTAAAGTGAGGTTCCAAACAAGCTATGTGATCTGGGTAACAAGCGTGTTAGGATTCAGAAAAACAGTGTTGATTTGTAGAAAGAGGCAATAGAAATGCAATTCTGTAGACCAAAATATTGAGTTAGAGATTGAAGAATATGTTTTAAATGTCAGTACAGCTGAACTCCTTCAACAAAGACACAAAACTAATGTGATCTCATCTGCATCCTTTACCTTTGTGCACATGTGTGTGTATGGTACTTACGTTGGTTCCTCAGTCACTGTGATCTCCTCCTCCAGCTCTATGGCCTGCTTATGCCACACAGGTTTTGCCTCAACTGGGAGTGCATCTAAAGCAAATGACCCAGAAAAGACAAAAGTTTAACGACACAAGAGACATGCTATTTTATTTTACAAATAAGTACAAGTTGAGAGGTTAAAACATGACCAAAAAAAAAAAAATCCTGCTAACCTATGGACTTGTAGCAGGGAACAGTCACCAGGCACTCCTCCTTGATGTGGGGTTTGGTGGTGGGGTTGCAGCCTCCGGCGTGGAGTCCCCTGTGATCGATGCATAACACCACCCTGTAGCGCAGACCCTGACCGCAGGTCACCGTGCACTGATAATGACAGCAGATATAATCTATTGATAACCAATCAAATGATAATAATTGTCAGACACAGACATGTTAACATGTTGAGCCCTGTGACCCCGTCATTGCTCATGTTTAACAGGAAAACGTGAGCTTTGGACTCAAGGAAAGTAAAGAAAGAGACCTTCCAAAGCTCTCTACTCAGGAGTGAACTTTGTCTATCCTCAGCCAACACAAGCATTTAAGGGCAAAGAAAGAATGTGCTAGGTAAACACCATCCCAGGTTTTTAGGGGACTACAAATCTGACTCCCTGGACCTTTACTTGTGCCTGTATGAGTGGTGAGGTTGAAAAATCCTCACGAGGAAGTCATATGGGGCGTTTGTGGTCAATGTGACTGCAACTCTGTCAAATAAGTAAGATAATCAGGATGGTCAGGTTGATCCAAATGCACCATCCCAATAGCCTGGGTGTGAAAAGTAAGTTAAAGAACTCTGTGTGCTGTTGACTTCAGGGCTTGTTTGTTTTGGATGGTGTGTTCAAGGGCCGAGGGTGGTGAAGGATACTCAAAGTGGGGTCAGCAGGTCTTCTCTTAATCACTCAGCAAGATTGTGTTTTAACAGGAGTTCCTATCATGTTGAGGATGCTGCTTGACATCTGAGGAGGTGACAGGATCACAGACCAGACTGTTGAGTATGTTTTTGTTTCTTCAGTGAGAAAATGATTCCTGTTTTTCTTTTATGCTCTAAGCTAAAGGGTTAATTAAGTCCCACTGCAGCGACCTGCAGACTACCAAGACAAATGAACCATTTGCTAATATCATTATTATTAGGTATTTTTAGCTCTACTTTCTCAACATTTCTGATTTTGTGATGCTTTACAGCACCTCACAAAAGCCAATGATATGAAAAATATTCTAAAACAGTGTTACAAAGAGCACCCACGGGTGACCACTCCTGTGCCAGCCAGGTGGGACAGTCGAAGGTGTTGCAGGGCTGCAGGATAGCTGTCTTTGGGGAGTAGAGACACTTCCACTCCTCAGTGGCCGTGATGGTTCCCTGCATGTCTTCCTCCACACAGGACACTGAGCGACTCTGGATGCCACCGCCGCAGGAGGTGGAGCAGGCGGTCCAGGGACTGCTCTCCCATCTGACATTGTAAAAGGTTACATGTCATGAAGAGATTAATGTGTCTTGGTAGATGTAAACATTTGTTTTGTGTGTCACTATTTCATCTCACAGTAGTTGAGTACATACCGGGGCAGGGGATGGTAGAGGTCATACGGCATAATTTGCTTGTAGCCGTCGCTAAAAGGATGAACCAATCAAGGAAATTAGACTTCATGATTATACAGTATAGACATCTGTATCTGAAATCAAGTATTCTGTCCAGTTCAATCCTACTAGAGGTCTGGTATCTAACCTGGCCAGGCAGGGATCCATGTTGCACTCCTGCAGTTTGGGTTTAGGTTTGACATTCTCTGGGTAATAATGGCAATACTGATCCACAACCACGCGGCCGCTCCGCAGGTCAAAGCATTCTGCTGAGGTTAGCTGGTAACCTACAGACAAAGACATGTCAGATGTCCCAAAATAAAGACTGACACTCAGGGTCACTCTGTCTATTTATTGGAGCAATAGTTAAAAACTCAGCTATGTGAAAAGGAGGAACACCACTTTCAGCCAGATGGATGAAAATATTGTTGGCTACCATCAAGTACCATTTTTATAATTCCAGCAGTACAAGTTCTTGCCTACCTCCACCACATGTGACAGAGCAAGGGAAGAAGTCTGTCTCTCTCCAGCGGTGGATGATTGGCTGGTAGTAGATGTACTGGATCACACTGTCTGCTCCACTGGTAAACTGTACCTACAGAAAGAGTGCTCAGGGAATCACCATCAAAAAATTCTCACCTATTTTATATGCAGTATTGTGACATTTTGTAAAATTCAATAAATATTTCAGTAAACATTTTTCTTCTACTTTCACATTTCAACCGTATTGAAGAGATGCCCAAAGACAGATTATACCTACAAGACTGATAAAACAAACTCCACTGCTACTCATTCACATTCATGTGTTTACAGTGGAACGGCTGTCTGGGAACTTTTTAATATCATTTTCCATTTGTCCAAACTTTTTTTTTTTTTTCCCAGGGCTGCTATATGAGTTGGCTGTCTGCCTCGTAACAGATTAGAAAATTATGCATTTATAGCCTCTCAGATTTCTGTCTCCTCAACTCCTATTTATTGTCTGATCCTGACTCATGTTTACGAGGGGGGAAGTTTTCACAGGCGTTTCCTGGTCTGTGGCCTGTATAATTTTTAATGTCCACTCTCTGGCCCTAGTCTGAGAATGTGTGTGTGTGAATACATATGTGTGTGTGCAACAAAGCTGGAAAAGATGTTGTAGCCAATATGTCATGACATTGTTAAAAAAAAAAAAAATCCTATGCTCCAATTTATGTTGTGTTACATTATAACACATACCGCAATTAAAATGTGACATTTGATAATAATAATTTCATCAAGTATAGTTGACAGTAAGACATTAATTCTTTTTTTCAAGCCAAAACCAACCAATGGATTTAGAGTTATAATGTTACTACTTGTTTCCTCATTGCTTGACACACTGCTTCCAAAATACGTTGACCCTCAAAGAGAGAAAGTAGCCAAAAAAAAGTAATTTGCATTTAATACCGAAGAGGCGCACACATTCTCTGATTTCTTTAAATCTAAACATCCAAAATCAAATCTGCTTTGAACTCTGCATGACTAGCACAAGTTCACCAGGAGTTCATGGAAACAAGAACTTATCAGAGTACAGTTTGGCTGGGGTGCACTATTTTCAGAGCTTTGCATTGCAAAAACTACAGTTTTGAGCTAAGCTGCGGAAAAGAAAACAGAAATGTCCCTGTGATGTCAGCTTTTCAGCACAGTGAAGCTGATTGGGATCATTTGCAAGCAAAGCCGTTCGAAAGCAGACTGAAGGCCACTGGCTTTAGTTACCAGATAAGAAAGTTAAAGAATTTGCTGAAGTAACCACTTCACTCACCCCAAAAAATCCAAAATGATTTGAAATCTGTAAAAAATTGGGGTTTATTTTGGCCACTTGGGGGCAGCAGAAACAAGTTGTGACAGCACATCTGATAAACTCGTCAGCAATCAATTGCTCATTTACACATCTAGCCGTAATGTGCAACATTAGCATTCGTTCGGAGTCATGCTTCAGGCCACTCTTACTTTGACAGTGAAGTCAGCTCCAAGTGGGCCAGTCATTCTCAGGATCTCCTTATCAGAAAGTTTCTGGTAGTCCAAGGTGGTGTTCTCCAAGTGGTACTGCCCTGATGTGTCTAACTCCAGTTCACCTTTCACCCCTTGCAGAGTCTTACTCTCCACATCTAAAGAGGAAACAGAGCAGACAGCTGGAGCACAATGGACACACCAGGGTCAGAAAGAGGAAACAGGTACACTGACTTCCACAAAATCCACCGTACATAGTGAAACTTTAGTTTCTCTTTGATGTATCATAGTCATTTCTTGCCTACATTTTTCATCATTGTTGTGTACTTTAACCAAAATGAAACTGAAAATAAGTGTAAAGAAGTGATTAAAATGTCAAGACACCCAAAGGATGACTGTTATTTATCTCAGGTCTTCAGTCAGATCCAGTTACAAAGTAAGACCGCACACTGGCTGTTACATTTGGAGGCATAGAGCCTCACTTTGGCACTACCAGGAGACTCATGGAGGGCTGCGAGCGGGCCAGCACTGTGCTGAGCTTTTCCATTGTTTGACCTCACGTCAACCTTGGCCTTACAAGATCTTGTGTGATTCCATGTAGACATTTAAACAAAAACAACGGGGAAACACAGGAACAAGCAGTAACCAGCAGCAGTCATCATCTGCCGACACATGGTTACAATTTAAGCGCCTTCGGCCAAAAGAGAATGGGGGGAAATATTTAATGAAAAATCTGTCCATTCAGAAGAAGAAGCGCTTTTGGCCAGTCTCGAGAAACAATCTGTAAAATGACCATGGAGCTAAGGATAGGTACAGAGATGGAACATCTCTATACATTTGATTCAGTGGGGAGTTTGGTGCCAGCACTTTGACATCAGTGATATTTGCTGGAAGTCTTCCGTCTTCTCAGAGCCAGGGGAAAGGGAAGAAATAAATACCTCTTCTTGTTATTCTGCCCCGAGACACTTTTAAAAACCAGCCTTCACGAGAGAGCCCAAAATATAATATATTTGGCCATTATCAAGAATAAAAGATTAATTATGGGTTGTTATTTGGCTGAGATATTTATTAAAAAGGTTTATTAGAAAGGTTGAGCAAGCAAAACATGTTTAATGAAAAACTAATAATCTTTTTGTATCTCACATTATGAAAACATAACATGATCTGCAGTAAAACTTGCAGAGCACATGCAGAATACTTGGGTTTAAAGTGCAGTATTTGGCAATAAAAGAAAACGCTGCCAAATATAAATCTCATGTTCAACTGTTCTGGATGGAAGGGCACCCTGGACCTACCAGGACTTACACAAGTGATCCGGGCCTTTCAGAACAAGACGTACATGACGACTCTTATAGGGGATGATGACAACTGTGTCCTCAGCTTGAGTGAGACAAACAGACAGAGAGAGAGACAGACAGACAGCATGAAGAAGAATCTAAGCAGTATTTAATGACATGCAGAAAAAACTGATACATATAATACTGTTATTCAACTTCAACAAAAAAACTACGTGACCAAAACAAGTTAAAAATGTAGCTTTAAAGCGTCACTGTATTTAGTGTTGCACTTCCATAGAGTTGGGGGGGCTCCAACTTAACAGACTTCAGAAAGAAGGGTCAAGATCAAAGCAAAGGAGGCCGAGATATCTGAGACTTCTAGTCAGTCTCGTATGGGTCAAGCTCCAAAATCACTGAATCCCACACTTCCCATAATGCTACTTCCTAGCATCTTTAATTATAACTTTCCTACCCAGTAAGTGCTCTTGTCTTTTTAACTCAAGCCCACAGTTTGTAACTGAGACTTTCCTTTTAAATGTTAGAAGCTGAGCCCAAGCCAAGACAACCCAGATGACTTCGTCAGGGCTTATTCTGTCAAAAGCTTCTCCAGAGGCACAGAGACAACATGTAACTGCTTCAGTAGAGTTCCCCATGGCTAGCAAACTGAACTTTATGTGTAAAAACAGTGAAGCTCCCCTTAAATTTAGCTTAAAAGTAAAGAAGCAATTGTGTCTAAATTAGAATAAGCGAAACTGCCCAAGTAAAGACTCCTTACTTTTTCCTGAAGCATGCTGGGATTTGAAGTGCCCTCGCACAAGTCGGCAGGATGAGCCATCTCCATTGCAGACGCCACAGTTGTCCTCCTTTGCCGTGCTCCCCAACTCATGATCACAACCTACAATCTGAAACACAAAGGAAAAACTGAACTGAAAAAAAAACAGTATCTGAGAATTGCAACCTCTTTTCTAATTTTCAAAAGCTTTAGCTTTCAGAAAAGATTGTAAATAAAAAAAATACCAGGGTGTTGTGCAAATGTGAAAACAACAGACAAAATACAAGTAAAAATGAAAACAAGTCCCAGTAAAAGTACACATGCTGATTCTGTTAGACCCTTCATTTAAATTTGAAAAGAATATTTTTCTTCATACCATGTAAATGTTATAATCAAATGATCCAAGCAATCCTCTGGTTTCTTTCATGTTCATACAAATCTGTTGTTTGTTTTATTAAGATAGCATGAAACATCCCCTTTGAGCTGATCATGGTTTTTACAAAAAAAAAAACTTCCCCACTGTTTTCTATTAAACATTATCTGCAACCATCCATAGTTGATTGATGGAGTTTTTCGCAATCTCTGTCGGTAAGAAAAACCAAAAACCACAGTGTATTTCTAAGCATGTTAAGAGAGTACATTAAAATCCTTGTGTGTGTCTGCACACACAATGCCTTGGGACATTAATTCCATTCAACCGGGAAAAAATGCATTCTAAACTATTTCCTGGGCTGTCAGTCAAAAGCCCAGTCTCAATTATTATTCTCATTGGGTATTCATTTGTAAAGCAGATGGCATGATGTTAGCATAGGTCAACCTACTGAGTATGAGCTTTCTCAGATTTATCTGCTTGCATCCAAATGCACTGTAATGCCACAGCTTGTGAACCAGTAAACATACTGTTGCATTAACAAGAATATATATATGAATGAAATGTATAACTAAAACTGTGTTTCAAAAAGAGTTTCCCTTTGGCTACCATTCTATTATTGATAAAATCTGAGTTCTGTCGCAAATTCTAAAAAGATAAAGCTGCTAAAGCCAGATGTTTCATTACCTGAAAGCTTTTATTCTATCATGTAGTATAAATACTTCACTGCATATTTGTCCTCAAGTTCTCCAATCAAAGTCTGTGGCTGCTCACAACACACTGGTATGTGAGTGTACTCTGGAAGATCCTTTTTTCAGATTTCCTGAACAACAATTGATCTAAATCACGTTTTGGTTTCTGAAAAGTCTCTCTTGTGCAAACGTCCAAACACTGAAACAGAAAGCTAAGAATAGTTCACCTCTCTACTCTGTGTTCACTATATTGTGAGTGTACAATGGGAACATTTTGGTTTCTTGTTATTTCCACAGTAGAAAAATGAAAAGAAATGAAAACCACAGAGGTCTCTCAGTCAGTCTCCTACCTGGCAGACTCCACTGATACACATGTCCAAAGATTCAGTGTAACAGCGAGTCCCATCCAGCACCTTGGGTGCCAGCTCCACCACAAGGCCAGAGCCTTTGGCTTTGCACTTGAGAGCGCAGGGGTTGTCCGGGTCGTTGTACACAGGCAGCCACTCATGGTACTGACCCTGGTATCGTACGTCTGCATGAGCTGAACACTGCTGAGCGCGGAAATCACCAGCTTCCGGGGGGCAGTCCTGAGGGAAACACAGACAAGAATATTTTAAATCCTTTTTTTTTTCTTCTTTGTGGTTGAAATTGTGATTGCTGCATGTATTTACCGGATTAAATGAAAACAAAAAGAGTTTGATGTTTCCCCCACCCCACAACTTCTCACTTTCTCTCAAACAACAGGATCCTAGATCACAAAATTACACCCCTTAACCATAAACCCTGGTAATATTTTCACAGTTCCACCACACTGAATTCTCAATCACAATTTGCCGTATCAGTTTATCTCAAGAGAAAACCACTTGAAAGCTCCACGGACATCCATTACATAAAAATGAGTTTGCAAAACTTACCACATTACTGCATGTGCGATATTTGATATTCTGCCCTTCACAGGTCCTGCAGATGAAAAAATGAACATGTGGGTGAACAATAAAATGAACCACAATACACGTCAGTGACCTGGCAGATGATCAACCACTGACCTTAATTATCTTTATGAATTGCTGAGTAGTGTGTGGAATCCTGCAGTGATGATGTGGGAACCCACAAATATTGGTCTGTGATTTGTTTAGATTTAACAGTCAAATTCACACAGTGTGACTATGCATACATTTCATGATAAAACTGGTTATTGTGCTTTGCTTTGATTAGGGACAACAGTGTTTTGAACTAAAGGCCAACTAAAGGCTAACCTGCACACAATGCTAACACAGTGATGTTTAGCAGGTATGATGTTGAGAAACAAAAGAAAAAAAAACAAATCAGGATAAAAAAAAGAAAATCTGAGCTTTCAAAAACTCAAGATAACTGGAGGAAAAAAAGGAAGAAATGGAAAACAGGAGTCCTTAGTTGAAAACAATAAAACACACTCTCATTTGTCTTAGTGACCAGTCTTTAAACAAATCCTTGCTTTATAAACCAGCAGTACCGCACATACAGTAGTAAAGCAGACACGGTAGAGCCCTCCAGTCTGTGTCTGCAGAACAGATTGGAGCAGTTTGGATCACGACTCGGTGCACGACAGTCTGCAGTGTCTTTGTCCAAATTATGGAGCTAACCACTTACTGAAAATTAGGATTCCTTTGTGCTTTGATGCCGAGCAATGATAAACCATTGATGGTGACTATGATAGGCCAATTATCTAAGAACCCAGTGGAAACTAATCAAAGGATATACTCTTGAGTTTGGAAACTTAAGAGGAATTCCACTGTCATCGGCCCTTAGCTAATCTGGAATCATGATTGGAGGCAACGTTGCAGAGTTTGGACTCAGGGATGAACGAGGGCTTAAGGATTTTTACAATATTATTCCAGAAAGAAGAGGGAGTGAATGTGGAGCGTGTGGCATGGCAAGAACATTAGACCCTGTGACAAATTCAGACAGTCCCCTCTGCCAAGGCAAACAGTAGGTCATGGGGCTTGAACCCAAACAAGAAACTTTCAAAGACCAAGAGTTGAAAGACAGGTAGCAAAGACCTGGATCAGTGTGGAAAATCACACTGGGACAAGCAGTATATAATCTAGACATTAAAAAAAAGGAGGCAAAGAGAATAAAATGAATTTCCCTTTTCATTTCCTCTTGACTTTGGAAGCTACAAAGTGGAGGCTAAGCAGAAGCAGGGCCGGGACTTGGGATTCATCATGGCGTCATCATTGGTGAAGGAAAAACGACTTGGTTGAAATATCAGAATTCCTGGAGCCCATAACACATAACTCACAGACTATGACCCTGCTCTTTTCTGCCAAATATACACAAAAGACACAACTACACAGAGTTTGCTGATCAGCTAACAACACACAAGACTGCACATAGAGTAAAACTACCATCTAGCATGCCAATAACCTCATCTTCAGGCAAGAAAAGAACTAAAATCTATTGTAACCATGAAAAATTCATAGTAATAACTTCTTATAATGCTGTATATGCAGTAAAATTTGTCTGGCTCATAATGTCCATATATATGTCATCAACTCTTCTCGCTAGATTGAAAGTAATAGCAAGCATGGCTCCATAACCTTTGCCATAATATTGATACGCTTGCGGCAAGTAGGCACATGAAAATGTGGCCGATTTTGTAATGCCTGAAATATGCTTGTGCTGTGAGCTCTGCTATTGATCAGTTTAGGAAAAATGAGCGCCATCTAAGAAGATGAAGATGAAGAAAAAGGAACTACTTCTTTCCTTCGTCCACTAGTTTGTCAGACACTTTAGTCCAGTGATCTCCTGCCCTTTTGTGCCACCATCAGGGATGGTTGGTTCCCTGCTTTGATCCACAATGACATATCTCAACACCTATTGGACAGATTACCATGAATATTTTTGTATAGACATTCATTTACCCAGAGGATGAATATTTGGTGATCGGCTGATTTTTCCTTTAATGTCTCAACAATCGTGGCATGAAAACTGGCACAGACACTCATGTCCTTCTTAAGACGAATTTCAGTTACTCTGATGATGAGCATGTTAGCTGTACAGCCGCAAGCGTGTGAACAGAGCTGCTAGTGGTAAGGCTTTGGAAATAAAATTTTCAGAACTGCACGCGCCACACAGAGGGTGGTCCCATATACTGTAACGTCAGAGACATGGTCTTGGTGCCAGGCCCGAGGTAATTAGACAATTCATTCCCTTGGAGTAAACTCACTTTTAACTACCAAAGCCTTTAAACATACACCCTAAACACAGCTGTGGCATGCCTTTGGTGAAATTCCAAAAGACCACAGACATTTAAAGCCACTGCCTTTAATTTCTGCAAATCAGTGACCCAGTGAATAGTAAAAACACCCTTATCAGGAATGAGGTTTTTCTAATGCTTAGATACTTAACTGCTTCCCTGCCCCCCAATTTACTTTGCAATTATTTAAACTAACTCTGAATAAAGTTGAGAAAGGCCTCTTTTTATAAAAAGACAAAAAAGACTAATATCTTAAGTGTTTGCCAAACATGAACCTCATAAATAATAGAGCAGTGCTTTCTCTTGCCATGACACCCAATCCATATGTCCACACTTGCTTTTCAAACCAGCTATGCTGTTGTTAATAATGGAGCTTGTGATCCAGTGAAGTGTGTTGTGCGGGTGGGACTAATGAGGGCCAGGCAATCTGTGTTTAGTCTGTACTTTGCATGTGCCCGTTTGGGAGGTTGTCTAGCATTTATGCAGTAGCTGTGGGTCCTACATGCGTGTGTGTGTGTTTAAAGGTCAGAGAGTTGGAGTGGTATTGGTTTGGAGGGTGTTGCAGGCCCGTTTCCAGGCGCTCTTTCCAAAGAGTCACATACACACAAGGGGCCTTGTGCTGTGCTTTTTAATGACGCTGTTTGATCTGCCACCCGGGGCCAGGCTACTGCTCTCTCATTCCCACGCAATAGCGGAGTGAGGTGGGATGAGGTGGGATGGAGGGTTCTACCACTTGCTTGACTTTTGCTGCCAAAGGATACAGAAGTTTGTAAACATGCCCGTCTGGACTTACATGAGCATGTACGTCTACACATACATACACTCCCAACATCCCACATGGAGCTCAAACCACCAAACACCTCTAAACACGTCGATTGCTTTTACAGCCAGTAGCAACGTGAGGTTTGCCTGACCAAATAATTCTGGGCAAGCAACAAGAAATGGCAGCTGCTGATATCATGAAATGAACTCCTCAAAAAGCCACTGACCTCTGTGTTTACAATGCAGCAGAGGGGGTGTGGAGCTGTCACTTCGAGTTTGACATCCTTACACTTCTCAGCCTGGATCTCTAGTGTCAGTGCAGATGAATTCATGGTTTTGGAGAGCTGGAAGCACCGTATAGTAGGCCACATTTCAGTTATGACCTCCAGTATGATCTGTGCTGTTGTGTCAGTGTGTCTTTGGACAGTTGTACTGTTTTATGATCTCACTGGCTGCTCCTGTCACTGCTGGTGCTCCCTCTTAAGCCCCCACCAGTGAAACAGAGGGTGACTTTGGCAGCAAAGCTGACTGGCTACCTTTTACTGAGTGAGCGATACTTTCTGGGAACTGTAAAAATACAGGAATGCAGTGAAGTCACCCTGCAGCTATTTCCCAGTCTATAAATGTGACAACATTTCTATGGAAAACATACTCTCCTTCAGGCTCATGTTTTTTTCTCTTGTTCCTCAAATCCATTTGTAATTGGCCACTTTGCCCAGAACACTTGGGCCAGAGATTTAGTCTTGAAGCTCACTGGGTTAGCTTTAAGTCTAACCAACTGGGTGACTTTGGCACAAGGATGAAAGGACAGAGAGGTCCAGAGTGCAAGTTCAAGTTTGTCCCGTGGCTTAAGCCAAGATGATGAGCAGTGGGAATCCAACCAATATGGGCTCATTGTTTGCAGAGCACTCTATCACAGAAAAGAGTTATTAAACGTGACATATACTTTGGCAAGGGACATTGATTGTTATGCTCTGATTTGTGAAGAAACATGTCTGGGCCATTACTGAAAATCAGATCCCTATTGTCAGTGATGAATTCAAGATTTGGGCTCATACGGCCGTCTAGACAGTTTTCAGAGGTGGATGGGCAAGTGATCTCAATTGACCCCTCAGGGCTATTTAACGGTCACAAAACAGTCACATGTATTTTGAACGCTCGCATTAGAGCCCATGGGAACGGAGCAATTGATGAGATTTACTCACACGATTAGGGACGCTGTCTGGATTTATTTGGCAGCAGAAAAAGACACCCCCCCCTTCATCCTTCCCTCCCTTGAATCTTAAAGCCATGATATGGTCCTTTAATGGAAACCAGTCCAACCCCAGTCGGGATTTTGCTCTTTAAAAGAGGAGATTACCCTGGATAGTGTTTGAGCACACGCTTAGAAATTGCCCATGGGTTGTTTCCATTTATGTGAGGGTCAATGAGACTCTAACTTGAAATTATATACATTCAATTTATTGTATATCCTCCCCTCCTGTGATGTAAGGATCTCTTAATGGTAGAGACTTATTACAGGGCAGCACTCAGAGTCCCCCAGTCAAAAATATGACTGTTATTTATGTCTCTGGTTCTCATATTTGACATATTGTTTCTTTGTATTTATATAAGCTGTAGAAGACAGTTAGAAATTTATTGTGTTGGCATGTTACCAAGTAATTAAGATTCATCACTGTAATTTATTATCAAGATTCACCTACTTTTCCTGAGCCGTATTATATTATAGCAGGTTATGTCTAAGTCATGAAAATGTGTGTATTGCATATGCAAGCGTTCTGCTCCTGCTGCTTCTGCTAATTAACATTGCACTCTGCAAAAACATGAGGACAAATATTTGCCCACCGCATTACTGCGTGGATGTAACAGGCTTTTAGGTGACACCTGGCTAAGCGGAAAGCCTTACTTGGAGCTGAGGCATCTTCGGAGGGAGTATGAGGCTCCTCCTCCACAGGTACGGGAACACTCACTCCACGAGCCCCAGGCATCCCACAGCGTGTCTCTGTCCTCTTCTGACCGGGCCGTCCGTGAACTCTACACACCAGAGGAAGAGACATGATTTTAGGAGGAAAGGAAGTACACTGTTTATATGGTCTGTCATGTATAGTATGAGCATTTCCAGTTCCCCTTTTTACTGTTGTTACCTCATGTGCCATCTTTGAGCTAGACTGTCTTACGCAAGGACCCAATCAGACATGTGACATGTTAAAAGTGAGTTATTTAACTTCCTCTACTTAACTTTCTGTGTGGGAATTGTCCTTAGCTGTATGAGTTATGGCCTTCTCCTACATATCAAATATAAATCCAGCCTTTAAATTGTTTAATGAGAGCACAAAAAAAGACATACTGCCAGTATAGAGCCTGAACTAAATTCCAACAGCTGCTGCAAACGGAACAGGAGTGCATGTGACAGGATAAAACAGACGGTAAGGGGAAGTAATCAAAAGCTCTCGACTTTTGGCCCTTGTGCATATTTCACTTGTCTGAGTCATCCCTGAGATTATGAAATGTTGGTCCTCTCTTAAGCTTCAGGCCTCACTTGTGTTCCTCTCTGTTAATTGCATCATGCTGTATTTGGCAGCGGAGGCACGGATATTACCGCGGGGTCCAAAATCAATATTATGAGAAGATGAATTTTTCAAGTACAAGGACAATGTGTATCTCAGATGTAGCCAAAAGAATGAAGATCCTCTCCAAGTCTGTATCTTAGTCTTTTCTCAAGGTCTTTTATATTTACAAGTTTCAACTGGACTGACTCACCTGGCTCTAAAGATGATGTTTATTTGTAAGGCTGGCACTGTCATGGGATGTGGTTGCATGTGAGGTATGTTTATTTCTCTTGGTTATAAGCCTCTGGCATCAAGCCTGTCTCGATGCCCTCTGCAGAGCTAACTGAATGAAGTTAGAGAGCTATGCTGTCTAAATACCAGGTGAAGTGAAAAGGAGAGTAGATAGTTTTTTTGCTTTCTATAATAAGAGAGAGAGCTTCTACTCGAAAGCTGCCAGTGAGAAAGAGGTGAAGGAAAAACTGGTTCTGTACCTGTTGAATTCATGAAAACCTGGAAAATGAGAAAGAAAAAAAAGACCTGGAACTTGGACCCAACACTGGGACAAATCATCCACCTCCTATGCAGCAGGAATGTGACTCAGTGGAGTGGAGGTGCAAACACATTTAATAAAAGAATCTGCCATTCACTGGAGGTTTCAAAGCAATGAATAGGAAAATTATCATTTTCCATAATAACCTGAACACTTAGGCAGCCTTTCTGGTGTCAGTGAACCATGAAAGAATATTTCAAGTTTGCAGAAATGCAGTTTTTGTGCGCTTTAGACAACCTCCCACCGTGAGATCTATACACCATGAGGCTGGCAGTTTGTGCTTGCACATCCAGCAGAGTTTTTGACAGTGTCAAAAATCCCAAATCCTGCAGATTAAGAATGAAATGTGAGGCACAACGAGCCCACTTTCTCTGAGCACGATGAATAGGGGGAGGGACTTTGAGGACATTGTGTGTAACACCTGCTGTAAAAAGATTTATGCTCAATGAGCTGAAGGTCCAGCTCTGAGTTTGAGATACACAGCCTGGAGGTTTTAGAAAGAAAACTCCGGACATGCCAAGTTATTTTGACCTCTTTGACTCCTTTTCCCAACAGCATGGCATTGTGCTTTGTCTACAAAGATGAATGGATCTTGTAGAGGAAAGCCGATACAAGGTAATAATACTGCTCTGATTATTTTCTTTGTGTCACGGTAGCAAAAACACCCTGTACACTGCAGAGAGGGGTGGTGGGTTCACATTATTAAAAGTGTGGGGGGACTGATATAAATGGCTGTCAGTGCTGATGACGCCTGAGGAACAGCAGAGGGGAACGGCAAGACCTAAACATGCAGCCAGCGGAGCATACAGCCAAACATATCGGCAACGGCACGACTTTCTGCACAGGCCAACTATTTCAATGTTTGGATCCACGGTAAATAAACACAGGCTGCGCTCTGGGCAGCCGTTTAGCACACCATCTTAATTCTCCTTTGAAAAGCAATCAGTGAATTTTGCACTCAATTACAGCTGGGAGCTGTATGTTGCAAAGCCAAGAGAGCCCGAGGCATAACAAGGCTGGTGAAGAAAGAGCAGGGGAAGTAGATGAAGGGACGGAGGGATGGAGATGAGGAGGTTGTTTGGCTGACTGTGCTGCTATTGTTCTCAATGAAGGCGGAGGAACACAAGGCTCCGCTAGTCAGAAGGCCGTCCTGCTGGGATTTGGATCCAATAATCAAAAGGCTCAGATATCCAGTTTGGAGGCTCCCTAACCCTCCATCACTACACATCCCACCTCTCCTGCTCTGATCCCTCCAGGGTTTTATTTCCACTAGATGGCCTCATGGAGGGAGCAGGCACCCTTTCATATCAAGATTCCTTCCCCAGACAACTCACAATGCCACCTCCGATTCCTCAACAGTTCCATTTGCACAACAAAGCATGTCTATTTGGACATATTTGTCCTCTAGCTCTGTAACTATGAGAAAAACAGAGAAAGCACATGACCACAAGGCACCCTGGCTGTCACCCCTCCCATGTTTTCACATCAAGTGGAAGAGAGGAAATGAGCATGTGACAAAAGACCACTGATCTCCACATTATAGGTTATTCTGATGGACAGATTCTATTTAAGTCACCTGTCAGCAGCTGAGACTAAGGACATTTTCCTTGAAGATGGAAAACTCCTCGACAGGGAAAAAGAAACCTGACTCCGGTGCCTTCTTTTGCAGACTGTGTCAATATACATACGATGGCCTTTTCAGTCGGCAAGACATATGATATTTGCACATCTGCTGAATCTCTTGTCGTCTGCTCTGCACCGCACGGCACGGCACTGTACTCACAGTCACGCCGCGAGGCAGTCGCTGCAATGTAACAGGGAGCCTTCACCTCTGACAAAACAGCTTACTGACCTGCACTTGCATTACAAGTCTACTTTTGTGGCTTGGATCAAAAGCACAGAGGAGGTACGGAGACGTTTCAGCAGAAGCAAGTTACAAGCCCTGTTAAAGCTACTGCTGATGGGAGAGTCACATAATCATAAAGTATATACTGTGCATACATACACACTTATGCACAGTAAATAAATCCATTAGAACACGTTTTCTGAATGCATTATTAGGTGTGACAAGCATTTTAAGGAGATGAATGATGAAATGAAAGATACACGACAAAAGTGTCACTCAACAAAATCAATGTTTACAGGATGAAATAAGAAAACATTACTGTACCAGGATAAGAAGAGCTGTCAACAGTAGCTTGCAAGATGAAAAATCTTGCTCCATGCCTTTTCAAAGTGTGTGAGCTGATCACTCCAGTTCTGCTTCAGTGTCCGTGTGTGTGTGTGTCTGTGTGTGTGTGTGCGTGTGAGGCTGATGTGTGATGCCCTCCTCTCTGGGTCACTCTGTGTGTCCTGTCTGTCTGCCTGCCGTCTCCTCTCTGACTTGCTCCCGTTCTTCTTCAGGAGTAACTTGGGAAAGCTGAGGGAGGGAGGAGGGCTGGGAGAGTGTGTGTGTGTGTGTGGGTTCTGGTTGTGTGCGATGTGTGAACGTGGGGGGAGTGACTGCGGGGCTCGGATACCCCGCGAGTCCTCAGGTCTGGCACACCAGCCAATCAATAAATAGGTCCCAGTCAAGCGTGTTAGTTCAAACAAGGAGTTGGGCCAGCTGCAACTTCACAACTTCACACATTTGTGTGTGTGTGTGTGTCAGACGATCATATAGTGGGAATAATGGCAGACAGACAACTGTAAACCAATTTTCTTCCCCCTTTGATTCTTTCCATTTCTCCTCCTAATATCTCAAATTTCTGTCTCTCATATTGCTATTTTTTCCACCCTGCTTGCCATTCTCTCATTCTCTATCATTCTTGCTCGTGCCACTGTTTCTCATTTCTTTTCAGCCCTGGACGGCTTTTCTCCTTCTTTTGCCAACGCTCTGTTTTGAAAATGTCAAAAAATCTCGGTCATACTGTGGTAACTTTAGAAAAAGAAATCTCAAATGTCCAAGCATGCATAGAAGTGCTGACTCCAAACATACATCTAAACAAAACTGAGACATATTTGGGAGCACATGACTTCATGTCCAGCTCCTGACTGTGTTTTGCTTTACAAAGAGTTACATGTGAGAGCCCCATGTAAATCAGATGACATAGTCTGGTCACTGACGGTATCAGAATAGACTTTTCAGTCATGGTGATTTTTTTGCGATTTTATGACCTAAAAGTCTACTTCAATAGATCCTTTCATAACATCTGGCAGTTTAAGCCAGTGAACATTTGCTCTGTGGAGGTGGGGAACAAGCCAGGTGTCCCCTGGAGGGACAATTCCTCTGGTTGTAGAGAAAAACAACTGGTAAGACGGACAGCTCTCGGCACAGTGGGGATATACTACACACTGAGTAGCTTTTTCAGTATAACTTTTGCAATGGCAAGACACAAAAACAAAAGCTGAAAAACGGAAAGCTAAAAAAAAGAAATAGAGCAGTCCAAGTTAGTGCCGACCCACTGGTGCCCTGTGATGTGACTTACAAGGTAGCAGGCTATCGCTCAGGCATTCAACCCTGACCTTCCAAAGACAATAAAAACTCTGTGCCCGTCAGATCGAGACTTCAAATCCACCTCCCAATCAAACACCAAATCAAAACCCACATAATTGCTATCAATTAAGGCTGCAAGGAATGTGCTGCACTCCAGAGCAAATAGTCAGCAACCTTAATCACAACATCGGAACGGATGTCTCGACACTTAACCAGTACACACACACACACACTTTTTATACTTAACTTCTACACAGCAAAGCCATTTTGGAGTCTTAACTCACTGCTGACAGTCTGGGACTTGGCTTGTTTGATTTGGTAGTGGGGGAATGTCTGTACATTCTGCGAATTGGGGAACTACCAAAAACACACACGCACACACACACACACACACACATACCTACACACACACACACACCCTCAACTATCCACTTAACACTGGTGTATTTTGTGGTGCCAGCGGGGAGGGATGGGGACGCGTACATTTTCACAGGCCGACACAGAAATTATACCCCCTTGCACCCTTAATCCATAACCTTCTGATATTTGCTTTCAGAAGAAATCCTTCTCACATTCGCAAATGTATGACTACAGAAAATAAACTGTGGCATCGATGATGTGCCCAGAGTTTAAAACTAAACACCAGAGGAGGAAATGAATGTGTTTGACTGACACTCACTTGGAGCCAGTTCTCTACCACAACATTGCCGGAGGTGTCTCCTCACAGTTTAAACAATAATCCATGAACACGATGAGGTGAGAAAACATGATATAGTGCATTGTTATTTTACAAAAGGGCAGACTTCGATATTAGGTTGCATGAGGGACGCATGCAAGTGGTTGAGACAATTAGGGGATCTGATTGTCCGCAGACAGACAATCAGACAGGCTGTAAACAAACCAACGCTTTACGTCTAAACCTGTGCGTGAACACAGCCATAGTAAGTACAGCGGCTCAACGCTGAACCAGGCAGGGGATCTCTAAATCATGATAAACATTCAGGTAATAATTTTGCAATTCACTGATGTTTTCACTTCAAAAGAAGTGGGGTTTGGTCTGAGTTTAAAACTGAGTGACTTTTTAGAAATACTGCAGTGTTCAAGTCACTGCAGGTAATTTAAACAAAATAGGTTCCTGACCCTCATTAGGACAAGAACAATGCAAGTTAAATTTACTAGATGTTTTCCTATGACATGATGGGAAACCAGCCAATCAATATGCCTGTGAGTACCACCATAGTTCCTCTCATCACTCACTGTAAGGTAAAATGACACTAGCAAAGTTCACTCATGCAAAATAACATGTAAATGTAAACTGAAAAAGTTTTTTGGATCTTGTAAAGTGGCACTAAGTGGGATTTCCAAGTAACAGAAGTTTAACTGATCCTTTCCTCTACTCCTCTGTGGCAGAATAAATGGTCAGATTAAAAGATTGATATATTATGGGACGATGACCCAAGTTAACAGGCCCCGAGTTCTCAGAAAGAGAGACAAGTGAAGCTAAGGTTACCAGGGAATGACATTCAGTTACACTTAGAGCCCAAACCCTCAGCTCCCACGGGAAGACTTATATGATTCAGGTGGGATAAATGGTAGCCTCCCACAAACTCCACGAACGACGTATGTGCTCCAGGCATGATTTACACCAAAGCCATTGTTTAAAAAGCTTTTCTGGGCCACAATATAAAATGTTTTACCAGGACAGGGATTTTACGACCTGCAGCTGAAATCAACCACAGTTCCCCGTCCCCCCCAAAACCAGAGGATTAAAATAAAGATGTAATTCCCCGACAATCAGTTAAAACCAATTTAAGCCAGATGGGAGGTGAACTGCAAAACAGCAACTCAAAGCTGGCACTATTACAGCAAAAACATGTGCTTTAAAATACTCCCTAAATATTAGCTTCATTGTCTTTGATCACCAGCATTCAGGTTTTATTTCTTTTATCTTTTATTTCTTCCACATCCCCATGAGTCCAACTCCTTTTATTAACAACTTGATTGTGATTATTTATTATCATTCAATAACAAAACTTGATATAGAGGGGCGGTCAATTGGACTGTTGAGTCTTGCAAGTGATAGCAATATTTGGTTTCAATATTTGGTGGTAATCTGAAGATGACAGATTTACAGAGCCATAAACACACCTTCTGAGGATACTGTATCATGGTTGAGGTGGGAGGAAGAACAGTGATGCATTCAAGGCCATTTTAGGGATAAATAATGTGCTCAAGGGAAAAACAAACGCCAACTTGGCCTCTAACAGACCCATCTCTGTTGGCATGGAGTCGAGAAGACCTTCTGATTGGAACTCCCCATAGCTCTGCAAAGGAAGACATTTGTTCTGCTGGATATTGGTCCCAGAACTTTTTACAGCATGAATGAAAACAAAATGATTTGTTTCTCAGGATAGCAGGCGCATAATAAGGTCTTGTCAGCTTGCATAGTCCCAGAACATCCAGTGAGGCTGTGTTGGATGGCTTCATGGTGGAAGCTTCAATATTTAAAATGGTGAACATATTTTACATCTGCAACAAAACTGGCAAAAGAATGTACAGGGAGGTTAACCATGATATCAATATATTGCAAATGAATAAAATAATTTAAAAACAGATGTGATGTGTTTTGATAAGGAGGACTAAAAAAAAAGTTACCTCTGAGACAAGACAGACTGACATTGCCATCCTTAGAGCCACGCCGCTAGTGTGGCTAAAACACAGCCCAAGAATATATAAAAACATTAACTATGACATCCGTTTAATAAATAAATAAATAAATAAATAAAATCAATCAATCTATAAACAAATTATTTCTCAGTAAGGAGGGTGAGCAAAGGCACTTTTTTCTTTAAAAAACAAGCAAAACTATATTTAAGATATAATATATTATAATAATTTACTGTACTCTTTATAGTGACATTTTGAATAAGCCAGTAACCACAATCTGATCCCACCTGAGCAAACCTCTAAAACTCCACATGCAGCCCACAGCACAGAGGAGGAATGGGGCACGTAATTAAGAATCAACAGTGACATTTACTGCTTCCTGAAACCGCGTTCATACGTTCTCAGCACCAAGCTTTTCCCATTAGCACATTCAGGGGAGCTCATATGTTTTAGCAGCTTTCTGGTGAACGCACAGGCAAACTACATCAGGGTCCCTCTACGCCAGCACTCTCCCCATACACATGCCTCCCTCCTTAACCCAACCATGGCCACTGTGGCGTTTTAAAGAGGGTATGACAGGAGGGGATGGGCATAAATTAGCCGTGTAAAGCCGCTGGAGGCGACTAAACTGGCCCGCCAAGGTGGGCTGGAAGGAAACGGGGAGCGTGGGACTTGCATCCAGATCTGGGCAGACGCAAAGCACCTTGGCTTATTTATGGACTCCTAGCCGGCATCTAGCTTGACTGATCCCCTGTGTTTCAAAATGGAGACCATATTGCCATTTCATCTGGATATCATACCTTTTTAGAACAGTTTACATACATTTTCTGAAACTGCACTGATTCTTCTGAAAACTCAAATACAAATCAATACAACTGCAAAATTAATTAATGCAGCTATTAAACTGCACACTCTGGAAATTTACACTCAGTACATATTATCTTCATATGAATTATTTATATCTTTGAAGCCATTCAAGCAACTGTATGCTTAAGACCTTGGGTAATTAAATTTTTTATCTATTTCTACTATGTGTGGACACATAAGAGCAAAGACATTTCAAACTCCAGTGAGTTAAATAAATGCAAATATATGTTATGTCTGAGAGAGGTCACTTAACCTCTCATCTGACCTGGTTTATGCTGTTTAAATAATTCAAATATTACATGTATATATTATTTATTGGTGCTATGTTAAATTGGCCATTAACATAACAATAAAACAAGGTCATGGAGAATAAAAACAGTTCATATTGGAATTCAAGTTAGTGGGTGGCAGTGACGGCACATCCTCCTCTTGGCCCTGTGAAACTGAACAGAAGACGTCACTGCTCCATCTGGGGTTGTTCATTTCTGACATGCATCCAGACATTGTCATCCTTTTACCCCCCCAACTCCTTCCTGTCTGAGTGTCTAATTTGTTTTGGTTTCCTCATGCATTTCAAAATAAATTACTCTGAAGTTACATGCACACTGCTAAACTGCTTTTGTTTTTTGTCGCTTTAAAAATAAAAAACTGCTCCCTTGTAAAAGAAATTCTGCTTGGTGACATAAGGCTACAAGTTATAAAGTGGGACTTGCAATCAATAAACATGAGTATCAGTAATTAACAGCTTGCTCTGTTTTATCTGATCATAAAAAGCAGAGAGCAGAGCAGAGCAGCAAGCAGATGGTTCATTTATCGCTGGTGTTCTTTCCAGATCAAATAAACATGTTTGGGGAACAACAAGAGACATTAATGCCCACTGTTTTAAGAATGATTTGCATAGTGTGATTTACTACACAATACAATACAGGACAAGGGATTCTCTGAATTTGACAGAGACTAAAACTTGTCACAGCTCAAAGCTCCCCATTTGGCAGAACTTTTGAGAGTGACTGAATGACTGCTGTCACACTGGCTGAGCTAATGTTTGGATTACAACCAAATCTTTCCTCTTAACTGCCTTTAACAGCTTAAAACGACTCTTCTCAAGATCACAGGATGTTTTTCTTCTTTAAGCAGTTTGATACCTCAATCCTCTGCTTTAAAGGACCAAATTTAATTCACTCCAGGGTAGTTAGGACCAGTTTCTGTGACTCCTGATGAATATAAACCCCGGACAGCTTGTTTCATTAAGCTGTCTAGGGAAACGCTGAGTTATGATGAAAAAATAGTGCAGCCATTTGCAGCAATCAAAACTGTGAAACCAAAGATTTTTTGGCTGCAATAGCCTCCATCAGGTTTGCAGAACTGTAAATATGACATCTATGATCATGTCAGGATCCACAGCAGCTTATAAAAGACCAGTGACTGGGACAAATGAAACATCACTGGTGCCAAAACTTAAATGGAAAACTACAGTATAAACTCAAAAACACGGAAAACACTGTAATTATCTCAAGCAAATAGTTAATCTAAGTGAAGAGACATAGAGTCAATATTGTGTCTGATTCATGACATGAGAGTTCAGAGAAACTAAGTCCAAAGTTTTAAAGCAGGTCTTCTAGAACTTCTTCTTCTTGAACTGCAGACATGAAACAGGATCTCTCGTTAACCTCATTCATAATTGCAGAACGAGACGCAACAGTTCACCGGCGATTCCTCCTCCTCCAAATAAAAAAGGGCACCTGGTTTGTCTCAGCGGCTTATTATGCATGATGTGTGAGTGTGGAGCATTTACACTCAAAGCGAGCTGAGGCTTTTCAAGCCACAAAGAGACGTGCCTGATGCCCTGTATATGCAGCGTACAGCTAAGGTTTCACTTTTTTAACCCCAAAATTGAGTCACATCAGTAACATGTGTTTTTCATTGCTGAAAATGTATTGTGTGTTGTCTTTGGCTCTGAGACGATCAGAGAAAGTGATAGTAATATGATAAAGGTGGTCAAAGGAGGCTTTAACCCTTGGAGCGTCCTCTGAAATCTGACATTTTTCACTTGGTTAAATAATGATGCAATAACAAGGAGAGCAAAGGGGCGTGTGTACTTCAGTTCCTTGTTATGACCTGTATCTGACCTACAAACATGGAAATGATTAAAGAAAAAATGGATGACACCTCCAGCACATTGTTCCAATTCCCTCTGAGAAACACAGAAATTCACCAAATTTTTCTGTACACATGCAATTAGATTTTAAGAAAAATACTTCTCAGGCTATTATTCATTCTCATCTCAGGCTGAAACATGTTGGCTTTTATTATTGTTCAAATATGAACAAGCCAGTTTAAAATTTGAGAAAATCTGCGGCAAACCTCAGTCTTTTCTACTCCTTGTTAAATGATTGCCTTCATAATGGAGGATTCAAACTAAAATTATTTCAAGATTTGGAACTGCAGGAAAAAAAGCAAAGCAGAAAAGTATCTCAGTAGTCAAAGGTCCCACACTGTGCGAGACCCAGAAGTTACACATGTACACACACAATTTGAAATTGGCCTGATTCTGGCTGTAAAAGCAGGACCAGAAAGATCCAAATCTTACTGACTCTTTTTTGATTCCGTATAGGATTCATGACATAAGCTCTTACGCAATGTACCTCTCCGTCCACAGCTTGCCATGGTGCTGGAAGTGCTGACAGTTCTGTCAGGCAGTCACACTTCAACACATCAACTGGGCTTTGTCCTGCAGCACCCACATTTAGAGAGAGGAAACAATCTATCAGCCGGCCACAGTGCGGCTCTGCAATCAAGCATTCCTCACCCATATGCTTCTGTAATCAGCTGAGAAACACGTAGAGGATGCAACCACACAGACACGAGGAGACTGATCATCATATCGTTTAACAGGTCAGATTGTGGAGCTTTTTATTAACATAATCTGAAAAGAAAAGACAAGGAAGTGATACGAGGAGACAGATGGTGAAAGACACCCTGAATAACAGCAGAGAAGAAAAAGTGGAAAAAAGAGCACATGCAGTGACTCAGTTCAGCCATACCCACTTCCATTTCATCTGCATTTTCTCTCTTTAAGCCTCTCTCTTTTTCAGGCTGTCACTCCATTAAGTTGTCTTTTCTCTTTCCATCCCTCTTGCATAAAATTTACCGGATAGCGTTTCAGCTCAGCCTGTCTAAACCTACGGAGCAGATCACAGATCTATATGGAAAAGAGCGCTCACACGCCTGCCGTCCTGCCCCATCCTTTTCCAAAACCACTGGCATATCAAATACAGAGCGCTCGCTAGTAGGTCAACAAGGAAATATGGCCCACGGGACACATATTATGGTTTTTCACCAAAGCCTCAAGATAAACAGGACTCAAAAAATGCCCATCCTTTCCTCCAAATTTCCCCTCAGACTCCTGCCCGACAGTGAAGAGGAGCTTTAAGGCTCCTCTGGAAAAAAAAAAGACAGGACAGGAGGCTGTTGTAGCAACGCAATGCCAAGCTTCAAGAAACTCAGAATCCAAGTATGTATGACCGCAAGATAATGGCAAAAGAAATTAGCTGACATCACTGCTCTGGATGTAACCAGAGACAAAACAGGGGAGGCATCCTCGCCAACTGAAGAGGACGATCAATGGTGCCAAGTGAATGCTGTGCGGAGAGCTGCGTGCAGAAATCCTTCGTCTATTTAAAGGGTATTAGCTCTGTCTTTAAGGAGTAACATGATATGATTGTCAGATTATTTTGTGATCATTTAAACTTTATTTATATGCTTGGTATAATGTCATACATGCCCATTAAAGCAGTAAAAATCAATATTTTCAGCCATGCTAATGGTGTGGCCTGTGGATGGCAGTGTGGGTCAGTCTACTTCTTCAAGGCTGAAATATTATGAGACAGTGTCCTCCCAAAAAGAAAGACAGCATCAGTCTTTTCTGCAAAACAACATGTGCTTACAATGAAATGAGAGTTAGAGACACAGAGAGAGAAAAAGAATGATAGAGAGAGATGAGGAACTGTGTGTGTGTGTGTGTGTGTGTGACTGTATGAAAGTGTGTAACAGCTAAATCTGTGCATGTTAGCACGCCAAGTAAATACACTTTGAGAAAAGCCAGTGAGTTTACAAAACTCACGCCATTGGCTGTGTTCCTTTACATTGCCAATGAAATGTGGAAACTACATCAAGTTTCTCTTTCACAGTTTACAAAACAGAATCGCCGAGCGCACGCTCATGAAAGGAAACCTCACATGTCCTCCTTGCCCAGGTGATGGAGGAGGAGAGGAAACATTTAGATGCATGACTGGAGAGTAACCGCACAGGAAAAGAGCCGCAATGGATCAGCGCACCCCCATCCCATCCCGCTCCCACATAAAAACCCCTTTACCTTGTTTTCCCCAGGAGCTTTTGGGCTCACAGCTGTTTAAACATGCTACTGTAGTGAACTCCCAACCAGCACGGAGTTTGCAGCTCAGACAGTAAAACTGAACAGCAGGAGAGGAGAGGAAGAATAAGCAGCTTTCTATCTTGACCCCGAATTGTCAGCAAGGGGCTACATTTTTTGTGATATTCAGAAATGAGTAAGAGACATAAAGTGGTATCTACCTCGAAAGGTGCTGAACACGTGTAATTCAGGTATTAAACATCTTTTTTATTTTACTTTCAAGCACTGCAAAAAAAAGAAGAGAAAGCTAACTTCTCAGCAATAATTTCTGTTGCAGTCTTCACAGCTCAAGAGCAGCACCTTGTGTCTGACAGACAAAACTACAAGACATTTAGAGGCTCATCTCCAAAGCTGCTCAACAGCCTTGTTAAAGCACAGTAGAATCATCGCGGGACCTTCATCGTTCACTACGGGCTCATAAATCTGGAAGCTTCAATACTCCACTGGGTCACCTTTCACTGGGAGTTGGGTCAGGAGAATCATCGTGACCTTAAAGACAAAATAATAATAATAAAAAACAGCTGCAAAAAAGTGACTTCAATCTTAGAGACACATGAGCTCTAGACTGATAAGCACCCTAAGTTTCAATAAGCAAGAGCCCAACTTTAATAAGTGGCTGAATTTAAAATCTGACCTTTACAGTGAGGTAAAGGTTAATTTAGTAAATCCATTAAAATCTTTATTAACAACCTGTTACAGCAACAACATCTCAAGAAAACAGAACACATGTCTCTGAGCTTCAAATATCAGTTCTAGCTCCCAGTTGCCTCCCCAGTTCCCACATTCACATACATTGTACGTACAGTATACAGAGTCTAAAGGGGATGTATGACAAACACTGACAAGACTTGTCTGCAGTGTTTGGGGTGGTCTAAGCCTTCTCAAGTGTGGCAGAGGTTTACACAAACCCATAGCTTCTGGCATCAGACAGAAAATAAGAGGGTGTTAAAATAAATCCTCCCACCCATAGACAGAGAAGGCCTGGCTATATATCACACACATATGTACACATTTTAAATCATTAGCGGGTACAAACACTTTTCTCCTTCTGGCCTATTGTCATCAGATTCTCACAAACAAAGGACACACAAAGCTGTGTGTGTGTGTGTGTGTGCGCACGCACAAATACATGTGTGTGCCAGACAGGAGCCGCAGGCTGAGCTCATCTAGTAGGCCTTCACTCTGCGCCTCCCTCTAATTGGTGTCTTTTGCCTCGTGCCGCCATGCAATTGAGGGCAAAGCAGCGCCGGGCTTTTAAAACCTCTCCCTCACCCGTTGGACACCCACAATCCCTCACCTCCCATCACTCCATCATCTATGGCATCCCAGTGAGAGATGGAGTAGAAGAGACGCTCCTCTGCTGTACTTCATCCCCTATCATTATCCCAGTGAGCTCATTCAGAAAAAAAAAAAAAATCTGATTGTGAGAAATGCTGCTCATTTGCTTGTGGTTCAACCTGTAAAACCCAAGGCGCCACAACTCACAACCGAACAGTGAACAGCACATTCTTAACTTTGAGGAAATCAAACTGAGCTTAAAACTGCAGAGGTCGATAGGAATATGCTGGACAGGCTAATTCTCCTCTTTCTTTAAAAATTCAGTTCCAATATATTTTTTTTTCCTTTCTAAATATTTAGAGATGAGCTCTTGCTTCCTTTCTGCACAATATTAATTATTTCTTCAGTGATCAAATGATTGATGGCTTTATATTGTTACCACAGATATTCACATTTGGCTCCACAGCAATGCGAAGATTAATACCATAAATCACAGGCAGACTATCTTTACAGACACCCCGTATAACAACACAATGCAGACATTTCATTGGGGGACAAGGGAACACCAGCACGAATAGTTGTCTTTAGTCAACTAACACCCTGGCTCCCGGCCCAAGGCCTCCAGACAATGTTTTCATCGCAGGACCTTCATCGTTCACTACGGGCTCATAAATCTGGAAGCTTCAATACTCCACTGGGTCACCTTTCACTGGGAGTTGGGTCAGGATTCAGAAAAAAAAAAACGATTCTAAAGTTTGCACGCATGTTGTGGGAGGATGCACATCCACTAAAGCACCAGATGCTGCTCTGATACAGAACTTATAGGTAGCTGCTTTTGTTTGTTTTGTTTTTTTTTCTTGTAAAAGGTTTGTACCTTTCTGCTTCTGACCTCTGAACAGATCTCATATTCCTACTGTTTGAAGTTAGTATAATGAAAAAGAAAAACAAATGGGAAAAGCAAAGTGAAACTTAGCTCAAGGTCCAGAGTTTTAAAGCTTTTTAAGGTGGTCGAGAAAAAAAAACAAAAAAACACATACACACTTAAATTTTGATCCTTTAAAATAGCTTTGGCATTGCACAACGGCTTTGACTGCTTATCCTATGCTTAACATATCAGCTTCTCCAAACTCAGTGTCCGGTACATGCATCTGGGAAGCATCATTGGAATTAATACCACGTTGCCGGATGAACAGAAAAAAGGCCCAGTTTCTCAGAGCCTCCGTGGTTTCTGCACTCGACTTCAAATCAGAGAACGGGGCCGTGCTCACAATCAGCCTGAGGGCCTTTTGTAAACCTCATGCACTGGTACACAGAGGCAAGACCAATTAAGCTATGACTACACACAACTTGTTGTACTATTAAGAGGGTAACATGCATGATCTGTGGAAGACCACAAGGCTATGACATCTAAAACAAGCTGTCTCTGAGTATATGATATGTTTCCTGAGGGTAAAATAGAGTTTATAATGAAGGCATATTGCTGATTAGGAGACACTGAATACTTCAAACACATCATGTGCATTACTCATCAGTGCTGCTGGGAATTGTGCTACAGGTCATTATAATACCATTTTCCCTAAAAACCGTCCTTTGGATGCTTTGAATTTGTTTGACAGAGGCTTTTGTGTTGTTTGATTTCTAAGCCACAGCTAACAAATTCAAAATGCACAAACACAGTTTAGTAAGCAGTACATCATGTGTTTTTCAAACCTTGCAAACAGGCATCCATCTACTTCATCTCACTGTGGTAAAGCCAACCAATGCTTGGCCAAACCACCAGGTCTGCAAAATTAGAAAAAGCTATACCAAACAATGATAAGATAAAGAAAATATTCACCAAGTTTTTTTGTTTTTTGTTTTTTCACATCTATAGTCAAACAAGTTCAGGCAGGAGAGAACCATAACAACACTCGGATGAGTTTATCTTTTACTAACCTCTGGCCCCTCAAAATGGCAGGAGAATGAGTAAGATCAGCTACATCAGTGACACCTATCCTTCTGGTATCATTTGTACTGAGTAAGTATAGTTTTCACATTTTCCAAAGTATTATACTAAACTTGTGGTAAACTAAAAGGACTTAGGTTGTACTTACTGTTTGGTGCATGTGTCCTTTGACTGTGCTGTTCAGTACTGCATAACCAGTGATACCTATAGTTAAGCACCAGTCTATAAGAACAAAAAAATCCCTCAAGTATACACTGACTCACTGGCTCCACAGCTTCATGCCCTGCAGAACATTAAAGTGTGTATGTACAAGTTCGAGCAAGAGCGAGCGACTCAAATGAATCTTCACCTACAACCTAAAGAGATCCTTAAATTGTGCTAATTTTGAAGTCAAGGGCTTATCTCTGTGTTGTGTAAAGCTCTGGTCTAAGTATGCCTTCTTGAGTTGCAAGCACTGTTCACTTTTCAATTTGGAGGAGTGTCAGGGTCATTTTTCAATTTTGCGGTTTGTGAACAGATTACGTTCTCTCCCAGGGCTCCCTGAGAGCGAAAACTGAGTGTGCACAGGCGTGTGTGAGTTTGCGTGTGTGTGTGTTTGTGGCCCTGCTGTAGGTCTGGACACATACACTTCATGGTCCTGATTTTCTCATGTTTACGCTCACATTACTTATACCATTCTGCAGTGATGGGTTCTCAGCATGCACCAGGGCAAGACCACTACATTCAGACCAAAACCTTCTTTCAATATACAGTAAGTACTGCACAACCAGAGATGCCGAGTTAAGCGCTGGACTATAAGAACCCTAAAATCCCTCAGGAATACACAACTTACAGACAGCCAAGCTCCACTGCTTAATGCACTGAAGAGTATAAATTACATTTTGGAATCGTAGCTTTTGCTGTCATCCAAAACTACTTACTGAGTGAGGTGAAGGACGTAGTTGATAATGCTGCAAAATCTGAAAAAGTGCCTGGAGGGACTGAATGTGAAAATGCACACGCCTTTTATAAAACTACTGCTGGACTCAGAAAACTAGCTGTTGGAATGTGACTTGTTCATATTTAAAAGAATGAAAAATAAAACTTTTGATGGGACCACAAAATCCATGCTGGAGTAATAATCACAATGCCCTCATTCGTGCCGCGTAAAGAAGACACTGGAGATGCATCAAGACATAGTAAGAGAAAATTTACTTTCAAACATGACGAAATTTTGCCATACTTGAAGTTGCAGACTCTGAAGGATCATTGAACTTCACACAAACAGTGCACAGATGGTGCAAGAGGAATTAGTATTTAGGTGGCAACTAGTTTTCTTAATTGATTTACCAGCTGATCATTTTCTGAATTCACACATTGTTGCTATGACTGTTGACAGACACAGCTTTGGGGATCAACTGAAACTTAAATTGCAGCCCCTCCTTCCAGTAAACCACCCGGCTGCACTGGATACAGCAAGCTAATTGTACAGAAAGCAGAACAGGACATGGCTTTCCAGATAGGAAAACTAGGAGATGTGTGTGTTTGTTCTGCTACTGTACTGTACATACCCAACGAGCTCCACACAGAGCCATTAGAGCCCACATTAAAGAGAGCGATCCGTTTTGGGTTGCATCTTGCCCACTGCTTAACCTAAACTCTGCTCCGCATGGGTGGCAGGGATCCTTCAGCAGCAGGTAATTACTGCTGTAACTCAGGATAACACCGTTGCTTACACTGGAGATTGGCTACATACTGAAAGGCTGCTGGAGCCAAATGGCCACTATGAACACCTCACGCAGAAGCTTACATTGGAGTGCTACTGAAGTTATTTAAGTTACTAACTGCCACCCTGCTGTGAGTCTGTATATTTCAAGTCGACAACCACAAGGTGAAACACAGCTTGTCCTAGACATATTTTTATTTTAAAGCAACATCTCTGCTGAATTTATTTAAAACAGAACTAAAGTGTTTGGGTGGGGGATTCCCATCAAGACTGAGAGCTTCTTAGACTGAGATGTTATTGTTTGGCTGCAATTTTCCTTGTTTTGAAAACTGTGACAAAATTTAATTTAGCTTGTTTCTCTTATTTAACCAGACTGGAACCACATTTATGGCAAAGGCCTTGAATAATCTCGCCCACGTGCCCCTACGCACACACACACACACACACACACAGAACCAGAAAATAAGAGGTCTAATAGCAACAATCGCCTCCACTTGGAGGCAATTAGTACGTGCATTGCCAAAATCCACGGCTAAGACATCCAAAAATTCCTGGACGAAACTTTTTGGCATCAACACATCCCTATTGTACGAGTGTGTCTCTGTTTGTGTCTGTGCATGTCTGTGTAAATGCACAATGAACGAGGAGTAAAATACAAACATCTGCAACAGGGAGTGAAACTTGAAATGTAAACAATTAGAAATCAATCAGTCGCCCACAAAAGGTGTGCGTGCCTTCACATGCCGAGGAGAAGCAGATACTGCAGAAGGTGAGGAAAGAAGAGTGTGGGGACGATAGGGGAGGAAGAGGAGGTAGGAGAGCAGAGGGGGGAGGCTTCACCCATTAATCAAAGACATAGTTTTGGATGTTGTGCATGTGCAAGGCGACATGTGATAGTGTTGAATGCCAAAGGCGCAGTAATCGCAAACACATGAATTCTCATATTGCGCTGCACAGTATATGCACATGCCAGCATGCAAATACAAACAACTATGGAATAACACGAGGGTACGCTGTCTAAGTGTCTCTGCAGAGGGGAGTGTGCGTGCAACAGTAGCCAGCAACAGACACCCTACTGGCTGCATGCATTCTCACACACACACACACCCACATTTGTTATGTGGGTGTTGTGGTGAGGTCTTGTCCCTGGTGGTATTACCTCAGCAGCACCACTCCAGTACCCGCAGAGCACTGGTGTGAGACCACATCAAGCGGGGGAGATATTCACTGTGGCACAGTGAGGGCCAGGGCTTTACTGAACACATATGTTGATGGAACAAACACGGGGGCGAGAGAAAGATCCCCAGTCCAAAGCCACGTGGCTTTACACCACATTCACCAGCACTCAGCACTTTCTTCAAGAGCGCTGGAGCCAATGCTCCAAACAGCGCTCGCACGTGCCAAACACCAGTCAGCCAGCCAAAGCGAACAAGTCAAAAAGGCGAACGTCTCCTAATTCACTGCTTGCCTGTTCAGTCCTTTCTTTTTCTTGCTTTAAATGCACAATGGACATCAATTCCAGTGCAAAGGACAAACTGTTGTCCTGGTCTGTCTTGCAAACAAAATTCAAGAGAGTCTGGGTACCTTTCAGATTGCTGGCTATGCAAAAACAAACACTGGCATTCATGGCTAACTGGCGTCACGAAAGCAGTTATTATCTTGCTGCTTGGACCCAAGGTTTTCCAATCCAGCTATAGACACAAGGATTCTAATAAACAACTCATTCAGTGCAATGTGGACGGATCCAGAGAAGTTCATTTCTAAAGGAAACAAGTCAGATAATGAATAAATATCAGCAAACATGATGATTGGAGAAAGGTAGTGATGGGACTGGATAGAAGTGAGTGGGAACTGTATGAAACATTATGCTTCAAAGTTCTACATGGTAGTAGTGTACTGATGAGTTATAAATCAATAAAAGAAAAAAGCTAAGATAACCATACACTAGATCCTGATCCAGATTAGTCATACAGACATGAGAGTGATATTGAACTTCTCATCTAACTCTTAGCAAGACAGCAAATTAGAGTATTTGCCTAAATGTCAGACTATCCCTTTGAAGGTACGCTGTGGTTTGTTTTGTTAACAAATAAAGTTGCGTCAGTGTTGCTGTTGCTCACCAAAACACAGTGTGTGTATTTAGTTAGTCTATTTCCTTGCTGATTAAACATTTGCAAAGCTGATTAGTTTGGAAGAATTTGAAACCTACATGGTTTATATTCATTTTCCATTCTTTCCATGTTTAATCGCTAAAACATTTTCTTCTTTCTTGCTTTGTTGGCACATTATTATATTTATAAGCATGTTAAAGCCACAATCTGCTGTCAATCTGTGGATGAAACCATGTGCACATTCAAGATGTATTAGCAAAACTGGGACCTGCTCACTAAAACTTTACTCAGTAGCACTACTAGTGGTTAAAAACTCCTCGGGGTGGAAGCTGAAGCTAAAGCTTTAACTTAAAGTGGTGCAAACACCAGGGGGCACAGCACGTAGTGGAAAAAACTTGAGCCTAAACATCCTTTCGGACTGCCAAAACTAACATGCCCATCCTTTTAATGAAGACAAATGAAGTGCTCAATTGTGCAAGACCGCTGCCCTTTCCACCTGGCGCAACATGCAAAACACAGCTGCCAAGTTAGCACGCAGCTGAGCGATGGGCCTCTCTGTCTGCGAGCTGCTGCAGCCTCGGCCACTGAGTGCTCCCCCTGCTCGCCACCCCGACTGGCCCTTGGCCCCTCTCGTCCAACCCCAATTACTCCGAACCCTGACACCCTGCCAAAAGGCGGAACCGTCTCGGCACTTGTTCACCCCGAAGGTTTTTGAAAAGGGGAAAAAAAATGCCCCTTACTGTTGCTGCCTGAGGTGCAATTGAGCATGTAAAAACATTAGGGCCTGCATTGCTTGGCATGTGATGAAGTGAGAGAGGCAGAGGGCAGAGAGGAAGAGACGTCTAACAAAACATCCAACATCTAACAAAAGGATGAGAGGGAGAAAAGGTGAGAAAATAAAACAACAGTGCAAGACGACGAAACCGCCATTCCATGAAACGTGTAAAGACAGGCAAAGTGGAAGTGTCCTCACACTTGGCCTCAGGTCGTTACTGTAGAGCTGGGCCCTAATGACTGTCATTACCACCACTTAACTGTCACAACCCATAATATCCTGGCTGTCCTTGGTGTGGTTAACACAAAATGTGATCCAGAGCAGCAATCAGTGCATCCTGACCCTAAGTGCAGCGTTCAGTGGTTTACAGGGCAAAGGAACTAATTAGAAGCACTCTGTCTTCTACATAAATATTTGCATGTCCACGTCTTTACTTAAATGAGATTTTTAGCCTTTCTGAGTTTATTGTTTTGGTATTCCAATCTCACCAACCTCAATTCCAGCCGCACAAAAAGCTCCAACAAACCAAATGTTTGCTACCTGTCCAGCAGGACACTTACATGGTGAACACAGTGGAACATTTAGGTGCTAAAGCTCTCTCAAGACCTGACAGATACCAGACTGCAGAGAGTAAATACTGCACTTAGAGTCATCAAGTGAGAAAAATTTTCATGTAAACAATCGTCTTTTGACAAGTCTAAAAGGTTTTGTGATTCTGCAGAATGTCAAAGTGAAAATATGCATGTTTAAAGCTAAGGGCATACATAGAACAGCTTACATACTGTTACTGACGTCAGTCCTGGTCCTAAGAAACGTCACGATCTCACAAATACAACTAGAAACTGACGCGTACATACACACACTCATCTGGTAAATGAAGGATCACCTTTCAGTAACCCACTTTAAAGTTGCCTGTTGACAGGGTGATCATATTTGCTGTCTAGACGGCAGCCGACTGAAGAGAAAACCGTGTGGTGTGTCTCTCTTTCTATCTCTTCTCTCGTCTTTTGTCCAAAGGCTGTCTCTTCTCTTCTATCTCTTCTATCCCAAATCTCCATTTCACTTCATGACAATGATCAGAAGTTTACAACACTTGTTTCTCTGTCCTCCTTTCTTTTTCTCATTCTCTGTCACTCAGCCCGAGGTTGAGTGGTAGCTGCCACCTGTGCGTCGCCTTTGGAACAGACACTTCTCAAGAGATTAGGTTTCGAACTCCACTTTAACCTTTAAACAATTACGGACTGGTTCTCTCTCCGCAGTGAAACTAATCCGATAATTTAACCAAACTTTGCAAAGTGTTTGTCACCATTTTAAAACATATTTTGTAGGTTTGGAGAGTGTTGCAGCTCTGTCTCTGCAGCAGATCAAACTAACATGCTGGAAAAATTCATTCATGGCCAAAACAATGAGTGGGAATGGCCATAGCTAGATTTATGAGCAGCTTTTCTGTTTATCTTCACAGTCCTACTCATTCAGTCTTGTTACAGTGAAAAAAAGAAGACTTTCTCAGACTCAGCAGCCAGCATTTCAGCCATCAGACCCCCCGCATACTTTGATTCAGGAACTTCTCAACCTAATAAACTTATTTAATATTTGTTTATGAATGCTGACATTGTTGAAGCTCTACAGTGCATGCTTGCCATCACATAATAAATAAGGGTTAATTTAGAAAGGTATGTTAGGCCTTAGCTGTTTTAGACAGCTCTATTCCATCGAAGGAGCTCGTGCTGAGGTTGCCAGGAAAAACACTTTCTTTAGGAGAGAACAATTCATCTGTGGCCCTCTTGGGGGATAGGGTAAAGGTGCTGGGGAGGTCAGTCTTATTGCCCACCAGCCGACCCTGGCACATGCTCATGAAGTTAAACAAGAGAAAGCGAATACACTTTGAGATCTGCGTCCTGGGTTGCTTGCTAATTAAGCTGCGCTTGTCTTGGCTTCGGATCAAGCTTAATATTGAACCAAGAGCCAACATAGAACAGTGCTACAGGCATACAGAGACCGAAACCAGCTGAGTCCTAAAAGGCCTCACAAGTGTGGCTCCTGGGAGAGTGTGGGATCCTCATATGAAGACATCACAAGTCACAAGTCAGATAATAGTATGACACTTTTACATCCAGTTTAAATTTTCTCTTTGACCCTGAATATCCTGTAAAAGTCCTCCTAGATGCTGTCAGTCATTCTTTCCTGTTTTGTCAGAGTTTAAAGGTCAAATTACACCTTTTTTTGTTTCTCACCAACAACAGAAGTGAATACGACAGAGCACACTGATGATTTTAAGACTGAAATGAAGTGGAGCTCTTTAAAGCTACTGAATTGAGCATCGAAGTGGAGCCAAGAAGCGATTTTTATATTTCCAAAGAAAGCTTGGTCGCCTTCCGGTGGAGAGTTAGATGAGAGGAACTCATATGTCATTAAATGTAAGACTACTACCAGCAGCCAGTTAGCTTAGCTTAGCACAAAGACTGGAAATTGTTCAATCCATACAAAGACAAAAAACTTTTTTAACCGAGGAGCCAAGTGCATTTCCCAAAATTGTCCTGCAATATGTCGTGTCTCATTTGTTAACAAGAAGAGAAATGTAAAAACATGAAATAGTAATTAACAGCTTTTTAATTAGTAATTAAAGCTTTAAAAGGTGCCATAATATGTCTCTATGCCCTATCTTCATATTTAATATACAGACATGAATGTGGTTCTCTCATCTAACTCTTAGAAAGAAAGCAAATGAGTGAAATGCCCAAAATGTTTAATTATTCATTTTATTTACAGTAAAGCGAGACATTCTGTCACCACCAGTGCACCTTATTTGCACCTGTGTGCTGATGGCAAAAATCACGCAACCAAAGTCATTCTAATGAAACCCATAAAGAGCAACTGAGGCTTTGATGGCATGAATACAGTATGTGGGAGTGGATATATAAATACCCTTTCTGAAATGTTTGGTTTGAAAATCACTCAAAAACTAGCTGATGCAAATTCAAAAATTTGCTTGAGGTCAGAGCATCATAAATCACACGACTGCTTGGTTACAATATGAAATCCAAATACTGTAAAGATAGCCATTTGTGGTTTCTAACTACAATGCTGTAAGCATGTATAATGGCATTTAAATTCCAATAGAGTTTTTATATGGTTTTTCCATAAAGTCTGCTCTTGGGAAATAAAAGAGCAGGAAAGGAAAACCAAAAATACTTTCAAATATACATTACTTCATTATACTATAGGGCAAAGTTAAGTATTACACTTGTTTCTCTGAATGATGGTGTGTCCAGAATGATCTCTGATCCCCTCCTAAAACTGAAAATGACCTCTGCCTACCACTGATCTGACAGGTTATCCTGCACATGTGAATGCTCACCTATGGCCTCTTGATCCTGCTTTAAAGTCTGATGCAGAGACCAAGCAGGCTCGTTGTTTCAAAAGAAATGTCACTGTATTTGATCAGTGTTCAAAGGGTGTTGAGGGCTGCTGAATAATCTATACCTTTAGGTCAAAGGGTCATTTGCTCAAGCATGAAAGCTTGTGAAAGGTGTGTGGGAATGATTTTTCCCCTTCAACCTTACTGAGGGGGTCATATACAGTATGTGGGTAAGTGCAGAGTACAGTCAGTTCAGGCACATAATGCCCTTACATCAAAAAGAAAAGTGCAACATTAAAATTCACCTCGAGATAACATTCCTGTTAGCGATGACGTACTGTTCGAAAGCCTTTGATCAGCTTTAACAGATTCCTCTGTTAATGATGGGACAGGCGAAATGTTTCTGTGACAAAAGCAGCTCAACCTTCCCTCCCACCCAATTAGATAAAACATCTGGGTGAGTGATTGGCTTAGAGAAACTGCTACGGCCAGGACTCACGACTCATCAAAGGTGACGACAGAGTGGGAGTAATGTGATGCAAACAAACCTACCCCACCCTGGAACGTGCAACATGTGCGCGTGTGTGTTACTGTAAGTGTTAAGTGTCTGTGTGTTTGCCCTGTTTCACATCAAGCTACGTCAGCCCACAGTCAGATTACAACTCCACTCCCAATGTCCCACGATCATCATTCACTTGTATTCATTACTGAGGTGTAATATGGCTGATTTTTCACTCCTCTGGTGTGGTGAGTTACGTAAAGACACCACAACAGATTTATTGGCTGATTTAGTTTTATCTGACATTTCAATTTATTTTGTATGTAAGTTATAAAAGAAAGAAAGTTGGAATAAGATGTTTATGTTTGGAATTAATGAGCAGACTCGGGGAATTCACGGCTGTGCTAGTGCAGTAAAGCGCAGTGTTTTCTGATCAGGCACTTACCAGGTCTTCTGGCTTTTGGCTGCTGTCGTGGAGAGGCTCTTCAGGGAGGTGGTCTCGTCGAATCAGGGTGAACTCTCTGATGAACACTGCATCCCCATCGTTGGCCCACACAGAGACCTGAAAAATATCAAGATACAGTCACATGTGTCCTGTAGGTCCAAGCAATCCCTCAGTCACACCCTCTTCACACAGTAACTGGTCCAGTGTCTGTGAAGATTCTCACTTATCCAGGTCATGGTGTTTCATGGTCATCTGAAAAGCTTCTTCAGTTCTAACTGATGTGGGGAGTCCTAAAAATATGGATTCTTCTGTATTGGGTTAAATAAAAGGACAAAAGGACCCAGAAACACTATGCCAGCTCCCAGTGATGCAACAAGCGCTTTGTTATTCACACCACAGTGTTTTCACCAGACCATGCTATTTCACCACTCTACTCTGGAGTGATGGTGACGGTGGGAAATGTAAGTAGATTGGAGTAAGAGTTCTGTTTCTGTTTGCAATCATTTACAAAACACTGAGTGTTTTTCCGTTTGGTTTGTACTCTCAACCACACATCCCTCTTGATGAGGGGAATCACTGCGGGCTCTGGAGGAATTCAGAGCACAAGAGATCTGATATCAGTAGACACAGTAACCGACCTCTTCGGGGAGACGAGTAGGGGGTGAGGGGCATCTTGGATAGGGCCCATTAGCAGCACAGCGGGGCCCGCATTCTCTGGGATGCACAAATTCACTGAGCAGGGGTCCTCAGCTGCTCTCCGTGGGTCATAAACACCCTGTAATGACCCAGGTCAACTGCCTGCATCCTGGGCCTGTGCCAAGACAGCACAAAGCAGAGCAGGGGATGTGGGTTTGGTGTACTTGAGGTTCTTAGCAATGTAGGGGGCTGCAGATCTTTAGTTGGAGGGCGAAATAAATAAAAGTGCTGCTAAGCAACTGCAGCAAAACTTATGCCACCTTTCTGTGGGAAAGACCCACAGAGTGGAGTCTTAAATAAGACAAATCAAATCTGGTCTAAAGCCCTACACTCAGCACTGCTTCGCTGCTGTCACTTATGTTGTGGAGGCATCTGTAACAACACATAAGTCACTGCAGTAAAATGTGGGCAAAAGCCTCCTCGGATGACCAAGATCAGAATGTACAGGAACATTTTGCATCTGCAGACATTGCAGCTGTCGTCCCACATGTGACATTTCGGTTTATCTGTTACTGAGGATGAATAAAAGATAAAAGTTCACACTGGGCCATTTATAACTATCCTCCTGAAATGCAGCTCACCTCAGAAATGAGACGAATGAGTACAAAAACTCTTATACCTGTGACAAACCGGTAAAACACACTCCAGGAAATTTAATGCAGCATGTTTCTAAGATTGCATCAACATTTTAAAGATCCCCAAACTATATACCCCAGACACTTTAAAGCATTTAGTATGGGAAACCAAATAAATGATATGAGAAACTTTTATCAAAACACATCCTACTAATGGATGACTGAATACAACATGAGAACTCTGCTGACAATGTTGCACTGAAGCATGTCCTCTCTGCCATCGATACTGAAACGAAAATGCTGCAAAACCACAATCCAGGGGTAAAGCAAACATAAGTCAAGCATATGAACATTAAGAAAAACTTTGTGTGTATGTGTGTGTGTGTCAGATAGCATGTACTGAAAACCACTTAAGTGACCAGATGTCCTTGCTCAAGGCTAAATGGAGGCCCAGTTGAGATGAACAAGCCAATCGTGTCTTTCTCAAGAGATATTTTTTTCCCCAAGTCCTAAGAAATTATTTTCTCACACACTTCTAGTGTCTTAACACCGGACAAATCTGGCAACCATTTCCTTGTCATTCTGAAGTCTGCATCCATCCTTCTTGAATACGTGGGATATGCTGGAACCAGACTGAGCTACTGGCTAATGGTACGTGACAGCTAAACTCTCCCTTGCTGGAGTCTTAAAAGGGGGCTCTATCAAAGTTGTTTCCCTAAGAAAACAAGCTGGCTGCTTGTTGCCGTTGTCAAGCATCATGCAAACCCCTGCTGGACCATTAGGAACTGGCAGAGGACTCAATATTTCCAAAGAGAGCCAAAGTACTGGGTTATTCTATCATGTAAGGGAAGGCAGTGAAGGACGAGGTTCAGGGAAAGAAGCTGGTCCCATTAGCCACACTAGCAGTATGGTTCTAGGTCAGTCCATCACTTTGCTCCAGACTAAAATGTCTCAGCAACTATGGCATGGATTGCCATGAAATTAAGTACAGAAACTGAATGGGAGTCATTTGCCCCTATAGGATATAATGTGTGTTAGATTTTATACAAGCATGCCCTAACTCAGGCAGCGTTTGAGTTTATTTGAAATGAACATGACAGGGGTTAAGAAAACACACACTCCTGGTTTGTAGAGGCGGCTGTGATTGAAAGAGGTACCTCCAACAGGCATCCCAACCTCCAAAACTACACATGTGAGGCTCAAATCCAGCGTTAGGGAGCATGTATGTGTATGTGTCAATGTGACAAAGGACAAGGGTGAAAGTAAAACAGGGAACCAGGGCGGTGATTCATTAACCTCCAAGGTGGGTTAGGTTTCAAAGAGCACGTCTCAACCAGGGAAGAGGAGAGGAAGTGAACTCAGGGGCAAGTCGGGTCTTCAAAAGCGCATAATCAACAGTAATAACATCCAACCTGATATCATAATTGAGCTTTCCTATAACGTGGTGCCAGCTTCCACTGTTTGGGTGGAAACTGTGAAAAGCAAGTGACTTTTACCATGCTACACTAGGCCAAAACCTAGACTTATGTTTCGCGCACCGCTGCCTTTGATTAATAAGATTCCGTTCAATGTTTAGATAAGGACACCCCTTTTTCAAGACTGGCTCCTGTCTGAATGAAACCTAAGAGGAAAAGATATTTTTGCTAATCCACTTTCAAGGGGATTTATGGGAACTTTCACTTAACACATTTTGAAGGAGGAAACATTGTGGCCTTCTTTTCCTCTCCTTCTCCGCTACTCTTTCATAAGAAAGGAAAAAGAGTGCCCATTCTCTCATCCCAGAACTTTCGATATATCCGTCACTGGCCCCCACACATCGATCTGTTAGTTGATTTTTTTTGCTCACCATGAAGGCACCATGGGATTATGATGCGCTTAGTTTAATATTTGCTCATTACAGACCAAAGCCCACAGCCACTTCAGGATTGCGGGACTGATAAAGGTAAGACTCATACAGGCCGTGACAGGGTCTTGGCACGCCTCAGGCAATAAGACACCCTGCAGTTTAAAAAAGGAGAAAACACTCCTGGTTACAATTTTCACTTTAGGCACTCACACAGGATACCTGAAAAGCAACAGGTCATGACTAAGCTCTCTGGGAAACTAAATAAAACTGAAACACGACTTTCATCACATTCTCTGATTCCTGATGGATTATTTAGTTACCTTAATGTTCTTCCTCAGACAGCCTTTGAAGATGTACTTTTTCTCCCTGCCTTCTCTGCCAGACTTCTCTCAACTTGATTTACTGATCTCTGTCTCCCAAGTGCACGAGGAGCAGAGTGGCAAGGAGCTCAACTTGTCTCCACTGCTGCCCTCTTCAGCTCCCACCACTTTTCATCTTCAACAGCACAAGGAATGAGAAGCCTCAGGGTAAAGAAAAAAAAAATCTACCTTTGATAGGCTAAATATTTTCCTGGCACTGTGACCACATCCCTTTGTGTTAACGCTCCGTTACTCCTGCGTTTTAATGTCTCAAAGTGATGCGTAGCACCTTCCTAATGATGCATGAGCACTTCTTTGACATGGCCTTTTAAAGTCCTCATGAAACAGCACGTTGCCTGTTTAATTTGATGTATTTCCTTTTGAAACACGATACCGGTGCAGAACATAATGCAGATCAGTTAAAAGTGTGAACTGGGTGGAAGAGAAAGGTTGAAGTGATGGCTAATTTTAGGGTGCTGGCATCACATGGGGAAAAACAGGGAATCTTGGCACAATCTAGTTTTAGCAACATAGTAATGCTGCTCTGGTTTCTGAAAGCTTATGTCCTTCATCCTACTGAAGCAGGCGCCGCTATTTTATCGACAAATATAGACAGGTGTTTACATCAGGTTTGATACTAGGGACTTAGCACTCAACAGGTTGCAGGTAATTAGAGCGCCTGCTAGGTTTATAGGTAATGCAGTTTCAGAGTCCACTAGCTATGTGAATCACAAAGAACTAATCATCATCCCCGCCACACAACACTTGATAAAATAACTGTATCCCAAGACCAGGCAGCTAAATAAGGTGGAGGTGCTGCATTCATCTGCAAGTCTACTTTCAATTTAACCTCCAGACTTTACAATACTTTTAACTCTTTTGCAACTGGCAAAAATCAAAACGGAAACTTTCTACCCCCAGTGGCACGAGTGTGTACTGAATTAAAAGAAAAAAAAAAATCAAAAATAAAAGAGCTCTGTCTACTGCTGGAGAAGCATATTTTTTTGCTTAATCAGTAACAATAAACACAATCCCAGATTTCCTTTTGACACTGTAGCCAAGCTTACTCAGAAACAGCTGTCTCTTTGGTGCTTACCCTTAACAGATCATGATCTTTTAGACTTTTTCTGCAGTCAAACAGATGAACTAGCTCCTCATCTCCAGCATCTTCTGCAGAACCAGTTGAGCATTACATTCCAGAGAGTCTGTCTGGTGAAGTAGTGATGTGGACCTCTGTCATAGTCCAACGTATTTACCATGAATTGTCAGCATTTACGTCCTTTCCTCAGTTTACATTTTGTGCAGTCTGGGGCTCCAAACTGCAACATGTCTGCAAACTCTGATTCTGCATCTTGTATTTGATTCCAAAAAAGGTCATCCCTTTACCTATAACTGCTTTAAATGGATTATACATAAAAGGGAAGGACAGAAAATAATTTCTCATAACATTGTTATCAGGACTGTAGTTGCACTCATATATGATAATCAATGACAAAAGAACAGACGTCAGAAAGATAATGTGATAAAATACAATTCTATTGGGCCCGAGCACTTACAGGTGTCTTATAAACTTGATACAGAGAGGATAAGAGTGCTGATGGCGTCAGTAAACGGAATAAACAAGACTTTGACCACTGAGCGCTTGGGTTAGAGCAGTTTCTTAACTCCTCTGCAGACGCTGTATGAGAGGCTGTACAGCCCTGTTTAAACAACAGACACAAACAAGAGCACATTCAGATGTGAGGAGTTTACTTCTGCTTGTTAAAAGCCATGGCAGTGGAATCGACCATTTCACCTGAACATCGCAGCCTCTCAGCTGCCGAGTGCAGGCGCAGACACGGTGAAGAAGTCCAGAAATATCAGAGTACGAGAAAGAGGAGCTCCAAAGACTGGTACCCTCCAGAGATGGCACTTGTGAGGAGCAGGCTGCACATCAGGATGATAATGGACAAAAAAATTCAATGGACTGGCCATGGAGACAGACTTGACACCTGCCAGGAACTTGAGTGCAGATGAAAAGAAAGAGGTGAGAGCTGTTCATTCATTCATTGTTCTTCATTAGAAAGAAAATGATTTAAAATTCAAATAATTCCAGGTACCTTGTTAAGAGAACCTTACCAGTTTCAAACTGATTCTGTTGAAAATCTTTAAAGTGCCACGGTCCAAAATTTTGTTATTTCACTTTTTAATGTACCCTGGTGCTTCAATGTGTAGTTAAATGTATAGCTTGCAACACCATATGTTTAACATTTATGTGAGGAAAAGTAATTTGAATGTAATGCCGAGCATTACAAAAAAAAGCTTTCAGGAAATTCTTTCTTCTTTTGCGAATCAGAAAGGTTACTGAAAAGCAGGGGTGGTGTTGGTGACGCAGGGTGTGTTGCAAGGGTTCATTATTATTCTGTCAAGCAAAACAATAAAATTGCACATGATCACCATTATCAGTCAGTAAAAGCCTCTTGAAGACGCGAGCAAGTTATGCCTCAGACGTAATCAAGGGTGCAAGTGAGTGTATGTTGTAAACCATCCGGTTTACTCATCAAGTCCTGTGAGGCATGGCTGAACCTCAGCCTGCAATGTATTGTAACGTCACTCAGCGAAATCCAGAAACACACAATTAGACTGGACAATTCAATGTATTCAATCTGAGTATTTATGTTTTTCTGTTTCTGTTTTCCTTTAGGTGCTCTGTTCATCATCTGACGGAAAACAGTCAGCAAGACGTCAACACCTCACCAAGTTAACTGTTACTGCCAGCTGCCCCTGTGACTGCTGGTCATACAACAACAGTGAATATGGAAATGGACCATGGGACAACAAGTTTTGTAAATGACATAAAGTGGACTTTTAAAGGAGGCTTTGTAAATATATCTTTTGGTACACAATATTTAATAAATATATTTTATGCATTTATGAATGGTGTGATTATTAATGTGATCTTTTTCAACTACATTAATTTGTGATGACGACAGGGCATTAAAAGCATAAGGACCAAGGACCAGAATTTATTTTGAATAAATACACAGAAATTATTCAATTAAATTAAGCATATTTTCTCAAATGCTTAACTGTTCCTTTTAACATGTTTAATATTATTTTATTTGCATCCTAATTTAATTGAGTAGCTCTGGTTTACTGTGAACTTTCTCTTCAGTTAAAAAGAAGGAGCAAATTAGATGGTCACAGAAAACAGTACCCCAGTGTTATACAGGAGTTATTTTTAGTGTTTTAGCATCTACTAACTGTGTCCCATGGTTTCTCTGTTTAAGGCAACAGGATAACTCATCTGAAGAAGTCGTCATCGATCATTTTACACTAGTTGTCACCAGCTATTTTTCTTCAACTATCCACTGGTTTTTGTGAGAATCACTTCAAACCGCAAAATATCAGCCTGCAACACAAACAGAGACCAAATACTGTAATGCTCACACCGGCTGTGCCCTTACAATAAATCACAGTTCTTCGCTCCCGAGCTGACCACAGGCTGACTGCAACTTGAGCGCTTGACCAGTCTGAGTGTGCAACATTAGCAAGTAGCATATTTTCTGCTAAGCAGACAGGTTAATCCACCTGTTGACCATGTGTGAGGTCACTGGGGCTCATCGTGGAGTTTCTACTTTAGCGGGGGGGGGGCTCATTATGTGGTGGGACACCCCAATGCAGACTTCTCCCGTCTTGCAGTCCAAACAGATGGAGCTATGAAATCCACCGCGGAGGCTGTTGTATCCCATTAGCCAGCAGCAAGACGTCTCAATGCAAAAATAGCTTCACCACTAACATTAATCTCTGCAACAGATGTCGTGTGGTTTTTTTCCGCTCAGGTAACGACTGCTATTATATTTAATGTGGAGGTTTTTAATGAGGGCCTCAGAAGACTTCTGACAGCTCAGAGAACAGCATGGAGCACTGTGACAATGCCAGTACCGGAACATACTGGAAGACCACAAAATGAAAAGTGTTTTTTCTTAGTACAATACATTTACCACAGGCACTGCACTGATGAGTCTGCATGATTCTCCCTGAGGCAGCTCAATGGAAACTCAGCGGGATCCCTCTGCAGTATAGGAGCAGCACAGTGAAGGTGTTGATTTGATACAGGAAATGGGAGGACTACAAAGATCCTGTTTGGTCCCTTTTCAGTGCTTAAGTGTCCATTTCTTCAGCATAATTACAACTATGTACAAAGTCAGATAGGAATTCTATTCTAAAGATTTTTTAAAGCTGCACTAATCCATATTCTTACATGACTAGTGGATCAAATAACTGTATGTGATGTGAAAGGTGTCCTTCATAGTGAAGAAGGCAGTTTCTTTCAGCTCTACAGAGCATTTTAGCATCTTTCAGCTCATGGTCTTGGTTGTTTTGGACCAACGCCAACACTTTCGGTCCAGTTTCAGAGCTCTTATCAAAGTTTTTACAGCTACAGGAGGCAACTGTTCGCTAACAGGTCAGGAATATTAATATAATAAGGCAATAACATGTCAAATGTGTGTGTGATGAGCAGCCTGTTATGGAGTTCTGTCCCTCAGTGGCCAATAAAAGATGAATTCAGCTTTATGTAAGTCTGTGCATGACTGATTGCCTGCCTGCAAATGGATTGATGACTGGCTGCTGTTGGACCGAAAACGTCTGGATGTGTTTCTTGTGTTAAAACAAGGTTAAAGCAGGACTGCTGAAAGATACAGCAAAGTGCAATGACAAGAGTCTGAAGAGGGAGGGACCCTCTTGACCCTCTGGGTATTACAGTATATACCAGCTGCAGGAAACAATGACAGACCCTCATCATGGGTTTCCACAGAGATGCCAGTGAGTGCAGGGCGACGGAGCAAGGGAGGGAGGACCACATCCGGACACATCTCGGGTCACTGGCAGATACATGCCTGTTCTTCCTGCAACAGAAGCCACTGAATGTTGAACTAAAACCGTTTTAGTGTGGTTTTAGTGCTGCAGCTGAGAAGACACACGTTCATAATGTCCATCATTTCAAAATAGAAAGATAAAAACATGACTTAAATGCAAATGCATGTAGAACACAGCAGTACATCATAATGAAATAGAAGAACTGAAAAGCAGTGACAAGGATTTGGTTCCTGGATCATCAAATTCTTTTCATCATTCCCCTGTGGTCTAACTTTGTTGGGCCAAGCTCTGTGTCCAATGAGTGAAAGAAAAAGAAGCAGCTGAGAGACCTCAGCTGGATTCAGCTTTGACACAACAGCTCTGCTTTAAGGCATCCACCCAGTTTGCATCTTCCATCACACCCACTTAAAAGACAAAAAAGCCACTTGTTTTCCTGACTACTTCCTCGGCCCATGATGGATGGCCTTGGCCCTTTGTTGTAGCTGATTCCAGCATGAAACGCAGGAGGGAAGGTTATGTAAGAGTGTGAAACTCAAGCAAGCGAGGGTGGACAATCATGACCAAATCACGTTTTTCATGGGATGAGACTGGAGCTACTTTCCCGAAATCATCCATCTTCTCCTCCTCTGACTTACTGACCTTAGGCTCAAAAGCAGACTGACCAAATCCATCATTTACTTTCCCACCAAGAGGAGCTTCTAAATGTTAATAATTCCAACGAGGGGGTAGGGATACAAGGACAGAAAAAAAACAGAATGAAATTACTCCCTGTAAAATGAAAATGTTTCTCATACTGAAGAAAACATAAGTGTACAGTCAAATGTGAAACACACTGCTGTAAACAACCATGAGAGTGTCACTGAAAACTATCCCTACTGCCGCATAGTGAGAGTGAACGCTGCATACTATCACATTAACACAACACTGGCAGCGGTCCAGCCATTAGACATGGACAGAGAGGAGTCTGCAAAAGCTGTGTGACAGCTCTCCCTCACAGCTTTTCATTAGTCTGATCGATTTGTTAGCCCATCTGCGGCTCTGTCCGGTGGTGTTAAGTAACCGTGACCGTTGACTTCTATCAGTAATGAAGCTGTGTGTGATGGCGAGTGTGTGAACACAAGGCGGCTCGCCCTGACAAAAGCAGCTACAAAAGATTAATGGTGCAGTAGTATCTTCGAGAAAGCCATAACTAAGCAGTGGATTTCAATTCACAGTGTCAGTCATAATCATACGTTACACACACACACACACACACACAAATACAAACATCTGTCCTCCTTCATCATATCAATTCGCAGGAGGATTGACAGCTGGGTGGCACAATTACAACACAATGTTCCACACGTAGCGGGCCAACGAGTTCACAGTTGAGTACATGTGTGCTCCTGCACGCCTGATTCAAAACACCAGGGTAATTTCACACATAAAGGTGACTGTCACCGGATGATTGATGATAACAGTTTATAAGGGTTTTTGTAGTGGCGCCCCACAAATTCTCTTTTAACTCTCTATTCAGCTTTTAGTCTTTAACTTCTCACTGAGAAAATGACTCTTTTTTTTCTATGAAACTAAAAAATGTTTAATATGAAGCATATAAAGCTCCAGTTTATCAGAGTTCTGCACAAGAACCAAAATCTCATTAAAAATGAGTAGGAGTCAACTCAACAAACTCACTTGATGAACAGGTTCATGCTGACCTGGAAGCTCAAATTTACCATCCTACAAAAATAAACAGAAATACTATCTCAAATGAAGATATTTTTGAAGTGTGCAGTTTTTGCATCTTTTTTTTTTTACTTTGCTGAAAAGATTTTATTGCTAATATGTCAGAAAAATGTGCCTGAACACTGACCAGTGGTGCAGTGCAGTCAGGATTTTGGTGACTGGTTGTTTTTGGTAGTTTCTCAGGGGCCCAAAACCAAGTGGCACTCTGACATCTGGACCCTTCTCCTATTTTATCCATTTATTCAATAGACAGTAACATCCCTTTGTAAGTCTCTGCTGAATTGACAGTGGCAATGCACCAAACATGGATCCCTCCATGAAATGCATGCAAACTGCCCTTGCCAGACCTCCCAGAAGACCAATCCAGTAACCCCTGTTTTCTTTGAAACAGATAAAGAACAAACCTGGCAAGCTGTTGGCCCGAAGGCCGAACAAATTAAACCTCAGTGACGTTCACCAAGGTACTGCAAAGGACGTCTTTACCAGTACGTGAGCGCACGCGCGCGAGTGAGAGAGACTGCAATCTGTGAAGACCCCGCTTTCAAACCACAGCGAAGGCCAACAAATTTGTTCTGCTGAGTTTCCTGAACTGTTTTTGCCGACATCGACATGCACCACGAAAGCCTTGGTCCTCTCCACAGCACCGTCTGCGGTCACTGACGAATCGAACATTCCTGCCCCCAAATTAAGCCTCTCATTTGCGGAGCTGCCTGACCATCGAACAATCTTAATTTCCATATTCTGTGACATTCTCGAGTCCTGACCTCATCTGGCTGGCAGTGAGGCACATAATGAAACGCTGCCCCAGCCTGTAGCGTGGCATCTTTTACTGTCCAGCACTCCCCTCCATAATAATACACTCTATTCTTCAATTGTGTTCTTCATTTCTGGAAGCCAGCTGCACACGGGGCACAAAGTGGAAAGAATTTTGGACATTCACCAGTAAGCAGAGTTTTCGGCCTGTTAGACCTAAACTTACATTCAGTTGCTTTCTCTTTACAGAGTGTGCACGTTAATAGCAACATCCTTCAACATTCATCTTAGATATGGATCTATTCACTGAGGACTTATGGTGTGAGAGCCTCTGTAGTTAAATGTGTCTTTGGTGATATGTATGTCACCACATGGGGTTAGATATGTAAATGATGCATACATACAATCCCCATGCCATTTTCCACACATAATCTGCTACTTATGAAAACAGAATTCGATGCCAGAGCGTCATTTTGTTTGCCAGCTGCATTGATGATTTTTGTGGTCTACACAGCCACTGAGCCACATTTATAAACTTGATCTTGATTACTTTTGTGTGATAGATTTTACTGTGCTTTTTATTTGAGCTGGCATCAACTTACTTCCATGTGTTTACAGCCTTTTCATTTTATCATTGATTGTGAAGCGTTTTTTAAAGATGTTTTTACTATCTGTGCTGAAAACTAAATCATTAATTATCTTTTTGATGTTTAATAAAGATGATTGAGATATCGTCACCGATGATGGTTTACAGGTGTATGTAATGGATTAATGATACAGGCACTGTAAATTGACACAGCTGTTCTGAGGGATACGTCAGATTTCTAAACCAGGCCTACACACAGCTTTATAATTGGGCAAAAAGAATGCATATTTCCATCTTCGTTCATACTGAGTTTTAGTCTTGAATTTGACAGAGTGACAGTGACAGGGTCTTTTGCATCTGGCCCCAGGTGTAAGGAGACCGGCAGAGATAAATTAAAATCTGAGTAATCCTGTTCATAGGTTTTGACACATGCCTGTGTGCATCTGGCAGAGCTGCAGAACGGCTCCCTTATCCTCATCTCTAACTAAGAAGAAGGAATTTTAAAACTTTTTTAATAAGATCATATTCTTTAAAATAGTACATTTCCATTCTGGACAAAATTTCTTAAAAAGGTCCAGTCAGTTTTAATTTGCCTCTGACCAAAATCCTCTGTTTTCACCTAAAGAGTAAGACAACCAGCAAAACAGAAAAAATTAAGTTCCTGCTTTTAAACTTGATTAACAATCTGCATTCCCTGATACTGGCAAGATTTTTAAAAAGAGAATCATCTATCAATGTCACTGGCATTAATGTTCAAGCTGTATTATTGGTGTTTAATGTTATCTGTATTTAGAGGCATTCAGGGCAGAATTTTGAAAACTTTGGCAAATAAAAATGCCACGTTTCTACTTTCAGTCAGGTTCAGACTGTCCTGCTGTACCGGGACAAATGTTGACAATAACCTGATTCACTTTTAGAAAGGCCCATGTCTCCGTCTGGCAGACACTCCCAGACATCCCCACTTGACTCGACATTCTCCTGCAGCCAAACAAACCACAACATTATCATCATCGCTCCGACAGATGAGCTGGGGAAACCCGGTGATTTGTCTGGGGTCCTCTAAATATGACAATCACCCCGGGAACTGTTTTTCGGAGACACACACAAAGGATCAGAGTCAATAATGTATTCCCAATCAGTCAACGATGACCCTGTCAACATAATCTGACAACTTAATTCCATCCACTCATTGTCTTGTCAGTTTTCTGAGATTCCAAGGGATGAAATTATCCCGGAAGAGTGACAGACAACAACTAAAAGAGCAGAAAAATCTCTCAGGAAAGGTCAATTTGTCATCAGGAATATCTTATAGAAAACAAAAATATATTTCAACATGACAGACACGCAGACATGTGACAATGATAGCACATCAAGGAAAATTATTCAAACATCCCTGTCATACTTGTGTAATTGCTGGTGAGAGGGAGCGGTTTGATGAATGACGTCCCTGACATCTGGGATGCAGCCAAAGTGGCGTTTGAAGGAGGGGGAGCGCTGGGTGGTTGAGGGGGAGTGAGGGGGCGAGTTGGCACATTTCGTCCTCCACATTCCCTGTGCATTAAAGAGACAGATCGTAGGCGCCATTGGAACTCTTAGACACGCCATGGGAGATTTATTTGACACCATGTATGAGTCCACTAGAGGGGCCTCTGTTTGTCTAACTTTATGTACTGTATGTGTCTCAGTACACGTGACTGCCCATGTAAACAGTGCAGTGTTTATTCTATTATATTCCGATAGGGAATCTCAGGTTTGTTGTGGTGTTTGTGTTGAGGTCTTATAATTCGGTTACATCTTCCTCAGTTTTTCTGCATTCATACATATATGCAAACTCCTAAGGAACCTCTCTTCAAAGCTTGTCAGGTCATTCGCATATAGGCCCAGCAACACCCAGCGACATATATGTTTGTTTTTGCGTTAGGGCTCCCCGCGGGCCCAGCCGACAAGCACTCTGTTATCTCAGGAAAATCGTTTAGCTCCAAAGCAACAGCAGAGCCAAAAGTAGCTTCTCCAGCTGCCTACTACGGTCAGTTTATATATAAAGCAAGGTCACGCCAGTTCATCGGAAATGGAAAGATTCAGTTGTCAGGGTGTTACTGGGCTGATCTCACCCAAAACTATTGAAGAAATTCTTCCCCAAACAAACTATTGTCAGTTAAAATAACACTTAACTTGTTCCAACAGCGGTGCGCACAGAGTGACAGTTTCCAAATATGTGGGGAGAATTACCCAGCATTCCTGAAGCAAGTGCCGTTCCTCTGTGTGCACAACTTAGACTGTGTGTAATTCTGAGTACTTGGCCTTGAATGCAGAATTATTTTTTATGTAGGTGGATAATTACAGAATGCAAAACATGTTGCCTTCCAGTATAAGACACACTGAGCACACTGAGTGCTAAATAAAATTTGTTTGTGCCTTTGTAGCTGGAATCAGATACCTTTGGTAATACTCTCCTCTCAACATTTAACAGAACAGAAAGAGACAAAGTCAGACTGGGAATCAAGGTTGCAGCCATTAAGATGTCAGCTCATCGCAGCCTGATCAGCCTCTCTGCTTGTCAAGCTGACGGCAACGTGATAGGCCGTACTTTTCTTCTTCTACTACCTTTGTTCTCCTAGACAGAGGCGGGGAGCAGCCTTTTGTCTGCACACACTGGTAAGCAGATCGAGTGAACATCAGCCACACATAGTGAGACATAACTGCACACAACTGATCTATTTAATGACTTTATCAGTTGAGTGGGGTTGCAGCTCTCAAGCCTCTGAAGCTGAGCTTGGTGAGTACAATTACCAATAGGAATGATAAACATAAAACCCAAATTACAATAAAGTGGAATTATCCTTTAAGGAGTAAAATGACCTGAGGCACCAAAGGTCACTGGAGGTAACATTACTGGCTGTGTGCTTATGTTCATATGGGCTGGACCATCCTGACAAAAACATTTTTTTGCCCGCTGTCTGTCTCAACTGGCCGACGATCGAGTGGCTCGCATCCCCTCCCTGTTGACTTTGGTGGTTCTCCTTCAAACAAAATGGATACCTACTGTCACAGCAGAGTTATGGGAAGAAAAATGAGCAAAAGGCTGAGATATTATGCTGACAACCAGGGGAATGTTCACACGAGAGAAATACAGAGGGGAGAGAAGCCACAGTGGTCCATTTGTCAGTCTTGTTCAGCCTGGCGGCTCAGCTCATGTGAGGAAGGTGGCTGAATATGCTACTGAAATGAAACGAAAAAGAGGCTCAAGGCAAAGCAAATAATTGGATTTGGCTCTGCCTGGATGCGAGTGTCTGCTCAGCAATGTGGCTATGTTTGCACAGCTGGAGCATTTGCCCAGGGTCATCTCAGCAGGGAGCAGGGTTTGGCACTGCCGGGCACAGATACAGTACAAGCCCACTGAAGAATCACTGGACGCCTCCCTCTCCCTGTCAGTCCCTCTTCAGAAACATGCGAGTACAGAACGCACAGGCCTCACAGTGTAGTCTACTGTTCTCTCCCATCCCAACATGTTGGCCGACTGTCCTGGTTGTTGTGCTGTTCTGGTAGCATAATGATACATGGAGATGATTTTTGGTGTTTATTCTAAGCTGTGTAAGCCTCATTCATTAGGCACCAATTAGCCATGTTTGATGGGAGGCAGCATGGAGCTGAGTGAAATGAAGACTGGGAATCATTTGCTCCTTTTGTGGAAGCACTGCTCCACATTGCTATCAAATGTTTTTCAAACATTACAAAGTTGTTCTTGCAGACAGAAACTGCCACGAAAGTATTACAGTACTGATGCGTTCCCCAAAGAGCGACTACGGTTCCACTTTAAATAGGACAAACCTGACAGGTTAGCTGGCAAAGCAGGTAAGTTTCACCCTACGAGAGGAGGATCTGTCTCTCAAAACTGTGGCCTCAGTTTGTGTAAGAAATGTTATTCTTTCAGAGTGAAGAGCAAACCCCTGGTGGCATGAAACCTAAGAACAGCCAAGGAGTTGGAAGCTGTCTCTGAGCAGCACTAAAATCTACACAAGCTGAGGCACTGAATCAAGGTTTATTGTCAGGAGGAACAGGTTTGTCATGAGTGTGCAGTGCATCTGCACACTTTAAACCCTCTGTCCTGCAGGAGTATGTCGTCCTGCAGAGATATATCATGCTCGACTTACAGAGCTAACACACACAACGACAGGAGCCTATCACATAAATCGTTTAGTTTAGACCGTGTTACATACATACAGTCAGAAGTGGAAGAGAATCTTGAGTTAATATACTGCAGTATGAATGTGAATCAGGGAGATGTAGCTACCAGACCCTAAAAACTGTAAATCTGAGGGTCCATTAAGTTTTGGACAGAGCTCAGTGACAGAACAGATAACAGTGCCTCTAAAATTAATGGAATAGTGTTACACCTCAACATAACAACTCATCTACTTATAGAAATATAATACCACGCTCCTTATCAAAGACATTCAGGCCACCTAAATACCTGAGCAGCTCTGTTAAGGACAACCGCAGAGTTAAAGACATTGCTCTTTAAACAGTGAAGACATTTGAGACCTCATAGTGGCATCTTCATCTCCATTGTGATAGCGATTCTCTGGCCATGAAAGGTTTTCTTTTTTTTTTTCGTGCATTAAGAAAGTAGCTTTGAAAAAGTGCACACCCCTCTTAGAAATTCCTGACAGAATTGACTTGCTCTGGCATCTTGAGTTTCAATCTGATAGCTCCAAAATTGCTTCTGCAACCAAAACCTTCATAATGTGGTCCAAGCAGCCCTTCCATTGTTGTTGGCGTGTGTAACAGAGATGGCTTCACATTCTGTGGGTTTCACATCGGCTACAGATATCCAGGTGACACTGAGAGATCCTGAGGGTATATCTCGAGTTAGGAGGGGAGGTGAAGCCAATGAAACCTTCAAGTACAGCTTTATAGTAATCTGGTGGTGCTACCAAACACCCCTGTGCACTTTGCAACAAGGGCATGACCTCTACAAAAACCTTTGTTGCCACAAATTAGTGCACATGCCAAGCTTTTTTCTTTTTCTTCTGTATTTTCACTTGGAAAAAAATCCAAGTAAATGAAAGTAAAATCATGTGACATCTTACTAATGCCAAGAAAACACAATATCCAAATAAGTTGCATTTGGCACAGTAAATTCTGATATTGATACAGGTGGCCTCCCAAGCTGAACAATGGCAGTTCCAATAACATAGCCCCTGGGAAATTGAACAGCCTGCCCTTGGCCAGGTTCTCCATTTCTGTTTCCAAGGATTAGAAAACCAACTGGACCCCTGAGATTACCCTGGTGCCCGTAAATGTGATGCCTCTAGCAGGTGGACAGGTAGTGAACACTCTGTTAATCTTTAAGAGTTAGGTGGGCAGGAAGAAGGGAATTATGGGTCACGGAAAGGACAGAGAAGTAAAGACTTGAGCTGGGCCGCTGGGGTGCTCTGTGAGTGACGGCACCGCCACCAGCTACAGGCATGATGGAGGGTGAATGTGTTCATGGCTTTTCCTGTGGAGTCTTAATTTCTGACACTATCACAAATCATAACTGGTACCAGAGGTACAATAGTGTCAGTGTTCATTTTGTCAGTGGCTGACCTTACTTTAGGTTGGCTATCTTTTGTTTTAATTGGCTATCAGCAGAAGCAGCCTATTAATCAAAGTGTTGAAGCCTCATATTAGCTGAAATGAAAGACTAGACTGAAATGTCTTTAGCTTTGTTGACCAAAACTAGTATAAAACCAAGAATAATAAAGCAACATAGCTAACAGCGCTCATATTGTACCTTTGCGAGCAATAAAATTGCTTACTATACAACACAAATGCCTGTTTAGCAAATGTGGGTGTAAGTGGACTCTGGTGGAACAGCCACAGCATTCATGGGAGATGTTTGGAGGGAAACCGAAACTTTACAAATCTTGACGTGAGCCTTTTGTACATTTTCAAAATGACTTTGCAGGTTATTCTGCTTTCAAACTTTAACATCCCTCTCCATTTCTTTCAACAAGAGAAATGCTAATAGACCATTTATGGTGAGAAAACTCATTTAAAAGTCGTATTCACTGGTCACATTCTCATGAATCAGGAGCTCAATAAATTTGAGAGCAATAAAAAGGTTTTCCATGCGATGAAAAAAAAAGACTAATAAAGTGTGGAGTGAGTTTGGAACCGTAAACTTTGATATTTTCTGGTTCTGGTTTCTGAATTTTTAAACTATTATTACTCTGGGAAACCTGTCATTTCAGGGCTGTACTATAATGTGTGCACTGCTATATATACACTTTATGTTTAGCCACTTCTCATCAACTACTGCAAGTGATTTAATACTGTGAGTTTAATATTGTGTAATACTTGAGGGTTTTTTTGGTTGTTTTATTTTTTTTTTTTAACCTGTTTTGCATTTCTGTTGCCTGATTCTTGGTTCCAACATAAAAACTGCTTCATTATTCTTTACTACACTAATTGATAAATAAATAAATAAATACAGACATGCAGAAAAGATCATTACTGCCACCAAGCAGTTGACCAAGTGTTACTGATGAAGTAGGAAGGGATGGAAACACAAAGTGTGGTGTACACAGCGGCATTACGACAACAGCTGGGTGTGCCTGATATTAATGAGACACAAGTGGTGGATCTGCCCTGATTCACTTGCGTCATCCAGATAACTGGGGCATGCAAGTTCACTGAGGGTGCAGGAGCCAAGCTGGCTTCGTATGTACAGTAAAAGCTCTTGACGTGCACAGCTGGATGCAAGAATCTCACCAATAAAGTCTTTGACATGTCTGACAATGACTGGCAGTCACAAAGTCCTACCTACATGGGAGTTTTGCTGTCCTGTGCATATGTGTAAGTGATTAGTGGGTTCACTTGCACTGTTAAATCTGGGAACTAACCGGCCAAGCCCCTGCAACAACCTGGATTAGCACAGCGGAAAGAAAAACAATCCATCCTTTGCCCTGGATCATCACATAAAAGCAGGGAAATGTCTTTCCAAATTTATCTCAACCGTTGGAAACTTTGTCAATAATTAGTTCAATGCACGTAGGGGGTATGGCTCCAATCAGATACCATTATAAAATTAGGTTGTAAAGTTTGTTGAAGTGCACAGAAATCATTGCACAAACACACACACACACACACTAGATTGGCCAGGTGTAAAATAAGCATGAATGCTTACACCAATTTCCCCACCCTGTTTGGAATAAAAAAAATAACTTGACATGAGAATGTGCTTACCTCTGGGCAAACTACCGCCATATTTCTATTTCTCTGTCTTTTTCTCTCTCTGTGGTGGAGGAAATCATCTTACACACCTTCACTCTGCGCAGCACAGCAGAGGAAAAGACAACCCAGTGCATGTACAGTTCATCTGCCTCTTTCTCACTAATACTCTCTCTGAGTTTGACCCGCGAGGAGCAGGAAGCCTGGGAGCTGAAGTAGGTTAGAGCCAGGAAAAGGGAGAGGCTGTGGATGAACCCCCAGACCAAGGAGCAGGGCTCAGCAGGAGCGAAGTGAGTCAGTCAGTGGGCATGCAAAGCCAAACTGCGGAGCTCAGCCTAACTGAGTAGACTAACAAGAGGAAATGAAACAGGGATTTATGATACAAATATATCTTTACACTGCTTGCTGGGCTTTGTTAATAAGCACATACAAAGGAAGACATAAATCAAATGTCGAATAGATGAAAAGATAGTAAAATAGACATGTGAGCTCACACATGCATATTTACTTTCAAAACGACCCGTAAGATAACGGCAAGTTGGAGCAAGAATCACCTGAGGTTGCATTACAGACACACATGGTTGCACAGATAAAAGTTTAAAAAAAAAAAAAAAAAAGAAAAAAAAAAGTTAAGAGACAAGCGAGACAGTTTTGGCACACATTGTTGAACATGAACCTACATCCTCTGCTACACCTCAAGGCAAAGTGTCTACCTGACACACCTGCACGCAGCAGCTCCAGTTACTTAACAGCTGTTGCTTCATGCAAACAATAACTTCAGACGTATGCTATACATGCTTTGATTCATACACACTTCACACGCTTTTACATGTTAAGTTAAAGCTCCACCGTGCTGTAGGGCAACACATGGGTAGCTGTCTTTCAGTATCATAGTGATCTGTAATCTTAAATGTTTTGTTAGCATTGCCCAATTCCACATCTGCTGTGTAAATTAGCGGTCTGCAAGCTCAGTCTGGTTTAAAGGAAAGTATTCCCCCTGCAAAAATATTTGTTGTCAGCATAGATTAAGCCACTGCAATTACAACCACATATTGTAATATTAACAGTGGGTGAGTACGAATCATTCACTCTGAGGTGAGACACTGGCATTTTGTTAGCTTTGGGTAAATGCAATAAATTCCAAACCTGTTATGTATAAAAGATTCATTGCCAGTTTCATTTAGGTGGAACCATAATGTGCTCAGACATATGTCGAGCTGACTGATCGACCAAGTGTCGCCAAGTTGACCTGTGATTAACATGCTGTGTGCTATGTTTTTCCAGTTATATCGTCCAGTTTGTATTATGAAAGTCTTGTCACTTATTTACTTGTCTTCTCTCTGCAGTCTGCAGAGTTTGTAGCAGCTAAAGTAAAACACTAAGGGAGTCAAACATAAAAGCATATAAAATATGCAACATTTTTTCACAGTCACTCACTCATCATATCTAATCAGACTGAGCAGCCCCGGGAGAGAATGCAACAGCTTTTACTTTGTTAGACACAGTACAAGAAATACTTCTGTTTGATTGTTATCGAGGTCAATAGATGTGCAGGAAATGTGTGTTTGAGAGACACGGGTCAGTGGATCATAAAGTTCACTCGAGCATGACGTTCTTTTACTCTCTTTTAATAACATTTGTGTGAAGAGTGAAGGTAAGAAGATAAGATCAGGGCATTAGTCATCACATCGTGTGGGTAAATGATTAATCAGTCAGGCAGGATACAGATATGTACTGAATATGTGCTTCAGTCTTACATTGCAGTAACTGCACAGTTTGTCATTATAAATGTTAAGTTTTGATCCGGAAGATTTTCATGAAAGATTTTTGTAGTGTATTTACATTCATTCATTACTGCTCCATCAAGTGACTGATAGCTGAACATTCCTTACTGCTGCTACTTCACTTTAAAGCAGTCACAGGAAAAACAACTACAGTTGTTCATTGGCCTCTAATCACTCCACTAATCACATAAATTGGATCAATGATTCTGGTGTGTCCTCTGGAATGTTTTTTCTTTTTTTTTTAAATTACCCTCCCTCCTCCTTTCACATGAATCTTATCTGAAAATCTTCATCCTGTGTGTATCATTCATTCTTTCTCTCTGTTTATGATCCGTCTTTCTCTCCATCGTTCCCCTCACTGTTACTGACTTCCTCCTCGCCACAAAATTCTGGAGGGCGGTGCATATTTGGCACAGACGTTGGTTCCCTCTGATCATGTAATGATTTGCCCGTAACGATTACTCTCTCATGCGATGATAGAGCGGTTTGTACCTGTCCCACAGAGAGCTGCAGCCAGCCACATTCCTGCTGCTCCCTCCTGCCAGTCAACGTCAGCTAAAGCACTTGTCTCGCACCGACACACACACGCATCTTTCAGCAACCCTCTCTCTTCCTGATGCACTGAGGAAAGACACACACACAAATGCACACACACGCTTGCCTTTTTTTATGTCAGTGGAAACATCCCTATTTTCTCTCTATGTCAGTCAAAACTCAGCAGGACTCTCCTTCATTCCACCTTCCTCCTAAGAAAACAAGTCAACAATCAACTAAAAGTCTTTGATGAATGGTTGAGTTCACTCTGGGCCTTACACTCCTGAGTATATCACCTTGTTTTGCCCTTAAATTTCATTATTTTTGGACATTTTACAGACTAAACAAATAATCTAGGAATCAAGAATGAAAATAGTAATTAGCTGCGGCCTATATAAAATGAATGCAGTATATCAGTGGTTCCCAACCAGGGGATAGGGACCCAAGCAAGAGGGCGTAAGATAAATCCGAGGGGTCGAGATGATTAATGAGGCAGGAAAGAAGAAAAATAATGTTCTGCAACTCAAATTTAGATTCTTTGTTTGTGATATTTCTCAGATCTTTACTTTTTTCTGTGAAAAACAGGATTAATTTACCTCTTCAGGCCACTAACGGCTACAGAAACTGAACAGTATAAGGGATTTAGAGGCTGTGTGCAGAGTGTGTTGAGAGACGTTGTCAATAATTGTACTAAAAACAGGCTACAAGAAGTTAGACATACTCTAGTTGCTTTCACCTGCCCTGCACCCTATCCTCAGCTGGTTTACTGTCTCTCTACAGGTCTCTGTCTGTCTGTCAGTCCATCTGTCTCTCAACATTGAGCTTAAATGATCTGAACACACAGTTCAGGATCTTTCATACAGAGCCGACTCCACTATCTGTCATATCATCTAGGTGGCTTCACAGGCCACCTGGTGACCACAATCCCAACTATTCCAGCTATGAAGCAAATCATGTTGAGATGAGAGAAGAAACTGTACTGATAACACAAAAGGCCTTATTTAAGAGAGCATTATGTCCCACTGAGGTGAAGGAGGAGAGGGGGAAAATGAAGGGTGAGTGGCATGCTCAATGTCAAATGTTAACTTTTCCAGGTCATGGTTGCCAAATACTTTTCAAGCTACATACCTGTCATCAGGGAGACAGGAGGAGAGGAGGGGAGGGAGGGGGAGTGCTGAGAGGATTCGGACCGGAGGACGACAGATTCAAACAAGCTGGGTGCATGTGAGACTGTTCCCGCATGTGGTACACGTCCCCCCCGCTGAGATCAGAGCGCGGCGCCAATCTGGATGATGTCACCACCCAGAGGCCTCCTGGGACAGAATTCCTCAGTGGCACTTCAAATGCAACACCACGGCGAGACAAAGGCCGTCCCCGAACCAATGACCAAAAAAAAACCAACAGTGACCTGCAGGTGCATTTTTCTCATAGGGGTAATTATTTTCAGAGGTCAAGCATCAATCACTGCACAACACACACACAAGACTGCACAGGCTTTTCGAAAAACACAAAATTTCAAATAAAGGTCATTCAAAGTTCACAGTCAAGTTCGCTCTTAGTTCAGACCCGCCTCCAGAGTCAGAAGAGTTAGAACTTGATAAAGTTTTAACCAAAAATAGAAAGGCCACTGTGGAAATTAAACTCGATGTAAAGGTGGCTTAATTTCCCACAACCTCCCAACTGCTACCTTAACACATAAACACATTTAACACACACACACATGTTCCAGGACCACACAGATTTCCCAAACAGGGGTTTCCTCAAGGGGAGACCCAGTCTGACAAGTCTGTTCTATAGACACTACATCTGTGCCGTCTCACTGCTCACCTCAGTGTGTGTGTCTGTGTGTGTGTAAAGGCACAGTGGCCTAAGTAATCCCAGTGAGCAGCCTGGGAATGAGGAAGGTAGATGAACCTTTGGCTCCCATGGTCACACCACATACGCAGAAGTCACAAGACTGCAGACACACACTAAAAACACACCTTGGCACTGATGGCTGTGAGGTTTCCCATCTTTAAACTAAGCTAAGCTAACCGATTGCTGGCTGTAGCTTCATATTTAGCAGATTGGCTGTTGATCTTCTCATATAAGTCTCAACAAGAAAGCCTATTAGCAAATTTCCCAAAATGTCATCAGTATTTTTTAAGGTTTTGATTTCAGTCCTGGTTGATACTGCATTAAACTTTTAACTGCACAGACTCTGCAAGTAACAATAAAAACTACGACTTTATAAAGAGGCAAACAGAATGTGACTGTATTATATTGTTTTGCTAATAATATAAAATTGCAGGAGTTTTACTTGTAAAGGAGCATTTTATAGTGCAGCGTTGCTAGTTTTACTTGAGGATCTGTAAATGGACAGGGAAGCATGCATGTTTACAGGAGGCTCCACACAACAGACACACACACATGCATGATCGCATGCTCATCAATCTCCTTTTGTGTGTGTGTGCATAGTAATCCTAATAGCACATCATTTGTAATGGGGTTCCCAGTGTTTGGTCATGGCGGCGCAACGTTTACTCAAAGCACATGTGGCCAAGGGGGGAAGCAGATGTGAGAATCCCGGGAAGCATCATTAGCCTCGCAAACACTCACCGCAGCCAGCCGTGGAGATCCTGTCTAACACCAGCGCTGCAGATCCCCAGTCAATCATGTTTCCACTGGATTTAGCTGTCAATCCTTTCTCTTCCCCTTACACATCACCTTTCTCACACTCGTATGCAACCTCTTTTTCCCCTTTCCCCAAAAACAGTGAGGTCAGAGAGAAAGATAGCTGGTGCTGTATTTGTTATTCATGCCTGTCAACCAGTCACTGAATCTGGAATTACTGCATCTCCATTTTCTCCAACGAACCACAGCTGAATATTTATGTTTTAATTTCCAGCTTGATGCTGGTGGCTTTGTTCTACATCACTCCAGCTTGGCCTTTTGCTCTCCATGCATGCTTCATGCAGCTCTTCCCCTCTCACTCCATCAATATTGCTCTTTTTTTCTTCTCCCCCATTTCTACAGACATCTTCGTGTCCGCGTGTGTTCTCCTCTTGCTCTCACCTAAATCCACATCAGTATCACTCCATAAATATTCCACTCTTCTTTTGTTATATTTTAATGCCTTTTATTTAAACCTGGTCATTGACAAAGATGTTATTCTGCCACATATGGTGAAAGTCACATTATTTTTCCTATTAACACATCAATTCTTCTAATACTTATGACATAATTTTCCACAAAAGAACATTTTTTTCCTTTAATCCTCTGACCTGACTCCTCCGCTAAAAGGCTGAAGTGTAATTATTGTCTTGCACATTTCTCAGATGTTTTTATCCTGTCCTGTTCTTCCTTTCCTCTACCATTCCTGACCTTTTTGCCTCTCTTATCCTCCCCCCTTCCTTCTTTCTTTCCCTCTGAAATGTCCAATCTGGCTTTTTCCTCTCTCCTGACGATCCTCCCCAGCACGGTTTCAAAACACAGACAAACACACACACACACCTCCTACCTGCCCTCCGCTCTAATTAGGCGTCACGAGAGGGGCCCAAGCACCGCTTCTCCCCTCCCGTTAGCACCACTCCCCGGCACTCCTGCTGCAATCCCACCCTGGGACAGATCTGAGGTCAAGGCCGGGGCAGAAGAGAACAGACAGAACTAGACGCATGTGCTCAAGCCAAGGCAGAGTCGCTCGACTGCAAGGTTCTGTGGCTTTTTGAGATCAGCTACGTGTGAAAAATGTGGAGGCCAGATGATGCACGGAGGGCCCCGGCTGCTGCAAATGAAGTTTGAGCTGGCGTCCAGGAACACACAACAGGATAAAACAACAACGCTCAATCACGCTGATGGAGGGGACGTGGGCTTGCTGCAGATGGAGCCCAAGATGTTTCATCAGAGGAACAGGATGCCAGAGGCTCAGCTTTCAAGCCCGGCAATGACAAATAAACCTCATGATGAAGGAACAAATACATTCACAATGGGCTCCAGAGGAAACAGAGAGGGGACGGAGGGCAGCCACCTGCAAAATCACAATAGAGCTGACTATCTGTGATGGGCGTGGGAGCCACAGAGGACGCCGCTGCTGAACTGGACACAAAAGGTCCTTCTGCTGTAATGTTGCCATCTGCTGGCAGGTCTTTTTCAATGCGTGACAGCAGTCTGATATAAAATCAGAGTTTTGTAGTGTGTGTGGCACAATAAGACATATTCTCTTCCCTGAGAGCCACATAAAACCACAAGAACTCACTTTTTGATACTGAAGTCTGAACAACATGCCCTCTTGCATACACTCTGGCACTGGCAGTGCAACATGATTCCAGCGAGTTATGCCATTTACTGGCACAGGCCGATTTGGGCAGTCAGTCACAGCATGTTATTAGAACTCAGCATCAAGTGTTTGAAAGGCAAACAACACTATCAAGTTCCACAAGATTTTGGAGAGGAAAAACGTCAAAAGCCATTTTCTCCGTTCCACATCTTTTCAATTTTCACAAAGCCTGGTTTATTCATCATTTCCTCATGTTAGGAAGGAGACGTTCAGAATACAGGAATAGACTAATTCGCTTTTTTGGCGAGAGTTAAAAGAGCGGATCGATACCACGCATATCTGTACGTGAAATGTGAGGCAGTTAGCGTAGCTTGGCGCGCACCGCAACTTGTCATTTTTACACTTTGATTTTTGTTCAGATTACACAAATGAGATTTGACTCGCAAATAAGCGTATTTCCCAAACTACTCCTTTAACTAAAAATGAGGTTCTGAAGTTAAAGACAAAAGCAATCTGTCGAGTTTCATTTATCTGCCTCTTCAGTGGAACGAGTGTAGTGTAAGTCATCACTGGCATAACGAAAAAAGAAGAGCTGGACTTTTACAAATTACAAAACCAGAGACAAGCTCATCCCCCAGAAATTCTAGCCAAGTTTAATTTCGTACTTTCTCCAGTTGTGCCACATTTGCAAAATCTCTGATTAGGAATTTTTTATTTCTACAATAGCTTCTTTGAACTGAAAGAACTGGCAGTGTCAGGATTTGCAATGAAGGAAAAGAAAAAATACAAACTGGAGATGAGTGCTAGACCTGAGGCTAGCTATTGGTTTATTGCAAATTACTGTAGAAACTGAACTTTCTTTTGGGACTCGATAAGCTGCCATCTCTTGTTCTGTTCTGCAGGACTTTTCCTTCATTGGCCCAGTGAGAATAGTGTGAAGCTACTTCCTTTTGAGTCGGCTTTGGATGAATGCCTGCTCTCTGGATTTCCAGGGTTGGAAGACGTGTATCCAGACACACCTGAGAAGGACACACAGGGAAAAAAAATGCTACTGTGCCAGGAACACTAAGGGCACTGCAAGAAAAGTGAAACATTTCTTGGGTACCCTTTCAATTTGTGTAAACACGAGTACCACTGAAGTTTGGCCTTGGACTATGAGTAACATCGCACACATACACACACACACACACACACACTTCCGCACTTCCACACTGAGCAACCCTCAGTCTCACTCCACAGATTAAGCCCAGATGGGAACAATGAGATGAGTATGAAGGCTTTTGCTGCGTAACTGAAAACACTCAGTCTTGTTAACGCACTCCAGAAACTTGCTCCATCCATCCATCACTGGCCAGATGTTCTCTGAAGCCTTTTCCTTTACTCCTCAAGTGGGACCAGTCCCTCTCAAAATTAATTCACTTCCCATTCCACTTGCGTCCACAACAAAGGCTCTCATGAAAGCTAATTGAATAGTTTGTGGTTTTTATGATCAAGCGATCAAGCTGCAGAGCGCGTTTCGGAGAACAAGAGATGTTGTTGTTGACGGACGCTCACTTGGGACCATTTGCGCACCGTGACCCCACTTAATCCTGCCATTAGACCCCAAAGCTTCCCCATCCTGAGGACTTCAATGCACTCTGCTCACTGCATTAAGACTCTGGGAGGGACCATTTCCCTGAATAAACATCAAAATCTGTTGGTTTTTTTGGCTAATTTTCTTTTGAATTCCAGCTGAGTAATTCGAAGAAAGTGAGAGTAGCAGCCAAACCCTGTGATGAAGTCTGGCAACTGACTTATATCCATCAAATGTTGAAAACCATATAACATGTTTTTTTTCTCCACTAACTCCCAAGAGGAGAATAATCATCAACTTCAATAGAGATATCATTGTCAAAATTTGTTTGCCTGCTTACTTTAATTTGCCGAAATGATACTACAAGACTTATCCCAAATTTTCTTAACCTGAGAACAGCTCAGGAAACAAGAACTAACTTTACATGTATTTCACAATAAAACTTTAGCAGCTGGAGCAGCTACATTGTTTGTAGCTAATAATAAATTAATATGTAGGACACAGAGACGCAGATTTTACATTTTGGGGAAAAAAAAAAAGACCACTGGTATCAGAACAGTAATGAGTTTGGGTTTTGAAGAAAAAGTTGGATCAGTGCATCCCTATCTGTCAGAACAAATTTGACAAACTGGCAAATACACAATTAAGATTTAACACTTAAGAAATATTCATCTTTACCAAAAAAAAAAGCACAAAGGGAAAAAAACAATGAGAGGCACATAGAGGAAAGTGCCAAAAAGAACAGAACTAAAGTACAGAACAAGGATTTGCTTTGCTCAATAGCCCTTGCGAGTGCCAAGTCATTATTTAAGCCACTAAGACTGGTGCTCAGAGAGATGCTTCAGTGTCTTTTAAGGGCACAGACTCCCGCACACGCAGCCACCTTCAAATCCTCATCCAGAAAAAAAAAAAAAGACAAAAATGGTTCTGGAAGGTTCCACTTTGCTGCACAAATCAAGGGAATGGAGTGAGAGCAACAAGACCCTCCAAGAATCACTCGAGGTATGTCATTATGTCACCCACAAAGGAAGGTCTATTCCATTTAGGGTTGGAGCCACAGGCCATTTGGCCCACACACACACACATATCACACAACTTCCAACCGCCATACACACAAATATAAAGCCTCATTCTTTTGTCAAATAGTAATGCAAAGACTTTGACCTGAGTGCGAGGATGAAAAGAAAAGGCCAGTGCATAGCAGAGACCCCGGGTGGCAGCACTTGTTGATCCCTGGTCTCTGAAGCAAAGCACTCTGGTGTGTGAACAGATAAATGTCCAGTGCTGACTCATGCTGCACGGACACTCCTTGCACAGATGGGAAAGCTTGTCATGTGCTGGCAATTGCTTGACCACTTGTGCAAAAAACAAAAAAAAATAAAAAAAATAAAAAATAAAACCCAACTGAGTCGTTATTAAGTCTCGCTCTGTGACAAAGACACAAAATAATCAAACCAACACCACTTGTAGCTCAGAAGTCAGCTTGAGGGCGTATCACTTCAAACATCCTGGACACTGAACAGCTCATTGAGCTCAGCACAGTCATTTACACTGCACTTTCATTGCAGACAAACTTGACTGTTAATGTAAGAGAATTAGCACACACCCTTCTGAGTACCACCAACATAATGAAAACATCTGAAATATACAAGTGACTCACTTCACATATGTCATTTTTATCTAATTTAGCCCTCAATATTATGTAATAGGGATCCTTTTGTGTAAATTCTAAGGGAAAGTCTTCACTAATTTAATCAAACATCTTACTTCACACCCTGAGCACTCCTTCACCGATGCTCGTATTCATTCAAAGACCACTAATGAGCCATTTCACGATTTTCTTCCCAATGTTTAGACTGTAACATAATCAGACCGGCACTGGACAGTGGCCTGGAAAGAGTTGCAAAGCCTTGAGCGCTTCTCTGTCACTGACATTCACTGATTACAGTGTGGACGTGCTCAGCGGGACTACATGGCAGCCAGGGTGTCTGAAGCACAAATCACCTTGAAGTGCTATTAGCACCTGTCGTGGTCATTTACACATGCTGACAGTGGCATCCCACCCCTCTGTTTGAGCCCTAAAAGTCTGTCTGCAGGCTAAACAACTGCTTTGCACTCTACTTAAAACTCTTGCTCAGCTCTTGCTGTGCCGTTATGCAGCATGTGTCAGCTTTTGCACAACCTGGCCTGCATGAATGATGCGTGTTGTATGACAGGCCTTCAGAAGATAACGTGTAAAACCATTTCAGTGGTGATTAGTGTAAGCTGAGTGTACTGATTTTAGAGGTTTGTTCAATGCAGGACTGATAAGCTGTGACCTTTTGAAGGCTGACCCACGCTCCGTCTATTAAATTTCAGGTCTGAGAGGGCAAGGCAAAATGAAGGCTGCCTCTCTGCTTTAGAGGGCTGTTGCGTAATTGCTGCATGACATAGTTTAAATACACAATACAGATTATCAAACAGATTATCCAAGCATTTGAGTACTAAAATAGTTTTTCACTGTCTATTACATCTATTCATGGTTAGGTATTTGATAACATCACTTCAGACTTGAAACAACAACACACTCTTCCTCATCTCATCCACTGCAAAGCAGCCTTGGACCTGTTCCTGCATCACTGGAGGATGATGAAGACCACAGAGCATCTATTCCATAACACTGATTTATGCATAATCAATTAAAGGTAACTAAATCTTTTTAGATGGCTTCATTTCAGGGTCTGTTCCAATGAGTGTCCTGCTGACACAAAGTATTTAGGTACCACTTTTGGCTCCTGTATAAATCCTCCAATAAATTATATATAGATATAATAAAAAATTTAACCAGATCACCCCACAGCTCTGTTACCACAGTGATTTTTCCTTTAGAAACAGAGAACAGGTAAAAGTAACAGGTGTCTCATTTCTTTCTCATTTAATTGAGTATAAGGTAAAAACGACAGAAGCCAGAGTTCATTTGAGTTAAATAATAACAGCTGCGCGGTGCGTCAGCTTCCCAAACGCATCAGTCCCAAGCTGAAGTGACGCGCTTTCCTCTCAAATGTTAAATGACTGGCAAAGTTGGATTCAATGAAAGAAACCGCTGCGGCTTACCTTCACACATACAAGAAGAACCAGTCCCATCGACCACAAACAGCCCCCTGTCATCTCTGACGCCGATAAATTCAGGGTGATATCAAAGTGCAGGGAGACAACTCTGGTTGTCCGTGTGTCCCAGTCTGTCCAGTCACTCAGGGAGAAATGGGTCCGCTCTCCTCTCCGCGCTGCGCTCCGGCTCCAGTTTACAGAGAGAGAGAGGAGGGGGTGGGTGGGAGAAAAAAGAAGGTAAAAGTCAGCCAAGAACAGCCGGAGACGACATGACACTTCACGGTCTCTTCCAGATATTTTGTTCCCCCAGCAAACACGTTGCTGCTAAATTTATGTTTGCATACCAGGCGTGCGTCAGGAAAAGGGGCTCACCCACCTTACATTCTTAAAGAAACACACTCCCGGGCCGTTACGCGCTGATAGGCTGCAGAGACACGCAGGGTTTGAGTGATGCTCGGTGGTTTTCTGGTTGGAGGTGATGGTGGACACTTGAAGGAGACGCACTTACATCCTAATGAAAGGCTGCAGCAGATCATAGTAACACAGTTAGCAGAACACTCACACACATAACCTGCCAGGTAGAGTAGGGTTGTTTGTAGTTTACTGAAGCTCTCATGCAGCAAAGGTCTGTTTTTAATCTGTTCCCATTCAACATGATTATTCCAGACTTCTACCTCTGGTTGTGTGTGTGAGGTAGCTACTGCTTGCCCCTGCTCAAAATCAACTGCATGTTTTTACTGGACCTTGCATAAACCAGTTTAGGATACATGTAAACAAGACATGCTCATATTGTTCACCTCAGAGGCCTGACTCATGTTTATAAAGACTGTGGTTCTGACAAAAGCATTTTACAAGAGCTTGAAACAAATACATAAAGTAAGGTCCAAACTCAGTCTCTAATGGCACGACTGAGCTCAGGTGTATGCATTTCCAATCTTGGTTTAAGATAAGATAAAGGCAGAGTCTTGTCAGGTCAGCGGCAACCGTTCGAACACTTTAAAGAGGTAGTTTGGCATTTTCATAAATATGTCTATTTGCTTTCTTGCCAAGAGTTAGATGAGTAGATTGATACCATTCTCTTGTCCATACGGTAAATATGAAGCTGAAGCCTGCATCTGGTTAACTGAGCTTTGCAGAAAGTCTGAATACAGGGGGGAACAGACAACCTGGCTATGTGTCAGGGTGAAAAAAAAAAGTAGTCCAGCACGTAAACTCTTAAATGACAATTTTATGTTTTGGTTTCCTTAAACTTCCAGTCCTTATGCTAACTTAACAAACTGTGAGAGCAAATAAATGTATTTCTCAAAATACATCTTTAATTTCAGCATCCTGATTCACACTTGTCAACTGATAGTTAATAGTGATCATTCCCTTTGTTATAACCCCTCTAAATATCCAATAACAAGTCAATGTTCAGTATATTTAATCCTTTCATTTCAGCTGACTGTGGTTTTATCCTTATCTCACTATCAGACAACAGATGAACTAAACATTAGATTCCTGTGCTGTTTTGTTAATTACTCGCAGAGCTGATTTATCCGGATTTATAAAAGTAAAACAATGGAGCAGTCATAAATAGACTGAAAGGAATGTAAAGACCCAATTGTCTTCTTTATGCCCCCTTGCTGGATATAAGAGGCTGCAGTTAGATCTTAGACCATATGGATGCAGATCATTGTGTGCTGTGCACCAGTTGAGGATTGTGCCTACTTTTCACAGCTTTAGATTTAGTCACAAGTATGAAATGCATTAGTCTTTCAAGTTAGGCGCCCATGCTGCCAACCATGTGCCATTTAAGGCCAAGAGGAGTTTTATCTGAATCAAGCCCTGACTGCTTATGAACTGAGATCAACGGGATGGAATGAAACGTTCATGCTCTCGGCCCTCGCTGGCACATGATTGAAATCCACTGTTGTTTCTGATTTACCTTGATGAGACCCATGTCATTCCTTGGCTGCTTCAATAAAAAAAGCAGTTTCCTCTGTTTTGAAGTGGATCATATTTTTCATGCAGTTTAATGAAGGTCTGTGCCTCCCATGTTTCCTAAATGTAGGTCCAATGCTGTCCTGACCTGATATATATATACACACACACACACACACCTTTTGATCCCAGATTGTTATTAAACTAAGAGACATTAGGTTCTTTGAAGTTTAGCCCACAGTGGTAGGGCATTAGGGCCTTGTTTGTCGCTTTTGAAGCTGTCCAGGGCCACCATAATAACAATGTTCCTAGAAAATGTCAACTGTCCTCAGCCAGACTCAAAGGGCTGAGGGAGATGCCCTTTGAGAGGCACACAATAGGACAGGTATGTATGGTATGAGCTACCTGAATTGCTGCCTGACACGCAGGCTTGAATTCAGCTTAATCTCTATTAACACACTGAACACAGGAATGTAAATGTTTATTTCCCCCTGGAGATGAAAAATCTTTACCTGAATGCTGAGATGGGGGTTCATTCATTTCCTCTCCACCCTGGGGTTAAATTATCATCCTTAATAGCTCCTTGACATTCAAAGCCTACCTGCTCCTGCAGCTCATCATGAAAACGTCGGGTGTCTTTGAAAGAGGAAAGACCCTGGGAGCCTCTTGTTGAACTTTGACCACCCCCGGCACCCTGGGAGCACCACAGACACCTGACAGAGCCAGAGCAAGCAATAGATAATGCTTTAAGACACGAATAGTTTACATTCACTGTGACTGGTGGTGCATAGCTAAGTCACGTCCTCATGTTACAAATGTTGTTGCTCTTATTGATGGACATGTTCAGCGGGATCACACGCTCAAAGCTCCCATCAGCAGACTTGCAAAATCACTGCCCCGGGGCACAAATGTATTTTTAGGGACTCTACGAGCTTAAATAGCATCTGTCAGTTGTTTGCTCAACAGATCTTACAGGGACTTTTCTGTGTGGGAAGACAAATAAGAGGTTGAGGCAGCAGCTAATGACAGTGTTTCAGCTGAGATCTTTTGTTTTGAATGCAATGATGGGCTGGATGCTAAACGCTCAGTGACACTGCTTTTACGTTTCCAGGCCTTTTTAGCTACCACCTTCATACTCTGCAGATTATACGCACGAACACACAAGCACACAAGTATGACTTTACGAGTGCAAAATAGGGCCATAGTATGTACTGTACATGTGTTGGTTTCCTAGCTAAACATACTCAGAGCAGGTCAGTGGCCCCCTTATGAGTAACCTTGTTGTCTCCCGCTAGCTGACACCAAACATAGCCGTTTGATCAGTGATATTTGGCTTGAGAGTCAAAGCCCTGCTTGTCACATGTGTTCAAAGAGAGAGGGCAGGAATTTGCCAGATACCAGCTAGAGAAAATGCCCTTCACGGGACACCAGCTAGCTTGTTTTCGCTTTAAAGAGGCAGCTACTGCAACAGATTTTGCTCCCAAAAGCAAACATCCCTCCAGAGCTGACACTAAGTGCCATTTTAGGAAATACACTTATTCACCTTCTTGCCAAGACTTAGAGGAGAAAGCTGATACCACTCTAATGCCTGTCTGTTAAACACCCTCCACCCCCCTTCCTTTTTTTAAACCTTAACCTAAGGTTAAGGGGTCCCCCTTTTCCCATCTTTCTGCTAAGCTAAGCTAACTGGTTATTTGGTAGCTTCATATTCAACGGACAGATGTCAGAGTGATGTCAATCCTCTCAGCTAATTCTCTGCTAAAAAGTGAATAAGCTCAGACTGTTCTTTTAACATAAAGCACACAAACTCCTCTGAGTGTTGTTGTGGCACCTCGTTACAGCTTCCACTCCTTCGGCATGCAGCTGACCACCACTTGGTTGCCTTTCTCATCTGTCCCTGATTGCCTTTACTGCTCTGTGGAATTTGGCACGCTATCCGTACGTGTGTGTGTGTGTGTTTGTACGTGTGTCTGCTCATGCTTGAGACTCCAAAGGAAACGAAAGCTCTTGCCATCGCTGGGCCACAGTGTCCCGGGAATGCCAGGCTTGCTAAGGGTACAGTAACCTGTCTGTCTGTCAGCGCAGATCTGTTTCAGCTGCAGGCATCACGTTCCATCAGGCATGTCATATCCACTGCATGCTGTCTGAGGGCATCATGCCACAAACCACCAGGCAAATATGTAGACAGTGGACACAACACTCTTCACACCGTTGCCAATGATCAGTCAGCTTGTCTGACAACCCAAGGGTATAATTTTTTCTCTCTTTCTTCAGGGAAGTATCTAATTGCATATAAATCCCAGCTTACAGCTAAAACCAAATATGCTGCTGGTTGAATATTCATAATTTACTTAAACTATTTAGCGATGAGTAAAATTTGGCATCAAGTTCCATGCAATAAGATTAAGGCATCATACTGCACAAATCCAGGATTTCCTATCATCTAATGACGTTAATCTGAGATAAAGTATTTGATGGATCCTCATTCGATTTTCTGTGGATATTACTGCTCAGCATAAAATCAGAAGAAAACAATCAAGTTAAAAAAAAGAGAAAAAAGAGAGACATAGCAGCAGAAAAGGACACCATTACGTTGTAGATGAGGGTGTCTATTGTTTCAGGAAATCTGCTGCAGGCTGCTTGCTGGCAGAAGAGTTGAACAGAGGAAATTTTGGGCATAGAGAACTAAACATCCCCCAGGATCAGTTTCATCCGCAAGAATTGGGCAAATAAGTACCTGAGCACATTCTTCACCTTCTCTTTCACCCTCACCTATGGTCCTTTTGGTAGATTTTTTTCATTCATTCTCAGTTTTATTCTGTTCTGTAAAGACAGAGAGCAATACTACAGAATCAGCTTCATCTATTTGGCTTTAAGAAAATAGAATTTGATTATTTTCCTTCCACAGGAATTTAATATATCTCTGTCAAGTGTCTGTATGTCTGATTACTATTTCCCCATTATGCCTGGATTTGGCGTGATGAGCCCATTTCTATTATGTAGTATTATTGTTTGTATACACTGTAGTAAAGCAGATGTCAAAAAGTCAGTTTCAGGTCTTCACTTGGTTTTCAACAAATATTCAGTTTATGTGTTTTTGTCTTTGTCCCCTCATTTGACTCAACTTCTCCAGCTTTCCTGTACATGAATCTCACCCGTCAGACTATCATTACATCGTAATTAGTCAGGTGTTTTGTGAAGCTTTTGGGGCAAACCGGTAAACACGTGTGCTTGATATTGTGTCAGCACATCACAATGCATATGACTCATCTCCCTCATTTCCTGGAATAGGGGAAAAAAGTAATTGCTGAATGGAGATGGTGAGCACTGGCTCACGCTGAGGGTCATGCAACACTTCAGCATCGAACCAGACCTCACAGTGAATTCTGCTCCTGCCAGTGTGGTTGCTTCAAATTTCAGCATCTTGTACTGCGCTGAAGTCCACTGGCTACCCAAAGAGACCACCTGGGCAGAGCTCTGGTTCGGTGCATGTCTTTTCTTGATGACCTATGTGTGTAAAAGACAGAGAAAGACACAGAAAGAGAGGGAAATGACAGACAGCTTGGCCCGGCTGTCAGCTGCCACTCGGTTCCCATTACGACTTCTCTCATGTCCAGGCCCCGTTCCCTTGGTTTCTCCAAACTTCTGCACGCCTCAGGTACTGTTTTGGAGGCCAGCTGAATGTCCGTCTGACAGAGAGACTGCAAACGAAAAGCCCGGAGAGAAAGCAGAAATGAAGCAAGGGCCCATTTCCCACGTTGTTCTTGGCTCCTGTCTACCCCCGAAGACTTAAGCGAACACTTCCAAAACAAAGAGATTGTCTGTGTAGGTGCCCAAATAGCCAGCCCACGCATATATACACACTTGCACTCAGTCAGAGACACACTCACACATTGGGACATAAAAAATGTTATTCTAATTCCTTCTAAGTGCCTATTTAAGCAGCTGTTTTCTGTAAACACTGGCTCAGACAGCAGAGCTCGGACATTTGGTTTTAGATCATTCTCAATTATATCATAATTACTAGGACTTGGTCTGGTTGTCAGCAACAGCACCCAGAAAATATAGCTGTGAATTGCTACCCCTTTGCCAGCACAAACAGCCGGCCTGCTAATCCCAGCACGGCTCTGTGAAAATGGCCTGTGACGGGATATTGTCGAAACATGGCAGGGTCATGTGGGATGGTGTTGGAGCCACATGAGGAAAAACCTTCTCTGGTTATTGTCTGACCTCCTATGTGACCCATGTAAAGTATGACCAGCTTAGCAACTATATCTATACCTCACAGGTCAGTGACCAGCACAATACTCTTCCGATGCAATGTGAGACTTTTTTTTTTCCCTTCCTGAAAATCATTACTGAAAATCATCATCACGATGGATGTGGGGTCAGGGTCGGGACCACGGAGGATCTCATTTTCAAAGCAAGAGCGGTCACATACTGACCTTTTCTCACACTTCTAACCCTGTACAGTTGTTGACTCATTTTCTGACGGGATCCTCTCAGTGGGAAATGTGGACGGTTAACTAGGATGTTGTAGTTAATGAGCCGAAGTCATTATTTGAGGATTATATCCGACAGGTGCACAGAGCCCTTCTTAACAAGACTCTTGTCTATATTGTGGCTACAAATCTGTGGTTAATACCCTCCTAAACAAATATTGTCTACGTAGATCAGTGATTTATTAAAGGCTGAAGTAATGGTTATTTCAAGAGGGCAGCCATCATCTTGTTAAGATGTAATTCATTTTTGCATGCACGACCTCTCCAGCTCCAGGACTGGGATAAAGCTGGGAAGAATAATAGTGCCAAATTTGGCAGCAAGGCTTGAAAACTTTTTGGAGCTATTTTGGGCCCACATGTCGAAATTCTGGTGTAAATTCACTCTAACAAGAATACAGCCAATAGTTCATACACCCCCACTTAATCAAAATGACACCCAGACTTTTCTTGACGATGGCAGGGCTATTCATTTCATGTCCTTTTCCAGGTTGTTCCTGTAATAACTACAATAATTATTCTGTATTGTGTTACTAAGCGCTGTGGCTGTGCAAATATAATGGAAAAAAGGGTTCTAAACACAGCAAAAAACAGAGCAAAGAAAAAGAAAAAGGTATGCTTTAACCTTACCAAACACAAGCAGCGATAAAAGATAATGGATGCCTTTCAGCAAACAGCTGCAGTCATGATGGTAATGTCTCCAAACAGATCAGTGACATGACTCAAATGAAGATTTGCAAAACATAGACAAATGTTAACTGAGAAAGATTTAGAAGAATTTGACCTTCAGCTCTCTTATCTTGGATTGGTCGCCCTTCAGCTTAAATTTGCCTCATACGATTAAACACACATAGAAAACTAAACATTTAGCAGATGACATGTCTGGCTGCCCTTAAAATAAAGGTTAACTGCCTTAAAGGAACATTTTAAAAATATTTTTTAACCTGGTTCTTTCTCTCATAATCGTGTTCGGACCATGTACTCACCACCTCCGTTGTAGAGATTTGTGAACACGGATTCCTGCAAACAAAACATATATCAGGGTGGAAAGTGTGAGTCTCCTAAATTTAACTTAAATCATGTGAAGCTGAAATTTTTATTTTGAAGGTTTTGATGCTTCCCCATGAGCCAGGATAGAAACATTATTGATAGAAACATTAATGATAAAACTATTTTATCTCTGTAATTTCCATATCGACCTAAAAAAGCTAATTCAGAGGATTCTAAAGTGTATCTGTAGATTCATAGTCATTCAGAGAGGGAATTAAATGGATCCACAGTGCCCAGTTACAGGTTTGGTGGACAGTGCAGCCATCTATTGGTTGTTGATAAGGCTTCACTGTCTGACAGCAGATGTATTTAAAGCAGCAGCAGCAGCGTTTGAGGGTAGAGTTAACCAAAGCATACCGCTGTACCAAAGACATGTCACTGTCCTTCTCCCCCTGCTCTAAAGCCACATCCCTGCCTCCTTCCCTCATGATCTAAAGAGCATGAAAGGACATCCACTGTCCCACTCACTTTTCCTTCACACAGCGCCTCTGACTGTGTGTGAGATCCGGAGGTGTGACACTTTCCCAGTAGCCCACAGATATCTGTTACCCAGCCTGGAGCTTTGGCACGCTGCCCACAGTCCTACCTGTCTCAGAGGGCACAATAGAGGGATGCCGTGTGAGGATCTCCTCTCCAGTCCAGCCAGAATCCGTAACCCCACTGCCACCTGCACAGCAGCAGACCCCACGGGAAACAGAGCGGCAGAGCTTCCATGACTGATCTTTCCTTTCACTCAACTGTCTGTCAAATGAGAGAAGAAAAAAAAGGGGGCTCAGATCTTTATCAGCTTTTTCCTCTTTGGAGGAACATCTGTTAAATGAATGCTGAATTAAGGGATATATTTACTGTGACTTTATTGATATAATTAATTAAGTAGATGTCTTTGTGGACATAATCAAAGCTAATAAAATATTTGGGGTAAAATATTTTGTGACCTTATGACACCCATAAAAGTAAACCTGTCACCAGTGACAGCACAGGGTGCAATACATTGGCTGTGACCCCACATGGTTAAGTCCAGTAGATACTTTATCTACTTTGGTGCCATCTAGTGGCTTAAATTTGTAAATACTAGCAAGTATGTTCATAGGTCCAGCAGTGATTAGTTTAGCCATCAGGTAACAGTGCTACTACCACAACATATGCATTGTTATTCAATATATTTGATTAATTGTAATTATTAATTTGAATTATTTAATATGAACTTAATGTCACACACATCTGTGAGAACTTCAATAAAGTAACTACTGCTAAAGGTCAATATAAATATCAACCAAACAGCTTAGTTAAACAGATCAGCAGCATTTTAATATCCAGTATCACTTTATCCTGCATCCTGCATTAAAAATGAATCCCAGCATTTAGTGTGTCCATGGTGAAATCACCTGAGGGCAGAAACTGTGTCAGACTAAAAGTTTAACTGTGTCAGGGGCTTTCAAACTTTTCCCTTTATCTGACACAGCAAGTTTTCCAAGTGATCTGAAACAAGTCAAGTTAGGACACTGAACCAGAATGACCCAGATTGTGTCACTTTGAACTGAGAGTGTATTTACAGAAGGCGGGTCAGGATGGCACAGGCATGTGCATGGACACTATATACTCAACTAAACTGTGACAGCTCAGTTTAACTGTGCTGCTGAAAAAGTAAACAATACAATTTAAAGATTTAGCCCATTGCAGTTTGAACTTTACAACTGTTTTTATTCTTTTTTTAATTTATAAAGGTTGTTTGTTGCTTCATTAATGGGCTGAAATGAATGGAATGAACATTAAACCACTCCAAACAGCTCAGTGTTGTGCAGGCAGTGTTCTGAAGGCAATTACTGTTAAATTCTAACCAGTAGAGACTGTACATTTTTACTACATGTCTTCACTGAAACTGTTGATTTCAAAACACTCATGATTTAATGCACCCACACAGCATGATTTTCATACTCTATAAACTCTATGAACATTTCCAGGTTTAAAAGATGTTGAGCCTGCAGTAAATCCTTTAAGCCTGTTCATTTTAGAAGGTATGTTATCACAGAAATACTGTAAATCAGATATTTTACCTCTGAAAACCAAAGAGAAATATTTTTGATTTCACAATGTCCTGATGAGTCATGAGTCTTGATCAACTGGTTGCACTTTGCTTGCCATCGAATGACACAAAGGCCGATCAGGGTAATTAAAAGAATATGACGTGGACAATAAAATGTGATCAGATCAATGTCTAGTACAACGTGGTATCTGTGTGCCTACACGCTGTATGTTTTCAGTGGACTGTCACTCAGTTATACTTACTTATATAAAATCACATAAATCAGAACTAGCTTAAAAATGTCTTGTGCTAACTTCATTCAAACAGACTGTTATTAAAAATTAGTCTGTGGTTAACTGCAGCCAACATTTTCATATGGGGTCTATTTGAGTTATACAAGCTCTGATAAATGGGCCCCAAGGGGTTTATCTTCAGGATCCAGGACCCCAATGTGTTAGCCAACTGGAAAATCTGAACTAAGCCCATGCTTCCTCATGTGGCCTCCAAAGAAACTGAATTAACACTTAATTTACATTTTTAATAATACATACAAAGATTCTTCACAGAAACGAGAAACGCTGAAGAGCTCTCAGATTAGAAACAGAGCCACACATCTGGCTCTGATGAGCTACTGGCAAACACGGGCCTGTTGATCTGTGGGTAAACCACTGACGTATGGTACTGCTCAGACCATTAAATGAAGTATTCAGAGATGTATTAGGGGAGGTGTTACTCTGGTCAGATTTCTTGCATTAATTTTTAAGAAGTCACACAATGTTTTGTCATAAATAGCATCAGAGCAAGAATACAGCTACACTGGCTTCGTTCCAGGGTGAGCATCATCCTCAAACACTCACATATGTGGGAACAACTGCAGATGATTGCAACCATACAACTACAAAATAACTCATCATCGGTTACTGGGACGATAGAATGGAGCCATTGATAATATTAGTTACACCCTTCATGCTTTTCCTTCTGCAACAAGTCAAATAGACAAAATGTCTGTTTCAGTTCTTCTTCTTTTACACTTTGAAAGAGCCTATTCTGACCCTAACTGATTTTGAGGCCTTGGTTAACACACATGGTGGATCACATGATTTTATCTGTTGCAAAAACAAATAACCCAGGTGGGACCTGGTCCTGGCTTGTCCATCCTCTCATCTAATTATCATGACAAACCTCTTAAGGAAACATGTAAATCATATGGGTCAGAGCTATGATATGACATTTAGCCCAGACTGTCTAGTTAAAGTAGGATTACCAATGCAGCAAAGTGGGAAACTGCCTTCGGGGGCCCCCAGAAGCCTCTGATTCAGTCTGTTGGTTTGTGAAATGTTGGTTAAGTTCACATTCGGTCAGGAACATGTCACCCCTATTTCATGCAGCTTTAATGACATTCCTGCATTATCTGGTAGCCCTTTTACTTGTGTGACTATCTACTCACAACAAACCTGGGGCCAGGTGATATTCCAGGATCTATGCAAAGGTACATGTTAACAGAGCTAAGACTGTGTTTTCTGTTATTTAGATAAAGGATTATATTTGACCAGAGGAGCTGGAAGCTTGTTTAAAAATCGCAATAATTCTCCTGTGACCAGAAAAAAATGTCACTGGCTTATGAAACTTTAAGAAACTAGACTGTTGTAACGTGTCTCGACCACGTGACGGCTGATTTCAGAGGAATTCCCCGACTAAACTTTTACTCCTTTTACCTTTGGCCTAGATGCAGTACCTTCGCTTACGTCAACGCGGCGCTCAACATCTCGCGATAATTATAGACTATAAATGAAGCCGCTGTAGCCTGTCACGCAGTATCATTCAGCTCATTGAGAATTTGGATACGGACGCATCACTCGGTAAGTCTTTGGCTTTAAATTTATTTATTTAATTTAACAACAGTGACAGCTGGAGTTTAGTAAACACTGAAACAAATTCACTCGACCTAATTCGAGCTTTTATTATTATGTAACTACAGTCAACCGTAATACGGAAGTAAAGAAATGTTTATTTTGTAAAGAATAGAAGCGTTATAAGCTGTGTTCTCTCTGTAGGCTTTGTTACAGCAGACATGGCAGCAGCTGATGTTATCTTAAACCAGGTGAGTCTGACAGAAAGACTTTGCACTCTTTATTGAGCAGATACTAAAAGAAAATGTAAAAATATGCAACATTATTAGTCCAGTTTAAGTTTGTTCATCTGATACACTTTGGGGCCAAATAATAATAAGCAGCACAGTTGAACTATGAATTTATTGTTTTCTTTGTGTTTCCTCACAGAATGTGGTAGAGAGGGTGACCAGCCTCCCTCTGGTGAGCTCCACCTATGGCCTGGTGTCCAGCGTGTACACCAACACTAAGGACACCCACCCTTACATCAGGACTGTGTGCGAGGCTGCGGAGCAAGGAGTCCGCACCATCACCTCCGTGGCCCTCACCACAGCTTCGCCCATCATGGACAAACTGGAACCTCAGAGTAAGAGCCCCTTCAGTGCAAATTTCACATGACCTGCCATCGTCCATATGTAGACGTGGCTTCAAAGCAAACTGGACTTCAAAACAAAACCCAAGAAACTGAAGTGAAACTGTGAGGATAGTTGTGTGTGGACCATCTGACTCACACAGGCAGAGCAGGAAACAAGAAGTTCAGGTCATGCTGCTGACTCTTACTCATCCTGATCTTTCACCCAGTTTTCCTGTTTACTCATAATCAACTTAAAAAAGCAACAGAAACTCCCAACACAGAATATTAGTACAGTATGATCCAAAGGAACATGTTTTCACTTTTTTCTCATAGCATTTTTCAAATAAATCAACTAACTTTATTATTTGCTTCGTTCTGTTGTTGTCTGCAGTTGCCATTGCCAATGACCTGGCCTGTAAAGGGTTGGACAAGATTGAGAAAACATTGCCAATTCTTCACCAGCCCTCTGAGCAGGTCTGTATTGGATTAACGACAAAGCTAAATTGCACAATGTCGGCTTGCAATTGATGTTAGCTAATCTCCTGAGGGCTCAGCCATGACCTATGTCCTGTCTTTCTCAACTGTTGTCTCCTCATGCAATCATTTTGAAGAAATAAAAATTTTATTTGCCCATGTTTCTGTCCTGGGCCCAGATCGTTTCCAGCGCCAAGGATGTGGTAAACTCGGCCAAAGATGCTGTGACAGGCACAGTGTCCAGCGCCAAGGACACAGTCTCAGACACTCTAACCAGTGTGGTGGAAAAGACTCGGGGCGCGGTGCAGGAGAGGATGGAGAAAACCAAGGCTGTTGTCAGTGGGAGCGTCAGCACAGTGCTGGAAAGCAGAGTGGCCCGGCTGGTCAGCAGTGGAGTGGACACAGCCATCAGTACGTCGGAGAGCCTCGTGGAGCAGTACCTGCCTCTGACGGAGGATGAGCTCGGTGAGCGGAGCCAGAAATTAAAACTGAGCCACACCAGCACCAGTTAAAACCAATGGACCTCAACATATCTGGCTTGCGTAACCCTTTAAATCACATAAATCTACTCCTGACCCCATTTCATAGGTGTGGTTAAAAGCTCAACCAAAAATCTGCATAATACAAATGTATAGTTTTGCTCTTATTCCATAAAAAATCTTGCAACCACCACAGAATATTAATGACTCCTTGTACAGGAATATAACATCTTTTAAAAAGATTTTTTTTAAATTGATTATTTCTGCCTTTGGTTTTAATGAGGCTTGTAAGATTAAGCTTGTTTATCTGTAAGAAGCTGTATCAAGGGTTAGTTATTAAGAGGCAGCTGAAATATGTCGTTGACAGTGGATTAGGTCCAGTTTCTGGGAAAACAGGGCTTATCGGACTATGCTCTTCTGAGAATCTAACTTTGTGTTAGTAGCCTGTTTTTCTCCATCACTAAAGGGGTTGTTGTTTACAGTGAACTGTGGCAGGCGGAAGCATATAATAAACAATCCTGTGCACTGTGTGAGATTATATGGATATCTTTTCAAGAATTGCACAGTGAATAAGGACATTCTTCATGGTTTTAAAGCTTCCAGCTACGTCAACATGCTAAACAGCAACACTGTACCAGTCTGTTGTAGAGTTCTCCACACTTATAGAAAAAAAACGAAGCATTTAAATCCATACTTTCACCCCACAAACCATAAATCAGCAGGATTTTCATGGTTGGAAGGATCACTGACAAAACTGTCGTCAGACTTGTAGAAATCTTGTCATTTGTCCTCAGTTTTAATGGGACATTTCACGTTTCCCTCCCTCATGACAGAGCTGGAGGCAAAAACCGTGAAGGGCTTTGATAAGAAGGAGCTGAGCTACTATGTCCGTCTGGGTTCCCTTTCCACGAAGCTGAGAAAGCGGGCGTACACCGGGGCCGTGGCTAGAATCCATGATGGCAAGCAACGCAGCATGGAATTCATTTCTGAGCTCAACTACACTGTCGATGTGGTGGGTCTTATTTTTCATGAATAATACCAGTGGCGGTTTACACAACTTGCCTTACAATAACAAAAATCTTCTGGACACTTTTCCTTCAGCAGCTGCTCAGTTAAACTGCCATGTCACAATCTTCAAGCTTCATTAGACATCTGCCTCAAAGTGGTTTATAATAAACATTTAGAGTGTTTGTTGTTCCAGATTGAATACAGCAGAAAGAATATCAGCGGCGCTAACCAGGTGGTAAACGACAAGCTGAGCTCTTTGGTGGCCTGGAAGTCCAATGGTCCAAACCAGGAGAACAGTCACGAGGCAGAGGTAAGGAGGTGGAGGGGGGGCACAAGTATGCTGCGAGATAACAGACTGAATGTGTTAAGGAAAGCACAAACAAATGATCCCAGTCTGTTTCCTCTGAGCATGTGGTGTAAATACATAGTTTCTGGGACGGAAATATGTTATCACAGGTTATTTATTTCTGTCCATCCCCTCCACTCAGGTAATTGAGTCTCGCACCCTGGCCCTGGCTCGCTCCCTCACCCAGCAGCTCCAGACCACCTGTCTGGTCCTCGTCTCCAGCCTGCAGGGCCTCCCCAACCACATCCAGCAGGAGGCGCTCTCCCTCAGCCGCTCCGCCACACAGGTCTACGCCAACTTCAGCAAGGCCAAGGTGCTGGGAGACCTGCCAGACAGCATATTAGCCAGCAGCAAAGCACAGCTGGGAAAAATGAAAGATTCCCTTGACAACGTCATGGATTATCTGGTCAACAACACGCCGCTCAACTGGCTGGTAGGTCCCTTCTACCCCCGGATAGCTCCTGAGCCGAACAACGCCCCGGCCTCTGCGGCCAGCAGCACACCAGCTACGTCCTCCGGCTCGCCCTCCACAAAGCCACACATGGAGGAGCCCATGGAGATGGAGATGGAGTCACTACGCTCACAGCAGGAACAGTGACCCATTAACAGCTTTATGTTCCAAGTTTTAAAAATACCTGTGCCTGCTTCAAATCTTTTAACTTTCTGATGTTTAAAATAGTGAAAACTTTAGGATGTAAAGCTTTGATGTTCTGTGTCAAACTCAGTGCAATTTTATACTTTTTTTAAAAATGTAATTTGTGCTGTGATCATGTCTCTTGACAGATTACTCAATTCAGTGCAAATTTAACAGACATTTACAATCCAGTCTCAAAACTTAATCCTGTGCTTATTTCTATATAAACTTTGCTGGAACCAATTACTTGTAGTTACTGAGTCTTTTTCTTCACACGAAAGGCAAAATTTCTTCCAAGTATCTTGTACAGTCACGTAGGATAACACAAATAAGCTTTATTATATTTTTTTAAAATAGGCAGAGTGTAAGTGTTACTTGTGAGAAGTGTTAAACCAAACTTCTAGGAATGAATTCCATAATATTAAAAGTTTTAGATGTAACAAAATCACAGTGAAAATAAAAAAAATAAAATCACATCACAGTGGATGTTCAGGCAGCTTCACTCATCGCTGGCAGCGACTTCGCCTGGACAGATAATCCATCAGACTCTGAAAGTCCAAAATCCAATTTGCAGAAAAATATTACCAGCTGGCACAACGCTAGGTTTCATTTGTTTAGGAATGTATTTCAAAAAGCTTTTGTCGGATCCCTTTTTGAACTAACTGACATTAATAAGTCTCATTTTAAAAAGAGCACTGATTACCGTCAGCTTCTGAATCTGGCACCAGGCCACGTCATCCAGCAAGTCCAGGTTTATGTCGTCCTTGGTCTCTTCGGAAAAGCTGACAGTCTAGTAAGAAGAGACGTCTTGAATCAGATAATATGACTCTGAAATGTCTCCGGGGCTTTATTCAGCTACTTTAAAGTGCACTGTCTTACATGGCCTGGACGAATCTCCTTGCATTAATTTAAATAATGAAACAGCACTACCCCATCGGGGGCTGACACCAAGCATAAAAAGCACTGAGCACTGTACCTGCCCCTGCGCTGTGGTTACAGTGATGTGTGCAGCAGACGCTGCCATTGAACAGTGTAGATCTCCAGCAGAGACGACAGACCTGGGACAGCACGAGAGTCACTCATCATTACCTCTTATTAACAAGATCCCAACAAACTGACCTTAGCGGTGAAAATGTACAAATGCCTAAACCTGAGTTTACGTCTGTTCGGTACGGTCTGGTCATTGGTCTTGGTCACACGGCTTTGAGTTCTCTTGACAGTGACTGTGGAGCCCCTGTAGAAAAATCAGCGGCAATGTTTCCCTGCATAAAGCTCAGCATCCTAAACACACCGCATGCTACTTCACTTCACACCTCAGTCTTACCTAAGGTTTCCAGTGCTGTTACTACCGGCTAACGTTCTGGTCCTTTTTGTTCCGTTTGCTCCCTAAAAAAAAATCAAGAAAAAAAAAAAGATGAACAGAAACACAGAGACAAATAAACACACAGATCATGCTGGTTATAGTGATGCAAGACTTGTGGAGTCCACATCCTGCACTGAGACACTCTATCCATATGAAAGCATAAGATGAGTCTTTCCATGTCACTCAATATAAAAGCTATCATGTTCTTTAAGCGTGCGAACACCACCTACTCCATCACCTACCTTAGAGGTCTTGGATGAGGACCTCTGGACTGGGTTGGACCGACTTGGCGTAGAATCAGTTGATTTTACTACAAAAAATAAAAGTATAGATGATGACTGATAAAGCAATTTCAAACAAGCAGGACTGTGTCAAGATAAACTTTTTTTTTTTATTATAAAGGTAGGTCACCTCTTTTAATGGATGCCCTCTTAAGGGGCTGTTGCATCTCAAGGGACTCGTTCTGCAAAAAGGTGATAATTACACTGGTTATAATAATAACTAAAAAAAATCGAGATGGCAGCAGGTGGGGTATAAACTCACTCAGCTCACCTTCAGGGCAATTGATACCTCACTTGCAGAGATTTTCTCCTCTGACACGCAGGACGGTTTGATTGGTCCGAGAAACATAAAAAAAAAAAATCTAAACAAATGATAAATCTCAGCTTTTAAATTAGTGAATTAAAAAAAAAAGAACTCACCGCTTATTAAATCTCCTATGAGCGTGTTTTGAAGAGAAGGAGGCATCTTCATCAGCTCCACTTTAAAGACTTTGTCAACTGTGGCCAGCATGTTCTCCGTTTTGGCCTCCAGCTCGTTCATGCGCTCTTGCGCTGAAAGGAAAGGAAATCGGCATTTAAGGGGACAAACGGTGTGAGGCTGTGAGCGGATGTCAAACCGGAAACCACCGAACCTTCTTTCTCAAACTGCTGAATGAACAGAGCCAGTCTGCTCTGCCGCATCTCCCGACTCTGCTGCTCTTTAATCTGGGCATTTCCTGCGTTTCTCGTTCGTCTCAAAGGCATTTTGTCCTCCTGTGCTCCCCGAGCTCAGTCTGACTTTAGAACAGCTCCTGTTTCTCTGACACGCACCTGAGACAGCGCGTTTAATTAAGGTATCCATACGCCTGCCAGAAACTCAAGTGACGAGGTTCGCCAGGACCTACATTTCTTGGCGGAATAAAAAAAATAATAATAAAGATTGTACCATACAAACATTATAACTTCTGTACAACATTATAACCACTGTGCTGCTACAGCCTATTTGTCCAAAGTGGTGCGGTGCGACTACTTCGGTGCTCCTGTGCCAAAAACACACTCCTGTTCGGATGAGATGTGCTTTTTGTGCTTCATTTCAAATCCCCGTCAACACAGAGACAAAAAAGAAAACAGACACATTTCATTTTCAATCATTTCACAAATTCATTTATTGCAGCACACTTAAGTGTAGACATTCAATTCCTTTCCACAGGACGGTAAGAGATCATTTAATCTATTGTTAAAGAACAGTCTCTTCTGTACATCCTCTGCCATAAGGAGATCAAAATTTACAAGGTCAGTACAGGGTGCAAACCCTTAAGACAGATTAAAAAGGAAAATAGGGATTGTTAGTCATAAAAATCCTAAGTTACTACACTGTCTGCAATCCAGAAGTCCATAATACAAAAATAAATAATTGAGAATTTCTTTTTGTGTTGGAGAAAAAAAAAAAAAAAAACTACTGAAGGTTGTTAATATTCTAAGGTGGTCTCATCTCGTCCTCACCCGGGGTTAAGGTCAGGTTTTAATCTATGCAGTGCAAATCGAATATTATACAACATCTGTACAAGTCAGCGTCACTCTCCTGCCGTGGGATCATCTACACCCATTTCCCAACAGTTCATCACAGCACTTTACTTTTTTTCTGTTTTCTGTTTCTGTTTCAGCATTTAGTGGAATGTCATGTCGAAGCCCTTTGCAGTATAAAGCCCAAAATGCTACCGTTGTTATTCAAAGCTACTGTGTGTAAACCATAAAAGCCATCCTGTCAGCAAATAATATTCCCATTTAAAAAAAACAAAACAAAACAACAACTTACTGGTTTCATTCTACATTAGAGTAAAGAACAGCCCAAGTAGATGGAAGTTACAGTTCTAATTTATAATAACCATAAGGCATATTAGCTGAACAAGTACAGTGAGCTACTGTTAAAAAAATGCAGATATTAAAAACACAAGTTGGACTGATTACTGTGACACTGAGGCACTGCACCGAGCTGATGTTTGTATTTCCCTGCAAGAGAACGTGTCTTATTTTAACATGTCTGAAGCAGTAGTGTGGCGCACCTTTTCATTTACGACTGATTTTTTTTTTATGATCTCTCTCTCTCTCTCCAAATAGCAGGATGTAATCACACATGGTTGAGTGTTGTTGTAAAGATCAATACTACTTTTTTTAAGACCTGTTTTAATTGCAGGGAATGTGGAATGTTGTCAATCCGTTTTAGTGATTGATGATTAGTGATTGTCATCGACAGTCTTCTCCCGTTTACATGTCTGCTGCCAACACGTATTTACACAGACAGAGAGCGTCACTCTGAACCTGTACATGTACAAAGAAACATTCATTAAGACTTGGATCATACAAAACAGTCAAGGACTTCTTGCCTCCAAAAAACTGTCACCACCGGTTTTCAGATTTACCTCGAGTAAAAAATATTTACAAAAAGACAAGTGGACTTGAGTTACTGTTTCATTTTGTTTTTTTGTTTTTTTTAAGAAAGTGCAGAAAGGAACAGCTGGGGTCTGTACACAGTCTCAGGCAACTCACACTGGTCTATTCTGGGGACAGATTTAAGTAAAGTGTCTCGTAGCCCTTTCCCCACTTTACTTAAATCTGGGGACAGATTTAAGTAAAGTGGGGAAAGGGCTACGAGACAGGGAACTGACGCCTTGATCGCAAACACACACAAACACACACAGCAGATCTGTCCATAGGTCCACACCATGGGGCCAGTCAATACATTCTGTACAGTGATTAATCATTCTATACACCATCTGTAAGGAGACACACCTCCATTTGTCCCAAAAATTCACTGCTGCCGTCCAAGCAGATAACAGAAACAGTCCACTTGTAGGTAACTGCTTGGAAAACCTATGAAATGTTTAACAAGGTAGTAAAAAAGGAAACAACAGCCATGTTCCAAGACAGTGGGAAGAAGAAGAAGTACCATGTTTGGACAATTGGAGGTGTTTAATTACAATTTCTTTTTTTTTTTTTGCTCACACTCCAGGGCCACCAACCGATCCTTCCCTCCTGCTGTTACACGTGAGCAGTCAGATTTTGTATCTTCGCCGCAGGCGTTGGTGATCAGATGAAAGGGGTTCCGAAGCATTTGAGGCACCACTGGACGCTGGGGGTGGGCGGTCGATCGATGTGGTGCACAGACTTGAGCTGCTCGGCGCTCAGTTCGTCATAAGCCAGGCGGTACTCTCTGTCGAAGGCCTCTGCAGGTGTAAAAGAGAGGGAGCGGAGATTCACAATGTTACAACATTTGATAAAATTTAGGAGCAATTTAGGAGCATTTCAGTCTTTTTCTCAACCTTCGGTGTGGTGGCCTTTCACACATTCACTCACCTACGTCAATGTTCTCGCGTCCCAAGGCCACCAGTGAAAGAAACAGTATTTCTCTATAGATACTCCTGAGAGAGAGTCAGAGCACATAAATGAGACAAAAGACACGTTTTCACTGACACTGTATAAATAGAAATGTGCGAAAACACTGCGTGAACAGAAAACAAAGAGAAGTAAAGGGTGACGTGAAAAGAAAGAACAGGGCTGACCTCTGTCGTTTGACCCCCTCCGGGCGCCTCTTGATCTCTCGGATCAACAGGTTGATTGGTCCATAGACGTCGTTGGTCTGGATGTTGCGAACGATTGTGTTGAGGAGGATACGAATCTCCTGGTGGTCTGTTGGAGCCAATGTCCCCTTCTTCTCCACTAGGAAACAACACACACACACATCCTTTAAGCAACTTGTAACTTAGTAAGTAATTTCTATATATATTCATACAGGTATGATTTGTTGTTATTGTCCATTTTATTGCCAATGATAAACATTGTATTTGCACACTAAAGCCACTATGTGTAGAATTTTAAATCATAGGCTTTGGCACCCTCCACTGGTAGTGTTTAAACAAAAACTTCTAGCCTATTAAAATAAGTTGGTCACATACATGAATCACATACATGCTACACACAGTATGTTTAACAGTGTTCTATTTCAAGTGTTTAAAGGGGTCAAACACTATGGTCTGATATGTGTCTTTGTGTGCACACTCACACAAGGTCCTCCACAGCAGGTAGAGGGGATCTCCAGGTTCCTGGTGTAGGTTGATGTTGTCCCACAGGAGCTGGACATATACCTGCTTACTGTCCTGGGACAGTGATGTCAGGGGCAGCTGCAGAAATAAACCCTTTAGTTATATAACTGTCAATATGATACCATTTAACTGAAAGAGAAAAAAAATAAGGACAGTGTGTGGGAGACCTGTATGACAGAGCTATACAAATGAGAAAGCCTACAATGATGATAGATGGCATATTAAGTCTCTAACCTGTACTCCGTTGTTGCAGTGTTCAGAGGTGAGAATGAGACCAGGTAAGTGAGTGGGCAGGTCCAAGCGACGGAAATACCACACCAGGTTCCAGAAGATGATGGGGTGCTGGTTGAGGAACTTGTGGGTGTAGATCACCTGGAAGGACAAAGACAAGTTGGACTTACAGGGGAACAACTTTACCGGGATTCTGAGTCGTGTTCAAAGCTATAAAGCAGAATATGTGTATATTGTGAGGACTTTACCTGATCCCCCTCATTCTCCAACAGGGTCTCCAGCTCCTTGCGCAGCACCAAGGGGCTGAGGTAAGGGACAGACACAGGCTTGGGGTTTGGCCGTTTGGTCCCCATCCCATCCTGACAATCACACACACACTGCATTTGTCAATTCACTGCATTTATATAAAGTATTTAAGAGTGATAGGGTTCATTTGCAATAGCATGTAGCACTGACCGAAACCTCTTGCAGGCTGCAGGGCAGGCTGGTTGTGGAGACACCATGTCCAGGTCTCTGTAAGTAGTCCAGGCTCTGCAGTGGACCTCCCACGCTGTTGCTGCGTGTCAGTGACGTCCCAGTGCATCTCTGCTGCTTCCCCGCCGCGTGGTGCTCCAGTAGACCCAGAGGGTCTGACTGCACCGGCTCTGGAATCAGACTAGAAACACAAAAGGCAAAGAGGAGTCAGGAAAACGTGGCGGGCAGATATTAAGCTTTGTGGATACTCTGTGAGTGGATTCCTGGAGGGTGGTGTAACGAGGCGCACAGAAGTGATTTCCATGAAGCTGTACCTCTTATGTGTTCCAGGACGATTATCTGGAGTCTCCCTGGGTTCTTCTTCAGGGAACGTGATAAGGTCTGGTGTCTTAATGTCGGCTGAACTGCTGGCTGTGGGCTGGTTACTGGTGCTGTGGATGCTGTCTCCTGAGGCACTGGGATTCACATAGAACCTGAAAGGGAAAAATACAAAATATAGTTCACTGAATTTATTCCATCACTTTAAAATAAGGACTGGGGAATGACAGCACATCTTGTAGAAAATAAAGAGAACATATTCCTACCCGCTCATTGTGCGAAAGTCATGAAACTCGATGTGCATAAAGGGAAGGAAGGCTGTGCGACAGAAAGGACAGTTGGTATTTAGGTTGGAGTCGTCAGCCGTCCAGCCCGCCATGATCTCCTCATCATACACGAGAGCTTCACAGGAGCGGCACTGCGAGCAACTCGACATCAGCACCTGTAAGCAGGGAGACATAACCTCCCAGTTACTCATATGACACGTTGGCAGAGAAAGCTTGGCGGCACCACAGTTACTGGTTGTGTGTTAGGTCTGACCTCCAATGCACAGCTTTGGTAGATGCTGGAGGACGAAGCGTGATGTGAGGAGCCCTGCTCAGAGTCGGGACCCCTGCCTGCTCGTCCTGGGGTTGGATCTGCAGATGAAGACAAACTCAGCTGATTCCATATGTTCTACTGGAAACACCTCATTAGGCCCAGCTCTCCCTCTTCTCTCATATATTTACACCAGGGAGTGTGTGCTTACGTGTCTGGTGGGTCCCTCGGCCTGTGTCACTGCTGCCACTGCTGCTGCCCAGGCTGGTGCAGCTCTGGTTCAAGCCATTGGCCACCAAACCCGGGATGGCCCCTCTTTCAGGACTCTCATCTATGTCATGTGCAGCCAACATGTGTTCATCCAGACGTGCTGGGAAGCCACCGGCACCCTGAGCTTGTTCATCCTGCAGAGTAAAGTCAGACAGAGCATTTGTTTTAAGTCAAGTAGGTAAAAAGTGAAATAAAGATCAGGGAACACACAGCAATCAATCACAGCAGCTGAGAAAATCAAGGCAGAAAAACATGTTTTAAATATCTGGATTCATCCTTTAAAGGCACTGACCTCATCATCTGAGTAGGAGTAAGCTGATGCCACTGCCCCCCACACTTTGCTGGCTACATTTGCCGCCTGCTTCATGCCAGACTTCAGCACATCAATTTTAGGTCCTGACAACAGCGTGTCCATCTTGATGCCTGATATGGAGTTTATGACTGAGCCCAGAGACCCTCCCTGTGAGGACTTGACCAGCGCCGTCAGCGAGGACGACCTAGCACCTGGGCTAGCCGTAGTGCTGGCCGGGGGCTTTGACTTTGCAGCAAATGTCTTGGAGCGAGTCACGGTGCTGGGGCTCCGTTTGGGGGTGTCGCCCGGAGAGTCAGTTGGAGTTTTGACGGGAGGCACAGGAAGGCTAGACCTGCGCTCCATAGTCTGTTTGGACTGTGGGGTGTCAGTGGAGTCTACCTGGGACTGCTGGAGCTCCATGCTGGAGGACTTGACCCCTAGAGGGCTGCGCAGGCTCATGTACATCTCGATCTCCTCGGCCAGGTTGCGGGACACCACAGCAGGCATTGGGCGTGGTGGCTCCTGGCTGGTAACAGAGGCTGACTCTTCGGTCTCTGACACCAGGAGGGAAAGCGGGTCAGCACCCACCTCCACATCTGCCCTCTCCAAAGTTGCTCCTCGCCCCCCGGACTCATCCTCATGTGCTTCAGTTTCCTTCCCCTCTTGTGTTTCACTTGTCACCTCAGTCCCCTCCTCATCTTTATCATCTCCTTTCCCTTTTTCTGGTGCTGCTGGCACCTCTTCCACTGGCAGCTTCCCAAGTATCAAGCCCTGATCATCTTCGGGCTCTTCCTCCAGATCTTTAAATAGTGCTTTGGACACACTGCTGGGGGGTGGACTTTGGCCAGCAGAGAGCGCTGCAGTCAGGATACGAGCATCGGCGCCCATCTGGCTGGCCATGTGGTCCACGCCTTTCTCTAGGAGCATTCCAGCACGAGTCTCAGCACTGAAGCTACAGCTGCGCTCAGAAAAGGATTTCTGCCGCTGCTGCTGAGGCTGGTTGGCTACATCCCCTGATGCCAGAGAGGCATCATCATCAGGGAGAGACACATTATCGTTCTTGCTGTGTCTCCTGAACAGCTTCCCTGGACCTGTGGAATATGTACATAGGTTTGAGAATGTCCCATTTAACTCGGGTTGCATCAATTAAACGTATAATTGAATAATTTAAGTTTAAAGTCTTTTTTTTTTATTTAAGATGAAAGGCTTCATCTCCCTCCTCACCTGTTTCACCATCAAAGCTCCCTGTGGACAGCTTCACAATACTCGGGACAGGTGAGGGCACATCAACAGGACTGGGGGGTTCTGCTACTGCTACTGCACTGTCCACTGAGCCAGCAATGTCGCCTCCTGGTGACACGTAGGAATACACAGTCAACATCTGTGTGCAAGAAGGAAATGGGGTATTCACACACACGGAACACATGAGAATGGAAGGAGCTTCTTACCATTACGCTGTGCTTTGGTATTGTTCCTCTCTTCAGTGGAAAGGACAGCTGTGTGTGAAGGCTCTGCCAGCTCCTGGTGCAACTCATCCTTGGAGCCGTAGCCTTGATCAGATTGCCTTCCTGTGGATCACAAAATCACACAAACCATGCTGAAATAAAATATATAAATATACATATATATGTATTTTTATCACTGGATTAAACTGTGAATGGTCAGAGCTTTGAAAACAATCCAGCTCTGTGATTTCTGACTATCAGGTTTTAGAGTTTGAGACCTGCAGCTGTGGGAAGTCAGTACCTGTACTACAGTGGTTGTCTGTTGTGTCTTCCATCCCGTGGCCGTGGGCAAACAGGTTATGCTCTTCACCGTTAACCTCGTTGGAGCTGTCAGCACTTCCATGACTCAGACGGTCAGCATCAGTGACTGCCGATCCTCCTATTGACGCAGCTAGAGAAGGAAGCAGAAAGAAAAAAAATGAGTAAAAAATAATTAACAAAAAAAAAAAAAACACCTATCATATTGTATTTTCCATTCCCACCTGTGGGGGTGGGTCCCTTCGTGGAAGTTGTTCGGTCCACAGCGTGCTTGAACTGGGCCACACCTCGAAGCACATTACGAAGCTTGGTCCACATAAAGAGGCCGCTGCGGTTTCGGCTTGGCCATGGGCTCTCTAAGACAGCCTGCAGAGGGAACAGATTTCCAGATGAGGACCTGAGCTGCTAAATATTCATCTGTTGGTAGTTTTCTGCTTCAAGATTATATAAAAGTGTTTGCGATATATGACCTTGTTGTAATATCCATATGTGATGGCGTTGGGATGTACTCCAGCTTTCTTCATCTCAACCAGGACTCGCACGGCCATAACAGGAAGACCCCACACACCACAGAGCTGCATTACCACTCTGTAACACACCTAAAGCCAGAGAGATGGAAACACTGACATTAGTTAGACATGGCTTTGGAAAGGCACGGTTCACAATAATTATTATCACAGCATGAGACAATGAAGTTTGTACGTGCAAACTAAGAAAAACACTGGATTTGATTAGTGATAGTCTACCAGCACATAATCTGACCGTACCTCATCCAGCACCTCCACCTCAGTGGTCCTCATCTTCAGCAGGACGTTGTACGCCTGCTGCATGGCACGGCTCTTAGACTTGGCCAGTCGCACGCCTGCTGGCAGGCAGATGAACCACAGGCTGTAGCAGTGGCTGAACAGACAGCGGGCCCACAGCGGAGGGTTGGAGTAGAAACGCTTTGCCATTTTGTAGGCGAGCTTGATCTCCTGTTGGATGAAGGAAGTATGACAGACGCACAAGATGATGGTGGATGAGAAGCACGGTAAGTTCAATTTACCAGGAACAGAGTACTGCTGCCACTTCTCCTGAATGTGACTGTGTGGATATATACACACCTGCTTTGTCCTCTTTGCCAGTAATGCAGGGCTGCTGGACAAACTGGCCCCTGCTGCTCTGCTGCTAAGTGCTGGTCGTAACACTCTTGGACGGTCGAACAGCTCTATCTGCAATCTGGGGAAACCTTTATAGCTGGAGGATGAGAGACACGATTGTTTCAAAATTAAGAGGAAAATACAGAAACAAAATATATCCACAAGGTGTAGCTATGAGTGTGGTCACACACTCTTTCTATTTTTATTTACTGAAGTTTTCATAACCTACAGTTTAAACAGACTTACGTGTATCGAGTAGCGGGCTCAGGTCCATCGTCGGCTGGAGGTTCAGGGGGCATTACAAACACTGTGTGCTCACTCTTCTGAGACTCATCCAGCTCCAGAAGTCTTGTGTCCTCGGATGATTCTCCTTCAACCTGCAGAGAGAATCACATCCAGAGCTTTAGTGACACTGAAAACTATGTCATGATTTTACAAACGGCACACACTACAGGTCATTTCCATGTTACACTTCTCTAATTAGGACATAATCCAAGTTTATTTGAATGTGGTTAGGAGTTAAGGACAGAAGAAGCAGGAAGAAGCAGGAAACTTGCCCCATGGTGAACACATTTATCAAAGGGAGAAAATGGTTAATAAATAATTTCCCTTTTAATGTTAATCACAAATATAAAAAAAGCAAGGTGCAAGGAAATCTGATTACAGTGTAAGCCATTACCTTTGTGCCCTTGTCGGAGATTTTATCAGAGGGAAAAAGCTGCAAAAAGAGGATATAAAGCAAAGAGGAAAGAATGAATCAGAGGAAATTATGGCTTCCTCAGTCTCCCAGCAGACAAATATTATTTTGCCAATAAAACAAAGGCTTGTTCATGGAAAGAAACCTGCAGAGGAAGAAACAACACAAAACATCATGAAACCAGCGCGCAATGTGTACTTAAGCGAGACCAGACTGACGCGGGGTTGGTAATCACCTTCTCCACACAATCGTCAAAAAAGGCCAAACCGGTGTCCTTGTCGCTGACAAAGGTGCACTCCTCGATGAAGCGGATGAATATCTGCGTCTTGGTGAGCTGGGAGTAGAACTTCTGGTGGGCACGGTCTCTGCTTTTGAGAAACCCTGCGGGAAAGAAAAGGAAGTTTGTGATGTTATTTCTCAAGTTCGAACTGAAAGCCAGAGTTATTCTTCATTTTGAAATTAAATAATATAAAGAAGCTGAGGGATTTTATCAACGTATTCACTTCAAAGAGAAAAGATTTGTATTCGAGTGTTCTCCTTTAGGGTTTGTGTATATTTATTATCCCTCTGTGACCTTTGTCAATCAATCAATGTGCAGCTATTTGGAAGAGTGCTGCTAAATGGAAATGAGGACCAATTTCCCGGCAACAAGCATGAATGATCTCTTATTATAGCCGATGGGAATGGTGATTGATCTTTAAAAACAATTAGGTTGAGAAATAGTTGAGACTCTTGAAATAGAGATGCCAATAAAATTAAACATTAGGTAAGGTTATCTGAATTAAGGCTGTAAATTATGCATCAGTTACCAAACTATCAGCAAATCCAGCAATCCAAAATCTCACACATTATCTAAAGGACTTTTATTCTCATAAAATAACTGTCAATCAAGCTGTCAATCACCGGTGTTTACCTTGTAGGTCATAAAGAGAGTCTGCAGCTGTGGTCTTTTCCGAAGGCGCCTGTGTGATGGGTTTGAGGTAGGAGCGGTAGCCCTTCAGGATGGAGGCCATGAAGCGTAGAAAGGCCTCCTGGATTTCCATCTCCAGGGCCGTCTTCTTCTTGTGCCAGGTGAAGTCTGCTTCGATGGGGGTCATGTCCACTGCTGAGCCCTCCTGTGCTGTTTGACGCATTGAAACTGAAAAAAGTTTAATAACCTTTAATAACCTAATAACCTTTTACTACATTCTGTCAATCCATAAATAACTACAGGGGCTGAACAAACTATCATATGCACCAATTCTGTTTCATCTTTTAAACAAGAGCTAAGAATCTTCCCACTTTAAGAAGACATAAGATGTTGTGTGTACCAGTGCCCAGCTGGTGGTGCAAGTTGCTCAGTGAGCTGATGAGGCTCTTGCAGGGCTTTTTTGGGAGGTTCTTCCAGTTGTTGTGTCTCTTGTCGTCAGACCTGTAACGTACAACTTGTTTAGCTGGGACTAACAGAAGAGCTGTACAAAAAAATGCAATGTGCTCTAAGTTTAACAAATGTTTTGCTGCAATATTTGAGACAGCTTTTCAACACCAAAGTACATGGCTGATAGTGACATGGGTTTCAGTATCAAAGTACAGCGTACAGGTAGATAGTGTTGGTATCCAGATCCACACAGACGACATCTGGCGGGGGGTCGTAAAGGTCAAAGTAGCGGGAGTCCACACCGACTATGAATGGACAAGGAGCATTGAGGACGCCTGCTAGAGAGAGTGGGCACAGGGGGATGTATGGACACTGCCACTGGAAGGGGAAGATCATCTGAGGAGGAACAAGACAGAGAAACAGGATTACTAAAATAAAGCAGTAAATGTTTTTGGGCTTTTGAATTGAAGGGGATTTCTGGGTATTGTGACTTCCTGTGTAAAGTTCAATCGTGTTCACAGAGGCGAAGAATTGACAGCTAAAAAATAAGAAAAGATAAGATAACTTTATTGATCCCACAGCGTGGGGAAATTTACTTGTTGCTTTAATTGTAGAGTGACAGATATGATTATGTACTGTACTGATATGAACTGTAATGACTGAAAGTGTATTCTCATGTATCTTAATATCTACATGGTATAAGAATGAAGATAATTATCTTAATAGAAAAGATTCAGTGGCTCATTCTCATTCTTGATAGTGATTCCGCTGAATATTTTCACGTATGACTGAACCCATATGGTGCAGCCTACTCACAGCCACCACGGCCTCGGCCACTCCAGTCAGCACAGCGGGCCGGAGCGAGTGCAGCAGGATCTTGCTCTCCAGGAGAACAAAGTGCAGCAGTGTGGCGCAGTTCTCTGAGCCCAGATTCATCAGCAGAGTGCCGTAGTCTGCCCCACTGACAGGGAGGGAGAGCACAGAGGAGACGGATGAGTTCATGAGTTCAGGAAAAGAATGGAAAACAACATGGAAGGCAAGGGATGGGAGGAATTTGGGCGAAATGAGTTGTTTGAATTGGTGGTGTTAAGTTTTATATAGTGTAGTCTATATAACTAGGCCTTGTAACTGGAGTGAGACATGAGTTATGTAAAGAAAAACAAGTGAACAAGGAAAAGGAAAAACTTAGTTTATATGCTATTTATAGCTGTAAAAATAACAGTTTCACCTTCCAATGTATCCAGTAACCCAACGGGTAAACCTGCTTTGTGACGCTTACAATGACGAATTTCTCCTAATTCAATTGGACAGTCATTTCTAAGGATGCACAGCAGTTTTTAATGCTATTAAAACCACATTGTTGTTAACATCCCATTAAATGTAATTTGGTCAGTGTTGCCAAGAGTCTACTTGATCCACTTTCTTTTTGCTAATGGAGTCTTCTTGTGTTTGCTGGGCTGTCACGTTGTCTGAGACTTTTTCAGAACCTAATATGACCATCATGAAAGGCTCTGTAATTGAGACAAAATTCATTTCCTTTTTTATGGTGTCTTTCTGTCTAATCCTTTAAATTCAAATTATAGTCACAAAGGCAGCAACAGCAGTGGGTCACATTAAGTTGGTAGTTTTAATAAAGACAAAGCAGTCACCATTTTTGTGAGTCTTTGAGGTTTCATGTAAGGCAGCCTAAAAAAGAGTCATTGCTTGAATGGCTTGTATCAGTAGCAAAACATGGCAAAGTCTCAACAATTAAAATGGCCATGGCTGTTTTCAATACAGTGGTCTTTTTATCCAAGTCTGCTCACCTGTAAGGAATATGCATTAAAAGGCAAGAGCTACTTTTAGCCTGAATGGAAACAAAACTAAGTATAAAGCATCTATGTTTGAAAAGGGACCAAGTAACAGAACATATTAGCACTGCAGCAGCCACTGTACCTGAGGGGTAAAGGTGTGCACACAGGCTGGGAGAGGATTAAGGTGTCATGTGCCGAGAGCTGATGGAGAAATTCGATAAATTCATTAATAAAAACATAAGTAAAGGTCTATTTTTGATTGTCAATTATAAACCATGAAAGACGGGAAAAATCTCACCTGGACCAAGATTCTGGGCCTTTGAGGGGAAGGAAATGACACGTTGTGCATGAAGTGTGAGATGTGCCTGTTAAGAGAAATATACAAACACAATTTTAAAAAAAAGGTAAACAAAATGTTGTCAGATGTCTCTTTTCTGACATATGCAGCAACTACTTCTTACTTCTCAATAGGCAGTGGGTGTGGGCCTGAGACAGATAGTTTGTAGATGAACATCAGGAACTTGCGGAAGGACGCGAAGAAGGGCCAGCGTGAGAGCAGACAGATGCATTTGTTGGTGTTCACAGGCCGATTGGTGATCATCTTCTTCTCCACCGTGGTCAGCAGGCCCAGCTGGATCTTCTGCTTCTCGCTCAACAAATCCACTGAATATGGCTCATAGAATTGGATGGCTGATCCATACACCTGCAACCAGAGACGGACATTTTCATCGTTTGGTTTCGGTTCAAGGAGTACATCATTCAGCAGCTTGTTCTTGTGAGCTGTGTTTTACCTTTTCACCACTTGAGATGGTTAAGACAAACGTGGAGAAGACAGGCAGAGGATCACGTGTGTTTGGTGCCCAACACTCGATCTTGGCACCCATAGGCAAACAAAACAGAGGGACCGATTCGGATAGAGGAAAAGACTCATAGTCCTCTTCTGGGTAACGAAAGATGAGACCTGGAGAGTAAGGGAAAACATGAATATGAACTCAAGGATTATACTGATGTAGTAATGCAGCACCATCGAACAACATACGTCTCAAAGTCTGAAAGTTTATGTGCTTGTTTACCAACCAGGTACCATAGCAACTCAGACTAACAGATAGTCAACAACTCTCCCTTTATTTCTCTGCAAGACTTCTTCATAAGAGGGTCTAAGAAAGTGGAGATCAGTATTTTCCAGTTGAGATGAAAATCAGTCAGCAGTCAGTATTCTCTGCTTTCATCTACAGGGAATAACTATTCTGCTCCTCAGTGTAACTTGTTTGGTTGTTTGGTGTTGATGCCGCTCTGACAAGACACCAACATTCTTATGTGAACATGCGCATACCCAAACAAGCCTGCAGACATACAGACAGTGGGTGTGGCAGGAAGTGCCGTTGTCTGAGATGAATAAACAGTCGCTTCACAGGAAAAAGGCCGGCCAAAAAGATAAAGCCGGCATGTGTGTCCGCATGGGTGTGCGCGTGTGCACACATTCATATGAGCATTGATTGTAGACGTGTAACACAATGAGCTATTCCAAAGGCCAAGTCGTTCAGGAAGCATTCAGTCAGTCAGTGAAAATGCCACACAACGGTTAAGAAATGTCAGCTGCAATAAACTATTATGATCTACTGCATGATCACAGGCACACACCGAGGGTGCCGCTCGCTTGGTATTTGAGACAAAAACATAACTGAGGCGGAGAGAAACAGCACACAAAGCTGCAACTATTCTAACTACACCACATGCTGTTATATCAAGATATAAAGAAAAAAAAGGTAAGAGCCGACGAATGAAATACTAACAATGACATTACGTAAGGTAAGGCAGGAAATAAAAATGATAAAAGGGAGACACGGAGCAGGAGAGCAAAAACTGCTCAGTAGGCACAGATGATAATGCGATGATATAAATAAGATATAAAGTTTACATGGTAAACCTTCAGAAAATACTTGACTTTCACTCACCAGCTTTGTAACTGATGGAATTGGACGCAGACACTGATTTCTTATAACACAAGAACACACTGGAGCCCCACTGAAAGGTAAAAACAGGGTTGTATTGATGTTACACATTTGTTCTCTTAGGAGTGATGATGCACATGTGTTAGCTAAGGACTAAAAAAACAAGACTTACCATGCCACAGTTGAGGTTCTTGTCCACTTTGCAAAAGGTATGTGGTGGCGTCTCACCCTTGCTGGTGACAATGACACAAATGTCTGTCACCGCCAGGGAATTCTGAGGCTGGACGGGTGGCGCTCGGCGGAAGGTGATGAAGATGCGCTGCGAGGTGGCCGAGCTGTTGTTGACGTTGGCGCAGCGGCCGTACGGTGTGGCCTGGATGATCTCGCAGCCCTGGATCAGGCGCTCCTTACCCTCATACAGGACCCTGACAGACACAACAAACAACAAGCAAAAACTGTTAGCTTGGCACTTTACATGGCACAACACATGAGATGTAGACATAAGTCTATACAGACGTCTATGGGTCTAAATTCAAAGTGCCAACGAGTTCAAAATGGTGAGGAAATTAAGATGGCAGATAGCAGTGCAGTGGAAAGAGCTGACATCATGTCCACACACATTACAAAGCTCTCACAGACACAATTAACTGGCACAGAGACACAGAGAGAGAGAGAGAGAGAGAGATGTCCTGGAATCAGTTCTGCTGTCAGGCTCGGCCTTCATCTCTTAAACAACGTTTGCTGCCAGAAGACAAATAACTTACATTCTAATGATGCAACAGTTTCATTGCAAAAACATATAAGGACATTCAAGTTTGAATGCTAACGATAAACCGTGAGTCTGAAACAGACAGCGAGTGTGCATTACAATACTGCATAAGGACAATGTCATTCCATACTCAGGCTGATTTGGGGAAAAATGTGCATTCTTCAGCAACAATAATCAAGAGGCGGAACTGCGGCTCTATGGTGAGGATAATCTCTGGTTCTCCGGTTTTACAGGGAGGATCAGTGTGTGGTCGGCACCACTGACTTTCTTCTTAAAGCTCTGGTTTCCCTTTGAGGCCTCGGCGAGAAGCCCGTCTTCAATGGATGAGGTGATTCAGACATTTTTACCAGCTTACTCATTCAAATTCCAGACAAGGAAAACTTGCAAATCAAGATTTTAATATCCATCTTAGTCCAGAATGAACACTGGCGTGTAATCATACAGATTACTGCCTAAATGTTTTCAGTCCTCCCTCCTTCCTTATCACTCCTGCTGTGGAATATCACACAACTAAAAGTTGCAGCCAGGAAAGCAATCAGTGTCCCACTGTGTTGGACTTTTTTGCATGACTGCAGGGTTTCTATGGCAGAATGCTCCATGTCCTCCCTTTCCATCTGGACAATGCCATGTGGGAGGCCAAAAGCTTCGATTGTTGCCCTCTTTTAATTAAAATGGACACCAAAACACATGTTTTTTAAATCTAGTGCAGGCTATATGGCAGCCGCTGCAGCTATAATAGTCCTGAAACACTCCATTTATTCTGAAAAGAGTGCAGGACAAGCCTAAAGAGGCCAGGAGGACAGCTGCCAGCAAATTCTCATTTAGGCGACAAAAACAGAGAACTAATGGGCACAGCAAGTCGTGACGCCGCGCAGCCCCGAGCTGGGAATGCTGGCTTCACTGACAGCAGAGGTGGCAGGAGGAAGAATGAATGATTTACAGGATGCTAGTTTCTCATTTATCATTTCAGTGGAATATGACAGCCAGCAGGTTTACGAGGTGTCAGCCGAAGGGAGAGGAAGACACAGGTGTTCCAACATGGCCAAAAATATATTTACCGACCTTCTGTCTCACAGCTCAACCAAAACGTGACCACCAGCAAGTGAATAAATGCTATCAAGCATCTTTTACTAAAACAAATAACCATCCTTTTACATCACTTATTAATAATTGACCACACAGTCATGCATTTTACATTAGGAGTCTCTTAATATCTGTTTGCAGCAAAATAGAAAGGAAGACAAGCAAGTGAAATATGTTATTCGGCCTAATTAAACTGAAGGACAGATTTGTTGCTTCACTGAATGAAAACAAAGTACATAGCTGCTTGACAGTGGATCCTTGAATGTAAGTTTACTCCACCCCATATGTCAGGATTGCACAATCTTTTAAAGGAAACACAACTTGACATACGATCTTCTGTTTATGCTCGGCTCACCAACGGCTGCGGATGCAGTTCCACAGTTTTAAAGCTACAGTTAGCAGAGGGGAATCACATTAATAACACATGACATGAGCCAAATTAATCACAGAACAAAGGAGAATACAGTCGGAAGTGTTGCTGTCTCTATACAGCAACAACCATTTTTAATGAAATCTTTCACACGCTTGACTCTGCAGAGTGAAGGGGATTCTTTCAGAGTGAGCAGACTGGTAACTGGAAACTCCAGTTTGTTAGTGGGAGACACAGAAAGGCTTTAGACAAAATCTAAGGTGTGTGGGAAACTGAAAAGCCACAGGCTGTTGCATCATCTTTCTCAAAAAAAAAAAAAAACTACATGTGATAATTACTGCTTGCTCATTTATTACAGACAAATTAACAGGTATGAAGCATGGATGATGAACATTTTTGACTCCTCTGTGGAAAACTAAGAACCTTTATGGTACCACTTGTCCGCATGTTTACCTGACTGGATGAAATAAATCTGAACGGAGTTCCCTATTATAACATAATAGAAGGAAGCAGGAAAATTCCTATCAATGAGCAGGAGCCAAGAGATGTGGCTGAGAGCAAGAACTCCGTGACGAAACAGGGGTGAGCGAACCAAACAGTCAACACACCTACTTCCTTCCACCTCTGAAAAAAATGGGTTTGTGGTGCCCTCAAAGTTGAACTGGATGTGACAAACTGAAAGCTGCTTCAAAGTTACCTCGGAAACGCGGACAAGGCTGACAATACACGCCTTCATCAGGGTGACTGACTGCATGTGAAATCCTGTCGACATGCTGGCTCGCAGTTAGTCCTGCTGCAGGACTCTTTGGGCATCTTTCATCATATGTGTAAATGCTGTGCTCGTGTTGTTTGTTTTCTTTCCCTCCCTCAAAGCTTCTTCTGTGGTTCTGCTGTTAAAATTACAGATCCAGACCCAGCTGTAATCAAAAACTATCAAATGGTTTCTCAAGTTTGTGTATATGAAGAGGCAAGCAGTGTGCAAAGCAAAACAGCGGAACACATTTTCAGCAACGGATAAGCAAAGCAACTTACAGTGAGACATTTGCTGTTGCAGGCATGTGAACATTCCACATTATAAACACTGACATAAACAAACTGCTGACTCACCCGATGTCAATGAGGGGAGGCTTCCCTCGACCCCTCTTGTAGCACAGGAACAACTCAGGGCTCTTAAGACTGCCATGATTTAGGTTGGCGGGCTGGCCGCTTTGGGTGAGGTCGATACAAGTGAAGCCCTCGGGCACCGTCTCTCCCGCCGACTTGTTAATGACGGCCAAGTCTGTGATGGGCGCTTTGGGTCCGCTGTACTTGGTCTCTGACAGATCCTGCTCCAAGGGCGTGGACTTGTCTGTCAGCCCGGCCACCACAAAGTAGTCGGTCACACGGTGACCCTTGTCCTCGATCATGGCTGGGTGCACCTGGAAGTCAAAAAATAGAGATATGAAATTAATTTGGAATGACATTTATACAGCCTAGAGTAAATTTGTTTAATTAGACAATAAAACCTCCTCTACCATGTTTGTAGAAGACAAGCAAATATTGAAAGTTCTCTGCTGTGGTTAAAATGTCTTGCAAAGCACAGCACATCACCTAACACTCACTACAGATACTGTATTTCGGCTACAGCCAACAAACACAATGTATGCTAGTGAAAGCAAAGCTCTTAGATCTCACTTCAGTATAGTGGGATGGACTACACATGCGAGCATACACAGAATGCTAAATAATACTGTGGCCAAGGCAATAAAAGGATCCTTTAAGGCTGCTGCACCACAACCACGCAAACAAACTGGGGAAACACAAGGGGTAATGAAGGGACTGGATCTGTTGACGTCCACAAACAACTCTTGTCATTGTATATCACCGCACTGCTCCAAACACGTTCAGAGAGCTAAAGCTCTGGTGGCTGCAGAGAGCCAAGGGAGAGCCGACGAGTCCAGAGGAATGCTCAGAAAAGTCACAGAGAGCATAAATCAAGCAGAAGCCAAACTCTATAAAACACTTGAAATATGGTGCAGAATCTGGCTTGAGTAACGGAAATGATTAGAAACTGACACTCGTGTGTTATAGTCATTTTCTGTTGAAAAGGCTTGAGTCATGATACCAAATTTAGTTTCCTTACAGTCAGTGCCTCAGTAATCAGACGCATCGCTTTACCAAAGAGTAACAAAGACTGCAGTGAAGATGCAAACTAATAATACATACACTCGCAGTATGACTATGAATTGGGTATTTCCTTTAACCATTGTATCAAATAAAATCCTCTGGGCTTGGAAAGCAATCTCTTACTTACTACCAGTCAGTGTTTACAAGAATTTAAGAGACACTTTTTAGTGTGTAATAAGGAAGATGCAGTAAATATGAAAATGGCTACTGATCAATAACTATGCTTTATATATTATGGTGCCAAAAAAAAAAGAACTCATCTTGTGAAGTCTGGCCAAAAATGCCACAGCGTGCATGACTGATTAAGAGGAAAGAGAAAACTTAAAGCGAATACGTCCACATCACAGAGCCGTTAGGACCTACACAGGAAGTTCATTTTTTCCAGTGGTGAGTCAGCTGGAAAAAAAAAAAAAAAGAAGCCTCTTTGTAAGGCCACAGCAAGCACAGACAGCCCTGGACTCCACGATGCAGATTAATGTGAGCCATTGTCGTTTTTGCATTTCTATTTTGGATTTTAATTTCAAACCATGCAACCACATGTTGCTAAAAATATGCCACGTCATTGTGAAGCTACAGTGCAGGCATTTCGAAAGGTATCCAAGTTATTCAGCGAGAGAAGGTTGAGAAAATCTGAAAGAATGTATGTGAAGCTGTTTCTAACAGTGTAGCATATCTGAGCAGTCCGTGGTGGCGTCTGCAGGCTGCAGTACAGTGCAGGTCATCCCTTGGCTTGTGCTGTGGAAGGAGAGGCAGGAGGCAGACTGACCTGCCTGGGGGGAAAATTATTCAGGCACAGCAAGACAGAAAACAGCTGACACACTTTCCAAAACAATAAAAAAATGTTAAAAAAAAACCAAAAAAAAAAAACCCTTTTCTAGACTTTGAGTCGTTGATTTCTATCAACTATACAGCCTGCATTCAAGGACAACAATGGCATGATGTGTGAAAAAAAATCATCAAATTAATGTTTCATTCTTTTCGACCAGGATATCACACTTTATCTGATTGAACAATGCATGCAGCGCAGGTTTTTAATTCTTGAAGTTGGCATTTTGCCTTTGTGAACGTGCCAAAATTAATTTGCTTCAAGTATGCTGCCAGCCTTCCAGTCTATGTCGCTCTGAAGAACTGTCGCTGGACATTTGCCCAGAATGTGGCCCACTTTTCGTTACCCTTTAAAACAATGTCGGGAAAACGCTCAAATCAAAGAGCAAAGGAGTGTAACGCTATCAGCACAAGGCTCAGTCGGAGGCTTAATGACCTCAACTTTCCACAAACAAAAATGCCAATAAAAGTGCATCAGTGAAAATGGGATAGATCGCTCTCACAAATGTTTCAAGAGAGTGAGCTGATGCAGTTACGCAGGATAGAAAAGCTCAGCTGGGGATAAACTGGATCTCACAGGTAAGGTAAGGAAGAGAGAGATCAAATGGAGATCAGCATTGTGTTTTGCTGTGTGAGTGGGTGTAGTGAGTGCACATATTTAGTTTTTCAAATGGAGACCGCCTCTGTGAATTTACTCTATTTCACTATTTTCTCCAGAGTAGGACGTTTACTCACTCTGAGGAATGTCACTGAAATTTAAGTTTTTATTTGTGCTTGTAAATAAAATCCATACGAGCGCAAATGATTCCAGATGCGGTTTTTGACAACACAATGAATGATGTTGTCTTTCCGCACTCCTCCATAAAACCGTGCCACTTTTGACTGGATCCAGTTCTTATTTTATGATGATGCACACCAGCAATCCAGAGACAAAAAGCTGTGTTAAGACTTATTGCTCTGAAGAGATTTATTGGACTGTATCCATGGTTACATCTCACTGGCCCAAACCCTATTCAAAAGGAAAATGCTGTTTTCAGACTCTATTTGCTTTATAACAAGCTGCACTGCTATGTCCTCACCACAGGCTGCCCAGTGAATGTTCTCTGGTGGTTTAACCAGTGACTAGATAGTCTTCCTGCGTCTGTGGGTGAATTAATGTCTGTTTATAGTGAAAACAAAGCTCTGATATTCCTCACAAAACCGAACGAACCAGTTAATTATCCGATTTCACTGGGGTATGAATGAGCTGGACCCTATGGAAATCAATAAATTATTCATATTCAGGGTCTTCGTGAGATTTCAAAGGTGGTTGTTAAGTGCAGCTGAATATTTATGGAATATTGTCCAGCACTTACTCGCTTACCATTAATAGAGGATCCTACAGATCATATTAAGAGCTCCAATCTGTGTGTGTGCATGATATCTAACTGGAAGGGGGGACCAGCTTCTAATATTCCTGTTCCACTAAGGACCTGTATTCAGTCTCTCTCTTTTATAATTCTGAACTGTATTGAACCCTTGAGGGAATCAGGCCAGTTCACATGTGCCACAAAGGTAAAGATTACCTGAGGGCAAATATTTCAAGGAGACATAAGCCAAAGAACAAAAAAGGACATTTTCAATTTATTGCTTTGGATGTCATAAATGTTAAGGTTTCTAACTCCCATCGCTTTTTTAAATTAGTCATTGTGCTAAAACAGAGTTTGAATGAAAGCTTAAACTAAATTGAAACAGTTTTGGTATCTTTAATGTAACTGAATGTAGCGTTTGTGCAGCAAAAGAGCAATTTCTGGTGAAGAAAACAAAAAGGAAATGTTCCTAAGGCAGAACAAGGAGAGGAGATGCATTAAAAGCCTTTATTTCATCAGGAATGGTGGTTGAAATGCCGTCTTTTGTCAGGGCGAGACTGTTCCAGACTGATGAAGACCTCGCTTTCAATTCATCTCCTCTCCTTGCCCAGCTGGAGAGTGCCTGAAGAGCGTTTTCTTTTCTTCTCTGTGATCAGTTTTTTATATTCAATAGCATCTTAAGGCCTCCTGGATTCAGTACAACACAGTGAGCACTGGGCCTCTTCGTATGTCTCTGCAATTCTTGGTATTTTTTTTTTAGTTTAACAACTCTGCGTTGCATGAGTCTGTTCTGCTGCGTAACCTGCACATTTGAAACTCCGTCAGACATTAGCCCCTGCATTTCATCTGCTCTAAAATGGTTATGTTGGTATGAAAAACATCAAGTCCGTGAGTCATCCAGCTTCCCGACAGCATGGGCACAGATCACCACAAAGTGTCACAGCAGGGAACAAAGCAATGTTAAGAAAAACAAACAATTTCCTGGGTAGCCAGCAGATTTGTTTGGTCCTGATTGGGCTTTGAATGCTGCCCTATGAATGTTCACCAAGCCAATGAATCAACGTGTACTTTACAGAGAACATTAAACACACCAGCGTCAACCTCACAAAACCCTGTTTTCGTGTGATAAGATCAAAAAGCAGGTCAATTATTTAAAATTCTGCACTGACCCTTAAAACTAGGCTACATGTGAACCACTTAAAGTCACACACACTGCATCCTCTGCAAATACACAACCACAGATACTTCTTGTCGTGAAAAGAAAAAAAACAACCACAACTGATTCTGCATCTGTTAGCAGGCTGTTGTTGTATGTTGTATTGGTATTTCAGGCTCTTTTTCAATGAGCACCAAAAAGATATTTAAGGTTATCATTTCATTTCCTGTCCTCACTCAGAGAACTGAGTGTTACAATAGCAACGCAACACGTTATTTGTTGTGGAGAGGTTACCTTTAGAAATAGGAATAGTCAGGGACATGCCACGTGATATATCGCTTCTGTACAACAGAGAGGGAACTGTAACAAAGGCAGCCAAAAAAACAGTCCCTGAATGCAACACAATACGTTAAAATCGCTTTGCCATTTGATATACTGTTGCTGGCATCTGCCATATTCTGGGCAACTGCTGGGTCAAGATTTCCATCACCGATTCTGAAATGAGTAATTATGTGTCCCCTTGCAAGGCTAAACAGCCACTGCTGTTAGGTGTGCACACAACCACAGACACACTCTTAAGGCTGGGCCCATGTGAGGCAGCCCCCGCCTCCATCACACACCCCACAACCATACAAATATCTCTTTGTGACAGCCCATGATAGACAAACAGTGATGCTGCCATGACAACCGAGCCCAAACAATGCCAGGCAGCGCGACCCTGAGCTGCAACTTGTGTTATCCTAGCTGAGGAAACTGATCGCCATGTCTTTCAAGGGCACATTTAGTATAGCTGATATGTGCTCTGCAGTCTGCTGTCAGACTAAAAAGGACATCAAAATGAAATCCACCGTCTCATTTTTAGATGTACAGTAAATAGAACGGCAGAAAAGGCTTGTTTTACTGCCCACTTTTATGTCTGCTGAGCAAATAAACCATGGTAGTGGCCATAAACGGTGACGGTGTTGACAGGGCATTAGCCTAAAAGCTTTAAAACTATTGTAAACAGAAGTGAACATAACATTACTGCTTTTCTGTCCTTATTATTCTGCACGTGTAACAGCAAGCAGGGCGGACAAACACACCCAGGAAAACTTTTAAACCTCAAACAAAAACGGCGAAGCTCCTTGGGTGAAATGGTGAAATGAGTGGATCGAACTGGGAGGCAAACTAGTCCTTTCAATTCCCACTGTACGAAGTCTGTTGTTGTAACTCGAGCCCCTGCCTCTAAAGGTTGTGCTCTGCCCCTCCCTTCCCATGTGAAAACCTGTTCCTCTGTTGCTCCTGAGCCCCGATGATCGAGTGTCACGGTCTTTGTGTGGGTTCCACTCAGGGAGTAAGGTCACTGCGAACCATGACAGAGAAATACCAAGAAGCCGAAGTGGACACAGGCTCTGAGTCTTTACTGTGAAACTGGTTTCTGGCTTCCTTGTTGCGATAAATTCTGAAAACTTAAGCCTTAATGTGAAATAAGCCCCCAGCACACTTTCAGTTTGAATGCACTTGCCACACAGAGGATACTAGCCACACCAGCAGATGCTAAGTTTGGTCAGAGTGACGATGTGTACAGTCTCAACCAATGCTGACATGCTGCTTATACCATGGTATTTGTTCTGGTGCTGCAACAATTGCTCAATTGTAAAAGTCGTTTATCTGGCAAAAATATAAAAAAATCAACTGTTCATGTTTGTCAGATGTGAGGATTTACTGCTTTTTCTTTCAGTTTTCTAAAATCAAAATTTGCACATCTTCTGCTCAGAACCATCACTCAGTTAAACAGAAACACCAGGGATATCATATACACTCTGCTGGAATCTGTGAAACTTTTACTTTACATTACTCTTTCCAGTGACAGCGTTACTGCTGATGTCCGTGAATGCAGAACAGCATTCACCGCTCAGGCCTCACTAATGCAGCGGGGCCACTCTTGCTCTTTACTGTCTCACCATGATGAGGCAGAAAAAAAAAAGGATGTGCCAAACAGCCACCATTTATTACAAATGACTTGATTATTTGTGATAAAACTCATCAGTCTGGAAAAAAAAAACACAAATAAATAAACAACATTCAAATCATGAACGCACTGCCTAATCCATCAGTACTGATGGCTGTTCTCCAACACATGGGCACCTGATGCCACATTTATTTGGGAAAAAACAAAACAAATTCAGTACAATACAATAGAGTTTTCTAAACTGAAACAGACTTTTGGAGGCCAGATGGACGAGAAGTGAAAACAGCAACTGCGATGACTTCTCTCTGTTTTAGTTTAGTGGGCGTGGGAAAACAATGTACAAATGCTTGTTTGTAATATTATCTGAACTTTCAAGCTGCACTGTTATCATTTAGAGAGACAACTGTTTTGGGAGGTGTAATGCAATACGAGTTGTAATGAGTCACTGCTTCCAGTAACATTGTCTGTTCTTTTTGAAACCAGTAACTAGTAGAACAAATGTATTAACATTTCAGAGCAGAAAGCTCAGTGTAGACAGTAACATGATGTGCTAGCTATGAAGAAAGTTTTTTTTAAAGAAAACAACAACAGGTAACATGAAAATCTGTGATCACTTTCATTCCTAAAACCCCGACTGACCCATTTCTCGATGCCTCTGGTTTTCCTGCACAGGAAAGACTTGTTCCTCGACAGTGGCACTGGTCTTAACTTGCTTGCAAATGTGCTAAAGGTTGGCTACGCAGCCCAACAGCCCCTGAGGGCTGAGGAAAACTCTTCAGCTGCCATAAAATAAAACTGGGGAGGTCCTACTCCTCACATTCTTATGTACCAAACATGATGTTTGTTAACGTTTAGCACTTGTCTGGAGTTAAGGGCATCAACCTGGCAAGCCCCTTAATATCTGTGATGCCAAATTCAATTTAAGCAAAGCAAAGAGAGCTGGAGTGAATGGGACAGAGGCAGCCATAGAAAGTGAGATTTCTATTTAAGTATACCGAGTGTAAACCCCTTACTCCATCCCCCCGTGGTATGCCCCACAATGATCTCATCCCTTACACACAAAAGAGCCTGGAGGCTCGTTCCCCAGGGGTGAAAGAGCCTGCCTGCGTGTGTGCGTGCATGCACAAGTGTGTGTGTGTGTAACGCTGGACAACAGACAGCGCTGTGTCTGTCGGAGACCTGCCATGCAGAACCACTTGCAGCTTGCCTGAAACAGCAGCTGAGCATGACACACGCATCTGTCATGTACTGTACCTTGGACACGGCAGAGGAGAGTGAAAAGCGATGTTCTATGTGTGTACAGATGCAGCAATTATAGCAATGAGAGGACTGATCCTCGATTATAAATAGCAGGACAGGCTGATTCTTCACATCGGCCCCTCTACTGTGACAAGTGTTGACGTATGCGAGCTTCTGCACAAGTGCTATTTGTTCATCTTAAGGCAACAGGGCCGCTGAAGTGCACTTAAAATCATTCCTGAAAGTTCAGCGATGCCCACTGACACAAAGAAATAAGGCACAGGTAATTTCATTTCAGCTGTAATGGCCTCAGATAGATTACCCTTTCAGCTCCAGTGGCAGCCGCTGAGCCACGATGTGTGTCAGCCTCTGCAGCACCCGTGTCTGGCTTAAGTGCCACTCTGTAGTTCTGGGGCTTTGGAGGATCTGAAGAGCAAAGTGGCCCTCCCTGCCACCTGTCATCACAGTGTGCTGTCGGTGGCAGAGGCCAGGCTGAGTACAAGGTGCCAGTGAGGTGACGAAACCTCCGCTTTACAAGGGCGAAAACCACAGAAAAACCAGCTCTTGGTGTTCTTTCTGAGGGGGAGCGTGGGTTTGAGGAGAGATGAACAAATGAAAACCAGTTGAGTCGCTGTCTGATTAAATTCATATGGCGCAAGCTACAGTTTGTGTGCACATACTTGGCTGTTAAACTGCGGTCTGTAAATACCTCACCCTGGTAATTAATCTTAACGGCATATTCTGATGAGACTACCAGCCTTTGATTGCAAACAAGATCTGTTCATTTCCACACACAAAAAAAAGTCATTTTCCTAACGAATTCAAGACCATGTTGCAAAATTGAGTACACCCCCATTAAAAATCTTCGGAGAAAAGCTAAATTTTAGACTACAAAAATCACAAATTGACAAGAATTCAACCACAGGTGAGTCTAATTATTCATTAAGCAGGTGTCCAGGAGACAGCTGACTATAAAAGGGCATGTATGGCATCGAAAAGGTGAGGAGTACAAAGAAAAATGCATGATGCCTACAGCGAAACATGGTGATGGCAGTGTCATTATGTGGGGCTGCATGAGTGATGCTGCTGTTGGAGAGCTGCATTTCATTGATGGTATCATGAATTCACATATGTACTGCTCTATACTGAAAGAGAAGATGCTAACATCGCTCTGTGGCCTTGGTTGTTGGAAGCTGAGCATCACTCTCCATCCAGCATCAAGGCTCTAAAAGAGGTCGCTCTTGAAGAATGGAGATTTTGTTATAGTTATATTATTTACCTTACTTTCATGTTGTGAGTTAAACAAATGTTCTATAAAACTCAGTCTCATTGTTCTTCTGTTCACTGAGATATTGATTAAAATCTTACTAATCAAAGGGGGTGTACTCATTTATGCTGAGCACTATATGTTTAACTGTTCAATATTTGCTGTTGAGAGAGAGGTGGAGCATTCACAGTCTATCTGCCTTTTGTCTCCAGATAAGCCTGTGCGATAGCCTGCCATTATCACATCCACCGCTGACAACGTCTCTCTCTCTCTCTCTGCACAGCGTTGACAAAGCCCAAAGACCAATGGTGAACTCTGCTCCTCGGTCGTGATTGCTTAACTCTGGCAGCTACAATATGTAAAATCCAGTTTCATTCAGGGGCTGACGATAGCCGTCCACACGCTTCTCAGAACAGGTACCTGACTGCCAAATCACACTGATAACAGACAGAGCGGATAATCAACACACAGCTGTTTTTTCCCACAGGCTGTGTTATTTTGTTTTTTTGAGCAGACGCTGTTCTGTTTGCATTTTCTAAGCTTTAACGGAGCATAACATTTCTGTCATCCTACTGAAACATGGTGCTAACATATGCAAGTATTAAATTTGTCATCGAGTGAAACATACAACATACAACACACAACAGTGATTTATTTCCAATTTTAGATGTTATAACCTCCTCATGTTTAAAATTTTTACTTGATACAAAATTATCAAAACTGTCTTTGTTCAACTAACTGACCAACCACTTCAGCACTGACAGACATCCTCTAAAGACCCACCATGACTGTCTATTCTCCTCTAGTATCTTGTCTGTTTTATCTCTTTTATTAGTACCAGTGTATATGCTGACTTTTTGTTATATAACATAACAGAAAAAGAGGCTTGAGGTATTTCAGAAATGATGTCTGTCCAGGAGAGTGCACTCAGATGACATTGTTCATAACACTCTCAGCACTCTCTGCAGCACATGTAGCAGGGTACAGGTCATAGCTGAGCAGACGGTGGTGCAGAGTCAAGCAGTGTCTTCATGGTTAGCTGCTAACCAGTTTGTGAAATAAAGTCTTGGAAAGTTAATAAACAATTTTGCCTTTTCAATATAACTCTTACATAACCCCGTCCCTGACGACAGTCATGTTGTTATGTTAGTAAAGCAGCTAGCCAGCTATAGTTTGTCAGGGGCTCTAATTTTACCTCAGTAACTCTTTGCCAATCCAACATCAGTCTAACTACAATAATCCATGCATAGTGTTTTGTCAAGATAACATCAAAAGGGAGCAGTAGAGACCAGTGGCTACAAACAGTCATGGGAGAGAGGGGAGGGGGGGGGGGGGCAGAAATCCAAATAACTGAAGCTGAAAATTTCTCCTTTTTCCTCCTGGCTGATTTTTTTGGGTCTGTTATTGCACTCCACAAAGACCCGAGCACGTGACTTAAGAGGCAGGTATGTTGTCAAGAGAAAGCGACACACTTAAAGTGTTTGCTGAACTGTGTCAAAAACAACTGTTGCCAGCGCAGCCAACGTAGGTCACGTTATCGAGAACACACCAGGAAGGTTAGACAGAGACAGTGGACTGCTGTAAACTGTGACTTTCTTCAATTAAAAACAACCTGGGGAGATGGACAACGAGAGGCAGCTCAGAGCGGTGAGGCTAGGCTCAGCAGAAACGTCACAAGACTGCCTCCCTCCTGGAGCGTGACAGCCCGGCAGACAGAGAGCATTCTTTCCACTCCGAGGAGAAGGGAGACAGGGCAAACTCACTGCCCTTACTACCTAGCTGGGCTTATACCAGCTGAGACCCAGGCCTGCTGAAAGATTAGGACTGAAACTCTACTGGCACATCACACCAAAGTGCAAGAGTCAGAGGAAGGAAATAGGTTACCTGAGAGGGGTTTTGGCTGCATTACAATCTTCTTCTTGTTGCTCTTTGGCTAGAAACGACTATCTGGAGTTAATGTATGTTAAGACATGAAAAAAGGCAGCTAAGCAAAATGCACTGAAGTGTTTCAGGTAAGTATTGAATCAGCAAGCCCAAAAACATGCATTGTCAAAAGTCTCTGCATTAAATTGACAGTTATTTCTGGCAAATTAAAACAGAAACACTACGCAAAGACACCCATAGCAACAACAGCAACGCTGAGAAAGAAGATCAGAGCCGCTGAAGTGTCCTCGAGCTAGACCATGTCTCTCTACGAGTCCTGGGGATGCTACGGTGTGGCTGACCTCAGACGTCCTCATGAACTTCCTTTGCAGGAGTAACAGTATATTAAAGTGTAAGCACCAAGGGAAGTTAAAGTATCGGGTGAAGTGAAAGTGGTGGGAAAAGAACTGAAGATTCATTCAGAGGGACAGAAATGACAGTCGAGTGGAAATTCTGACTGAAATTAGATCCAGTTCATGTTCATAAAGCAAACGGTAATGTCGGCTGAAATGTGGTAATGTCATTTGAAGAGTAAGAGATAAAAGCAGTTGAAATCTTAAGTTGACTGACTTTACTAAAAGGATCAACAACACTCCCTCTCACCGTCCCACAGAATGAATTACTGGCTTTTCTCACTCTCGTCAAAATCCTGTTTGACTTTTGCCGAGGCAGCCACAGAGTCCCTCAACAGCCTATTGCATTTCCAATCTGCTTCCCTTGCTTGGTCACCTGACAGAGACTTTGGCAGACCGGCAGAGGTGACAAAGTGCAAGTTCAATGTACACAAAGCCACAGTGCAGCCATGACCCACTTTATACCTTCTGCCTGCAGCAGGCAGGAGGAGGCACCATTCACTCCACTCCCCTTTTCCAGTGCCTGTCGGGCTGAGCCAAGGTCAAGGAAGAGATTTTTTGCTGCTATGTTTCCACGTGTCAGCGGCTCAGTGCTGATGCAATTCTGCCAGAACAATTTACAAGATTTTTCTCCTTCTGCAAGCCACGATCATCCTGTTATTCCTGCTGCCATCTCAGGTGTTAAGACACCTAAATGAAAACACAAATACCTCCGGCACAATGCAAGAGGAAGTGCCATCCTCGGCTCTGCTGGGACTTGTGCCACGGCTGTCATAACAGGAACATCACATGCATGCCGTGAATCACCAAAACGATGATAGAAAGCTGGAGCAGTGGATACTCAGCTGCCCTCAGGGGTCACAGACTCCTCCTGGCTGGCAAACAGTCAAGTGCTGAGGCATAGATATGTGAGCACCTTGGCGTTGCATTCAGTGGCATATGTGCTCACCCCACACACGGCCACTAAACCAACGGAAGCATCTTACACAACCGTGTGTCCTAGGTTTAGGGTCAGAGAAAACGCAGGCAGGGCACACTCAGGAAGACAGTTCCTGGATTAAAAAGCAAACCACATGCCCCAGAAGGAAGTCAGGTTAAACAGTTCCTTATCATGAGTCTATTCAAGTGCAAAATCCCCCTCTTGTTAGAGTCAGCCTCTCTTTTATTTCAAGCATGAAATCCAGTTTTGTGCGTGTGGCTGAGAAGAGCAGACACCTGCAAGGTTAGACGGGCTCCAGGAGAGCAGAGTCTGATAATCAGGCGTCACGGAGGGCCCGGGGAGGAGGAGGAGGAGGAGGAGGAGGAGGAAGAGGGGGTGTTATGTTCCCAACTGTTGCATCCGACCCCATAACTCGGCTAACACTGATGCAGTAAACACATATGACCGCGGATCAGACAAAAGAAATGTCCTCCTGTGACCAGCCTGAGCAATGATACGTGGCTCTCTCTCTCTCTCTTTACGCGGTTGGATAGCACACGATGAAAAGTGCAGAAACAAACCGCAGCAGCTCAACACCAGGAAAAGGCTTTTTGGGTTTTTTTTTTCAGCGTGTGACCTTACTCACACACAGCTAAAGTCACATTAAAACAGCCAAACTACTAATTCTAACTGCAAACTCAGCTTAGCCCCGGCTATTCCCATACCCGAAAACATGAGCACTTACCAGCTGTTTACACTGCAGCGAGAGACAATGTTGACATGTAGGCAAACTTGCTGTTTATACCCGCTTGTTATATTCCGTGTTTTTAACTGTGCAAACCGGAACGGCTTAAACCAGGGCGGCGCGCAAAAGAAAACAAAAAGCCACTCCGCAATACTCCTTTGAAACTTTGCTAGCCACTTCTTCGCCGCACTTTCATCTGAAGTTGCTGGTGGAGGCCGGCGCCATGTTCGTATCTGCGCTAATAGTTTTGTTGGTGAGCTTTCCTCCTAAACGTCTCTTTCAGACTGGAACCGCCCAGAGAAGAGGAGAGGCTACAGCCACTGCCGCAACTGACAGGCTGGCCTCGGGGAGCGCTGTCAAGATAGCACACAGGAAACCACCATCTTCCGGCCTGACTTTTCAAAGTAAATAGCGAAAAAGTGTCAGTTTTCAGAATAAAGCTATTTTATTGGGTGTTTATTATTATTATTATTATTATTATTATTAGTAGCAATAGTACTATATATTGTACAATATTGTACAGTACACTATGTGTTACATATAATACTGATTAACCATTCCATATACATAACTATGTTTATGGGTTGGTTTCCCAGCTTTGGGTTTTTTCTTTTGTTATTACATGAATTTCTGCTTTCGTAATAAATGAAGTAACATTTTAATCTTAACACTTTTCTGCAATGGATATCTCACTCTTTATTGTGAATTTAATGTCAAGTGTACCTTTTATTTCTATATAGTTGTTTCTAAATGTATTCTCAGAATAGTTAGGTAGATAGGTAGGCTGTGGCATTTGCAACACTCATAATATACTGCATGGAAAACATCCTGGAAAATGTCTTGTTTTTCTAATATTATTTACAAACTCTCATATCTGTTATCTTCACCAAAAGGCAATTTTTGGGGAAAGGGAAGGTTTTTATTGTGACAGTGGAAAGGATTGACTTCCTGCCTTCTCTGCTGCCTTGACTCACTCATTTCTTTCCTTCCTTGGTTTTGCTGTCTCTGACGCCCCCCACCTTAAGGTGGTAGAAATTACACCTATATGAAAAAAAAAAGCAACAGGTGAGAGAGGAAATGAGACATGCACAAGGAGAAGGAAACGTTTAGATGAACTGCTAGCTTCTTATAGCCATTTTATTTTCATTATTATTACTATTATTACAGCTGTCCTTCATATTATCACTGTGACAAAACTGACAAACTGACTGGATCAGTTCATCCAGCAATATTCAGTAAATTCTGCTATTATCGATCTGACTGGCCCTGATTCCTCGTGGTCACATACTTAAAAATATTCAAGTGTTAAGACACTGCATGGTACAAAAACATGCTCATAGTGCAATGTAAATGTGAAGGGAAAGAGGGAGACATTTTTATTTCACACACAAAAAAAGCAGCTGTCCATCATGTTAATGGAAAAGCAGATCTTGCCAATGAAGATAAGCTGTTTATAGACTGTAATGTCAGGAGATCCACACTGTTGTCACACACAACTTAGCAAAGAAGGAAATGAACCATATTTTACAATTTTATTAAAGCAGTTCATGTCTCACCATCTTAAATTAAAACCAATAAACTAAAGCACAGAAAACTAATTTAGTATGTGACAAAGGGTAAGTTATTACAGCTATGTACAGATATTTGTTACATGTCTATTTAAATTAGGGCAGACAGTTTAAGACACAGGCTGAAAAGTGGTTTCGACATGAATGTGGTTAACACTTCATGTCATCTATTGGAGAGAATGTGATGAGTTTCGGGAGGCTGTACTCCTCTTTCTTTGGGGGTGAGGGTGTCCCCAGTCTGTCTAGGTCCAGTGAGAAGACCTTGTCTGAGGCTTCCACTGACTTTGCGGGCTCCGTTAGCCAGTCTCTGTCCACACCAGAAACCACGTGACCTGACAGAAGGCACTCTGGCGTCCTCTTCCTGCTTTCAATGAAGGAACCAACATCACACTCCTGCTGGGTCTGACCATGATAAGCCATATTTAGTGGTGACTGCTTTGCTTCAGTCTTCAGAGCGGGGATCAGGAGCTCCTCCTCCTCCTCACTCTTCATATCCAGTGATTCGTCGTTGAGGCTCAGCAGACTGTCACAGCTTGGCATTTCAGGGAGAGTTTCATGGTCAAGGCTGAACTGGACGGCACTGCTGCCTGTGCCACTCGGGCTGTCAAGGGCCTCAGTGTTGAAGGTGTCCCACAACAGAGTGGACTTGAGTAAGACCGCCTGCTGGTTGACAGGAGGGCTGCTGTGGTTCGCAGCAGTAGGGGTGATACTGCAGGAGAGAGCATCGGAGTTCAGCAACACATCATGAGGCTGCTCGGAAGAATTGAGCCACCCTGTTATGCTGTCATTAGCCTTGGCTGTGCGTCGGATTTTCTCTACTTTGTCTTCCTCCACTGCCTTCCGCCACGAGCTTTTCACATCCATAACTTGAGGAAACAGAAAAGGGTATTTTTCATTTTCATTTACTCACTAAAAGAAATGACACCACATCAACTTTCTTTTGACAAACCATTCTTAAAAAGCTTAGCCTTCATGCTTTTTTCCCTTTTGATGTTTTCATACAGAATTTACCAAATGTACAGACATGTAGGCCGAGGTAAATATAACCACATGTGACTTACTCAGGCTCTCAGGTGTACGTGGAAGCTGCTTTCTAGTAGAGAAGGGATCTCCATGAAGAGTGCTGAGAAGGCCCTCCAGGTCCAGACCTTTAACCCTGCCTTCTGTGGGAGTGGTTGTAGTTACAGCATCTGCAAACTAACACACACACATTTTAGTCAGGATTGAAGTTCAAGAATGTTTAGTAGTAGCTCCTGTATCACAGGCTTTGACATTTCCATTTATTTAAGAGTCACTGCTATACCTGGTCAGCAAGGTTATCACACTCCATGTGCAAAATCTGGGTCTTGGTCCTAATGGGAGCCACCTTTGGATGAACATGGGTCGTCTTCCTCACACTGGGCTAAAAACAAGCACGCATTTATTAAACACGGTTTAATCAGAAGAACTGGTGCAGCCACATTCAAAGGTGGAGTGAATCCAATAAACAGGAGTTCCAAACAGGTGAAATAACACAAACCTGAGGTGGTGGCACAGGTGGAGCCCTCAGAGGAGGGGATGGAGGAGTGTCGAAAAGCCAGTCGAGAGAGGTATTGGCTCGTGAGGATGCTTCAGTGGTGACAACAGGACTTTCAGTCCTCTCAGCCATTGCAGGGCAAGGGCTGCTTCAAGGAGAGACAGGATTTGTTATTCAAACATATTTCGCAGTAAAGCACATTTTCCTTGCCATCATATTTTCCTCACGGTGTAGTATAGCTCAGGTAAAAGCAACACTGAGTACCATAGCACAGCTAAGAACCTGCTATGTGACCGTGGCTTTGTGCTAACCCCTGAGTCCAGCTTGCATGGTGCCCTGCACTTGTTTTTGATGAGTGCAGAGCGGGAAATTAACCTGAGGGCTGATAAACCTCCAGCTGCATAGCACTTCAGAGAATTTGCATTATTTTTTGTGATATGTAAATAGAGTTTAAAGTACATGCACACATTTTGTGTTTCACCTAAGGTCTTTCACAATGTAATCTAATAAATGACAACCAAGTCTGTTTCTGCTTCATGTTCTCTGTAAGTCTCAACATTTCATAATCAGTGCATGAGTTTGGTATTAAACTTCCCCCTCTGCTCTAAAAATCTGTATGTAAACTTGTTTGTAGTATATTTCTATATAACATTTATATAATTAAAGTTATAGATAAATAGTGTCTGCTCCGTATCTGTCCGTGGCGATTTCCCTCAATTCGCCGCGGTCATCAGAGAGCACGGATGATATGGGGAGGACTAGTGACGGACAGAGCACTGCTCAGGGCTGCCCAGGTATCTGCCTCCCAACACAAGGCAATAACTCCAAACAAAACATTAGGAAATTCTCCTCGTTAAGCAGATGTTTCCTTACCAGCAGTCAAAAGATAGATTACCTTTTTAGTTCAGAATCATTTGGGTTGATGCCTTCCTGTGATTTACTCTCTGCTGACTTCTCCTCTGAAAAAGTGTATAGACTACAGTTAGACACAAAACAAGTTACTACCGAACTTAATGTAATGAGTGGAATATAATCTGATTCTGCTCACCAAGAAGTTTAGCAGGGTACTGGGCGAAGACGCTGCTTTTGTGACTAGCTTCAGCCAATGGCTTAAATGACAGTGGGGCCATTGGTGAGAGGAAGCCAAGAGCCTAAAGAAAAATAAATAAAATCAAGATTTGCAACTAAAGAGAAAAAAAAAGGCATTGGTTTTGTGGCTATGCTATATGATATCTACACCGACAAAGACAGTATCTGTCTCTAAGTAAAGTGTGCTAATTTAGCCCTTCTTCACATATGTACTTTGCCTAAAGGGACTCTAGGATTGAACTAGTTCCAAGGACCACTCACAGGATCTTCATTCAGAAAAGAGACTAGGGGGGTGTCTTTGAGTATATCCATCCACTTCCTGTCCCACTGAGCCTCCAGCTCTCTGATGGTACTCCTGACCTCAGGAATTTCTTCCTTGGAAATCTTCTGTCTGAGGAGAAAAGATGTTAATACACTTACACTCAAGTAATTTAACTTTCAGTCAGCAAATACTATTGAGGTACAACCTGAGAATTAAGCTGCACATTTCAGAAAATCCAAAATAGAAATACTCCAATTGTGATTAATATCAGTACCTGCAGATAACATCTAGTAATGTTACCACACATCAGACAGGTTGGAGAAAGTGAATCTTCCAATCAAGCAACTGAATTAATATATACCTGATGAGGTGGAGGTCCTGCAGCGCACGGGCCATCTGCTGACATTTCTCCTGCAGGTGCTGAGCACTGAGCTGCAGCTTGGGGGCATGAGAGACCCGACAGCGCTCCTCCCTGAGGATCTGCAGCGCGTGGTTCATCAGCTCCAACACACACAGGAGGTTTAGCTGGCCGGCCTCATACACATTCCCTGAACTCAACTGGAAGGCATGCACACACAAACACAGGCTACTGTAAGACTTCTCGCTGCTCTCCTCACTGAAAATAGCATCCCCTGTAGCCACAGTCAAAGTTTCACCTGCTTCCTTTTCTTTTTATTGTTAGTATAAAAAAGGAAAGAATGTTGTGAATAGGCATTAACAGGCCCCAGTGAACAGAACAAACTGATATTCTCTCACCTGATGTGGGAGCTGCTCAATTCTCTCCAGCAGAGTCCGAGGAATTTTGAGGACTCGATCCGTCCCATCCAGGGTGTATTTATCTACATCCCCCTTCAAAACACTTTCCACTGCATTCTGCTCCTCTTTGGTAGTCGACAGCATTTCATCAATGGCTGACCACAGAGAGCGCACCTTTGGAGAACCAAGTACTTTTGTTTAGTTCTTTGAACAAACATCAAGGTCTCAGCAAAGAGTAACAGCTTTTTCAAAACTTAAGTACCCACCCATCAGCACTGTTACAACATATGATTCACAAATGGGGAGTACAAATCATGTCTTGTGTTTTGTACAAAGTAGGTTTTTGCAAACAGGCGAGATACCTTTTGGGTCTTCTCAGCTGGAGAAGCTCCCTCCTGTGCAGAATCACTGCTATGACACCTGAAAGTAGATAGCAGTCCAATTTGTTCAGTCTAACAACGTGACTCAGAAGTATGAATAAAAAAAAACAAAACAAAAAAAACAGCATACATACTTAAGTAGTTCATCATACTTGGTACCCTCTGCTCTGATATCCTTCATAGACTTCACCAGAAGCCTTCAAGAGAGGAGAAACAAAAGGAAACAGCTTAAACAACAAATGACCAACAAAGCAGTAGAATGTGATTTCCAGGGGCAAAGCAAAAGACCATATAAACTCTGCCACAGCAAATACATGCTTAAAATGCAAGCCTCTAGAATCCACAACATAATGTAGTTCTTTGAGCACATGGCCTTAATTACACTGATTCCAAACACCTTCCAGCAGCCATCAGAAGCTCTTGTTAGCCACAATTTAGTGCAGGTGCAGCTTGAAACAAAAAAACAATCACATGCAACATCAAAAGCAGTGTAATTAATTTGATATAGGATTAAAGCAAAATACCTCTGGAGGAAAAAGGTTAATTGCAGCAGTAGAAAAAGAACAAGAATAAAATAAGAAGAAGTAGAGATAGTAGAAATACAGTGACCATGAAGTAGAAAGCTTCCATCTATAGCCTGCTTCTACTATAAATATGAAATAACAAATAGCTCTGTCCAGGTGGACTGCTCAGGACTTACTGGGCTCGTCTCTGGTACTCCCGGAGAAAATGATCCTGATCCACAGCAGTTTTCAAAAACCTTGTTTTGATCAGGTTGAGTCTCTTCACTGCCATGTCCATGGAGGACGCAGGCATCGCTGCAGCCTCAGGAACCCAGCTGTTATCTGACAATGACAATATTTAAGATTCATTGCTACTCTCTTCTAAACCAACTCCATGGCAAATTAAATTGTTGGGACACAGTAATGGCAATTGTCATTCTACACTTTAGAGTTGTATTCAGTTTGTGAATTCTTGCTACTGGTGGTGAAAAAAAAATTCTCTCAACCTACCTGTGGTGAATGTCTTCATTTCCTGCAGCATGACATGGTTGGCCAAGTGAAGCATCAAGCTGACAAACTTGGGGCCTCCAGGGGAAAGGAACAAGGATGCAACAACTTTGGATCCTGCATTTGCAGTTTCATCCTACACACCACAAAAACAAACGACTGTCAATATTTTCTTAAGGGGTGGACAGATTGCACCACCCGATTCAGACCGGGGACATTGCTGTGTGCATGGTATAAATCTCATTCCCTTGGCCATCTTTATACCCCAATTCTTTTGTTGTATGTGGGTTTATGTCACTTTTATCTTGTACAAAAAGTGTACATAAATAATTAGAGAAGAATAGGAGACTGAGGAGCTAACAAGCATGAAAGGAAAGCTAAAAAGGAGTCAAACACTAAAGGAAGAAAAGCACACAATTTCCCATTTGTGAGCACATCACTGAAATACTATTTGAACAGATGAAGAAGATGGGTGTAATAGTGAAGCACCCTCAAATTCTTACCATTATTTCTCGCAGCCAAGTGCAGGTAACTTTACGGAACTCAGCATCGGCTTTGTGGTTCAAAACAGGCCAGCAATGCCTAATCCAAAAAAACCCCAACAATTTCATTATTATGACAGTGAATCTTACACGTTTGAATAGAAATTCCAAAAGATGAACATGTCTAAATGTACCTGTACGCTTCATGAAACCGTGTCGGGTTGAGTTTCTCCAACAGATAATGGGTAACTATGTAGAAAGCATCCTTGTTTGGTTTGTCAAACATATTCCTGTTGGCAACAACATCACATGCAGGTAGAATAAAATTAAACATCAAGAGTATTGTGAACGACAACTTTACATTGAAATGAAAGTAACTTTGGTAAACAGCTAGATGTCGTAACAGTTAGCTAATGTCAGTGTCTTTATCTGTTAACGCTATGAATTGTAAAAGCAGACTCACGGTCCCAGGTTGAGGTGTTTAACATTAATGTTGGTTTTGCCGGCGACAGACGACGCAGCAGTGTCTGGTTGAAAGCCCAGCCCGAGAAGAGAAAACCACAAATATTTCCCGTTCTTCTTCTGCAACAATGCCGGGTTCGCCATTATTCCGAGATGGAAGAAGCAGCGTGAGTGTCCGGTGGTGACTGGCCAGAAAGCCAGTCTGTCTGATATTAAACAGTGAGCTAGCCAGCTAGCTTTGCTGCTAGCCACAAAGTTTACTGTTAGCGTTAGCTGTCGAACTTGTTTTCCGCTTGTCAGCATGCGTTTAACAAACCGTTATCAAATTAAGTACTACCATGGAGCAGTTACACGTGTTACAACACCCGGTTGAATTGTAGCTACATTTGAGTGAACATTTGTTAAAACAGATTTCACTAATTTTACTATCCGGAACAGGAAAGCGCAGCAGCCTGAACGCAAACCGCCAATTTTTTACAATAATCACCCGGATGTTGTTGACAAGTACTTCCGCTGAGTGAATGTGTCATCGTGTCCCAGATGCACTTTTGGCACAGTTTCTTTTTGCATGTTTACCTTCAACTACAATTAGGTTTTAGTGTTTTATATTCGTTATGCCATATATGCTAGATGTAAATAGATGGTATACTTTATATTTAATTTAAGTTAAAATGCAACATGGCAGTAGGAACTCATATAAAACACATTAATGGATATATATAGATCTATCATTAAATGGTGTATTGTTAATGTTTCATACACATTTATAAGCCATTATTACAGCATTCACCCTACATTTACCCAACAAATTTGCCAAGGGGCTTTGGAAAGGAGTGACATGAATAAAAATACAGACGAAGAATGTGCAGAAATTTCATTTGTCCTTTTTTTATTGCAGAACATACAATTATTTAAGTCTCCACCACAACTGATTTAGCAGAAAGAGTGTAATAGTAAGAAAGAAGTGCTCTTTTTGTCTAATCATTCACATCATTGTAGTTCCTTTAAAACCAGCTGGCAACACTCGCCCACCTTAGATGGATCAGACACTGATGAGTACTTGGAAATCTGAGAGTTGACCCCCAAAGAGCGAGCCAGGTCCTGGGCTGTTTGGTCTGAGGCCACTGTGGTTCCCAAGGCCACCAGCAGCCTAAACACAGCCTCCTTGTCTTGTACGGTCTCCAGGGCTCTACTGGCCACAGAGAGGCACTGGGCCTTGGCCTCAAGATCGGGTTGACTGTGCAGGCAGCCAGCGTAGTTAAGCACCAGAGTGGCCAGGGCAATGTGGATGTTCTTATTGCAGACAGAGGCCAGGTCAGCAGCACGTGATAGAACCGTTTCACGCTGGGCCATGAGGAGGGCTCGGCCGTGCCTGCCACTAAAGCAGTTACACAGAGTCCGCAGCGCCAGCATCTGGTTGGCAGGACGCCCCTCAGGCCTCATCAGGCTCAGCAAGTGGTTGCACAGCTGGACTCCCTCTGCCTCTCCACAGAGGCTCTCGTTAACCTGCGGGTCGCGCACTGCCAGCCTCATAATGTCCAGGACAGGAAACACGATGTCTACAATCCAGGGGAAAGGAAAGGGTAGTTTGGTTAGTGAACAGTAATGTACTGGAGAAGACTATCATAAACTGGGTTAGAAGGCTGTTGCCTGTACCTTCAGGCCAATGGGAGGCCTTCCAGAGTAGGTTGATCTGTTGGATGTTTGGAGGAGGTTCGGAGGAGTTAGGCCCACAGACCGACATCAGTAGCCTTTCAAGGCTTTCCAGAATTTCCTGGGAAAGCTTGTGCTCCTGAGGGGCACCTCCATTAAGCTCCTTCAGCTTGGCTGGTGAGGAAATAACAAATCACTGACCCTGACATTTAGGAAAATGTTTCTACTGTATTATATGGTAAAATACATAATAATGAGGTCAACATTTGGGTTGCGGGGCACTTCACATAACAACTCAATCAGAATGGCTTTGTGTAAAGCGTAGTTGCACATCACCAAGCCTGTAAAATGCTTACCAATGATCTGTGAGGTATTGGCTTGCTCAAAAGTCACACCATCAGTCTTGGGGAAGTAGATGTTGGTTGCCGTCTGTCTGAGGGCTGCTGAGGAGTAGGCCCCTCCACCTGCCAGTTAGGGAGGAACATGATTCGATGAGTCTGTTACTCAGTACTGATACTGACATAAGTCTGCTTTTCTACAGGGTTGAGTATTCATGTTTTGTTTGATCAATTAAGATGAGACAAAAAACACACTTTGATCCCTTACTATAATTTCAGACACAAGCCTCATGACTTTCTTAGCTCAGTTGTTTAAGTGTTCCTGTAGTTTGTCTTTTGTTTACACAGAGTTGTCCAAAATTCACTGGTTCCTTAAGTTAGTAACCCACCTGTGAAGGGATCTGCCACACCTACAGGAGCACTTGAGTTTGAACCAGACCCTGGGATGTAGCGACCAGAGCCTGTGGAGAAAAACCACGGCTGTGAAAATAACATCTCAGGTGATGTTCACATTGTGGAAAACCTTTCAGTATACGTACTATACCTGTGAAGGGATCAGCTCCAAATCCCGGCCTATCATCGGAAGACCCAGGGATATACCGAGCTCCTCCTGTCAGGTGAAGAAACAAAACATCTTTAGGACGAGACACAAGGAGAAAAACAAGCCCAGGTAACTATCTGTTGGCCTCACCAGTGAATGGATCACCACCGGCGGGCTGCGCTGGTCCCACCACATGACCTTTGGTGTTCTCGATGATAAAATTGGCAACTTGGTCAAGGAACATGGGGCTGAGGTCGTTCTTCTGCAAGAAGTTGTGCGCTGTCAGCCAGGGGTCCTCTGTCACATTATAAGGCAGTTTCATGGACGGCCCTCCCTCATTCACATCAATGGTGAAGACGTAGTCGTATTCCTGAGGGGAGACCAGGAGTCATTACTCACTGCTCTTGTGCAGTGTTCCTTTTGTCACCACTAAGTTTGTGGCCTTACCTTTCCTTCATACATGACACTCCTGGATGTCTGTTGGTTTGAGCCACCGACCACATCTCCAATTTTTACCCAGCGGTCGTCACTGACACTCCACTGATATGCCTCCACTTTCTGTCCATCTTTAATCAGTCGTGTCTGTCCGTCACGATTTCCTGGAGGAAGTAAGCGAACAAGACCATCCTGATGCAGAAATTGCCAGTAACAGCGGATGCATGATTTTGTGCACGCCTGTGTCTATAAATGTCTAATTTCTTACCTGGCTCATTAAGGTGTTCCCTTCCAGGAAGATCCTCCAGTTTGATGTCTCCAAGGTCGCCTGTCTTTGGGTCGATAGTGGCTTTGGACAGCTCATCCTCAAAGGCCTGTAGGTCCTCTGGACTGGCCATGCGGTCCTCAACTTCCGTAAAAACACGGATTATGCCATCACTGTGGGCAGAGGGGTAGCATCTAGGTTAGCCACAAAACTACTATGTTCACCTGTGAATCGACATCATGTTGTGTGCATGCAACATAAAAAATGTGATGTCAGAAATGCAAGTTGTGAAAAGTAGCAGGAAAAAAAGGTGTTTAAATATTCATGCTGTGACAAATGGAGAACAGATGTGATCAGTGAAAGGATTATGGACTAAGCATACCAAATGCAGTTCAGTTACCTGGCTCCAACAGCTATATCTCCATTAGGTAGAATACAGCAGCACCAGACAGACTGGGCAGGCAGGCGGATGGTCTGAGAGCACTCTCCCTTCCTCCATATCCTCAAAGTCCTGTCCTCTCCTGTGCTTACAAAATCTGATGGAAAAAATCTGTGGTCAGGGTGAGCTACGAACTGCAGGAAAACAAAAGGATGCTGGTTCAATTAAAAAAAAAAAGTACTAGCAGTTAGTTATACACATTACAAGTTTCCCATTCAGACCTCTCATTGGTCTGTAACTATAAGTAAACACACCTTGACAATTGGGAAAGACAGCTAAGCTGTAGATGTAGTTGGTGTGGCCGTAATAGACCTGTACACATTCGCCTGTCACCAGCCACCTTCTGATACTAGTGTCATTACTGCATGAGAAGAACTCGGTGTTGCTGATCACTGCTAGTCCCCTTACACAGTCCTCATGACCTAAAATGGAAGAAAAAAAAGAAATCATTTAGCGTTTTAAATTTTTTTGTTGGCTAGAACCACTTCAAATATTTGAGAATGCACTGTTTACAATAAGAAGATATGCATACAGAGGCAAAGTTGAAATGTTACTCATTTAAAATGTTTCCCTGAGATCACCTTTTTTGAATTCATATAGATCGAATCCAAAACTAAAGAATTTATTTACACACATTAACACTCACCTGTAAATGTCTTCTCACACCGGCCAGCTTTCCAAAGCTTTATGGTCTTATCTGCTGATCCAGATAGCATGAGGCCTTGTTCGGGTAATATGACCACTGCCCACACTGCAGCAGAGTGGCCCTGTGTCAAAATTGACAAGAGGACAATGTGCTCTGTCCCTGATCATATATTTGTTTGTTACAGTTGCATATACAAATTTAACATTAAAGCATATTGTAAAAGTACAAATGTCAACAACAGTTAGTGTCAAAAAAAAAGCCAATTTTGACTAACTGCCTCTATTAGGGGAAGATAAGAGCAAAATGAACCATCACAGACACATCAACAAACCTGCAAGGTCATCATGCACTTCTCATTGAGCCAGACTTTGGCTGTGGTGTCCCAGGAGCCGCTCAAAAGTGTCCCAAACTTCCCCGATGACAAAGAGCACACTGAGGAAATAAGTTGGAGAAAACTTAAAACAGACTAATGACATCTTGATGCAAGACGTTAAATAATAATCGAGCACATAAGATGCTTATTGGTGTGTTTACATGCTCTGAGTGTAAAGTAGAGCACGACTCACCTGTATTTTTGTGGCCCGTGAGAGTGAATAGCGGCTGTGGCTGATCCAGTGTGAAGACACAAATGTTATTATCATTCCCACCTGTGGCGATAAGTCCTCGGGGATATGTTTCACTGGGTGCAATGATGCATACACACGATACAAAATTTGAGTGGCCAGACATGCAATGCATCTCTGTGAAGCCATTGTCTGGGCTGCCAAGAACAAGGGACAGAGAACAATCATCTTAAGTTAACACAGTTACTTGTATCAGATCAAGTAATACACAAAAAGGCTCAGTACATTGACTGACAGATAAAAGACATAAACTACTATAGATCTGGTGAACTTTCACAACTAGTCAAAGATCAGCGCTGTGTACACTGAGTTCCAACTGAATGAATGACAAAGCTAATTTGAGTATTGGCTAGCAAGGAGCTTACTAGCAACCTAGATTAACACGAATTTATAAGTAGTAAATAACTTCAGTGAGGGCTGTTATTTGGCTTTGTACTTAATGTGATCGGGGCCCGTTTCCTGAGCACAGGGTTTCATATAAACTCACATAAATAGTAGCCAAGCACCACAATTAGTTAATCAGTAGCAAGCTAATGCTAGCTACCTTGAGTTTGGTACCCAGACTCTTCCGGTTCGATCTCGGGACACAGACACGAAAGCTCCTTCTGGAAAAACAGCAGCCGCGAGTCCTCTAACGTCCATTTCGTGGCCCGGGATGGAGCACCTAAGTTTGAATGAGTGAGATGATGCCATTTTCCCCCAACAACACAATGAAACTACCACAGTAATGCTATGCTACTGCGCTACTGTCAACAAACACCAGCCGCTAATGCTAGCGGAAACTGAATTACGTCATTCACGTCACCAACCTCACCGTTCAAATAATAGCATTTAATTCAATCTGAATTTAATTAAACAATTAATCAAATTAAAATTAAACATGACCTGCGGTAAGTTTAAACCATTTGTAGAGAGAATGAGTATTCACAAATACATTTTAAAAATCACAGAAGTGAACCATACAGACTGTCGCCGCATGTATTTACCATGTTTGACCAGAGGGCGGCAGCAAACTTTTTTCCCCCCAGTTTCCATTGGTGCACTGCGCTCCAAACGAGTCCACCGCCCACCTGTCTACAACCGCTGCGTCAAGCTGCTGCAAACAACCAGGCTGCAAAAGGAAACTGGTGATGTTGACATTAAAATAAAAACCTAAAATCCTCACAATGATGCCAAATCAGAGTCCTAGCATCCTTTTTGTCCTTTTCCTTCAAAACTGAATGAATCGATTAATTGTTTTATCTTCACATGTACTAATATGTAAAATAACGAACTGGATAATATTCCCGATTTCATATCAAGTAAATTAAACAGCTTAATAAAGTGCGTCACTGTATGTAACTGTATGATTAAATACGGTATGTATTTTTTGGCACAACCTTGTTCCCACCGAAAAGTGTTTTATTTGCAATCATAAATCAACCGGAAATGTTTTTATTTTTAAATTGCAGGTAACAAAACACTGATCTGTGCGGTCCACAGGGGTTCAGATGAGGAAGTGGTTACGCTGATACGTGCGCTGAATAGGACAGCTACGAAAAGTAGGTATATTCTCGTTTCAAGGTGTGAAACCATGACTGACGCTAAGCACGTTGTGTTATGCAATTTATATATTTTTTTTATTTGTAAGCGAGTGAATTAAATGAGGTTAGCCCGCTGAGGTTAGCTAACAACACAGCAAGGCTACAGAGCCAAGCCCATCACGGCTGTCAGTGTTATCAGTAGTAGGCTGTGAATGATGGAGCAGGCACGACTGTACAATAACAAGATTTGATTTTATTTGTACTGCACACTAGCAGTGATGTGGAGGCAGTCTGTCTGGGTTACATTAGCAGAACATGCTCGTGTTGAAAGGTGTTGTGAGGTAGTTTAGTCTGGGCTTGTTTACAGGCTCCTGCTTTATAACACAGTAGTTAGGTAAGGTCTCACCACACGGCAATTTCCTGCAAATGTGGCCTAATATTTTCTCCTCAGTACATGTCAGATAGTGGTTCTGTTTTGGAGACCACCAAACATCAGCCAGAGGTTTGCATCTGTTTGTGCGTGCTTGGTACACTGTAGGTTTCCCCGGAGTCCCTGCAGCCATGAAGCTCAGACTACACTTTGTGGTGGACCCCATGGGTTGGCTGTGCATCGGTGTAGTATTTGGGATCTGGCTCTACAACACTTTATTCATTCCTGAGCTGGTTCTGCTTCCACACTACAATGAAGGACACATCCCCTGGGCCACAGTTGTTTGTGAGTATCCTTGTTTCCACTGGATCACTTCCTAGTTGACGCATGAGAGATTAAAAAATGGAAGTGTCTAAACTGTTCCTTAGGGGCCACCTAAAGCTGTGAGAATTTCTGGCAAACCCCAATTACTTTGGATTGGAAGTGTGTGTTTCACAGTGTTTAAGTAGAATTAAACATTGTGTATTTCTTCAGGTTATTACATAGCATCAGCTCTCTGCATAGCGGCCCTCTTCAGAGCTTCCACAGCAGATCCTGGTCGTCTTCCTGTGGACCCCCACATACCTCACTCTGGTGCGGAAACAGAGACGTCCACATTACTTTCTCACTCACACTCGCTTATAAAGCTGAATCTTATCATCTGTTATTATTCCAATGTGTCAGTGCATTTTACTGTTTGTCCATAAATCTTAATACCTATAAATAAGTAAACACAGTCAGAATGGTGACATCTGTTCTTAAACAACATAGGTGTAGGTGTAAAGGTTATTATTATTGTGTTACTTTGTCATCCATTATCAGTTCTACCAGTAATAAATTGTTGTCTTTATGTCACAGAGCGAGAGCACTGGGAGCTATGCAATAAGTGCAACTTAATGAGACCTAAAAGGTCTCACCACTGCAGTCGCTGTGGCCACTGTGTACGCAGGATGGACCACCACTGTCCTTGGTAAGGATATGAATGAAATGTTGAATATTTGCACAAATGGTTGTCTTTCTGTGACGTCGGACCAGGTCGTATCATATCAAATCAAATCAAATCGGATACTGATATAAACAAAGATTATGTAAGATCATTTACTAAATACACTTTATTTTCAGGATCAATAACTGTGTGGGAGAAGACAACCACTGGCTCTTCCTGCAGCTCTGTTTCTACGCTCAGGTCCTAAGTTTGTTCACCCTGGTGTTGGACTTCTGTCAATACTATTACTTCCAGCCATTGACAAGACTAGACCAGGTACGTTCTACTGGAATATAAATCTATGATGAAAAATGCATTTCAGATGTATGTGTGTGTGTTGCAATTAAGACAACAAGTATTCACTGTTTTTATTTTAATGCTTTTGTTACATCCCACAAGAGTCAGCTGCAGCACTGGCAAAATATTTTACTGTGATGAATTCATCTGATAAGAGCATTTAACACCAAGGGGCTGCCATCTTGTTTTTCCTCTGCCAGGAGAAGTTTACAACGCGCCATGAACTGGCTCTGCTGCGAGTCTCAGCGCTCATGGGTGTGGTCATGTTCGGTGGCATGACGAGCTTGTTTTACACTCAGATGACGGGCATCCTGTCTGTGAGTAGCGAATAATGACCAGCGGACTTATTGTCTTGTTTCAAATGACATTTTCTGCTGTAACTATGTTAATGTAATTGTGTGTCCTCTTAAATGAGTTTAGCAAACATTTCCAAGCTAATGTAACTGTTTCGTGTAGGATCCGAAACATAAGCATGATGGTACTTATTTACAGTATAATCTAGTACGTTTGTAATATTGTAAGCAAGTTCTGTCTTTTCGAAAACCACCTTGCAAACAAGGCAGCAGCACACTAAGCCTCAGACAGAACGGCCTGGCACAGCACACAAAAATAAAACAATCAGTGCCAGTAATGCAATGATCAATAGAGAAGAAACGAGAGAAAGTCTGGGGTCAGGAGTGTGTTTGGACATCTTGTCACTGGCTGTCATTTACCTGCAAGAAAAGACGAACTGGTGACATAATAAAACCATTTTATTATAAGACAAATTAATTTGCAAATTTTGGCAAAGGTGTAAAGTTTGAAACATCCAAACCTAGCCGCCATGATCAGATGAGAAACGCTAAGCATTTATTTAGATGAAAGTTTTTGATGGATGGAGCTGTCAACAGTGGCATGAGATAACGTACAGTACAAGGAAACACACTGATGTCACACATGGGTTTGTCTGATCATGTGACACTTTAATCAAGGCCCTGAAACATCATGATGGAGTGTATTTTGTGAGATGATCCACTCATTTGGGATTTTTCTTGTGCTTTTCCTCCTTACAGGATACTACCACCATTGAAAAAATGGCTCAGTTCTCAAATGAAATGTGAGTCAGTCTTTTCAGCTCAGCAAGAAAGCAAATAAGCTTGTTTTGTTGTTTTCCAAAATGTCGAACTATTCCTTTAAAATGCTTTCTTAATATATTCTTTAACACGAACAATTGTGGTTTTCTTTCTTCTTTTTCAGATACGGCTCAACGAGATCCTGGCAGTGGGCGCTAGCTGAAGTCTGCGGCACTCGCTGGAAACTCCTGTGGTTCATCCCGCTCCGAAGCAGGCAGCCGCTCCAAGCTAACCACTACCTCCGCACCCACGTGTAGGTCGGTAGCACTACACTACCTCCCGCCTGCACAGATGGTACGGGCTCCCATGATGAAACACTGTATAACACACTTAAAGAATCCATCTGCTCGCCTTCACCGTCCTCTTTTGTGCTTTGGGAGCCGAGCACCAGTCTTGGTTTGTCACTGGATACTGGAAGCATTTTTGTTTTGTTTTCTTTTGTTTTCTTTTTTTGTTTGTTTGTTTGCCTTTCTCTAAAAGACCCAGACTTGCAGTAAACAGGGTCAGGAAACACCTTTGGAAGTGATGGGAAAAGGTTGCTTTTGTTTTTGTTTTTTTTACTCACTGTGACTGCTATACTTTCAGCATTTGGAATCCACTTTAAATGGCTAATTGCAGCAGAAGGATGGAGGTCTTCACCTGAAAGCAGCTGGCAAAAGGCACCCACCTCAGGTTACTCTAATAAAAAGAGCCTTTACTACTGACCTTTAATCAACCACAGACAGAATTAGGGTAACTCCAGTGTGTCTGTTAGAAAGGCAGATTTTTTTTTGTATAAAGTGTGTGCCTTGTTTCTTTTAGCTGAGTCCTTTTTATTTGTTAAGCATGAGCAGTGTTTTTGCTTTATGTTTAATAATTGGTGATCTTCCAGTTTGGAAATGTTTTTGTGTATAGGGAAAGGATCTGGCGTCAGCTACATTCCTTTAATTGGTGATCATGTGATGATTCATGAATGTCTCCTTGCATTGTTCTATGAACATTTTATCTATGAAGTGATGTTTTATGAAGAGTAGCTAGAACAAAGTTTATAACTCGACTACTGATGACACATGAACAGTCAGGTATGAACATGAAGCAGACAGTTAACACTTCACTGTGCTGTGGGGAAATTATTGTTTCTCTGAGTATAACAAACATTCAACAGCCAATTAAAATCACGACCTGTAGTGAAATCCTTATTGAAAGGGATCTGTATCACATACTCTTCCTTGCTGAGAGTTAGACAAGAGGACAAGAGGATATCACTCTCATGCCTGTACCCTAAATGTGATGCTGCAGCCTGCAGCTGATTAGCTTAACCAGTTAAACAAATTTAACTAGTGAGCTGCAAGCAGATGTTATTTCCTTTCAATGGAAGCTAGCTATTTCCCCATATTTCCAGTCATAATTCTAAGCTAAGCCAAGCTAATCACCTGCTGTGGCTTCACATTTACTATTTACAGTTATGAAAATGGTATCGACCTTCTCATCTAACTCCACATAAGAGTGAGTCTGTTTAGGTTAAGTCTGCTGTATCAACCATAGCACTTACAAAGCATTGGCATAAAATAACTAGTGTTATTTTGTACTTCAGACAAACTAGTTGTGATTTATACTTATTTATCATTTTAGTGCTGCAGCTGTCATAGTTAAGTCTTAAATGTGTCTGAACAAGTAGCTGTAACACTAGCAGATGAGTGTGCTTGTGACATACAGCTAGCTGTCACTCAGCACCACTAAAAATATGTATCTATGGTGAATTCCTTGTAACTTTAATGGTACTGATAAGAGATTTTATTGAATTCTTTAACAGGAGAAGGTGAATAATAATACTAGCATAGCTAAAATTCTTAGCTATGTGATTAGTTATATTATCAGTGTCTATAGTACTTGGCGATCCCTGAGCTCAGCCTGTATGTAAACAAAGCTTGCCTTGTGTTGGAAACTTTACAATATCCAAGTAGTTTTAAGTGCCTGTGTAGGTCTTCTTTTTACTCTCACAGTACACCATCATCATGTTGGTCTCCATACAAAGCCAAAGACCTGGGGAAGTGTTGCACTGGTCAGCAGGCATTTAGTAAATGCATGTTTCACCAAGTTTCTGAAGGTAGCGGTTCAATATTATGCACTGATTTACACATTAGCGCACAGTCTGTTTTTCTGCATCAATCTCGGAGGAAAGTCTTCACTTGTAGTTATTTTATTGGACGTGCATCCTTTGCTTTATTCATGTGTCTAATGAAGTCGTTTGCATTTGCATGAGTGTGTGTTGATAACTTTGCTCAGTGGTTTTTATAACTCAGATTCAGGTTCTTGGATGTTTGTGATGTTTGGTGTTTTTTTGGGGGGTTTTTTTGGGAGGGGGTGGGAAATGAAAGGATGGAGATACCGATTAATCACATTCACTGTTTCTTTCATTTCATTTTCTAAAGCAATAAGCATTGTCTGTCATTCTCTCGTCTTTATTGTTATAGCAGCAGTGAAAATCTGTTATGTATTGCCAAGTACAGAAACTGGGTGGATGGGTTTCTCTCGACTCACCGACCAGTGATAACTAGTCTTGATCATTTGTCATTACTTCAGTAACCTCAGCCAAGATTAACACCACTGTAGCTGCTGTGTGTAGCTGCAAAGCATTTTTTTTTTCAATCAACAAAATGTCAGCCACAGGACCTCATGTAGTTAGTAACAGGCTAACAGAAACACTCAGATTCTTCTGTTGAATCCAGAGCTGCTGGAGACTGGAGGTGTCAACATTTCAGAGAGGCTGTGCTCACTCACTTCCATCCACAGCCATTACTTTAATTCATTTCTGCTCTTTTGATCACTATGTTAATTATCTGTTGAATGTGTTTTCAAGTTTTTTTTTTTTTTGTTTGTTTGTTTAATTCAAACCTCAAATACTGGAACAGTTAAGTTTTGTGAATTAAATTAATACACCATACTACACCATACTCCAATATCCATTTCTTCCATATCTGTCTAGAAAGCCTGTGGGAAAAAAATCAGTTAATTATCTTAGAAAAGTGTATTAATTGTGATTATAGAAAATATCATATAGGTATTCATATTCCAATAAATTAGATTCTGAATAAGTCTGAGCTGATTCTTTTCTCCTTTTTCAACTTGCTGTTCAGCAACTTAAATTTTGACTACAGAAAGTTTGAGATTATTAATGGGAGAGAAGAGGTTCTGCTCTTCAAATTTATATGAATTCATTTTAACTTACTTAAGCTGTTTTTGTTTCAATATATATAGATAATAAATTTAAACCATGTGGAAAGTTTAGAGTGGGAATGTCTCCTTTTGATGGAGCTGCTAACAACCCACTGAAATCTCAACCATGACAAGGATCCCCAATTAAACAATCCCCACTAAAAAGCCAAAAAGGCTGGAATCCACTGGTATAATATTGGATTAGATTAGAGAAATTATGAGCATAAAGTGTCTTAAATTGGAAATATGCAAGTAAATTACAAGAACCTCAAAACTGTATTTGATCTTAAACTTTGTATTTGATCTAGCACTTGAGTAAATGCTCTTGTGTTGCATTCCACCACTGCACATAGATAGAAGCTGATGGAGCCTGTTCAAAGACTGCAGACAAATTATAATGAGACGTGGTCAAACATTACAGGACTGATCCTTGTGACTTGTTCGACACACCCAGTGCTTTAATGTAGCATATACCTATAGACCTTTTTTTCACAGCAAACATTTTGTCAAGTCATAGCAGGAAAAGCACAGGTGGAACCGATAATGAAAATGACTGCATTCCATTTAGGTGAGTTAGATCCTGGGTCCTGCCGTTGTGCATGTGGCTTCACTGGTTTGGCTTATTGGAAGACTTCATATATCTGTAATGACAGTTCCTGCTTTTCCTGCCATGACAAGTCAAAATATCTGTTGTGAAAAAGATCTGTTAGCCACTTAATTTTCACGGTAAACTCTGACTGTACACATGTAACAACACCACAGAGTTGAGTTTCCTCCTGTGGACAAGATGATGTCAACTTTAAACAAAAAGACAAAAACATTTGATGCTGATTTTCCTCCAGGTTTCAGTAAACACCCGACCCCGCAGCATCAAAGTCAGACCGCATGAATGTTTCACTTGCTGTTTGTTTCTCGCTCACAGTACAATTACTAAGTGTCACAATAAGCAACAATTCAGTTGTGTCATACCAAATGTCCATTGTCCTGAAAAGTCCTTGAGTCTCAGTGAGGCATGTGTAATGTGTGCACGATCCATGAACATAATTTAAGTGTGTTGTCTTAAATGGTTACATGAGGACAACATACTCTAAACACACACACACATGCACACAGACACAGTATTGCCCTCTGTATTGACCTGTCTACAGTCCCAGCAGGTTTATCCCAGTTTGATTTAGACGGTGGGATCAAGATTTTGTTTTTATAATGTCACGGTTTTCTTACAGTGATGTGCTGGCAAACTGAACTCAGCTGTGTTCAAGAAATCAGTCATTCATAGTTCAGAGCATATTTATGAATCATTATTGGTCAAGTGCTGATGCGTTAATCCAAACCGTTTGTCTTTACATTACCCACATCACAGCTTTTTAATGGTTTTCATGTCACACATAAGACATGTCTTTTAAAAACTTTTTTTAAAATTACAATTAAAATTTAAATTAAACCAATTATAAAACTGACTTGTCTCTTTTTTCAAGGACCTTGTTGTTTCCCTTGGAGCATCCTAGATACACACAATCTCTTAAATATGACAAACATAGTTGTCAAATGGCCATAAAATACATAGTTTTAGTCAGTGTTCACACCACCCCTCTGATTATGGTTAATTTAAATGAGTATACTCACTTTTAACAAACATTAACCAGAACTGAGATCAGTCTCTGCTGACTCTGTAACTCTAAACCAGTGCCTTAATTACCCTGAAGAACAGTAAATGTTCTGCATTGTACATACAGTAGATTTAATACTTACATTAGTGTTTGTAATAAAATATATTAGAACAAAAAGCCCAGCATGCTTTAATGTGTCTGGGGTGGAGTTTAATTTGTCAGTTTGAGCTTTGGGATGATAAAATTTAAGGACTCCAGGCCAGATAATAGCGGTCTGCAGCGGCCTGGGTTAAATGTGCTCTTAATCTCTGGCAATTGGTTGGTCAACTGGACTAATTAAATAAGTGACCACCTGCTAGTTTTACGGTCTATGACATCTGGCTGAACAAAAGAAATAATTAGCCACATGCTTGATAAACATAAACTATGCTTGGAACAGTTATCTCTCAAATACGAGGCTGTTTATCTGTCTAGGATTGGAGTTAGCGGCTTGGCGTGTTCTGCTGCCTTTTTGTCAAGGTTAAACAAGGATTAAGTCTACGCCATGGAACATAGAATTTATTATCGGATCACTAATTATTGGTAGCATGATCATTTTTTGATTTCAATCCATATGGGCCATATTTCCTATATGATTGGATGATTAAGGTCACCCCCAGCATTGGCTATACTTTGTTTTAATGCCATTTTTTCTGTGGTTGTGCTCCAGTAAAGATCTACACACTTGACTGGCAACATTTTGCTTGGAGCTTCTTATAATTTGGGAATTTCCAGTTTTCTGTAGACATTAAAAGGCACATAAAACAATCTGAACTTCTTTTTAAATCTTTCAAATTTGAATTTCTTACTGAATCTCTTAGTTTGACATAGTAAAAAAAAATATTGTTGTATCTTTTTGACTGTTAATAAAAGCATGATTAGATTTGTCAGACTTCTGCCAGTGGTGTGGGTGGGTTGTCGGTGGCAGGTGTCGGCTACGTTTCTCCACTTTTCAGCTCCACAGCTGAACTTTCTGAACACGGAGGTATTGATTGGCCTATTGATTTTCAAATTAGCTCTCATTGTAGAAAGTAGAAATCCAATTAGAAGTTGAACGTGAAACAGTTAATCCAATCAAGATGGTGAAATGTATCGATTTTACCCTCAAAATCAATAAGGTGCACGCGGCTCTCGCGTGGGAGCTCGGCCCTGAACATTTTGCTTTCTCCAAAGTCGTGAAGCACAAGCTGGAGTGACCAAATTCTTCAAACTGTCCACTCTTCCATGTGTAAAATTAATAAATATTGCAATTCATTGTATTTAACAGTGTTTTACGACTGGAGTCTATGAGACCTCAAACAGAAATAATGCAAAACTTTCTGTTGTAATCAAAAAAAAAAAAAAAAAAAAAAAAATAGCACAGTATAATTTATATATTACAATGTTAACTGTTTTTAGAGGGTCCAGAGTTTCCATGACCCGAAGCGGAACATTGAGGTTAATATGGATGAAGCACCTTTATAAAGAAGCCACAGATCAAATCTATTTATTTACATTTTTTTTCAACTGCTGAAAGATGTATTAATCAAGGAATACAGTATGAGAACACGTAACCATCAGAGGATAAACTGTTCCAAAAGTCTCACAAAATGCTGAGAATAACACACAGACTTCCTCCAAACACACAACTCAGTGAGACCTTACATTTGTAGTCTTTCATCCCCCACAGTACAGGCTCATTTGCCTGTTCTCTGTCATGATCAGCTGACATTTGCCTTCCAGGATGACTGTGGAGTGTCTTATTGTTCTCTGTGTTTAAGAGCCAATTAAGTCCAGCCCAGCTCCTAATTTGTGCTTAATTAAAATCAGGTGCGGCAAAAAGGTCAAACCTGAACAGGTACTTATTGAAGGCAGCTATACGGTGCAATTAGCTGCAAGAAGAACATGCAGCAGCTTCTTTACACTACAGGTGCCCAATTAGTCCTGCTTCATTTCCATCATAATTCTAACTGGTAGGTTATTTAAAATGAATTTCAGCTGCATTGTGTGAGATTTAACCTTAAGTGCTGAAGTATAGTGTTAAATGACTTCTGAACTGAGTGCATGTGTTCCAAAAATGACAACATTTTTTTTCCTTCGTGTATTTGTTGTAACTAATGCTAAGTAACTGTTGCTAAGTCCACCCACCGTCACTGTGGGGAAATCCAGCTGCCACCGAGCGGCCTCAGCGAGGAGGATTGGAATGTAGCAGGAGAGAAAAGGTCTTTTCAACCAGCGTTCAGATAACATTTACATGGACACGCCAAACGTCTTAATTCATGGATCAAAATACAGCTGGTTCCAGTAAAGCCCTGATACTGTGTGGAAATTTAATGCAACAGGTCTCTTGATGACTACTCGAGCTTCGTGGCTGGTTTAGCAGTAATAGATTAGCCCACCTTTGAATAAGAACAATAATTTTCTGTGTCATTAGATGATTTAACAAAACCCTCACAACCCTGCATTTTTATGTGCAGAAGTCAAGAGGATCTCAGTGTTTTAAATGACCTTTAGGTCAGTGCCACACAGTGATACTAAGCTGCCCTGGCTCTTTAGTGGGTAATTCCCTGCGCTGGCAGGTTTTTATTCACACAAAAACAGAGTTGAGGAGGTTCAAACAGAGAGATGAGTACAGGCCAAATGTCAGCACTGACCCACAATCAGCTTGTTTCTGACTCTGAACAATATTGCACAAGAGTGATGCTCCTGTTCTCAGCCACTTCAAAATTAAAAGAGATGTGAGTGTGTTTATGTTCAGGGAGGGTGAATGTGTTATTAGATTTAATCACTTTACATATTTCAGCAGAAAAAATCGGATTCTTAGTTAAATCCTTTAAATGAACAGAGCCATATGAATTCCTCTTGATGCCAAATTTATTTCCATGTTGTTGTAATTAATCTCAAGTCATTTGTACATTTGTAACTTCCAGCACTTTGTAAAACAAGAGTAAGTAGATGGAGAAGGGAGGAGGGAGGGTGCAGGGGGAGGAGGTTAGTGTAGGAGGGGGATGGTGAGGGTTGCAGGGTCATGGCTCTTGTAATTACCACAGTCAGGTTCAAGTCAGTGGTCAAGCTGTTGCTGATTTTTTTTTTTTTTCCCATAATGCAGCGTTGTCAAGGACTGGCCTTCATGTGGCACAGCATGCCTCCACTGATGCCCCTTTGATTAGGTGTCTTATCTTCCACAGGGCTGCATCTGATGAGAGCCGGGAGCACAGTGATGGCTGGGAAACTGACAGAGAGGTCCATTAAATGGCAGCTGTGTTATGACATGTCAGCCAGGACGTGGTGGATGGTAAGTGGAGCCCTTTTTGTCACGTTTTCTTCCTCTTGATTTGTTGTGAACATCAGCCTCGAGCAAAATTAACATCAAAAAGGCTGATTTTTATTTAGTTATTTATTTTGGTAACAACCTAATGATGTGAATCTACAAAATCTAAAATTCTGTGGTGCCACAGTTGCAGACTTATGACATTATTTTGGAAAATATAGCTGAAAAATCAATGGCCAGTCTGGAACTGCAACCCTGTCCTGTTCACCTACATATCATATTCTTCTGACAGCCCTCTCAAAATCGAATTTACCTGAGGCACCATCATTTTTTTTATTGCTTTTGGGACTTTGGCTTGTGTCTTTGTCTGTCTGTGTCCAGGTCAAGACTGATTACATTTTCTTTATGAGGGATCCTGTGGAAAAGGTTTCACAATGAAAGATTTTGACTACAGCACTAATTAGTTTGTGACATGCTAAGTGATTTTTTTTTTAGCTTTTATTTTTAGAGATATCTAAAAGAGGATCCCTGGCACATTAATTTCTAAATTAATGTGATTCTCAAGGCCAGCAGTTGTAGCTCTGATCACTGAAGCCTCTCAAACCCAGCTATACTTCACTTCGACTGCAGTGAAGTGAGGATTTTGAAAGTGAGGAGTGATCGAAATGGGCTTAAAAAATAACTTTTTTTTTCTTTTTACCGTGATGATTAACTAAAGGACGTATTCAGTATGCCTTCAGTATAAGAGCGTTCCTCAAGTGCACCTCTCTGTGCACCCTCTGCAGTGTTGATTTGATAGTGTCGAACAAAGAACCCTTGTCCAGCCCGCGCCTTTCCCATGCTGAAGAGGCAACGCAGGCTGACATTTCTTTCTGAATATTTATTTACTTGTCGGACTACAGGCGCGCTTTTATTGTGCTCCATCGTCAGGGTTTGGGTTGAGGTTTGTTTGTCTGTTTCATTGCATATGAGCTGAAGGAAATGACTCTGCTGCTGCTGTTCTTCAGTCAGGTTTTAGGCCACTGTGTCCATGGCAGCAATTTGTGAATTTTCTTCTAGTGATATTAATTAATTTACATGTATTAAATGGGCTGTCTTCAAATTACTTTTTCTTTTTTTCTGCATTGCTACTTGTGTTTATACATTATACATTTAACTGATGCTGTTTTAAAGGAAGACATGGAGAGAAACAGAATCAGCTTCAACTCTCATATCTGCAAGTGCAGATAAATGAAAACACTTGGTGCTTTTAAGAATTCAGGCGGGAATCAGCAGGCAGGGACAGAACATGATGTGAAGTACGTCATGGTCAGGAATAGCAGTTAATTAAAAGTCCATGTTAAAGGTTAGAAGACTGAGGGATTTAACAGAGACTAACTGATCTGCTGTCTTGCGATGAGAAGTTACTTAGAGCCATTATGAAAACCCCATAGGAAATGGTGCAATGGAAGGAAATGGCATCACAAACACTGAAGCACCCACAGTGCATTGCTCTCTAAATATAATCAGTTTAACCTTAAAGGAGAAAGGTATCTCAGCTCACATAATATTTTGCAGTAAAGAGACCACATACTGACATATGTGTTAGATGATAACCAAATGACACAGGTGGTCAGTGCAGTAGCAGCACTGGTGTATTGCCACCTAATGGTACAAAATAAATAAATCAGCATTTTAACATGATATTGATATTTTGTTTTATCTGGTACTGTTAATGTTTTTGTGTCTGGCTGAGAAATTTCCAATATATAATAAGTCAGTACTTTTTATTATAAGGACTGATTTGCCATTGTTCTAGCAGTTATTACCAGATTAAGAATTTTGGACCATTATAGGATGAACCTGTCTTTTTATTGAATCCAATGGTTATAGCATCAGTGCTGTAGTTGTACCAGTGATCTGCAAATAGAGAAAAAAGAGAAAGTAAACTTTGTGACTTTGGTGTAGGCGAGTGTATAACTTGTTATAATTGAGTAAATGCCACTAAAACACCCCCACCTTTTAAAATTAGAACTACAGCATGTGCAGGAGCTCAGTTTGAATTCTCCAGCGGGTCCCAGAGAGGCGAGCAGCGGTTCTGTTTGTAACCACATGGGGGCGGTAGATCCACATTCAGAGGGATGAATCTGCGAGGGGCTCAGGCCATGTGAATCGTTAGACTGGCGTGGTATCAAGTTGGATAAATGGAAGCAGAAAGACTATGAAGTCAGTATGTGTGATAATGATCTAGCCTTTAATGTAATGTAACAACAACTAAATAAGTAAAGTGAATTAAATCTTAAATAAAACATTCTTGGAAAAAAACAACAACTAGATGAGTCTGGAACAACATAAACCAATATTTTTAAGTGTGCTTAAAATTTCCATTTAGTAGGAGCCTAAATTAGTTTTTGAAAGGCTTAATAATCAGAAGGACAGGATCTATTCAGCCTCAGCTGAATAGGCGAATAGGTTTGCTTCAAAGTGGCACGCAAAAGATTAGTATCAGACTGAACTTATCATTGAAATGATTATTGATTAGCATTTTATAATTGTTTGGACAACAGCTGAATGCTCTTGGCTTAATTGTTCTGAGAACTGAATCATTAGCAATGACTGGGTACGTCTAAGGCAGATGCTGGACCTCCATGACGACAATGACATTTTTAGATATTGGGAATAATGTGTTAATGTCATGATCACAGTGATGAAAGAGCGGCAAAATCTGTTGCCAGACTATCTATTCAATTCATACAATCACATTTTCTGTTGTGGCTGTGAATACAGTGAATGATTATTCATTACAAGGTAACTCTGTTTAAATATCCTTTCAATCAACTGCTCTGGAGCCATTACTACTATACTACAGTACAACCACTATGGCTGTTACTGTTACAACAGCACTCACCATTTCTGCTGTTATTGTAATTGATGTCACACTACACTTACTCTTGTTACTCTATGAGCACCACAGAAACACTCATGTATCAGAAAAGTATAATAGCAGCTATATCAGTTCTTTCAGTACAATTCCTAATGCCAATGTCTGATTGAGTAAAATTTATGACAATGCAATTTCATTTGAGAGTAAGTAAAATTAGAAGCATAGTGCAGGCGTAAGGTAGGGATCAGGCATTTAAATATATTACTTGAAGAAAAACCTTTATTACCAAACATTATGGGGCACAGAAATATGAACATGTTTTGTAGCTAAATGAAAATATATATTTGTATTGCTATGTGTGTATAGAAAATATCAGATAGTGGCTTATTACCACTCCTCAGTAATGCATCTGCATGTAATAATAATAATAATAATAATAATAATAATAATTCCCTTACTGTATTTACTAAAAAGCAGACATTTCCACCTTCAGTCAGTGACTGCATCGCTATTCAGCTTTGACTGTCGGGCTCTGTCAAGTCCCAAACAGCACGTCAGAGGAGCGGAAATGAGGGGCCCAGGGTACAGAGTCCCGGGGCCACTGCTTCTGGCCAATGAGAGAGAAGGATGCAAACACTATTACAAAACTGAGCTGTGTCAAGCTGCGGAGAAACAGCTATTTAACACCCGGGGAAATTGGATGGGAAAATTCAAAATAAGAGCTTGTTTGAAGGTTGAAAATTAATGCATCCAGTTATCAGCAAATGTTAGTCACGTTACAACAACAGAAACGCTAAACGGCATAGATTGTTGTAGCTACAATACCTCAGTGTTTGCTGATTTTAAGGATTTTAGTTAAACTAAAGGATTAAATGGTTTTGAGCCCAAAAGAAAACTGTCTAAAAGTAACTGTCCTGGCTGAGTTTCAGAAAATACTATCACACTATTGTATACAGGAAACACTACTATAAAATTATTTATCATAAAATTAGCGAGACTTATACTGTAGATGATTTTATTACACATAATTGTTTTGCTACTCCCTGTGAAAATTACACACATTGTCCAACAATGTGCTCAAGTCGTTTTTGTCCACACGACTTTTATTTAGAAAAGTTACACCGGACGTCAAGTTGTTTGAAATTTGTCCGACTTAACGGTCGCTGCTGAGAGCCGGAGGGCGGCAGTCAGTCAGACAGTGAAAGTGAAGGCGGAGACCAGCCCAGTGCCGAAAACTCAGCCTCTTCTGGATCACGTTCAACTTCACTGAACAACCCCAAAAAACGATCCAAAAAAGTAAGACTCGAAGAGGAAGGAAGACAAGAAAAAAAGAAAAGAAAAAAAAAACGCGAGGTGCTCCTAACTTCTTTTCACCGCTATCTGCCAAGAATTGTCTTCCGGTGTTGACTTTTTTTTTTTTTTTGCGAGCACTGCAAGAGAAAACCCTGCAAAGCACAAAGTTGAACGTGAGAAATGTGAAGCTACCGGCTTGTGTGTTTCAACCAGGCTCCAGGATTCCCTATTAATCCATGCAGTACAGTGCAATGGTACGTGAACATGGATTATTATTGCTTTCAAATGTTGTGATAACGATCTTTGTTATACCCTTTTTTTTTTTCTTTTTTTTTTTTTGGTAATACTGTCCTGTCCTCGCGACGACTGAGAAATGTGGAGACGTGGGTTAAGTTTAACACGGACCACAACATTGGCACGCTTGGGCCAAAATTGTACTAAACTTGGCACAGATTCTCCAGCAGCCTATGCTAAAATCCCATTCCCCTTAATTTGGCAAATGAACTCTATGTGGACTGTTGACAGCTCTGTAGGACACACACACACGGACGGACACACACTCACACACACGGACACACACTCACACACTGCAGCCACAAAGTAACTATGTTTAACTTCCAGTCCTTTCAGCATTAAGGCTACAGTGTTACAATACACACCTAGCTTAGTCATGAGTGTTTGACAGTTTGCCAACAACAAAAGAAATGTTATTCAGGTGTTTGTGTAGAGCAGGGTTGTTTGGCTCACTGGTAAAATAAATAAATAAATAAATAAAAAATAATAAAAAACACAAACTCTTTGAAACGTGCCAAAGTTTGAAGTTAGGCATCACGTATACGTGTCGTTTGTACAACAGTACAAGCTGCAGAAAACAATAAAATTCAAGGTGTCTCATAAGACATAATGTTTTTATAAAAAGTGCTTTATGTTTTATCTGAGATACTGTTTTATCTTATCAGAATGTATTTCAGGAACTTTTTAGAAAATCCAAAGGCGGAAAAAAATGAGTTCATGATCTTTTCCATGCCATTATATAACTGACAATCTAAAAGAGGAGAAAAAAACCCCGAATGTTTGTTTTTACTGTGAACCACAGACACTGCGTTGAATTATCTAAACTGGAAAAGGAGCAAGCGCATGTTGTTGACAGAGAGCTCGGGGGTAAAGGGTGCCAGATCTGCGGAGGGAAATTTTCCTTTTCCGTGTCTATGTGACTGAGGCGGTGGTCCAAAGTCCCCCAGGCTCTTAAAATAATTCTGCCGGAGTGAGGGGGGGGTTAACTGAATTGTACAGTGTGTTTTAAGATAGCCGAGGAGGAGAAGAAGGTGCTGGATGGTAGATAGGGGTTGTGTGTGTTTGGAGGAGGAGGAGTGTGACTGTGTAATTACGTGGGTGAAAAAAAAAAAAGAAAAAAAGTTGGGTCTGATTTGCTGGAATCGCGCAGGACCGAAGGTGCACCGGTCGATTTCATATCAAGTTTGGTTAAAGCAGGGGTGAACATCACTCACTCGGCGCCCTCTGAAGCTCCCCACAATGCTTTTATGAACGAGATATCACTGCACCGAGACGCGCAAAGAGCCCGTGTGTTAGAGGAGTACGCAGCAGCCTCGTTTGCACCGGCTCTCCGACTAGAATCTGCGAGTGCTTACTGTGCATGTCAACTTTCCCCCAAAAAAATCTCCTGCGTAAAATCTCATTTTCTCTGCGGAGGCGACAATCTTTGGATCGCAAAAATTCATGGATGTTCTTGGATAATCTCTTTTCTTTCTTTTCTGTTTTTTTTTTTTTTTTTTTTTTTTGGTTTTACGCGGATAGCTGCTCCACAGTCTTGCACGGTGCACATCGGTCCAGGAATGGCGCGATAAAGTGATCAGAGGAATCAGTCCAAGTACATTCACTTTCTGTGTAGCCGTCTCGTCATGTACTCTCCAATTTGTCTGACTCAGGTACTGGTGTCTCTCTTTTTTTTAAACATGCAATTTAAAAGCTGTGATTTGTGATGAAATTGTGGTCAGGCAATAGAAAGTTGTGTGTATGCGCCCGGATTGCACACTTTCATCTCTGCGTGGGAAATAGTTTCAGAACTCATACCAATAATGCACTTTTTATGCCTTGTGTGTGAAAATGAAGCGTTAAAACGAAACAAAATTGATGCTGTTAATCCACATTGCTCACGTTTGTACAATAATTGTTTATGGGTTTTTTTTATGTCGAGATCTTAGAATCCAGCGAAAGTCCAAACGAAAAATTATTTTTCAGTCCTATAGACACTTAAAAAGTACGTGAAGTCCCAACCTTTCTGCGTTCTCTGTGTGCGTAAAGTTGGACATAAAGATGATTTTTAAGACATCAGTCCAAGACTTTAGGATCTTGATAATCCTGTGTAATTAGTACAGGTACCTCTCAGGTTTAATTAGGTTATTTGCGTCCTCTAATAACCTCTCTCTCTCACACACACGCTCTTCCCGGCCTTGCTTGAGCTGTGTTTATATTTTTTTTTCTACGTGTATATTTTCATATTAGAGTAAAACCCCTATATTTCAAGGAAGAGAAGTTGGAAGAAGATAAAGCCACTTTCACTGTAGGAAGATCAAACGCATGATAAGGTTGATTCAGCTTTGGACAGAGTAGCTGACTGTTTTGGCTGACTCAGTTTTACTGTTTATATTTTACTTGGCATAAGTAAGTGATTGACTGAGATGTGGTTTAGTTTGTACTTAAGAGGATTGTGCTTTTATGGCCCCAGCTGAAGTGCACTGCATAGGCCCTGGCCAAGTCATTTATCTTTACAGCATTTGGCTTTAGACCGGTTGAGAGAAAGAAAAAAAAAAAATTAACGGAATATTTAAAGTGATTTTGAACAGGAAACCAGGGGTGAAAAGGATTTCAGAGACAAGTTTCTGCAGATCACATTTACTGCTTACTTTTGTCAGTTTAATTGGCAACTTTATAGTGAGGAGGTGACATTAAAAGGAGCTGTGAATTATTATTTTTTAAACCTTTTTAAAAGACTGTGGGTAGGTGTAGCATCCATAACATCCATTGTAAATATGTAACATTTCAAAACTAGAATATGCAGAGAATAAAATGTTTATTCACGCTGAATGTTAAAGGATTATAATTTGACATTAATATACTTGAGCAGAATTTTATTGCCCCAAAAGTGCAGACCAGAAATGTGGCTTCTTAGAGGAGCACCAGCGGCAGTCACAGATAGGGAGTGGATTTCTGTGGTTTCCCATAGCCTGCCTGCCTGGCTGCCTCCAAAAAGAACAATATGTGGTTTAACTCTTCTCAAAGGGGCTGCTTATACTTATTAAACTTGACATTTTAATGACCTAAAACGAAGATAAGTTAGTGTTTCCACTTCTCACACACACCTGCTGTAATTTCTGATGACTCCTAAATCACTCACACCACCCTGTGCATTCCTACACCTACAGATAAAAAAGCATTAAGAGATTATTGTAATTTGTTTAAGAATTACTGAAGTATTAATGATGTGAACGCCCGTAGGCCAGTGAACTGCTGGGTTTGCAGTAGGACTGTTGGTATTTTGTTTTTTTAGTTGTAAGGATAAAGAGAAATTCAGTTAAATGCGGATCGCTAAAGTTTTTTCTTTTGACTCGTTCTTGGAATGAATTTTCAGTTTAGAATTAAAGATAATGTAGAAGATGCTATAAAGTGCCGTTTAATAAAGAATACACAAAAACTGACTACAAAAGATAACCCATATAAAAAAGTGTTGAAAATATTTTCACTAATATTGATATAAATATCATAACATTTATCAGAAAAATAAGTTCCAAGAAGACTTTTTTTTTTTTTAAACTGTTAATTAGATGGGATGAGATGAGAGAGATGAGACATTTTCAAAGCAGGCTGGGATTTTAATATCGCTGTCTGACCTCAGGTTTTTGGAATGAAGCTGCGCAAGTGTCATTCCGTGTGTTAACCTCAGCACTTGAAATGATTTGGTGTGAACTTCCTAATGAGTCCTAACTTAACCTTCGCAAATGCCTTTCACCCGATCGCTTTGTTTTATATGCCGCCTTTCGCCTCTGCTTGTGTTTCTGATGCATTTTGTACCCTCGGCCTGTGTATGATGCTCTCTGTATGTGCCTGGAGAGCGGGAATCTCCTTTACCTCCTATTTTAGTGACCGCACACCACTTGGCCTTACAGCTTATCCTCCGTCCTTCGTGAACATGGGATAAGAAGTGATCACGTTGGAATGTGAATAGTTTGATTAGAGAAATGGAACTGCAAGGGGCGCATGCTCTCTGTAACACCAGCAGCAGCAGCAGCAGCAGCAGCACAGGCGTCCTGCTCAGAGCATGCTCTGGAAATGAGAGCAGAGACACGAGTGCGTTCAGTCACCGGGCTTGGTGCTATTGTAGTGCTGGCAGTTGGTATAAACAGTGGAATTTCCTTGTCATACCTGTAGTACGTCCAGATACATCTACAATGGTAAAAGCAGTGTTGATGTGTGCAGAGAAAGTTCTCGACTCAAAGCTGTTGAAACTGCCAATTAGATATTATGTGATTGATTATGAGGAATTGTTTATTTGTGGTCTGACTTCCCTTCTGCGTCAGATTAGTAGCTGACTAAACCCATATTTCTTCTTCGTGTTTGATGACATGAGTTTCTGATTACATTTCTCTCCTTCTTTTTTTTCCCCCCTCTCCTCACTGTGTCCCTTGGATGCTCCAGGATGAATTTCATCCCTTCATCGAGGCACTTCTTCCTCACGTCCGTGCCATTGCCTACACGTGGTTCAACCTCCAGGCCAGAAAACGCAAGTACTTCAAGAAGCACGAGAAGCGGATGTCCAAGGACGAGGAGCGCGCGGTGAAGGACGAGCTTCTGAGCGAGAAGCCCGAGGTCAAGCAGAAATGGGCATCCAGGCTGCTGGCCAAGCTGCGTAAGGACATTCGGCAGGAGTACCGGGAGGACTTTGTCCTCAGCGTGACGGGCAAGAAGCACCCGTGCTGCGTGCTATCCAACCCGGACCAGAAGGGCAAGATCCGCCGGATTGACTGTTTGCGGCAGGCCGACAAAGTTTGGCGTCTGGACCTGGTGATGGTCATCCTCTTCAAAGGCATCCCTCTGGAAAGTACAGATGGCGAGCGCCTCGTCAAGTCTCCACATTGCACCAACCCAGCACTTTGTGTCCAGCCACACCACATAACAGTATCAGTCAAGGAGCTGGACTTGTTTCTCGCATACTATGTCCAGGACCAAGGTAGGTTCAAGCTCATACTGTGTGTGTTTCACTTTGTGTGTGTGAGCTAATGCGCATGTGTGAATGATGGCAGGGTCAAGGGTCAAGGGTCACATGTGTTACTTTTTGGCAGCCTTGCGGAGACTGGCTGAAATCACCACTACATTTGCAAGACAAATAAACACGAGAAACTTTATAGTCAGAGCTGTATATACACAGCATACGTTTTTATATGGTTCAACTGTGACGTATTATTAAACAAACAGAAAATTTATAATCGATACTAAATGTAGAACATGTTCTTAATGTGCCTTTGCTCTGCTGTACTCCAGCAGCAGCTCCCACTCACTTTCAGTAATTATTCAGTTATAATTTGGACTGGTTGTGTATTATCTCGTACACACACACACAGCCACACAGGCTTGTACAACTGCACACACACTGTACACCTGGATATTAAGTAGTGACATTTGTGAAAAGTTGCAGTACACGCTGGTTAAATTAAAGTGAACCATCTAGTTATATCTAGAGTATATTTTTGAGCCTGTTTGTCAGTAACACAGGATCCTCTTAAAGCCCTTGTTATTTCACTTATATTAACTGCATATTTTTAAAAAACTGAAGTTGAGAAAAAGAATTACAGCATTCTGTAATTTTTAAACTCTTCTGCTGTCAGTCCAAAATCACATGAGAAGAGTTTTGTTTTAAAATGAGATTTTCTTCATAAAAAAAAGGTAATACTTGCTACATATTAATACTCACTGCTGATAGAAAGTCACATTACAGCTCAGCATTGAAAGCGTGAGTAGACTTTGGGCTGTGTTAATATTTGCAATAAGTTTCAGTCGTTAGTTTTTAAGTGTACGTAAGATTCGCTTATAAAAAAATGATTGTGTTTGTGCTGAAATGGAAACCTGCAGTTCTTGAAAAGCTGGTTTCTTTTAGATGAAAGCACAGTGTGAAATAAGAGGTTAAAAAAACTGGAACAGGTTGTGACACGCACATTTTTCTGAATGGCTGTTTTAAAACAAATTAGGTTTGAATTATTGTATTTCATTTTTTTTGTGGGGACACATCCAATGCTGCACACTCATGTAATTATGGCACTTACTGAAACATTTGAAATGATGTCCAACCAAATGCATCACTGGGAATTCTGTCTTCCAAACTGTAAACTAGAAGAAGGAAAATGTGAATTTTCATTCGCTATTTGATGACAGAGGGATCACCTTTGCATCTGATATTTCACACTGTAATTAAAGATAGACACAAGTTCTTCAGAAAATATTGTTTAGATAGATGATGCCAATTTCCTATTTTGAAATTACTTACTCAGACATGCGATCAATTTTTTTTAAAAATTAGAATTGAGGGCAACTCTTTCAAAATTAAATTTTGTGTTTGCTCCAAAATAGGTTTGCTACAATATATGTTTAAATTTCAGCCATTCGTGCCTCTCACACTTTTCCTCCCTTTATCTGTTCTCACCATAGGAATCCCCCTCTATAGTATTCCCTATTGAAATCCCTCCCTATTAAATCTATGGCACTAACCCCAAATAACCATCAATACTTTGCTATTGAGGGAGAAATGGTGGTATAGCTAGCTCATTATCATCAAACCTTGAGCGCCATTTTGTGTTTGATAAGTGCCAGGGAAAGCAGAAGGCACAGCACAGAGACAATAATGGTTGCCACTGGCACCGGGGTTGGCATCAGACCCTCTTTTGTGTCTTTTGTAGGATGCCACCGCTTCTCTAGTTTGCATCTGCTGCATTTTTAACTGTTCAGTACCAACTCGAGAATGGTTCTTTAGTGCTGTTTTTTTTGTTTTGATAATATACACCATTTAAATGGTAAGTTAGCGCTTGTATTGTACGTGATGGACGGTATTTCACCAGCTATTATTTTGGGAAAATATGTCTGCAATGGAGGGAAAGAAAATTATTGGCAGGAAGATTCACTTTAGTGTTTGAAATAGATGGTGAACATACGGTTCTTGTTTTTTTTTTCTTTTTTGCTGATAAATAAATTCAGTCGCACTGCAGATCAGAGCGGTTATTTACCGCTGTCCTCAAAATTTTTGTTGTTGAAACTTTGGCAAATACAAAATAACATTCTTTTACCAGGATCACAGAGACGGTGATGTTTTTTTTTCCCTTTTTCGTTTTTGCAAGCTACGGCGTCTTTTTCTTTTCTTCAAGTTACCAAGCAGTGCCCATCTCTAGACAATGCAGCCATATTGTGGTAGCGTGCGGCATGGCGCCATTTTGTTTTGCACCGTGCCAGGGAGGCAGGCAAATCACCAGTAATGGTTGTTAGAGGTTTGGAGGTTGGCATCAAACCCTCTTTGTCTGCTTGCAGCATGCCTTTGATTCGTTGGTTGGCATCCGCAATGCAGTGGGCACGTTGGAAAGTTTTTTGACAGTGGCAGAATGGAAGCCGTTGCCTTTGTTCTGCTGCAACTGCACGAAACAAACAAACATACAATCAAACACAAAGAAACTAGCAAACAGCTCTGACTGAAACAGAATCTGGTATTCGTGCGAACTGCTGGAAAAAAAAAAAATTGTTCCGGACAATGCTTTTAATATTGTTCTCCCTGCTATCTGGCAGTGGCTCGCTACTGCCGTGTTGTAATTGGATCGCATAAAATATGTTGCTGCCGTTATTTACTCGCCAGTAATTTTTTTTTTCGAGTTATTTTTTTGTGGCAAAAAATCGAAAAGTTCAGAGTGTATTTGTTTTTGATTCTGGTGGGTTGCTGCCTGAGAAAGGTCGGCGGGTTGGCAGCGAGAGTGCTGGGTGAATTTAGAGAGGGCACTCAGCCCCCTTGTTCTGGGGCACAGACGCATTTAGCCAGGCAGGGCTGTAGCACCCATGTGTATGCCCAGATGAATGCCCGCTGGGAAGTAGGCTGGGGGCTGGGAGTGGGGGTTGTGGCATCCATTGTGCCAACTGGCAGGCTGTGTTCAATACAGGGCCATGGCTTCTCACACACACAAACACACACTGCTGTTGCACTCAAATGCACTGTTTAATCTTTATCTGATAAAGCAAGAAGTGCAATTCTTTTCTTTTTTTTTCCCTTTAAATCGTTGCCTCTCCCCACCTGGATTCATATTTTGCATATCCAGTTTGACAGATTGATGGAATAGCTGTAAAAAGGCATGTAGCTAATCGTCGTGTTAGGACATGTTAGAAGACTGTAGTCCTCGTTTCTATTTGGTTTAAACTGCTCATCTCTATTTCCTCAACAAATGTAGGTATTGTTTTCACTGAAATCTCTCGGCTGTGCAAAGTTAAATATCTAAATAAAATATGAAAATGAAAATAATGTGGTTAAGATAAATAAGCAACAAATTTGGAAGAATCTTGAAAAATGTTTCGGAAATGATCTGCTTTGTATTTTCCATAAACAACCTCAGTTATGAATGAATTCAACAAGAGGTAGCTTCAGTGGAATTAACTGTGAAAGGTAGTAAATAGAAATGACTACAAAGTGTTTTTATCATTTTGAAAGGAAAGTGAATTACCTCATAACCAGTGACAGAAAGGGATTGCTGAGGTAGTCCAATGGGAGACTAAAGAAGTCAAGGTCAAGCAGCTTACCCATTACTCTGGTGCTGAAAGTTAACACAGCCATAAAACATCATTACCTTGACTCCCACCCCCCACCCCCCTACTCCCACCCCTCAGTAACGTAACTTTTTTTTTTTCACACCGTCATGATAGTTTGTGGAAATGGATGGATTGCCTCTGTATACATGCTGCCATGTTAATGGAGAACTTGTTTTACGAGCACCAGACTTAACCTTTGCCCCTGGGGTCACGACCTTTGCAAAGGGATGTGGCAGGATGTCCTCTGAAGTTTAATTGAGCAAATCAGATCAGTGAAAACGTGCCGTTGCAGGCTCAGGGCACGTGGAGGAGAAAGACTTTTTGCCTGGGGGTGGTGGTCAGGGGAGGAGGCGGGGGAGCTGCTCGTAAGCCCCCCTTGCTGACCTCCTCAATCGGGGTCAAACCGCGGCGGTCGCAGTATCACCAGCGGTCTCTTGGCAACTGTTTTTCCCCCGCCACTCCTGGTCTGGCTGGTGGTCCCTTGGTTCACTGGCCTAAGTGAGGGGGAGTGGGCACCAGTGACTCCCTCCCCACTACTCCTCACTCCCCCCCCAATCTCTCAGGCTTGGTAGTCTGGCTGGCCGCTATCTTCAAGACTGGCCATTGCCTGCTTACCACGCTGCGAGGGGTAGCTTTTTGCATCTTGTTTTCCGCCCGGCTGCCTCAGAGGCTTTGGTCAGGCGGCCAGTGCGGAGGCCTGACCTTCTGGGTCACAGTGGAGGTCTGTGACTAAGCACAACATCTATTCCTCCCTCCCTGTATCCCCTTATCCTCCTCTGCCATCAGGAATCACCCCTGCGGCACACATCCCAGCCAAATGACTCTCTCACTCCTTCTCTCTCCCGGTCTCTTTTCTTTTCTCCCTGGCTTTCCCTCAAGCTCGCGACTCTGACCATGACAGCTGTCCCAGGCCCAGGCGCTTGGCCAGAGAAACGGTGGCTGGGTTTGTGCCAGAAGTGTGAAACAAAACTTGTTGTAAGCAGACAGCATTAAGGGCACTACTGTTTGCCTTCTGTTTTTTTTTTTTTTTTGGGTTAAGTCAGGTTATTCAGCTCTCTTTAATTTTAAGTTTGTCTAGTGAGATGATTTTGGAAAAAGTCTCAGATATGGTTCTAAGTTGGGTGGAATTTTATTCCTGGACATGAATTTTAACAATGTACATTCAGAACCAAACCAGCAAGACTGTAAAATACAAATCCTGGGAAAAAAACAGAAACCTTAACCAGTGACTCCAGAGCCATATAGAAAAACTCTTCAGAGTGAACTGCACAACCCTGTGCTTAGCTTCCATTCTAGCTCCCTTATTAGTATGCAATAGAGCCTGCGGTGTCTGGCTACCTCTCTCTAAGAGCCATAACCTATCGAACACATTCTCTCAATCTAATCCACTTAGAACTCCCTCCCAGCTTCACCGCTTGCCTTATTGATTTCCGCTTCCCACTAAATGTCTTCCTGATCCTTTTTCTCTTAACCCGGGAGCTATTTATGTTTTGCAGTGCTCTTTCTTTCTTGCTTACTTCTTGCTTGCTTTCTTGCTTTACTTCTTTTGTTTCCGCTTTCTTTCTTGCTTCCCTTTCTTGCTTACTTTCTTTCGGTCTAAATGTCTTCACTCCCTCTCCAGGATCTTTGGTTGTTTGTGATCTCCATCTGACTTCCCTCTGCCTGCTTCTCCCTCCTGCTCTTTCTCAAACACTAACCTGGGTGCAGTGCAGCCAGGTTGCCTGGCTCAGTATGAAGCTTGTGTTATTAGCAGCGGGGTTTTGCTCAAGCAAATACCTCAAGGCTTAAACAGGCCGTGTTACCTCCTTAGCCCTCTTTTGTGTGCCATGTGTACATAAATCTCCATGGAAACAAGGCAACTCGGAGCAGAGGCCACTGAGAAATGTGGATGCCTTCTTTCTCAACAAAATTTACAACTCTCTCTTTTGCTCCGCTACACTGTGTTTAATTTGCTTGTGTCACAGTTTGCACTGTTGCATCCATCAAAAAACGAGACAAGGCCTTTCTCTGGCACTCTCAGGCACAGGCATTGTGTTGAAAAGGCTTTTCTTGTGTATTTCAGCAGGAGACTGAGTTTTGCGTTTGTGACTACACTTGGTTAAGGACTGCAGTTTGTGTCATTAGTCTATGGTTAAGATCTCAGCTTCACCACACTTTCCCAGGCTTTTGGGGAGGACCCCAAATGCATTTCAAATCCCCCCGAGGCCACTTGACTGGAGGACCGGCACCTCCCACTCCTCCCGGATAGATTCCCCACCCCCACCCTGTCTGCCGGTCCTCCCAAATGAAGACAAATGGGTACATTCACCCCCCATCCCAGGCACTACACTGTACCTCACTGTCCTGCGGTACAAAGCAGTCTCTCCCTGCTGCCTGAGTTTCTCCATCCAATTGCTGCCCTCTCTTCTTTGCCACCGTACTGGCATAACTACAAGAAAACCTTAAAGTTGTCCCATCTGCCGGCTAGACTGGTCATGTTAGACAGTAGGGTCTGTAGTGGAAAGAAGAATAAAAAGGTTCAGACAGGAGAAACACAAGTCTTAGATGGAGAATTCATGTGAAGATCTTTTTTGACCTTGCATTTTTTTTCAAGTCAGCCAGGAGAAAAGCACCCTCAAGTACCAGACTGAGACTTTCATTTAAAAGCCAGTCCCCTTTACCCAGGAAGGAGGCTTGTTAAGAACCAATGAAGGGAAGAAAAAAATGAGAAGGGGTAGTAGGTGGGGTGTGATGGGGAACTTTGGGCAGGGACAGACAATCAGAGTGGTTGCCCAGGAGACACTAACTTCTCTGTGCAGCACCCCCCACCCTGCTTTGCCCCATCAAAGTCTTTTCAGTCCAGACAGGGCCGATCAGTGGCCCAGAGTGATGGTTGTCTATTCTTTTGTCTGGCGATACAGTACGTCCCATCACTGTGACGGCTCGACAAGACTTGAGCGAGACAGAAAAAGAAAGGCCTGCCAACGCAGCCCTGTGCAAAATGTACTTTTGGGTGGGCACGTTGCTGTTTTGGGTGGAGGGGGGGGGGGGGGGGGGTGAATCCCTAGAGGATTTCTTTCTAATGTCAGTGCAGCGGGTCAAAGTGGGGATATGGTGTCTGGGGCTTGGGAATGGCCTGCTTGGGACGGATTCATCAGCGCCCCATTGAGTTGTCAAAGCTAGCCAAAGAGTTTCCACTCCTCCCTCACATATGTCAGGTTCACTTCTCAAAAAGCTCCCAAATTTAGAAACCAACCCTCAATCAGCAGAAGACGCCGTATATTCAGTGTAATAAACAATACAACCCCCTGTGTGGTTGTATGCTTTTATTGACTCATACAGTAAGAAAAGTTATAGAACTGTTGAAAAGGCAAGTAGAGTAAGAAAATAAGTCATTTACATTTTTAGGACTTACATAAACATGCTGTCTTTTATGAAAGGCAGCATCATTGAGCACTGGGGCTGTATGTGATTAAAGTGAGCCATATAGAGGGAATGGCAGGAGGAGAGGAAATATGGACACCTTGTTGATTGGAACAGCATGAAAATCTCAGGACCACCAAACCAGCAGATGTTGTATATTTTCTACAGAAGTGCTTCCTCCATTGTGACAGATAGATCTGGTTTCCACACTGCCTCTTTACTTCAAGGCGTTAAAACAGCAAACTGAAAACAGTGAATAAAAGGGAAAACTTGGAAATGCACCTTTCCCAAAGCTTGTTCTTTTTAAGATTCCCACATAAATATTTGAGAACTGAATTTAACCATGGCATAAATACAACATGCACAACCAGCAACTGAAATCAGAAATTGCAAAACAAAACTCAGCCACTGAAAACTAGTCGAAAGGAAGATTTTAGACTTTCTGACAAAGCTAAAATATAGAATCTAACAGACTGTAACCATCATTTCCCTTTTCAAAATTTCATTAGAAGTGAATCTACATACTTGAATGATTAACTAGCGGGAAACACTGCAGTCTAGGGGTCTAGTAATGATGAAACTGTTTGGCCACTGTGCAGCTACTTGTGTTTGGAACAAGCTAGTCCAGTTCTGTCTGGACGCTGTGATTAAAGCCTGCTGTAGCACCAACAGGATGGTTAATGAAGCCCGTTATTTTTTGCTTGGAAAGAACAGAGCTTGTTACCACAGTGTCTTCTGAAAGCCTATATGATCTGGCTCCAGATAGCTTGAATTCTTCTGAAATTGGCCCACTCTGTCCTCTGGCACAGCGCTGCAGCTGGTAGTTTATCTGCACTGACTTTTAGAAAACCCCCGTCCAAAATTTTATATGCAAACACAAAAATGCACACAAGGGGACACCTGTTTACACTCATACGCCCATATACATGTGCATGCGGAAAACCAAGCGCTCATTTACTGCACACACACACATAAATATATCAGATTATTGCTCACCTGCACTTAAGCTCAGAAGACTACATTTAGATTCTTTGAACCGCAACTCCTCACTAACAACAGTGCTTTATCGTCTGTTGGGCAAAAACTGAAAGTGAGAGTGCTTTTAAAGCTTGTTCCGGATTTACCAAGTCAAGATTGTAATTAGGCCTCCAACATGTGCGCAGACCTACAACCCTCAATTACACTGCGGATTCTTACCAAAAAATAACTCTACTCCACCATCCCTCTCTTAAACCTCGTGGTGGAGCCTACATTGCAGAAGAAGTTTGGCCAACAAGAGGTCATCAGGCTCTAGCAGTCACTAGCCCTCTTGTCACCTCTGTAGTGTCCCACCGTTGCCTGTCTAATAAAACACAGACACTGTCTAATTTGAGCTATGTCCAATAGGACCATGATGTAATAGCTGATCTTCCCCCGTTGTTTTCACAAAGTTGTTTGCAACCTGTGGTCTGGGATTTCTGTTGGCTTAACATAGCTTTTTAAGCAGTTATGATAATGACCCTAGCTGACCTACAGATGGCTAAATGAGTAATGCTCAAGCTCATCATCTCTTATGGGATCCCAGCTGAGTCTGCTTGGTGTTTCCCAGGAACATCTTTATCTGCTTATGCAGGTCTGTTTCACAAACTATTAGACGCTCGTGAGACATTTTTTCTCCCTTTTTCTGTAAAACCTCTGGCTGTAACTTGGGTTGCCATGTGTGTCTTGTTAAGGGCAGTTATGACAAATGGCAGCAGCTGTACAAACTAATCTCTCTGTAGCTTTCACACATGGCGCCCAATTAACAATGGACCACTGTGGGGCCCTAATCCATGGTGCAGCCATCCTCTGGTCCCACTCGCCGAGCCAACTGCCCCAGGAGACTCTTCTCTTCTGCACTCCTGCTAGCCAACCTCTAACTCCATTCAGATGGGAGCTGGTGAGCACTGCAAGGCCTGCTTGGGTTTGAGGCACGGTAGCCACCTTGCTTGTTTCCATGTTGGGAATCGTGGTTTCTGACGCTGAAGAGCCTGGGTTTTATTTGTCACCTTGGAGGTCGCTGGCATTAGGTTGCAGGCCCTGAGAGCCTGTGACTCAGATGATCACATGTACATATGAACTCACATGTATTCAGCTTGTGTGAATGCATTAAAATTCATGCACGCAGCTGCAGCTTATAGATTTAGCAAAGTGGTTGCTGAACGGGTGGGTGGGAGCAGTGTGTTTGAATGTGTGTGTGTGCTACCCTTCTTGTCCGTGTGCATATTTCCAGTAGTTGTATGATGATAAACTGCTGTTTCTTGGGCCCTCAGATAGCTGAATGCACTGTGTAATGCACTTACACAGTGCATTCAAGTGTGGGGGAGAGTGCTTTACACAGTGCATTCACTTCCTCCACAATCTTATAGGATAATATACTATAGGAAGGCAGGGGAATGTTAGCCCACACACTTTACTTAATGGTTCTTTTTAACTTTAGGATTTATCCAACCACTGCTGCTCAGATACACAAACATTATCCATCCACTTTCCCAGGAAAGGTTTTCAATGTGTGAAGCCCTTCTCTCTGTCCAAGAGTACGTCAGCAGTGCTTTACGTGGCCCTGCTAAAGTTCAGTTTTGGATTACAATCGATAATTCCAAAACTGAAGTACTGTAATTTTCGAGACGTCACTTGGATGCAAACCAGTGTGAATTGTTGTTTCCACATATTCTTCACTCTGATGCGAAACAAAGCCACAAACAGGAGTTTGAGACTCAAAAGAAGGGTGTTGAAGGGTCGATGGCCATCAGGAAAACGGTGCGGGCCCCTGCCAAATCTATGACATGAATGAAACAAATGGATGAAGGAAAATGAAAATGGCTGGGGTGTGATCTCTGGCAGGCAGTGCGAAACCAGTGCCAACTATTATGAATGGGAAACTGCTGCTGAGCTAATGAAAAAAAAAAGAAAGAACTCAGTTTTTTCATCCGCCATCCAAGAATAATTAACTGCGCGCAGGCCTTCTGGTGAGGGTGGAGAAAGCCACAAGACACTTGACTCACATCTCACCGCAGAGGAGGACAGCGAAACACAAAGACGGGGAGAAATAGAAGCAAAAAAAGTTTTGTTGGGGGACAAAGCAGAGTTCTTAGTTACTGCCAGCTATGAATAGAGGGCAGGTGAAACTAAAAGTGGAGTAAAAACTGAAAAATGTCAAGAGCTGTTTCTTAAAACCTGCTCACTTTATTAAAGAAAGGTAATAAAAACACCAAGGTCTAATTTCACAGGGTGTTAAATATTGTTTACAGATCCCATGTAACATAAAACCATTTTAGTCCCTCAGATACACAGAAATTGACATAATGATTGTTGAGATGGACTACTACATCTCTCTTTAACTGATGTACACTCACACTCACAGACACACACACACACTCACATTGCACCTGGGAATGAACACACTTTCAACCCTTAACTTAATCCCCGCTCTGGGTGTTTGGTGACAGGTCTTCAGGAATCTGCAGGGATCATGTTTTGTGCTGTAGTGCTGATGCGATTAGCTGATGAATCAATCAGTCGGTCGACTGAAAGCTGTTTCTGTTTCGATAATTGATTAATCGTCAAAGCAGTTTATCAAGTAAAAATTTAAACATCACAAATTGTGGCATTTTTCAGCTTTGAGATAAAAATATTTGCTTATTTTTTCTGTTTTTATATCTTTATAAATTGTGTAAGTTTGGGTTTTTTTTTGCCTGAGAAAACAATCAGTCAAAAAATAATAAATCCATAATGGAAATAAGAATTTGTTCCAGTCCTAGTGTACCATAATGTACTGCGCTGTATGTATCTCTTACAGTTTGTAGACAGGATGACATGATGGAAAGAGCAGCATGGTGGCCAGATGTACATATATATATATATATATATATATATATAGGATCTGACATGGGTGTAGGGCAGGACACCAGGCAGAGGCGCTGCATATCACATGCACCCTATCACGTACACCACATCCCATAGTGATAAGGACTATACAGTATACACTGTATATATGTATGTAAAGCAAAGAAAAGAACAGCTGTTAATGAGGCATAATGGCCTGAGCTGCATGGTACTGGAGGGTTTAATGCTGGAATAAGGTGCATAGGCTAATTAAAGGGGTTAGAGGGTATAATTAGGCAACACAGACTAAAAAGTCTGCATTTTAAAAGTAATTTTAGCATTTTAAGTTTTTAAGTGGAGGCAGGGTGTGCACTGTTCTGGTGTCTGGGTCAGTTCAATTGCTTTTTGTCACCGAGGACCCTGTAGGCGCAGAATTTATTTTAATCCATTATCAACTTGCCCTGTAGCCCAGAACAACAACATTGTTTTTGTTTTACCGTTAAACCTTTTTTTTAATCTGCATCTTGTATGCCATGAACATCACCCAGGGCTGACAAAGCACACACTGTTTGGAGGCAAACGCTCAAAACAAAAAGTGTTTTCCCCATTATAGCAATCAAAGCAATGTTATCAGTGATCAACGTGTTCTCACCCAGAGACAGAGAGGAGAAGAATGCCCCATTGACTGATACTGCCTGCTAGGCTGGTCGCGCTGATCTCCTGAAGAAAAGACCAGTGTCGCTGGTGGACCCCCACTCCCCCAACTGCCTTCTTCCCTCTATATATGTCTCAATACTTGGGGGATCTTAGAAGGGAGGGGGAGGGCTGAAGAGGGCTGCATGTGTGTGTGTATTGTCGAGGTGCTGCCGGGCGACTCTATCCCATGCTGGCGGTGGAAGGGGGTGGGCGGGTGGAGGGGGGGCTGAAAAGACGGAGCCGTCACCTGCCAGACTGCTGGAATGTTAATGCCGTGGCTCTGATAATTGGATTTTGTACACACCGTCTGTGAGGAACGTCCAGCAACTTTCCCCCTCTTATTGTTCGACCCAGCCCTGGACCCTCAATAGGGCTTGTCTATGTTTATACAAGCACTCACGTCTCAATAAAGACTGTTTACAATGTGTGTGTGTGTGTGTGAGTGTGTGTGGTGTTGGGCTTCTGAATCACAGCGCAATTGCGTGTGACAGGACAACTGAAAATGAAAGCAAGAGTGTGTCAGATTATCAAGATTTGGCAAATATTAAAGATATTAAGAGATTTGTTAGGTCTTAAAAAGGATTTTTCCAGATTTTAGGAATGTTGCAGTGAGAGTTTGTCTATACTTGGATTATAGATTTTTCACAATTGAACATTTAAACCTCACAGACTGATTCTATTCGTTCCGCCACACAAGCACCATGCCTACATTTTCTGAACTTCATGCACAGTCAAAGGTAGGCACACCCACTTTGAGGTCAAAGGTGAGGAGGAAGCGCTCCCTATTGGCGGAACATGTGCGAGGCGTACATGATCTGGGAACATTAGGGAAGTTATGGCTCTTGTTTGCATCGGGGGGAGTCTGGAATCGGGCCGGGAGCTGTGACGCACTGGTTTCCCTCTCCCTGGCCTCCCATGCTATTTCCACCCAGGCTGCAGCGGCTTGAGCTGGTTAAACGTCTCGGCTGCACTGACCTAAATTCCTCATATTCACCTCAGAAGACCCTTGCCTTAGCCAACCAACTGTTTTTTTCCACCCCTATAGTCTTCCTATGCAAAGAGCATACGCTTTGTTTGTGTGTAAAAGTTCCTTCCTGTACATAAGGAAGCTACGTTTGGAAAAAAAAGTTGTCCTATTCCCAGCTGTAATCCCTCTGAGCTGAACTGCTAGAAACAATGACAGAGGTTTTTTCGTTTGGCAGAGAGACTTGTTGTGGTTAGATAAACAGCCTCTAATTGCATTTAATCTGTGTTAAAGTAAGGCATTTGGAACAATTACTTTGGTATGTTTACCAAACAGCTGTTGTGTGGATCCTTTTTTTTTTTTAACTTCTCTTTCTAAGATATAATGGACTCGCTTCAACCTCGCTGGTTTGGGAAAATAAGACAGGCGCTACATTAGCTTATGCATGGATTCGCATTCAAGATTCAACAGTTACAAAAATAATAGTGTAAAATTTATTTAGTTTGGGAAACACTTCATTAACGATAAATGGCTTTGGTTAAAGTGCCAAATTTCCATTTTGTCTCACTGCACAATTGTGCCACTTTTTTCGCAAAACAAACACAATCTGAATCATAGGTCATTACCTAAATTATAATATTTATTGATAGTATTATTCTTACATAGCAACATGTCCAATTAAACTGTAATCAGCAGCATTTCACTGAGAATTACAGTACTTTAAATGTGATGACAAAAACAATCTTTAAAAAAATCTCTTATGCAAGAAAAAAAATATTCTTTTCTGTTTGGATGATTAACAGAAAGCATAACTCATGTTTCAGGCAGTGGTCCTCCATATTTATCCACTGTCTTGCTCTATTCCCTTTAACCTGGCAGTAGTGTGCTGTTGCATAAACAATGGTCTGGGCAGCCACCTTTGGGCTATTGTAGCCTTCCACGGGCCTGAACTCTGGCCAAGTGGATGTTGTTGCAGGAGACGGCCACGCAGCCAAAGATACGAGCCAACCAGAGGCCTCCGTTCCAGGAGGCGAGCACTCACTGGACGATACCCGAGGATAGTAGTGTTTGACAGCTCTTGGATCGCGTAAAGGAACTTGACTTTGAAATTCAAACAGAGAGCGATGAATTGGCCGCAGCCTACAAAATGACGCATTCCCCGGCAAATGTCACAACTAAAATGAACATCGAGCCACACTTTGGGCCAGGGACAAAGTGCTTGTGTATGTGTGTGCCTGTGTGATTTGACATGCTGCATGTGTTTAGTATTCATAATGAGGTGTTGCAAAATGCATGCTCTCTGCATATCTTGCTCGACTCACCCACCACCTGTATAAACAACACTGGTATTGCGAAATGGTTCCAGGGAAAGGCTCTTCCCGGGCTTGTTGTCAGAATGAGGTCAGCGAACACTACTCTTTTCTCTCTCGCTCTCTCGCTCACTCTCTCAGTTGTACTTTGTCCTTCTCACCGTGCATGTGTGTTGCTGGGTGGAGAGGCTTAGTTATTTCCGTCAGCACCACTGACAAACAAAAACTTGATAATATTTTTCTTAATAGCCACAAGGGGTTATTGTACTGTTAAGTCCACCGATCATGTATGTCATGTTTTGATGCGGGATTATTTCTATAGCATGTTTTAGATCCCATTTCCAACTGTCCAGGAAATTGACATGAAAATTACCTGGTATATCTCAAATAGTAACAGACTGAAGGTGCTTGAGCAATATTGTAATTATCACAGCAATCATAACATGGACTTTGGGGAATTCTGAAGCACTGTTGGATCCACTTGTATATTTTCTTTGGTAGGTAACAGGGATTGAAAGTTTGCTGTATTTGAATTCTCACAGTATGACATCATCTGACCCTGTTACTGATCATTTTACCCCGTAATGGCACAAAAGCACGCTCGCAGACGTAAGAGGAGTGCACATGTATCATATGCTTGAAGTTGAGGAAGCAGCTAATCGCGCCACCCCGCCAAACGCTGTGCTCCCAGAGGCACCGCTGGTGGACCGCGTCGTGTCTGGAACACTGTAACAGGATCTCCAGAGAGGAGCACAAAATGGGCGCTTTGTGTCCAAGATTTGTCCAGACAAAACCAGATAAGGAAACCCAACAAGGGCGAGCCGAAGGAGCTGCCTCTGTGTCTTGAGCAAATAACCTTTAATCTAGGTCATGCAGCCAGATAGCCTAACTACCAGCAATGGTATTAGTGGTGACGTAAGTGATAAAGACAAGGTTAATCTGGTTGTCCCTATGAGTAGTTGAAAAAGTTTTTTTCCCTACTGTAAACATTATTTCTTGGGGGCTGTTAGGGTTAATGGAAGGCTAGCCTAATTGTTAGTGAGTGTCTTTCCATTTGGTTGAAGGTCTGGGGTTGATTCTTCATGTGATCATCCCTGTTAAAGTATTCTTGGGAAAGATGCTTAAGCCTTTTCACCCTGCACCCAACCAGGGGATGGGAATAAGCAGTCTGAGTAAAGTGTAGTCCATAGATATCAGATTCAATTAAAGTGTTAGACTTGTGTAACCAGGGGCCTTTGTGTAGATAACAGGAGTTTTTTTTCCCAGCACCTCCTACACATTTTATTACCAAAAGACCTGAACCTTGCTGGTACGAATGAACAAGTACTATTTGAGTTGATTCCACACTCTGTGGCAAAACATTGATTGCAGCCGATGGAGCTCAATTCTCATGGCAGTCATGACATGGCCCTTACATGCCTCCCCACAACTGTGGCCAGCCCCTGGGGCTGTGTGTCTGTCTCCCTCTGCCCACATCTCCCTGCATGTCCCAAAGCCATCGATGGAACGGGGGGTGGAGGATGGTTGGGAGAGGGGTGCAAGACCAGATCGCTACATGGACCATATGTGTCGGCAGACCACAAAATGCTGAAGCCATTACTTGGCCCATTCTAGTGAAATTGAAAGCAGGAGCCAGTAACAGCAGCAATAGCTAGTTTTGGCTGACTGCATGGGGGCAGTGTTAGGAAAGCCCAGTCAGATGGTAGTGCTCATGCTGACTTGTTGACGGCGGCAGGCTGCAGACGGGTGATGTCTTGTTGTCATAGCGCCAGCTCCTCCCTCTCGTGACCTCTGAGTGATGACGCTTGTCTGCTCCTCTCTGTTTCAAGTTTGTAAATGTGTCTGCATGTGTATGTGATTATTGAATGTCTCGTATGGGCTAATAGATCCCAGGTAGTACTGCCATTTGGGTGCTTTAACGTTTTACCAATTTGGAGGCAAAACTTTTTTAAATGATGTGTTATATTTTATGAAAAATAAACATCTCATTTGAATTATTTTCATCACTGAAGATTTATTTTGCTAAACCCTGTCCTGACTATATGCAACCGATATTTTTCCCCAGTCAGTCCAGCTACAAATGGAAGCTTACCAGATGTAAGATTGCATTACATGAGATGAAAACATGTATTTAAGCAACTCTGTCTCATGTTCATATTATATTAATGATGAAACATTTGTCTAGCTGCCGCGCCATTGTACGCTGCAACACTACTCTTGCTCTTGGCGTTTTAAAAAGGCACAGTACGAACAGTATCCTCCTGGCGTTGGTCAGCTGCCCCCAGTACCCAGCTTTTCTTAAAGCTTCATGCTGCCGTATGTCTTGAAGGAACCACTTGCATCTAATGCATTAGTTCAGGGTTTTGTGTTACATGCGGCACACATCATGCATTGTGATTGTTGGTAATTTATGTACGAGACACGATGATTTGCGGGAAATTTTGCCAAGTTAACTTTTTTGAAATAATTTCTTTTTTCCGTGAAATATACCGTACTTCAGGCAGTAGGTTGTTGTTTTTATTAGTGGTGTACTGTTGGAGGTCGTGCTCATGCTTGTATGTTAACAGGCTTTTGTTCACTGCACTGTCTTTGTATTCACATGTATGTTTGACTCTGTTTGTTTTCTATTCTCAATTGAATTCCTTTCAGCTGAGTTATCCATTGGTGGCTCACACACACAACTTGGCCTGTTTGGTGCCACTGGGTTAACGTATCATCTCAAGGCACTTTGCTGTAAAAGGGAACGTTTACTGGCAAAATACACCCTTCACTTCCCCATTGATGCCTTTAAGGTGGGATCCAGTTCTGTTGTATTTGGTCGTTTTGTAATCTTTTTATTTATTTCTTTATTTGGTCAGACGGCGGGTGTTCGTAGGATAAGGGCTCATGGAGAAGACTTATCTTCAAGCGCGCGGCTGTCATCTGCTGCTGCAGACAGAGTGCTCTTTCATTCGCCCCAGTGAAAGAGGGTTCACAGAGATTTAAGGGCCAGCATTGTTTGTGCCCTGCGATGCTTAATCACTTTTGATTGGACACCATATTAAAACTTGGGCTCTAGACGAGAGAGAGAGGCTCTTCGTCTAAAAACGAGTACCCGTCTCCTACCAAAAGGAGCGGCGCTGCCTCACAGGGTGGGTGACGGGGACAAAGACACGCTGACAGAGTTAAGCCAGGAGACAGAGGAGACGAGGACAGATGAGAATGAAGCAGAGTGAAAGTTAATGCCTAAGTTACTAACAGTATTACTTGATTCAGACTTGCTGATTTTGTACATTTAAAAAAAAATCTGTGAATTCATACACAGTCTTTTGGTCTAAGTGAAAAAAAAACACCCTGTATACTGCAAAAACCCAACACATAGTGTTAGAGCTTCTGCAGCTTTGCTTCCAATGTCTTATCTTTCCTTGAGCTCAAGGAGTAAGATGGCGGCTTATTCCTAAAGCACTTCACTTTCCCACACCCCCCCCCCTGCACTCCATTTCACTGCAGCGCTGATTACACATAGTGTTTACATATTCCATAGAGCACTGTGACAGAGATAAACCTCTCCTGATGCTTATCCCCTGGTCACAATGTGGAAACCACTAAGATATAATGTAAACCAAACGTCGCAGCTGCCCTTTCATGTCTCAAGTGCCAGTTCTGCGGGCTGAGCGAGAATTTTGAGAGCTTGGCTTTAAGTGGAATTGGTTAAATTGATGTTAAAACCATCATACTTTTTTTTTTCCTCCTCTAATGAAGTTGGCAAACTCCTTTCATAAGTGTATTTTCAGTCTTTTCATATTGCAGCCCAGAAATACTAGCATGGAGCTACTTCAGCTAAAAAGTATTGGTGTTTTTTCAAAAATAAACGCACTTTAACCAGCTCCTCTCTCTGAAATTGGTCATGGAAAGTTTGAGTGGCTTGCTCTGGTGAGGAGGAATATCTGACATACATAGCTCTGAGTTTTGGGAAAGGAATATTTGTGGCAAGGGATAGGCGTTTGATATGAAATGTGATTAATGATCCACACATCAGCGAAATAGGGGAGCGTTCCCCATAAAGTAGGTTGTGGGATTATATAGAGGGCTGTACTCGGAGGACTTCTTGGCATTAATTGGCCTGTCTCTCCCTTGGCTCCAAGTATTGCTGTCACTCTCCCCAGCATGCTGCGGTTTGTGCATGTTATCACTCTTGAGGTCCTTTGCAGTAAATATGTCACAGGGAAATTGCACTGGCCTAAAAATACCCTTGCATGTGCATTTCCCAGCGTCGCACATTTGGGTTGCTGAGTGTCTTGGGCTGCTCAGGACCTGGTGCTGTATTAGTCCCTGCAGCCAAGAATGAAATTCAACTGCTTAAATCATCAAGGCACTGAAATGTGTTCAGGGTTGTTCCCATCTTTTCTCTGAGATGATGAATTTGCACCTTCAACAAGTCTGTTTAAACATTTAAAAAGTGCTCCTCAATGGCTTAAACGCATTCCACGGCCTGAGCCTGAACATTTCAAGTCTTATCTGTGGGCTCCTCCACATAACACCTGCACCACACCCTTGTTTTATGAAGTGCAGATGAACACGAGTGCTTGTGGCAGGGCCACTGTCAGCATACAAAACATGCTACAAGGACACATACACACACATGCTGTCATACTCCAACAGTTGTGTTTACCGAACAGACTGTACTACAGTTGTTCAGTTTAAATAAGTGAAAAGAGGTTACAGTCTACATTAATGAGAAGTGATCTGTCTAGTCGAGCCAGTTTGTAATGTAGCTCAGATTCTCTTTGTTGAAACAACTCCGCAGTCAAATAACTCTATAATGAGTCTTACACAGGCCTAAATGCTTAAACCTCAGTAATTTATTAACAAATATGCAAAGGTGCTTTAGTCACTGTTAACTATGTGGACGTCTTCTAAGCTTTGACGTACTTGTTTTCTCTTTGCTCTGCACTGGCTCCAAGTTGCCTCCATAAATCTAAAACTAATCCACCAAGTGTGAGCTCATCCCTCTTAATTTGTTTGCCCGCTTCACGTCCATGAAGATGTTCTCCAGTGACATCTAAGCCATCACGTTGACAACCCCAAGTGGCTTCTAATGCTCCGACTGATTCTCTTCTATAGCTGCTTTGAAGCTCTCTTTATTATGTTTGACGGGGCTATTTTTTTCCCCTCCTCCCCTTGTTTACGAAAGCGGCTCGATAAGGCCTTTCAGTGCGCAGAGCTGAACTTGCAGTCTGCTGCTCGGCCACTTGGGCAAAGCTGAGGCCTACTTTAATCAAGACATGAGAATGACCCACTTCATCTTATGCTAATTTGTTTTTTCTTTTTCCTTTTTTTTTTTGTGGAAAATTAGCTGGGATTGACTGTGAAGAAATGTTTTTGGTTCCTTTAATAAGCTTATATCAAAGTAATATCTGTGCACTGAAGCAGGCTATTTAGACATAATTCCACTGTGGCTTTTTTCTTTTCCATATGCCACAACCCTGTTTTCCATACTCTGTGCTATGTGATAGCATTGAATCTCTTTGCTTGGCTGTTTGTATGAAAGCAGGCCTAATCTGTTGTAAAACAGAGAAGTGGCCTTTTTACGAGGTGCTAATGGCCTGCTAATTCTTGGGGAAAGGCAAAGTGACCAATTCATTCAGCTGAGCATTTACTACCTATTGCCCTTTGACCCCTTTCCTGACATGTTGATTTTATAGTCCTAAATGCTCAATACCATCACATATGAGATTACTGTGCATTGCAGTGATTTACAGTGGTGAAATCATCATATCATAAAGAGGGTGGTCACATTGTATATAAGCCTGTATAATCTTATACAATTCAGCCATGAATTACTGTTCTGTGTGACGGAGTTGGAGGTTTTATGTTTTTGGGGTTGTACTGTTTATTGTTAGTGTTAAAATTGGATCATGGGGATTAAAGAAAGTTGCAAGATGTTCTTAATGGTTTGTTTTGTCTCCCAGCATGCAATACACTGTAGGACATAATGCAATGCTGTGCATCACTAAACATTATGAACTCAACAGTTATATGGATGAATCAGCATCTCTCTGGCACAGTTTCAACAGTGAAACGTTATTGTTTGCTGGGTAAGATGTATTTATTGCAGTGCTATTGTACACGATTACATTGGATTGCATTTTACAGGTGTTGTGAGTGTATAATTTTCTTTTTGTGTAGGTGTGTCACATCAAAAGCTTGTATATCATAACTATCCATATCATTCAATTAGCTAATAGCCTGTGCTTCCTTCTCTCCAGCAAGACTCTTTACTAGGCCTTGTTGTCTTTATGGTTTCCTCTGGTGAAACGTGCGTAAATGGCGGTGGATAAAACGAGAGGTGATTTAGTGGCCTCGTCACAATGCGCCCTGCTCTGGCGGCCGCTTCCTACCTTTGTGTGGTCGAGGGCTCAGGGGTGCGGCAGCGGATACGTGGCCTGGGTCCCGGCAGGCTCTGAGGAGGGAAGGAAACCTGGTGTCAAAGGGCGATCGCTTGCTGCTTCTGTTATCTGAGCAACAGACACTCGCAGTAAGACTTAGTGACCGTCAGCGACTAAGTGTGTGGTTTAGATGCTATTAACTAGATGTATGAAATGTTATGGCACAAGTTTTTAATTATTACACTTATTAGCATTCACGGGAAACTGAAAATAAAGCATTTGCCAAAGTGAAAGCAGCAAAAAAAAAAAAAAAGAAGCAGAGTCCAGTGGAAACCTTGTTGCGTGTGGACTGCTGCTGCATGGTTTCTTTCTCCTGCTCCTCTCCGCACAGGCCTCTCCTGTAACCTTGAGAGAAGCCCGCGCAGGCCCCAAGTTCAACGAGTGCATGAGGCATATTTTCGCTGAGCGTGCTTGGACCGCCCCACTAAACCCCTCGACCCCCCACCCCCCTCCCTCCTCACCATACATACAGCTTTTTTTTCCTCCCCTCCTCCTAAAGAGGACTCCCTGTAGGCCTCGCCTTTCACAGCGCCTGCAAAGGAAATACATTATGTGTAAAAAGAATTCCATATGGTGTCATATGATCTGTGTAATTCTCTCTCAATTGATAAAAAAAAGTCACCTTGTAAGCACAATTCTGTCCTTTGTTAATGGTGCTGTACTCTCAGTACTGTATGTACTGTCCTGTAACATTTGATTAACTTTTTTCCAGTCACAAACAAGTTCTTCTACAGTCATGATTCTTTACACTGCAGATCATATTTAGAGTTTTTGCTTAAGTGCTTACACTTGACACTGATATAATTTAATTAAAAATGCTCGCTGAGAAAAAGCAGTTCAACCAGCTCAACGGGCAGAGGTTGATAAAAACTTCTCACCTCCTTCTTCCTTGATAAATACCTGGAATTCAGTTGTAGACAGTTTTCTGGAGGTGTGGCTGACTTCAGCTGTTGTAGTTTACAGTGAGGCCTCCTGCTTTGGCTGAGGGGGGAGAGTCTGTGGCAGTCCTACGGGTAGGCTGTTCCAGGTAAGCCCTGCCAAGTTCAAGTGGCTTGGACCAAGCCCCGCACCGCAAATGGGGAAGTGTTTCTGCAGGTCTGCCAACCTTGCGAGGGCTGTAACTGCACCAGGCCAGTTGTGCTGTCAGTGTTAGCAAAGAGACATGGTTTTCTACATGCACATTCAGGCACACATTAAGAGAAAAAAAACCTTAGGAAAGGGGAGATGTATATATGTAGATGCTTGCCAGGAAGGGGATTATAGAGTCTGCTGCAGTGGTGGCCCTTTGATATCTTTCCAGTTCCCATGATGCAACTCTGTGACTAGTATCAGGAGATTATGTATTTATGGCCTTTGTACAGATTCCACGCCAAATTCAGAGCAGCTATAGTAATGTGAAACAACTGAAATCCTTCTCTGTGCTCACGTTTTATTTACGTGAGCACAGAGGACTGGTTAGCTCAGGAGTTTGGAAGATGTCAGACAATGTAAAAGCACTTGGAGGCAAATATACAGCATAATGTAACGTCATATTTCTGTTAAGGTTTGACTGCCTGGGAGGGTTATGTTTGCATTTCACAGAATCAAGTCCCAGTCAAATGCAAACATAACCTGCTTCTTCTATAGTCTGTTGCTCGTAGCACAGAGGCGACCCTGCCAGAAATATTAAACAGAAACAGTGCAGCCTTGATTGCCATGCTTGCCTTCCTGAGCTGAACCAGGCAGAACAGGAATTATCTCTCCTCATCCCCCTGCAGCATTTACCCTCACCCAGTTTTCCCTCCCACCCACCCGTGATCTCTGTGAACGAACTTGTTTTCACTTTATCTCAGATAAAGTGAAAACAACACGCGTGAACGAGTGGAAAGCAAAGGGTTGTGGGAGCTGGCTGTGAGGCGGGTGTAAAGGCCCCTGTGGTGTGGCCCTGAGTGGACAAATCCTAGCAGGCTGAGGAAGTGGAGGAAGGAGTGCTGGGAGGGTTATATGGGTTGGTGGGAGGAGTGCGAGTGGGTTACAGGGAAAAGCGGGAAAGGGGGAATTCCTGTTCCTGAACTGAAAAGTGATGGAAAAAGTGACTGTAAGATCTTGCTCATGCCGCTCTGTGTCAAAACAGCCGAGTGCTGCCGTCATCTGTGCAAATATTTCAAGAGATTATAGTTTGGGAGCCTCATGGGAAAAGCTGAAGCAGAGCTCTGAGGACAGCCCGACTTAAACGAGCTTTAACAGAAAGCCCTACCTTCTTAACTTTATCAGAGCAAGAATGTAATCGCAAAACCACAATGTTCAAGGTACCTGCACACAAACAGAAACCTGCCAGGTGAGGCCTGATGACACATGCCTTTGTTCTGTGTATCATTCTAGCATTTTGCCAACAAACCAGAAATAATTTTGAAACAAAGGCCCTTTACATTCTCGTCCTAAATAGCGAAGGAGGACCGAGCTTGCCATGCCTGAGGACACAGCATGCGTGCGTGCCTGCTGCACCTACAGTGTGTTCAATGTGACCACAGTTTGCTATGTAAATTTGATTTGCAATATCTCTAATGATATATTCCCAAAACCCTGAGAAGCTACCGATGTAATGTCTTCTAAACACGTGAACCCTCCAGCTGCCTCTCTGGATGCCATGCTTCGCTATAACATTGTTTATGACTCTCAAACAACAGAATCTGAAATTAATTTAGCGCCTCTCCTCTTCCCACTGTAAACTGGTGCTGTGCAGCCAAACCACATGTTGTTATTGCTGCAGTGGCAGAGGGGGCTGCCCCAGCAGGCCTTAGTAGCACAGAACAGATTTGCTCTCTGTTTTTTTGCCAGGAATGTGGAATAGAGTTCTCTGTCTCCCTCTCTCTGGCTGTGAATATCTCGCTTAGCATGCCCTTAAGTATGATTTATAAATCATACGCTTGTGGTGTAACAGAGGGAATACTCTGTTAACCCTGAGAGATTAGATTTGCATTTTGATCTCCTGTAAGACCAAAATGTTTTGTCATGATTATATGGTGCTTTATTGTGGTAAGTGACGGTCTGTTGACTGTATTGAGTCTCTGGATGTTTGTGTTTAAATTGTGCTTCTGGGACCTACAACCACAAAGAGCAAAGATGGCTTGCACCTTCGCTGCTGTCGGCTGGATATCTCCAGACAGTTGGAGGGTCCATGAGGAGCGGAGGAGCTCCACTGTCGCTGGATGACTGCCAACGCTCTGACCTTGTGGCGGGCACAGCCGCTGTCACTTCCTCTTGAGTTATGTGAGAACCTGTTTTATGATGCTGTTTTTTTTTTTAAAAACCATGGCTCTGCATTTGACTATGGCTCACCAAATGAGCACTTACCTGGTGCAATGATTCATCGAGAACCACCAACACGTTTCTTTATAAGAGTAGTGGTTTTAGCTAAATTACTCCTATAATTTCCCTCGTTGCCCTAAAAGCTTCTCTCCCTGGTCTTGTGCCAGTGGAGTCACCCAAACCCCACTCCCTCAAGAAACCCTCTTGGCCCCGAGCCTTGATCCCCACGGATGCTTTGATTCAGGCCAGCTCTGACTGGGGGCCTCCGAAAGCCCCGTCTCCAGGCTCATTAACAGGAAAGGAGGGGTTTTACTGGCCATGCGGCAGGCAGCCGGCTTTTAAACCACCAACAAGCTCCTCTCCGACATCTGAACAACTTACACCCTAAAGAGTTAAAACATCTTTCCGTCATTACTGCATTATTGGGAGTGGGGAGATCAGAAAAGTGTGGTCATTATTAGAACTAAGGCTCTGCCAGAAGGTACCGTCCTTACCCATGAGGTACACACGTAATATCTAATCCACATGTAGGACTGGGTAACAGTACTAGGGCCAATACAATAGCTGAGTTTCAGAAATAGAATTTCAATTTTCAGACAATAAGCAAACAAGATTACAAATCTAACCAGGGATTCAGTGCCAGCTTTTGGTACTTGACAGGTTTCAGTGCTCTGCTATGGACAGATTATGGTCTGTATCACTAAAAGATGTAGGTTTGATACCCAGCCCTATCCCCATGATGCATGTCTGAATAACAAATCAGGGAAAATGATGATGCCGCAGCACAGTAGCCTGGATAGTAAAGAAGAAAGCTACAAGACTGTGTTCTCCTGCACCTGCTGCTTCATTCCCTACTGGAGTTGTAATGGCAAAAATAAACTGGCTCGACATCTGTTGGCAATGTCAGTAGTCTGTTTTTATGCTTGTAATGACACATTAAACTCTGTGGTTGATTCTCCCCCCTTCTCCACCCTATGTCCCGTTCCAGGGGAGCAGTGCCAGCAAAATCGTCTGAATGAGTGCACGCTTTGTTTTCTTTGTCTGTTTTGGGCCAAGATTTGGTCTTAGATGTGGTGGCATTCTATGATCGGATAATTCCTTCCACGTCCCCAGTTTAAGGTGTGTGTGTGCGTGTGTGTTTGTGTGCGTTTTACCACTGCTCGCTTGGCAGAGCTCAGGGAGTGCAAACAGTGGCAATGGGTGGCAGGGATCCTCGGTGGCCTCTCGCCCAGCTGGAGGAGAGCCATTTTGCCCTGTGAGGGAGCACCCAGTCACCCTGGCTTGGCCTGCTGCTCTCAGCCAGTGGGAACTCCTCTTGGCTGAGGCCTGACGCCGTCGTAAGCGCTGACAATCACTGACACATCACTGGCAGAGGACTCACAGACACAACATTACACAGGCCTGAGTCAAAATGAAGTGGCTTTGCTTCTGAAACTGTAATACGGAAAGAAAAAGGAATAAAAGTTCATTTCATATGCAAATACTGCAACAGAAATATTTGACATCATAAAATAAATTGAGCTTGTCTTTATGCTCATTCTTTTATTTTCATATTTCCCCAAATTTTTTAATTATTTTCACATAGATCACTTCTAAATTTTAGTTTTACAGATTTACAAACTGATTTTGAGTCTTTCAGTGCGCAGAGCTGAGTTTTGAGTTTGAGTCTGGAGTTTGTCGTCGAATGCACGTGAATTTTTGCTTCGGGGTTAAGGCTGTCAGGGTATAAGCGCGGCTGGCATGAGATAAAGATGTAGGTACCACTGCAGTTGCTAACTGTGCTCCCTTATCAGTGCAGACCAGAGCACCATCAAATACATTAATAAAACAACATGTTGTGAACTGGTTCAGACACGCACTCGGCCAGCTGCAAGTCAGAAATCTGGGAGCTTATTTCAGATGATTTTCAGAAAAGCATTTTTGAAAACATTGCAATATTTCTTAACTGGATATGTGTGTGTGTGTGTGTGTGTGTGTGTGTGTGTGTGTGTGTGTGTGTGTGTGTCTGTGTCTGTGTGTCTGTGTGTGTGTAAGTTGAAAGGAAATTGGTGGCTAAAAGCAGCTTAGCCTTGCTAGTATCACAACCAGGCTGTCCCTGAACTATGATCTGTGGGCCAACTTGTCTCTCTTGGGAGAGTGGGGAATTTCCCAGACCCCCTAAACACCCCCAACATCTCTCATTCCCACTGCCCCCCCCCTCCCGCCGGACCAGTCGAGACGTGCAGGTTTGAACCCTCTCTCTGTGTTTCTGGCCTCCCATGCCCATTGCCACTCAAGCAGCAGGGGTCCGGTGCATTTGTCTCATAATTATCCGACTGGATAGGGGGGTTCTGAAGATGAAAGAGGCGAATCACAGAGCTCCTCTGTCAAAGGTCTGTCTGCCTGACTGGGGGGTTTTGGATCTATCTCTCTTGTCCCCTCTCTTTCGCGGCATCTACCGCCCACCCCACCACCTCTACTCCATCACACACACACACACACACATAGTCTTACTTTTCCTCAAGAGCTGCCTCCACAGAGCATAATCGCCGACAGTGAACGCTCGTGCACAGTCCCCCCCCCCCCCACCACCAGCCACCCCGCTGATTCATTCACAAGTACAAAACTGCAGAAATACCCCCCACTCTCACATCCTGAAAGACTTCAGACTCTCTCTTTTTTTTTCTCCCCCTCACATGCTCCGCCCACCAACCCATCGGCTAGCCGCCCACCTCACCCACCTGCCCCCCCCTTCATCCGCCTCCTCTTTTCTCCTCTCTACCCTCCCCACCACCACCTTTCTCCTTCTTCTCCTCTTAACTACTGGCTAGGAGTTAATGGACTGTTTTGGCTAGTCTCCAGACGGTGAGTGTCACCTCATTAGCCTATAGCGGCTCGGTCCCAGACTGCTCCTTGTGTGTGTGTGTGTGTGTGTGTGTGTAGGAGGAGGAGGACTATAACGACGGAATGTCATTGGTTTGTCTCCCCCCAACCCACCCACCACACACCCCTTACCCTCTCCTCCGTCTCCCCTTCCCACCACTACAATGAATGAGAAAACACGCATGCATAATGAAATCTATAGTCTCGTCCTCACTCCACCCTCCCTTCCCTCCTTCCTCCATAGCCGTGCATTAAAAAAAACGCTCCTGCTTGGAAGTTTGCCACCCTGGAAAAAAAAAAAGCAGTGTCTTCAAACCAGAGAGATGTGGCCAACCTTCCACCCTCGTATGGACCTATTCTTTTTTACCCCGGCTCGCCGAATGGCAGGGTGGCAACAGCGGGCGAATGTAAATGCCACCCGGCCCTGCCAGTCAATTACGCCACAACAAAGCTAATTGTTTGTTTGGTGCATACCAGAAAGATGCCGAGGTTGGCCATTGATGGGCCCATTGTTTCAACGCAGATGCAGCTCTTTTTTCTCACAGGCCAGACTTGACGCTGATTAAACTTGTGACTGATGAGACCACACTTTTTGGAAAATCAGCTAAGCCATGTGGTTGTTGTAAGTGTGAACAATTTTAGGGCTTCATCTAAGAATTATTGTCATTATCAGTGAATCTGTTGATCCATTTTTCTCATTAATCATTTAATTGTTCAGTCTATAAAATGCAAAAAAAGTGAAAATTGCTCATCACAGCGAAGCCCTCAGATTGTTTCCAAAGATGTGCAGTTTACAATGGAAAAAAAAATGGGAGAAGTTTCCAATCCTCACATTGGACAAGCTGAAACCAGCAAACGTTTCCAACGATAATCATACAGATATATATCTTAACACTAACGCTTAATGCAGTGGATGGTGCCAGGTGTCACTGAGGAGATACAAACTTTGGGCAGAAAGCTGAGACAAAAGTGACAGGAGCAGAAAGAATGAAAAGGGATACAGTAAAAAGAAAAGAAAAAGGGAATGTAGTAAAAAAAGCAAAAAGGAAAGGCCACATTGTGAGAAAAGGACAAACAGAGAGTGGGAGGAGGTGGAAACATTAAGGGAGGGGGGGTGCAGTGTGCTGACTGGAGGCCAGCCTGGTCATTTTTCATGGGACAGATGAGCCACTGTGTCGTGTTGTGCAGTTTGTCTGCAGCTCGGTCGCTGACTGCATCGCACATGTACAGCACAGATCAGCTCGCCGCGGGACGCTGGGTGTGTGCCCCTGTTTGTCCGCGAATGTATGTCAGTGTGTGTGCATTCAGTGTGCGCACATGTAGCACAACTACACGAATGCCGTTTAGTGTTTTTAGCTGTCGTGCTTGTACGCACGGTATATGCATATGATGTACGCGTCTGTGTCGAGGTGCGTAAACTTTATTTCCCAAATTAAAAGGTGGGGAAGTTGAATTTAGATGGCTTAACCCTCATCTGCATCTTTGGTTTTGTGGTTGTGTATCCTTTTGTGCTTGCCAGGTTCTTCCTTCTCCTCTCCCGGGCCGGTGTGGCTAATGATCCGTCAGGCCATTCAGTCCCTTGTTCAAGGCCCACTCGCCACTGAATGCGCACCCTCCCCGTCCACACTGTTTGGTGACCTCAATGAGGAGCCTGTTGTCCTCCCGGCTCGGTTAAAATGCTTTCCTCTTTTCACTGCCGTGAGAGTTTACGGAGGAGAAGGCACAGAGACTCGGCGCAGAGAAAGAGGGCCCGCTCTTCACCGGCATTAGTATGCGCTGATTAGAAACAAACACACACTGATGATGCATGCACGCGCTCCCATACACATCGAGGTGGCGGCAGTCATGTGTGTGTTCGGATGCACACCCACACAGGGAGATACAAGTGAGCTGGGTCACACACAGTCAACCGCACACACACACACACACACACACCACACATACACACGCACTGTATGGCCTGTCATTGTTCTTGTCTGGGCTGGGATCCCACTTGATTCCATAAGTCTCAAAACCCTGACAGTCCTACTGTGTGTGTGTGTGTGTGTGTGTGTCTGTGTGTCTGTGTGTGTCTCCCCTCCTGCTCTATTGAACAAGTCTGTCTTGGAGAAAAGAAGCAAAATGTCATTGTTCTCACAGACGTTTCAACTTTGCCCCTCTCACTTTCTCCCTGCCTTTCTCTCTTTTTCGTCTGAGTGTGTCTGTGTGTCTGTGTGTGCTTGTGTGCGTGTAACTCATCCTACTGTACCTGCATTCCCCGTCAGTGGCAGTCATTTGATAGGGTAGCTATCCGGATTACCAGGTGCTCCTTTAAGCCAATAAGAAATACTTGCCTTGTTCCAATTATGAGATAATCATTACAGTGTCACACAGTGTATGGGCACGGCTGGTGGAACATAGTCATACTTTGTCAAAAGGAACACAATACTATCCATTTCTGTCTGTGCAGAGGTTTCACCCATAACATAGCCAACAATGCTCGGTACTCACAAAGTGTTGAAGTTCACCACCCAGCTCTACTAAATACAGACACTTCAACCAAGAAGTTACTTTGCGTTTCTATTTCTGCTTTACTGCTTAGTCAAAGCTCATCCTCCCTGTGAGACAATGCCACCCCCAAGATGGCGTCCCATTTGGCTGCGGCGTTTGTCTTCTCTTTACCCTCAGCATCACCATCGCTCTCCTGTCGGCCAGGTCAGGTGCCAGCCCTTTGCAGAATACCATGCATGAGTCTAGGTTGGGGGTGGTGGGGGTGAGGGCTGAGATGCCAGCATTTGGTGTGTGTGTGCGAAAGTGTGTGTGCGGGGAGGGGTCGGCAGTGGGGGGCATCGCCAGTTGGCAGGCTGGCACACAATGGCTGGCACGATAAGATCCTCCCTCTTCTGTGGGCAGATTTCCTCGCCCATATCTTTTGTTTGGCTTGTTTGGGTTGCGGCTCATCCTGATAAAGGCCACTTTGTTTAGACAACAAAGCGTGAGGAAGGGAGAGGAGAGAGAGATAGAGAGACAAAGAGGTAGAAAGAGAGAGAGTGTGGGGCGGGGGGGCATTAAAAAGGCGGCGGGGAGGGGGCAACACAGATGGAAACATTAAAAGAAAGAAAAGGTGTTAAAAAAGAAGATATGGGGAAAAAAATCAGTAAAATCCAAAAAAGATAGAGTGTGCACTGTTCACTGGATAAGACGATATCGTCACAGATACACACTGAATAGTAGATATGCACACAGGCAGGTATGAAAAGATACAATAGAGGACGGATACTGTTGCAGGCACAGGGACAGCGATAGACAGATAGTGAGGAGAAGAAAAGAGAGATTTGGAGAAGAGAGCAGGTTCTGTCGGCTGCTGGAAGCCAGCCCGAGTAGTGTGAGGTCATCGACAAAGCTGTGAATGATAGAAACCAGGAGCAGGGGAGGACACGGGACAAAGTACACACACACACACATTACATACCAGCACATGTACAGTCATTTATGCATACTGTCAAGACTTGCATGACCCTGTGCTGCACACACACACACACACACACACACACACACACACACACACACACACACACACACACACACACACACATACACACACACACACTCATATTTCAGCTTTGCATTTCCAACGAAGGACAAACTGGAGGCTCCTGCAGCGGAACAGGAAAGAAAAGCAGGAGGACACTGAGCAGAAAGTCTGCTCGGCCACATCAAATATTTACTCAGGAGCAGCTGTATTGTCGAAACATTACGCATCGGAGCTGCTCGGTAATTAGGTCGATATTTTCTGCCCCTCTCCCTCTCTCTGTTTCCCTACTTCTCTGGGAGTCCACCCCTCTCCACCTCTCCTCCACACTCCCCTCCCCTCGCCTCCCCAGGCTGCTGAAATGCGTCTTGGCTCGGGACCCATGCCTCTGGCAGCCAGAGTGCTATACATGTGCACAGAACCCCGCTCGGCATAAAATGGCTGCCAGACAGGCTTCTCCTCCTGAAATGTCGACAGCGGTATGCATCTGCAGGGTGTGCGTGTCGTGCGTGCGCACTGTTTTTTTGTGGAGGATATCTGTACGTGTCTGCAAGTGTTTGCGGGCTAGGAACGTGTACCGCCGCTGTCAAAAAAAAAAAAGGAGAAAGTTCCCCAAACTATGTGGCTAATTTAATCCACAGTGTGTGTGTATGTGTATGTGTGTTCTGCAATTTAGTGGGAACAGAATGGGTATCATGCCAAAAAAGGAGTGGGTGGGTTAGGGAGAGTGTGTGTGAGTGTTTAAGTGATTATAAAATCCAGGCGAGTAACACACTTGGGCGTGGAGACACCTCACATGCACTGAGAAACTTTCTTGCCGAGCCAGATTTCTGTTGCCATTACCCCTAATTGCCCTAATCGTTACAGTGGTATGATAAGTATCCCACCGGACAAGAAGGTGTAAGAACTTGTGGACACATCCAAAATACCCACAAGCCCCCTCTGCTACTTCTTTTTTTTTGCTGAGTAACAGCAGATAATCTGATTCATACGTGGTACAGTTTTTTCTCTTCCTTCATGAACCGGTTTGTTTATTTAAACAAGTGGCAGGGACGGTGGGTGCCAAGAAATGTTGTTTTTGGAAAAGGGCCGTGTGTGTACGTGCATGTTTATGTGTGTGTGTGTGTGTGTTAGAGAGAGAGAGTGTGTGTGTGGTGTCTGGCTCTGTGATCGAGCCCTGCCAAGCTTCCAGGGCAAAGCCCAGCCTCCTCGACCGCAACTGTTTATTTACAGGTTACACTACTGTTTATTTGAAGACTATCAGATTGGCCAGGCCTGTGCACAGGACACCTTTTAGATACAGATACCAGGACTCAGGCTGCTCGTATCCCACTTTACTTTATTTCAGCCACTTTCTGAGCTACCCTTTTTAAATTGAATTCACTTTTCTGTGCTCTAAATTCCAGCTTTTTGTTTTCCACAATTATCTTTTTTTTTTTTACCTCTAATTAATTTTAAAATTATATTTTATTTGAATGCCTGTTGAGTTACAAAACAGACCAGAAATAAAATCTTTAATAGATGAAAAGAGCAAACTCACAGCCTGACAAATGTGCAAGCACCGTAATTTAAAAAAAAAACACACACACTGTAAGAAGAAGAAGGATGAAGCAGCAGCCCCTCTCAGGTCAAAGGTAAAATGTAATGCAATAGGGGAGGTGTTTCCAGGTCCGGCGCAGGCCTAGCAGATGCGCCATATGCTTGCATCCCACCTTGAGTCATCCAGGTGGTCTCTCCTGGTGCTACAGTGGGGCCTCATGCTGGAAGATGCTTCCTGGGATCTCTAATTGCCACGACCATCTGCTCTTTTTGTCATGGTTGCCTGTTCAGCCGGCGCAGAAGAATAAGAAGAAAAAAAAAAAAAACACAAAACAAAAACTCTGATCTAATCTAAACGACCCGGTGCACCTCTCCCACCTCCACCTCCTTCGCTCTTTTTCTCCCGTCACCACCTTTCCAGCGTCTACCTCCTCTTGCGCTCCTTTTCTCCCCCCCCTATTTCTTTCCCTCTCGCAGTTCTTGGGAGGCGAGCTTGGAGTTGGCACTCATAACTAGACTGATGGATGACTCTGAAAGTGGCATGGGGGGGCGGGAGAAGACAAGGAGACAAGGCCACTGAGCTCCCTGCAATCACTTTATGGACATGTGCTGTGCCAAATCCACACAAACCTCTGCTTACCCACAAAAGCTGCTTTACAGACTGTGTGTGTGTGTGTGTGTGTGTGTAAGGGGCAACTCAAGGGACTTGCTGCTTATTGGTGCAAAGCAAAGGAAACTTCTGTTTTGCTGAGGCCAGACAATGACGTGAACATGTTCAAGAGTGTGCAGCATGCAATGTAATACAGATGTTAGTATTGAAGTGATTAACGGAAACGCAATTGTCAATTCGTTCTTATCGCTTTTATAGTTTTTTTGACTCGTGACGGATGGTTTTGGATTGTGTGAGATCGCTGTTGTTAATATGAAGTGATGTAACATCGACATGTTTATGTTTTTACTTTTCTTGGTGAGACCAAAGACAGTTTTCCTGCCTCAGCGGAACAATAAAGTCTGTTCTATTTTATTTTGATAATTGATCGTCCTTTTAAGAGATTTAGCAAGGACAAACGTCAATCATTTTCATCCTCCGGCTTCTAAAATTTGACTGCTGCTTTTCTCTCTGTCGCTGCTGTTTTCTATCATTGTGAAACAGAACATGTTTTGGGTTTTGGTCTGTTGATAAGACAAAATAAGCAATCCGAAGACATCACTTTGGGCTCTGGGAAACTGAGATGGGCAATTTGCAGATTAAGAGACAGACAGAAATAACAGTCCTCACACTGTTTTGTGTGTACAAATGAGAGATTTAACAGAGATCCTGTAAAACCTGCAGGACTACCCCATGACATAAGCCAGGTTTATGTTTTTACTTTACTAGGATGCAGAACTACTCTATGTTGTGGGACTATAACTTGTACATTTCTCGTGCGTTTTTAGGACTAAGCACTTTGAAAAGAGGGGATTTTTTTTTCTTCTTAACGTATGGTCCTGTTCCCTCCCTACTTTGTCATTGTTGAGCTTCAGCCAAGAACATTCTGTTTTTGCAGCGCTGTTTAATAGTCAAATTTAGGAGAGGGGGAACAAGAGTGAGAGGGAGAGAGACACAGAGGGAGAACAAGAAAGGGATAAATCTTTCAACTTTTTTTCTTCTTTCTCTTCCACCCCCCTCTTTTTCCTTCTCTCCGTTGCCTCTGTAACACAGCTCATGAGAGCCGTGGCAGGAAAAGGGGTGTTGTTGCAAGGCGAGGGTATCTGAGTTCACTGTTTCTAGCTTCTTGTCTCGGCTCTCTTGTGTTAAAGCCGTAGATGATAATCTCCCTGCTGGTTCTTATTGAGCTCTCTCTGCTCAGGACATGTGTAGGCTCAGGCCAGTTTAAAACATTATGGGGGTGCAGTCAGACACTTCTGTTCAGTTCAGCAGTTCAGTGCCGCCCCTGCTACAGGTTGAGCCAGTTGTTTATATTTTTAAGCTTTTCACAAAAACACCGTTGCTCTACGCACAGATTGAAATGTGACATCTTTAATTTAGATGTTACACAACTCGTGTTGCATGTTGTAAAAGGAAAAAGGCCCCGGTGCCTGTCAGCGATCAACCAGAGCAGGAGAGTTGCTCAGGAATGATAGACTCCCCTCCCAGGGAGGCTGCGAGGTAAAAGACGTCAGTCCGGGCCATCTCATACCAAAGCCTGTGCACCGTAGCCGGTGGAAAGAATTCCACTCATGTTTCCTTGTATTTTCCCGCCCCTCCTGTCCTCTCGCTCGTACCTTGCACAGCAGGACTGAACACATTCTGTACCCCCCCACCAACACACCCTCAGCCCCTTTGAAAAATTACCCAAAGGTCTGCTGGTAAAAACTTTTAGGCTATCCTGTGTCAGACTCAGAGCTTTTTCTTCAGTTTGCCATGCCATTAATGGTAATGCTGTTCAAACAAAAGCGTCTTGTTTAATGTACAGTCGGTATGCTCTCCTTGACTGGTAGGTACGGAAAAACATTTAGGCACCCAGGAAGGAAGGATCTGAGTCCTGAATTGCACTTTGTCCTCTTGAGTGTGTGTTAATAGAAGTTGTTTCTTTATTTTAAGATAACAGGAGGAGACTGCGGTAGGCAAACAAGGAATGAGATTAAATAAATTCTAATAAATAAAATGAAAGTTCTGATTTACTTATTTTTTATGATAAGTTACAGTAAACAATGTTTTCATCCAGCCAAGAGGTTATCTTTGCTGGAAATAATCAATGCTGACAAGAAAACCGTGTTTCAGTTGGAAGGTATGTTGTTGTCCTCGTGCTGTACTAACCTCCCCCCTCCTCTCTCTCTCTCTCTCTCTCTCTCTCTCTCTCTGTGTTTGCAGACTCACAGCAGTCAGGAAGTCCCAGTAACAATGAGCCAGGCAAGAACCCTCTTCCAGGTATGTACAGTACCAGTCATCCTCCCTCCTCCCTCCTGTCATCGCTCTATTGTTCCTCTGCAGCTCGCCCACTGTACAGCAACCTATGTACATCATAACTTACCCAGTTTAAATAGTGCTGATGTGCTGTGAACTCAGTGACTTGCAAAATAGCAAAGCTATTACTGTAAAAAAAAAACAAAAAAAAAACAAGCTGCAGCCTAGTTGCAAACCATGTGGTCTACTGTCAAGTGTGCAAAAACACTGAAACAACAAAAACATGGGATGTTCAGCTGCATAAACTGCACATAAAGGGATCATCCATACAAACTACATCAGCTAAACTGTAGGACATTTAGTGTAAAAGGTAAATAATTTAAATTATTATTCAACTTCTCTATGACATACACTCACTGAGGCCATAGTTTTTAATTTGCCATGGACTGAGGAGGAATAAAATTTGATTGAATCATTAAGTTTGAATTGTCGTCATCCCAGTGGCAGCATCAAACACAGAGTAAAATGTTATAGCAGATTGCAACTTTGGCTTGAAGTGGAGTGCATCAAGGTGAGCCAGCAAAGCCGAGCTGTAGAGAATATTCTTTGACAGCGCTGTTGTTTCCCTGGACTGACCTGCACCGTGTCGTCACAGTGTTGGTATGAAAATAGTTTGAGAAGTATAATTAGTTTTCTACCTCAAGAGCAGGTTCTGCTGAAGCGGGTGCCAAGGAAAACAAGCTAGCGAGCCAATGACTCAGGCCTGGGAGGCCTTCGGCTGTGGCACGGTTCCCCGCAAAAGCCGTTGGCTCAGTGGAAGCATTAGTCTTTGTAGGTGCCAGTCAAGCTGCCTATCTTTCTGGCACGGCCCGACTGCCCTGGGCATCGCATCAAAGCAGAGCCGGAGTCATTTGGGTGTCAATAACTTGTCTGGCTGTTTTACTTGACTGACAGCCTCTGATTAGTGTCGCTGGGTCCGGTGCAAGTCATACAAAAAGCAGCAACCGCTTCAATACCGCAAGAAATATACATTATAATTATCATTTGTTTGGGATAAAAATAGTTTTCTGAAAACAGGAGAAAAAAAAAATCTGGCTGTGCTGAAACAACTTCATCTTTCTTCCAAAGAAGTTCATGAGTCCAAGGGAGTTTTAAAACAGTTTATTTTAATTGGAAAGAGTGAAGCAATCCCACATTTTCAAAAATAATCTTTAATATCAGTACTACAGTTAATGTCTCTTTAAGGTGGATATTTCTCGCTGTGATACTGTATCTTAGCCTACCAGTGTCAGTATTGACGGTTATTATGTTTTACTTGTATATTTGATGAACTAAGCAGCGCCTGTGGTTCGGCACAGGCTCATTGTGCTGTGAGTTTGAGTCAGACTCACAATCTGCGTGCCACCGTGTCCTCCTCACACACACCTGTCGTGTCGCTCTTTTACTGTACAGCACAGAGTGAATAATCATAATGTGCTCATTTTCAAGTCAACAGTCCACAGAAAAGAAAATCGTGAAATAAGAAAGATCAAATAAAGCTTTTGTTCTGCATCTAATGTCGGCTAAATTTAAAATGTAATAAAAAAATGAAAGTTAAACATAAAAATGAAGTGCAGTAAAATAAAAGACAGATTGAAGGAGCATCTGAAAAGAAGTCATTAGGATTCTGTTAATGGGTTTCAGACTGAAACGTTTTACTAGGTTAATTCTTTACTGACTTTGTCCTTAGCATGCACAAACACATTTAGTAATAGAAAATGAACAAAAAAGATCCATCCATGTCCAATCAGTATTTTGGAGAATATTCTGTAGGCAATAAATCCAACTGATTTTATTCTACACACTTAAATTGTGCATGCAGTAAATTACAAACATTTCATATTTGTTTGACTAATGATTATGTTCATGATTACTGCATTTCTTTATGTCCCTGTGTCTACAGTCTACTTGGAAGACAGCTTCATCAAATCAGGAGTCTTCAGTGTTGCAGAACTGGTGCGAGTGTCCAGAAGTAAGTACACAGATGTCATATTCTTATTTATTTGCACTTGTAAACACGGCGCACACCCACACTGGTGTTTTCAATTGTCCTTTCAGTTATCACTGATTAGCCTTGAGTTTACACTGAAGCAGGGCGGAGCTATGCTGTGAATCACATGAGGACACCAAAGTCCATGCACTTAGAAAACTGTTCAAAGTTTAAGTTCCCCTAACCCAGTGGTTCTTAAACTAATAAGCGCTGTCAGCACAACAGCATCAGCAAACTTGTGTTTGTTTATTTTACTTACATTAGATCATATTCATTCAACTTGGTTTCACTCCCCTGCAGTGGCTATGCCCCCCCTTGGGGGCCCACCCCCCACTTTGAGAACCACTGCCCTAATCGAACAGGTGCAACTATAGTACTTATAGACAAGTGTCGCCGCTCTGCAGCCATCTTGGCAACGTCCCAGAGAAGTTATTTTGGGCTGACAAGATCAGGCCTCTGTCTAAAATTCTGTTCTATTCAGGATTCTTTCAGTGGTTTGTCTCTGACTGGTAAGGTCTCTGAGTCTTTACATACCCATGCAGTCATGAGAGGAGGTCTAATCAGGTGACATACCTGAAAACACCTGTGTGGATGTGTAGAGGGCTTGAATCTCTCTTCATGTTTTGCTCAAATGCAGACTGATGTATTTAGGTGTTTCTGAATGAACGCAAACCGATAAAAAGAAAGGTGGATTTACCTTCAGATGTCACAAGAAATTCTGTAACGTGCTGCTTTTCCACAAATCCCAACCTCTGTATATTTACCGACATTACCTGTAGTGCGGTAAATCCAGTTTAGCCAGTCTGTTTTGTAATAAGAGTGTACCTGAAAGACATGCAGCCGTCTGCATGAACCGGTGTATATCTGTTTACATGTCTGTCCTCTGCAAAGCCGTTGAATGTTGTTATTCCAGGAGTCCTCTTCTGTCTGATAGCTGGGGGCACCATGATGCATCATTTACCTGTACTGCCTCTTAACTGAGGCTGTAACTTGGAAACATGTCTGCACAAAAAAATTCCAGTCACCCCCAACAACCCGTGTTTAAAAGAAACGTGTCTGTGTGTTGTTGCTGTTGTTTTTTATTTGGTGTTCACTGCAGCAGGCTTGAAAACTTTAGTTCAGCTTAGAACTGCAAACACTAGTCAGTTTAATGATTCGTTGAATGGTGGAAAATTAATTGACAACTATTCTGTTAATTGATTAATTGATTCAGTCATTTTTCACACATATCTATCTGTTCTCAACTTCTCAAGTGTGAGAATTTCCTGCCTCCTTTGTCATATACGTCAGTAAATTGAAAAACTTTGGGTTTTTGACTGTTGGTCAGACAAAACAAGCAAATTAAGGCGTCACCTAAGGCAGAATAATAATGTGAATAGGTAATTCACATTACCCTTTTATTTATTTCTAAAATAAGTATTGAACATTGTACACCTGATGCTTGTACAGAAGTTTTTACAGTTGCAATCCTCCCTAAACTGTCAAAAAAATCTCACCTTTATTTGGATTCACAGGGATCCTAATAGATTGGGAACCACAAATATTGTTTAATGCTGACCTTAGTTTCTGTTTATCGACACTATGAGAGTGTTTCATATTTAGGAGCATGAACCAGGTTGTCTTAACCTCCTCGTACGTCGTGCTCTGAAAGCAGAACCCACTCGTTTCACTGCTCAGAGACTGAATATCCTTTGAAAGACTGTGTTTTTGTTTAGTGTTTAATTTGCCCCCTGACCAGATGGCCGCTGCGCCGGCGTGCTTGCTCTCATGTGACCAAGCGCGGTTTCACTAAAGCCGACTGAAGTCAAGCTGGAATTTTAAAAAGGTCGACGGACGCACAGGAATTGTCACTCACTCAGCCGGTCACTCCCTGGGAAGATATCTAAGCAGCCGCTCATCCGTCATCGCGCTCCTCTCCCAACTCTCCAGGCTCTTGAGACATTCTTTGAAGTCCATCAAAGGGAGCTGTGGAGTTCAAGGCTGACTCGCAATGCAGCATTTCGGCGAGGACACTCATTAATGCAACAGGAGCCTCGACTGCAAGTGTAAAAATATTTTGTCAACAGAAACAGTGCGCGTGCACTGGCAAATGAAACTGATCTTGGGCTTGATTTAAATTTGTTAAGACTGTATTTTTCTTTAATCTGCTCATACAGTGAGATTAGGTGCACCGTGTAGACTGTTTTTTTGTTTTTTTTGCTGCATCATTGTTTCATTCACTGTGTTTTTTAGCTTAAAAGTCAAAGCCCAGATTATTAAATTAGATGATTGGCAGGGTGGCCAAGTGGCATCGCAAATATTTTGCCGAGCCAAGAAGAGAGAAAGAGAGAAACCAGCAGAGAGAGATGGTTGGGGGTATCCTCAGCCATGAATGAAAAAGCAAAACAATGGTCTTGTATTCAGCGTCCTCGGGCCGGATGCATTCCTCCACAGACAGCTTGGTATGGGTAGCAGCGGGTAGGGGCCTTTGCCAGGGCTACAGTGGGCTGCCAGGGCGGAGGCTGGTGGAGGGATCGTGCCAGTGGTGAACCTCAGACCACAACAGACGGCGCCACACACTCCATCCTCTCATCGACTCCAAACCAACCAACCGCTCGAGCTGCATGCTGCCTCGCGGGCCACACACTGAAGAGAGTGAGACATAGAGGGAAAGAGGGGAGAGAGAGGGGGGAGAGAGAGAGAGAGCGAGGATGGGTGTTGAACTCCTTTTGTTCTGTAAACATTGGCCCGGCCTCTCTTGAAACAATATCCCTCACCTTGACCGCAGTGAGAAAAACAACACCTTTTCCACTGTAAATCACCATGTGAGGAAACTGCTGAGTATTGTACTGGACCACAGAGATGTGAAGAGCGTGTTGGTGATTGTGAATTCAGTCTAAAGTTTACAGAGATTTCCTTGAGGTGATGAGCTCATCTAACCTTTGATGCAACACAAATGATTCCCTTTAGCGACACATGGTTTGCTTTTGGTGTTGGATAACACACTCAGCATTAAATACAAAGTCTTACTGCTGTGTATTCAGTGTATACTCAGTTTGTCTGCTTAGTGCTACAAATGAAAAATGAAATAAATTAAATCAGACTTATTAATAATTATAATAGTAATATACAAAAAAAAAACCTAATGAAAATGTTCTTCCCTGCAGCCACAGCCATGCAAGAAGAAGTTACTTGTTAATCAGTGCTCAGCAGAAATGCCTGTGATGGTCAGACAGTTAACCTGTGAATGGGGAGCTCTTAATTTGATACACGGTGCCTCTAAACGCAAAGCATCAATAATAGTCAGTCAAGCAATTGTGCAATTAATTGCGCGTCTCTAGATGCAAGGTTAGGGAAAGACGGAGCTCAGTCTGACAACACTGCTGACACCGAGCTCCTTCTTTGCAGCGACTGCAGCTTAACTGTCCCTCTTTGTTTCCTCCGTGTCCTCTACAGTGCCCATCACCCACGGTGCGGCGGTAAACTTCTCCATGGCTGACATGCCCAGCCAACCCTACTACCACGACCTGAACTCCAGCGTGGGGCTGCATCGCTCCCTGTCCTCCCCTCCCGGCAGGTCAGTGGAAGTCACAGCATATCCATGATCCCTTTAATATTTATCTGAAGTTGAAATTAAACATTACATGGGATGTTAGCTTCTTTTTTCCAGCGTTATATTTAGCATAAAGACATGAGAGTGGTATGAATCTTCTCATCTATCTCTTGGCAGCAAAATGAGGGAGCAACTATTCCTTTAACTAAACCTTGATATAAAAAATTACTGCCTATGTTAAGTCATGAACTGTTTCTTGTCTGCAGCAAAAGGCCCAAAACTGTCAACATGGACGAGAACATGGACACTAGCCCAACCGGTCCTGACTTCTACTCGTCACCCAGCTCACCGGCCAGCAGTCGGGCAAACTGGCACGATAGAGACGGAGGTGATTTTCCTGTTTTTATTTGCCCACCTTTATTTACCTATGGGAGGTTTGTCAGGCATGGATGCACTTTGTCAGTGACGCCCTGCATGGCTCAGTGTTGAACAAGAGCATGTTGACAGAATTTGGTGGTTAGAGGATAGATTTCCTGTCCTTGTCACATACAAACAGACCGGGTCAAAGTAAACACCTTACATTGTTTTTTTTTACCTGTGGCTGAACTCTCTTCAACTCTGAGCCTTGTCTTAAGCTACTGTATGTCAGTGCCGGCACCCGTTTCACTGCAGATGAACTGCATCTGGTTTTATCTACACGTGAACCTGTTCAACCCTCTTAAAATACATACCATGACAGAGATAGCCCCAGGCATCCCCAGCCATATAAATGTTTAAACCCATTTGAACTGCTGTGTGAATGTAAATCTGCATTATCTCACACCTGTTACTTACACAAAGGAAACACTGGATTCCATAACGCAGAGTGTCTGTTATGAGAACAGAGTGTTCCAGCTTAAATTCACAACTTAGTATCCCTTAAATAAGGACACTGGTTATTTTCACTACGGATAAACTTGATAATACTTCACACAAGCGCAAGTTGTGAGTTTTCAAATGTCATGTATATCATTTTCTTCACACACAGACACCTGAAACACCTTGTGAGTGGCTGCTATAGAAAAATTCCAGTTGCTGAGCTATAATACCTGCAGGGGGAATGTGTCACATGATCTTTCATCAGGAAATGGGGTTTTACATCTTGGCTGAACTTAAAAGAAATTCTCCATCGGTAGAGTTTTGATGATCATGTGCCAGTTGTATTGTACAGGACTAGTTTGAAAGGAATAAACAAATAAAGCTTTCCTATAAAGCTCATATGTTCGGCTTATTAGATTTGGAAAAGAAGGAAAAGGTAGAGATGCATGCTTCCTCGTCATGCTTGTTTCCGCGTGCGAGAGAAAGCGAGCTCCTCATGGGACAGCTTGCATGTCTCATTACGTTGTCTCCTGGTGCAGAGCAGAGCCCATCGCCCTTTTAATTAAGGCCTCACTGTCCCCTGTTTCCGGATCATTCCCACTTTCTGCTGACTTCTTTCCACACTCTGCCGCCCGCAGTGCTTCTGGATTTAACCCACAGAGGTGATAGGAAACCTTTCGTCTGACTGTGACAAGCGAAATGATTGGAAATGTCCCAACTTTTCCACAGCAGGGCATGCTGTGGTTTTTAGCTTTTGTTTGAACTTTGCACACCTCTGTTGATGTATTTCTCTCCAGTCCTCTTTTTCATTTTAATATAATAAGTCGAACGGCTGAGGCAGGAAAACGCCAGATGATACGCAACAGACGCGGCACTAGTGGGATTTAACCACAGCCCAATGTGGGTACATGAAATTTCAGTGTGTCCCATTGCACAAGGCCTGAGTATTGCTCTGCGTAAACTTAGACACTTGGGGCAAGGAGAAAGGGAAAGCAGTGGGTAGGAAACTCTCCAAAGACAGCCATTATTCTGTCAGGAAAGAATAAATGAGAAGTGGGGTGATATTAAACCCATATGAGGCCGCCCAAGTGCCAGGCGGTCATTTCTTGCACATGGTTGTCATTCGACAAAACCTCACCATGTAGTGAAAGACATAGTTTTTCCCTTGTATTTTGCACTGGGAAAGTACTGTACTCTTTAAAAGTTTCTTTTCTTTTTTTTTTGTGGGACGTTTTAATGTTTCGGTACACATTCACCCATTCAGTACGAAATAAATCAGATACCAAAAGACAACTAATCCGATTTCAACGCAAGAATACTTTTGACCTTTTTATTTAAACAATGTAAAGTGTTTAATTTCTGGTAATTAATTGTCCAGCTTTAATTTCCCGAGGCGGTCCAATTGATTCTCTGAGGGATTTAATTAGCAGAGGAGAGGAAAAGCTGAATACCTCCACTGCAGAAAATATTTCCTACTTTTACATGGAGACATTAAGCAGCCATCAATCTTCTCAAAGGTATTTCTCCCTCCGACACAAAAATGAAAGCACTTAAGCCTGTATCCTCTTGCAACCTCAGACTGGGAAATCCCCCTGAATTCCAGCAACCTTTGTCGCTCTCTCCTCTGGAAATGAATGATTCTTCCCGTCTCTCGGATGGATCCTTCCCTGTTCTGGGAAAACACAGGGAAGGACGGTTTAAACTATAGAAATGCCTCGACAACAGGGTTCATATAGCAAATTTTGGGGGGTACAAGATGGATGATTTGAAGGTTATACACCCCAAGAATATGTGACAGACCAGAAAAGCACTTGATGAATGTTCATAGAAGAAGCAGGAGCAGACATAGGCCATTGCCCCTCGCATCTATTTGTTATCACGTTCCCTTCAGACACTGTGTCTTACCACGGAAAATTGAAAACCGCAGAGCCGTGACAGAAGAACATTGCTCATGAAAGTGTAGAGCAGCAATAATGAGCAAGTTGTAAGTTTGTGCACATACTTTTAGTTTATAGAACTGCACCCATTTCCTAAACAAATTTCACATCTTTTGCTGAGCCTACGAGATTATTCATGGGGAATTACAGTAGCTTGTCAGACAGCGTGTGAGGCCGAGGCGTGCAGATGTTACAGTGTAATATTCTATTTAAGATTACGTCAGGGTCTTGAAATTCTTAAATCCTCTTTGAGTGACCAACTGTACACCGTACACTCATTTCCAACCGTGCGTCAGTTTGCTGGATTTAATTCTCTGCTCAGACGAAGTTTTCACAGGACTCACATTTCTTGTTCAGTGATTTGTCATGATTCCAGAGATTATGTGTGATTTTGAACCTTTGCAGTGTCTGTAATTCGCAAAGTGCATTTTTCATTGTCTACTGCATTTGTAGAAGAAACAGGTCCCCCGATAATACTAATCCCATGCAGATCAAATTCTGCTTAATTTCAACCATAATTCATTTTTGGCACTTAATTCCTTTCATTCATGAGAAATGGAGGCATTAGGAGAAGCTTTAGGGAAATGTTGTGATTCATTTTCAGCAACTAACCATTAAAAGAAAAAAATATATAACCTTGCAGTGTTTGTTTTTGTGCACGAGTGAGGTCATTTGATTTCACTTTCCTGTAAGAATCAGTTTGATCCAACACAGAGCTCAGACTAAATTCCTCACTTTCTCCCACCTCGTCCTGTGTGCATACTGTATATCCAAATATATTCTGAATATTCAATAAGGCATGTACACATTTTCTGACTCTATTTGCATCTGTGTTTTTTTTTTCTTCCTACTAGCAGACATGTCCTCTCCTACCATGAAGAAGCCAGAGAAGCCGCTGTTCAGCCCCACCTCTCCGCAGGACTCCTCACCACGACTCAGCACTTTCCCTCAGCCTCATCACCCAGGCCTAACAGGTGTAGGACACAGTGGTGAGTTACCGGTGACTTCAACCACCGTCTTGCTAGATCTGAAGCTCTAATCGACTCTGTCCTCATAAACGCAGTTGAAAAAATCCATGCTGATACTTAATTTAACCCTGTAGATCAATGGCGATCGCTTTATCTTAACTCCCTCTCACACACACTCAGTCTTTATCTGCCTCTCAACTCTTCTCTCTGCCTCTCTTGCAGTTATATCGACGAGGAGCCCCCCTCCACACTCGCCCCTGCAGTTCTCGGCCTCGGCTATCTTGCCCCCGGCGCCGTCGCCCTACTTCTCGCACACCACCATCCGCTACCCGCCCCACCTCAACCCTGCTGATACCCTCAAGAGCTACGTGCCGTCATACGACCCGTCCAGCCCACAGAGCAGCCAGGTCAGTCTGATTTTTGATTTATTTTTTTTCTTCTCGTCTTTGAAGAAGCGAGTTTGTAGGCCAGAAGTCTGGTTTGGCGCGACTTTCATGGCCTCGAGTGGTTCTTTGTTATCTTGTTCGGATTCATTTCCATCTGACCTCAAGAGATTACAGATAAGATAAATTATAGCGTGCATTAGTCATCATTTCATTACTGCCTTGTTGATGCATTTACAAGTAGAGAAACATCATCCTGTTTTCCTTGATTTTTCTCTTTATTTATGGTGAGGGTTACAGTGACATGGGAATCGTTCAGTGATATCTTTATAAAACTACACTTTCTCAGTGCCATTCCTAATTGACAGTTCACAAGCTGACTGCAGTTTGGGAATCTGTGTAGGGACACGATATTGGTCAGAGACAAACCTATAATTACAGTAGTCATTGTATAGAATTAGTCAATTAATTTGAATAATTTACAGTGAATGAAATCATAATGAAATGAAACCAGCTTACATTTTGGAGTCAATCCCCAGACTGTGACAGAGAAGCATATATTTTGTGTTTGATATAATGCTCATGGGAAAGGTTATAGTACATTCCCTGCCTTGTATTTGTAGTCGTTCTAAAAAAAAAGAAAAAAAAAACAACCAGATGACTCCATAAAAAAGTCAACCAAACTATTGCAATTGCAGTCACACGTGACATACAAAACTGTATCAAGACATTGTAGTAAATCAAATAACTTAGGGCTTTTATACATTCTGGGGACACACTGCGGCCAGTGTGTTGGAGAGAGAGAGAGAGAGAGCAGGCGTCTCTATAGATGAGAGAGCTGTGTGATATTTATGTGAGTTTTATATCCCCGCTGTTCTCACTGTAAACAAAGGCCTTGTAGACGGCTCCATCTCCAGAGCAGGGAGCTGGTTTGGGGGGTGGGGGGGGTGGGAGGGGAGACTGTTACTCTAGAGAAAAACCGCGGGGAATGATAAAGGTTGTAAATATTTGCCGTTGCCGGGGCCCGGCTCTTGTGCAGAATTAACTGGCCCTCTGCTGGGGTGCTGGAGAAAGGAGAGAGGGGGGGTGATGGTGGTGGTGGTGGTGGGCTAGCGAGGTGGGGTCCGGTAGGGAAGAGAGAGCGCTAGAAGACCAGCTGGGGAGAAGGGGGGTGGGGGGGGGGGGTGCTCAGCAAATAACACAGCGCTTATAATCCCATGGACGAGTGCCAGAATGTTTTTATGCTTGCTTTAACGCAGATTATATTACACTCTAATTAAACATTCTATTCACATCGGAGGGAACCCTGTGGACACAATTCTTTTCCAAAAAGGCCTGTTTGAGTTTTGAACTTGGGGCGGCCCTGAAATGAACGCCCCAGACAGTCTCCAGCCGTCTGAAAGAGTAGCTCCCACTAGCTTCCTTTATTTCCTTCTCCATATATATAGTCTCTCTGCCGCTCTCTCCACACTCGCACATTCACACCATTGTAACAGGTCACTCCACAGCTCTCTCTGTCTTTTCACACCCGGGTCCTCCTAAATTTCATTTATGAGTGCCATTAAAATCATTGTTTAAAATCATGTAGGAAATCCATCGTCAGTGACTGAGGATCTATTGTTGCTCGCGCCCCCCCCCCCAGAGTTTTAGTAATAACTGTGACAACACGGCGACTGCAAGCGCTAAAATCTTTTCTTCAGGCCGGGCGTTAAGCGTAAGAGTGAGTCGGCTTTTGAAGGCAAACAGAGCAGCTAAGCGGGTGGAGGGGGTGGACGGGGATGACGTGAATGGACACTCCGTCTGTTTTGTGCTAACCATTTTAGAAAAGTGCTGTATGTTACATGCTTGTACTGGTTTATTGAGATCTGCCCAACTGCACATTTACAAGCGAGCAAGAGCTTGTAAACATGAGTCACTGGACACAGTTTGCTTGTCCTCTCATAAGGTTAGAGGTTTGACGGGAGACAAAACAAATGCAGCTCTTGTATGTGCACCTTTAGGAAAGCATGATTATTTGTGCTTTTTGCCTTAATTCAGCTTTCCTGTGTTCTTGTGTCAATATTTGTCAACCATGATAATTAGAATTTACATTTGTGGGCTCTTTCCTGCACATTGTTTGCATTAGTGTTTTGGAGTAAACCACTCCACACGTGTTTGTCATGAACTCCCTTTAAATCTGGACAAAATAAATGATTCTGTGAAATAAAACGCTCTTTTGTCTGTTCCCCACCTGCAGCCCAACAGCAGTGGTCAGGTGGTAGGAAAGGTTCCGGGCCACTTCACCCCGGTCCTGGCTCCCTCCCCACACCACAGCGCTGTGCGACCCGTCTCGCTCTCCATGCCAGACACCAAGCCCATCACCACATCCACAGAAGGTGAGTCTTAGTACTTCCTGCCCACTACTGACACCCTCTACCAATCATCCACTGCTGCCAATCTGCCATATACCAAGCACCCTGCAGTTCTACATCTTACAACAGTTGCAGTTAAACACCAACTGTTCTGTTTCTTACATGATTTGGTTGCTTTGTAAATTTGTGTGTGTTTCAAGTCTGTTGCTCTTAGGTTTTCACCAGTGTTGGGTGGTTGTAGGTATACTCTGTAACCCAGAGGAACCATCAGTTCTTTGAATACTCATCCACTGGAACTCCACGTCCATGTGTTTTTACTATAGGTTATTTATAATGTTGACAAATGACTTTTAGAAGAAGTTTTAAAGTCCACTCACTGCAAGTCACTGTGGATAAGAGCAGTGGCTACATATAAATTCCTGAAATGCTGATTATAATGCAAGCATGACTTTGTGTTTCTGTGATGGTGTGTTACCCAGGCTACTCAGCCCCTGGCACCCCGACGGCTAATCGTTTTGTAGGCCTGAGCCCTAGAGATCCCACCTTTCTCCACCAGCAACAGGTGAGAACCCCCCCTCCCCACCACCCACCCCCACCCCCTCCAGCACTCAGCTCACTTGCTCCTCTTATCCTTTCATTTTCTGTCACCCCCATCTCCCCACACATCAGATTTGAAGTCCCTGCCCTCTGCAAAAGCCAGTCACACTCTGGCACACTGAATTTGATTTGCAGGTAGTGTGTGATCAGAGTACTGGTAGGCTGAGGTCAAGCTGTTGGCATAAAAATTTAGCACTATATAAAGTTTTTTTTTTTTTCAAACCTAAAAAGGAGTGAGGCTTAACGCGGCTAAAAATAAAGAAAACGAAGCATGACAAAAAAAAAGACAACAGTTCTTCTGCATTTTCTCTTGAATTTTTAGTCCATAAATATGTAAGATATCATTTTGAGTGAGTATGTTTGTGTCTAAATCCCAGTGTGGAGTTAAAAAAAAAAAGGGCATCTATTTCCTGAGGTCACGTTAAGGAAAGAAATGAAGGTGTCAGGAAATTCACTGTCATTGTGTGGCCACTACTCAGAAGATGGATGGGACATGTGGGTGTCTTTGAGAATGTAATGTGCTCAACTGTATTTCCTTAGCACATTACTTTAGAAACTCTCTCTCTCACACACACACACACACCACATTTAATCAGTACACTCCCTCATTTATGGTACGCAAGCCGAATATTTAGCGTTGGCGTCACGCGGTTGCTCCAGCAGCAGTCTTAGGACAGATGTGGTGACCCTGTGTGTGTCTGTGTGCGTGTGCATGGGTGTGTTTGTGTGTGTCTGCGAGGTTAGGAGCGTTGCGGTGTTATCGGACGGGAGAGAGTGCTCTCCCCCACCCCATCTTATTGAAAGCGCTGGTCTGAGGCCAAGGCTTTTCCAACCACAACTAATTGAATGCATCTGCACGCGGCTACATAATGATCGCTGGGTTTCTCCTCAGCTTGCTTTTTATTTTTTATGTTTAGTAAAAATGACAAAGCTGGCCTCTGTTTCCTCACTCCTCTTTCTGTCTTCTCTCTCTCTCTCTCTCTCTCTCTCTCTCTCTCTCTCTCTCTCTCTCTCTCTCTCTCCCTCTCTCTCTCTGCCTTTCATTTTCCCTATTTTCCTAAAATCAGAGCAGGCGGAAAAAAAAATAGTAAATGTTTGTCAGCAGTCGTGGGATGCTTTTATTCCACTCAGGAGGAGAAGGAGGAGGAGAGGGAGGATTCACTTGGCTGATGTCGCACAGTTTGTCTTCCACATTTTCTGGTAGCCCTGCTACTTCTTTCAGTGGGGCACAAAGTGACTACACAACACAGCAGCCGTCTGAGCGTAGCTGCGTGACCCGCTGATTTTAGTCCAGATCTTGGCCTGTAGAAGCTATAAAGACTTTTTGTGCCAGATTTTGAAGTGTAAATCAGCCAGCTATATAAATATCCTCCTAAGAAATACAGCATAATAATATAATAAAAACTATTGACTGTTATTTTTTTTATCTGATAAATTGTTATCATCCAAAATTGAATTATCCTAAAACATATTTTTGCGATCCCATTGTACGATGAAACATAAATTGTTTTAGGCCAAGCAAAGGCGAACACATCGGCTCGGATATCTTTGGACTTACTCGATTTGGAAAGAGTTTTATCAAAAAGACAGGGGCTTAAAATGTGAAATTAAAAAGGAAAGATTTGTAGACACAATATTGACACCTTTCTAGAAGGTTATTAAATGCTATATCCAGATGAATAAATGTTCTCGTCGGCTTAAGGAACTCTCAACAGTCTCCACGTTGATTCATCATACTTCTGCTTGTCACAGTTGTTTTTGTTTTCTGTGGTATGATTTAACGGCCTGGGATCTGGCCTCGCGGAGCGGGACCTTCTCCGAGCCAAGTCCCTCAGGACTAAACACTTCCACTGAATGCTCTGTCATTGTCCTCATCTGGTGATGAGATGTTTATTATGTGAGATCCATGAGGCTTTACTGACACTTTTAGTTGTTTAGTTGCGGCCGTTTGTCGCCTGGCTGAGTAGGAAAGGGGAACATGTCATGCGCACACATGCCTAGAGAGCTGTGTGAGAGTCTCTGATGCTGAGGTTTTTAAAATGTGGTCAGCATTGGGGTTGGAGGTGCACTGTTCTTTGTCTGTGTGGCGGTGTGATGGATAAAGGCCGTGGCTTGCTCTGCATCTGCCTCTGCTGCTGTCACGGCTTCCTTTGATTTCTTTTAAACAGAGGAAAAACAGAAGATTCAGAAAGCTGTCTGATTTTTTTTTTAAAACCCTTTCATTTTATTTCATTTTTTAAAAGATCCTTGTTCAAACTGCTACTGCAGCCTTAATCCCAAATTACGAACGATAATTACATTCTTCCATTACTATAAGATAACTGAACAGTCACCTGATAACTTGGTTGTTAAGCTTAACAGCCTACTTTTCAGAGCAGAGCCTATTTTAAGATGTGGCACCACTAAAATAGAAGTCCCTGGACACAGACACACACACACACACACACAGACACACACACACACAGTAGGTTTCAGAAATGAAAAACACAAAACAAAACAACACCACCACATGCTCCCACACCTCCCATGCAGCGAATGTGTGAAAACCCTCCATTCATCTCTCGCCTTGGTTAACCCCTCGAGGGAATGCCACCATCTAGCATTCCGCAGGGAAAGATCCATGATCAGATGTCATTTGGTGTTATCTAAGGAAGGATCCTAATCCACAATCTGCCCGCATCTGTTTGCTAACGTTCCCCGGCTCCGTCCCCCCTTTCCCCGCTGCCTGTGCCACTCTGATGTGCCGGTGCCAGCGGACAGATGGCGAGCCCCTCGAGGAGCGGTGGCACCGAGCGTCTGGCCCAACCCGTACATTCTCTCCAAGCTTTTGTCAGGCTGGAGCGTGCGGGAGCGGCATGGGGGGGGGTTCGATAAATACAGAGAAAACACACTGGATTGAACAAGATGCATTGCGTCTTATTCAGTTTTGTTCAACAGCTATTCAAATCAATGGATCAAATGAAGCTAATACATTAAATTGCAACATAATAGAGGGTTATTACCTCATTGTTAATCTGCTGAGATCAATTTTCTGTGGTAGGTACTCCTAAAATTCTCTATTTCTTGCCACTACTTCGCATTTGTTCCAGAAAAAATCAAGGAGCATAAAAACACATCAGTGAATTTAAATATGGCTTAAGTAGGAAACCATCATCGTCTCCTGATGTGTTCATCCAGGTGCTCGGAGGAAAAAGAACACATTTCTTGACCGCTGCAAATGGCTTTGAATATTCAGCGTATGCGTATATCTGATTAAATTCCTCTTAAGAGCCTCTGCAAAACGTCTGCCACTGCACGCAGAGTGCTAACAGTGCAGTTTTATCCTGATGCATTACTAAATGAATGTGTTGACCACAGGGCAAGGTTAGGTTGGTATTGGCAGAGATAGCTCTCAGCTGGATTGCCGACACGTGCGCTCGCATAATGCATGCAAAGGAGACACCGTTTGTGTGTGGCTTTTTTTTTTTGTTGCAGTAATTTGTAATCTGTATGTAAGGTTGGCATGTCTTAAGAGGGGGGAAAAGGGTTTGTGTGCGCGTGCATGTGTGTGTGTGTGTGTGTGTGTGTGTTTGTGTGTGTGTGCTGTTTAACTTCATTGTAATTTTGACCCCTAATCAATAAAAACAGTTAGCTAATGAAAAAAGAGTCTGCATGCTTGAGGGCATGTGTACTCCATCCTGAATCTGAAAGTGTACTTACAGTGAAGCAATGATTATCGACAGGGTGCATGCGTCCAGTGGATTGCATGGCTTCGCTGGCTAACCAGCTACGAAAGCAGTAACCGCTCACAGATGAACTACCAACATGATGCCACTCACATTTTGTGACTAACTCCATTTTTTTTTTTTACTTCCAGGTTAGCTGTTACCACTAACTGTGATTGCATGTTTTTTTTCTTTATGTCTGTTTTAGCCATAGCTTTTGATTTAACTGTCACTTTACCCAACAAATAACAAATATACTGATTCACTATTTTCATATTGTCAGTAACAGGACTCACTTTGGAGTCATTTTTACCTGTGCTGCTCTTGCTCTAGGCTCTTCTGCATGCATTTGTGTATACAGTGTTGAGTTGTAGTGTAATCTGAAGTGGAAGTTGTCTTGGCCCAGTGATCTGACTGCTAGGTTTCAATTGACAGCTGAGGAAGTGTGACTGGAGCGTGACTCAAAACGGCAGGCATTATGGCCCCAGTGCCACTGACGACACTTTGGGGATTACTTGGCAAAGGTAACCTTTTCATTCTTTCATGCCTTCTCTCTGTCTCTCTCACACCACACGTGCACACAAACACAGACACACACAAAATTGATATCTGCCATATAATGTGTGATTTCCTTGATTGTCTACTTCTCCCATTTTAGAAATTCATATATTTTGCATATAAATCCACATATAAGTGTAATCATTTGGTCAGTGGCTGTGACTGTTGTTACTGTACTGGTATCATCTGTCACAGAAGTTAACCTTTTGGACTTTTGAGATCAGGTCAATCATTTCTTTGATAAAAGTAACACACGTTTGCTTGTGTCTCTCTGGTGTTTTCTTTTTTTCTCCCTCTCCTTTCATTCCCTCATCTCTTTTCCTTTCTGTAATTGTTTTCCACCTTTCCCAGTAATTTTGAGAGTTCTTACTTTGGGTAGATTTCTTAAAAATCCACCTTAAAAGATCATTGGATTTGACTGAGCAATATTTTAGGATTCATCTGTCTCTATCATGTTACCGTGTTCTTCAGCCAACAGTTGTCCCAAGAATAGCACCATAAATTAACCGAAATCCTTGTTTTCAAAAAGCAGAAACTTAATATTTCTTGTCAAATCGGTTGAAAGCAGCGCATATTAGTTTTATTTCTATCAAATTTGTCTTGATTGGATTTCACTGACATGTTATTCTTCACTGCAAGATGACAGATACAAAATGATTCAGCTTTTGAAACCTTTGCTCAGGGATTCACACCCAACATTCATGTTTCATAAGACAAACTCTCATGAAGCTAATTAGAACAAAGGAAGTCCAACCACGTAGAATAAAAGTCATTTCAGGTCAGATTTGTAGCTGTTTATGTTCCACATTTGTACAAGCTCAGCTTTGTTTGATTTTATGCTGAGGTCATGCTTTACTCTCTTTAACTTAAAGTTACAGAAAGTGCCCCCTTCATCTCCCCCCTGCCTCCACGCTGTAGTTCCCCCTCTCTGGGGGAAAAACCTGAGCCATTTCACCATGGAGCAAGCTGAGCTAAGCCTTTTCCTGTTACATCTCCCTTTTCCCTTTTTCCCTGGAAGTGTAGAGTGTCTGTGTGTGTGTGTGTGTGTGTGTGTGTGTGTGTGTGTGTGTGTGTGTGTGTGTCTATGTACAGCTCATTTTGCGCTCGCTGAAGTTACAGACTTTTTTTTTTTTTTTACAAACACACATGCACACAGCAGAACCCCCTTCAACAGGCCTCCTAATAGGCCAGTGGAGGTAGCAAGAGAAAAATGTCCCCTGCAGCAGCTCGACATCTCTTATTCCACTCACACAGCAGCTAACTCCTCCACGTTTCTCCACGTGAGTGTACAGTAATGAGCACAGATGAAACAGACCACAAATGAATTTAGTTTATTTTGTTACTAAAGGATGGGATGGTAATTCTATTATATTCTTTCCTCTTTGATGGATTAAACATGCAAAACGGTTCAACATATAGATGAAATCAGTCGGATTTCTCTTTTATCTTGCTTGCCCTTTAAACGGAGCAATCCACTATGCCTCTTCAGTACTAGCCCCAAATTAAAACGCTGCCAGACTCGCATGTTGCCATTGTGCAGGAAATGGGTCAGCAATCCATTAAGATGCCATTAGATAATCTAATTTAGGGAGCTAATCCATAAACGAAGCACGCTGTATGTCCGGGCTGTGCTTGCAGGGAGTGGAATTAGTGAGGTTTGGGAGCTGGACAGGGTAAGAGGAGGCCATCTTGAAGGTTACCTAAGGAAATGCAGCGATGGAGGTCAGGTTTTTAGTCGTGTCCAGAGCTGCTTTGACTGATATGGAGAGAAAGTTTATCAAAACAGAGGGATTTTAAAGCCTTGCCAGCATCTTGGCAGCTTCATGTTACTGCAGAAGGGAACTGTTTGACAAATTTTAACAACAATATCCAGAATTCCCGTAACATGGCATAAAAAAAATTGCAGTGTGTGCCCAATGCCAACTCATTTTATAAAGTAAAAAGGGAGTAAGAGAAGTAAGAAGTACAAATGTTTTCCTATGGTGGGTCTAACTTTCTTCGAATGGGGCCCTCACTCAGATACCGTTTGTATTTTAAGTTCATACTAATCTGCAAGTCTTAATTAGCACTGATGGGATGATTTCAGCCCCTCCCCTCCCCACTTTGTGATTCAGTCTGATCGGAGAAGTATTCTTTTCAAAAAACTCCAGTCAAGCGCAGCTTTAGGTTATAGGGCACAGATACGGACTGACAGCCATCGATTTTAACAAGATTAAAACCGATCTGCCGCTTTGCTGCACACAAAGGCCCGCAAGTCCGCTTTTGTAGCTGTGTGGTCCCCCTAATGTAAGCCATTACCTGAGAGGAGTTTCATAAGGAAAAACTAAACACGGAGCAATGGAAGGAGGGATAGAGGAAGAAAGAAAGAAAGAAAGAAAGCAAACGGGAAAAAATAGAAAGCTGCAGCCCTTGGCTGCTCTGTGCGCTCTTTGTTCAACAAGGTAGGAAAAACTTAATCCCCCGTTTCCTGTCCGATGATTTTTGGCAGGGTGAAAGAGAGAAGGAGGGAGGGAGGGAGGGAGGGAAGAAAGCAGGAGAGAGAGAGAGAGAGAGAGAGAGAGGATAGCATGAGGACGGATTGGACAGGGAAAAGAAAAGCTGCAAGAGAAGCTTAGCCTTGAGGTTGTTTTTAACTCTTTCCACACTGAAATCTAAAACTTGAGAGATGTTTGTTTTCATTTTGGATACATCTTCTCTTCTCTGTCTTTCTTTCTTTCACTCTTTTTAAAGAGTCTGTCTCTTTTAGGCCATGAGGTGAATTGAATTTGCACCTCCATTGTTTTAAGTAAAAGAGCAGTGACTTGTGATTTGTATAAAATTCAGACTGGTTGACGAGTTGCTTTCATGAGCGCAGACGTTGTTGTCTAATCGTGAAGTTTCACAAAGAATCAAGTCTGTGTTCCACCTCTGCAAACCAGCATCCTCAGACTTTAGCCTTGTGTGTGTTTTGTTTCTCTTCTTCTTGTCATCCATCTTCTCCCTCAGCATTTCTCGTCCACTTTTCTCTTCATTTGTCCTCACTTTCTTTGTCCCGCAGTCATTCTTTCATTCTTTTCCCTGCTCGTCTTCATCTCTTCAGGTTTTAGCTGCTGCTATGCTGCACTTTAGCACGTCGTAAAAACTTTCTTATTGGTGAATCGGACCGTAAATGTGCGACACAGGTATTCTCAGACTTAGCGGGGGTGATGTGAGAGGTGGGAGGGTGTTAGATGAGTGTACACTGGAGGCCTGTGGGGGAGGAAACGGGGGGCTAATTATCTGACATCTACGTAGCACAGCACCCCTTGGGAACAACATGCTGTTTGTTCCCGCTCGCGTTTTCAGTTAGCACCGTTGCTCCCCAGGAACAATCACTGTGTTGTTTTGCCATTAGCGTGAGATGAATAGGGATGGGACAGCTTTGTGTAGGGCCCCCCCACCTCTCCATCCATCCCCCACTTTTTACCCACAACCCACCCTCCTCCTCCACCACCACCACCACCAATCACACTCCCCCCCACATGCTTTTCCATACAGCCGTCAATGCAGAGAGTCACGGCCCTCTCACATGATGTCCTTCACTGGGAATCAAGTGGAATCACCTCAGCTTAGATTAACGAGCCAGTGCTGCTATTTTTCTTTTTGTTTACCCGTCTCTGTCTGAACAAAACAAAAATAAGATCTCGACTCTTGATGACTGTCAGCAGAGCAGTGATGCTGGTCATTAGCGTTCAGTGTTCAGGATAATTGAAAGAAAGAATCTGATTTTGACTGCATGCTGCACAAACAAGTTAATGGCATGTGACTTATCTCTCCGTCTCTCTCTGTCTGTTTTTCCCTCTCCACAGTCCTGGTACCTGGGCGAGCTTAGTTCCATTCCAAGTGTCGAACGGGACTCCGATTCTGCCAACAAATGTCCACCAGAACTACAGCATAAACATCATTGGTGAGCCCCTGGTCCCCGCTGAGACAGGGAACTGAACACACACAGAGGCCGGATGACCCCCCCCCAGGGTGAATGGGTGTGTGGGGGGTGTTGGTGGTGCAGAGCTAGCACTACAGGTGTCCGCAGCCATGGATGAAACCAGCAAAGCAGCACAAGCTGCATAATCGCCCCCAACCCTTCCCTCCCCAACCCCAACCTCTCCCCTTCCATGTCCCTCCCTCCTGCTCCCGTCCCTACCCCACGATGGACCCTGGCCGTGAAGTGAAGACGAGGGTTGGTTCAGTGGGCAGGAAAAAAAAAAAAAAGAAAAAGCTTCAGGTGTGCTGTCTCCTCGCCCAGCCCGGCCCACACATCCACCACCCACCAGTCAGTCGTTGTGTTTGCAGAACTTTTCAATCCATTCAAATACTGTGATGTATAGATGCCTTAATGTTTTATTGCATGACACACTAGTCTCTTAGCGGCAATTCCTACTATTTTTCCATGTTGGGGGAAGATGTAAAATCTTGATTTACACACGCAGACACACACACACACAAGAGAAGAGGTCTACGCATCTACAACCTCTGCCTGGTGGATGGCTCAGAGACTCCAAGCTCTCCAGCTCGGACCTCTTGAAAAGAGGCTTTCCCATGTCAAACGATTCACTGTGTACACCATAGGAACAAAAAAAAAAAAAAAAAATTGTGAATTCAGAGTGTTTCTTCTTCCGTTTGATTTCAGTTTACTGTGATATGACTCTTTGTTCAGAAAATGTGTTGACTTTGTTTATTCTTTACTGCTACTTACTTCAAGAATTAATGTAAACACTTACAATAAGAGTTGAGAACTCTTAATGCGGTTTTCGAAAAACACTAAACGTTAGGCTTGAGATTGGCCCCCTCATTAAAGAATTTGCATCTCCTTTACAAAAGGATTTTGAAAAGACAATACGAAAAATCTCGATAGAGGCAAGTGCAATTGAATTTTTGAAGGGAAGCTATCAGTCTGTCAGCCCTAAGACTCTAAAGGAAGGGGGATAAATATTAAAATGATTTTATGGGTAAAATGTTTTAGAAAACATTTGAATTTGATTTCAGTCACATATCCGTCTCCTCACATGAAAAAAAAACATCAAGCGTGAAAGGCTTTTGAAGGCAAGCACTAAGCTACCTGTGCAGCGCTAAGCAAAACCAGCACTTGTTTTGAGCCCTTCCCATCAGTATGGGGATTTTTTTGTTTTTTTTTTTTTATTTATTTTGGGGGGAAAAAAAATAACTGAACATAAGTAAAGAAATGAGACGCACCTAGTGTGTAAAAATGGCATTTCATTTTTTAAAATGTTCACGATAAGATCAAGAGCATATGCATTTGGCCATCAGCTTCTAAAGCTTATGTTTACAGAAAAAAAAAATGGAATGCAAAGTGTTAATTCATGGAAATGTACAATTCATGCAAATGTACAGTAAGCTTATGTGTAAAGCTACAGTTTGTGCAAGGTTAACTCTGCAGTGGAAGAGGTTGAAAACTGAAATTGCGAATCCAGGTGGTGGCAGATCCCTGAAATCTAGAATTGTGCATGGCATGTTCACAGCCATTGCCTCTCCAGTCCAGACATATTTATACAAGGAAAATCTCTCCAATACTCTTAATTTGCACGATGACATATAGTCCACATTACGTGCCTTGCCTTTGAATATAGAGACATCACTACACTTGTTTTTGCTGCATTTATCATTATAGAAAAAAAAAATAACATTTTTATGATAAGAATTGTTTTGTACTCTGAATGAAATTGTTGATTTTTAACTTCATGTACTACTCTATCTCACAGTTACATTGCATATCAAGGCTGTGTATAGTTGCCGTTTTAAAGTTTGTAATCAACCAGCATTTTTTTTTTTTTTCAGTATTTTGGTGGTTTTTCAGATAACCTGTCATCTTTTGTTTTCCTTATTTTTCAATGCTCATTTTGTTCATCTTCCAGTTACTATTGTGGAGGGTGGAATTCAGAATTATGAAAATTATGCAATACCAAGTTTTGCCTATGTAGGTAGTGCTTATAGATGCGTCAATTATTAGAGGCTAGTTTGGAGATAGACAATATTGTAATGCATTTATTTTGTTGATATCGTTGTTTGTCGTTGTTGTTGTTGATGATGTTGTTGTTGTTGTGGGTGTTTTCCTTTTTTATTGACCAAAGTGGGGACTGCTTTCTATGCAGTGTATGACAAGGTCTTTTTTGTTTTGTTTTTTTTTGTTAGTTTTTTCTTGCTCTAGCTTATAGGCCTACCGAATGACGGTGAGACAAGTTCCAGTGTATTTTGAATTCGGGAGTTTAGGGGGAGGGGTGGTATTTTTCTAGAAGTTAAAAAAAAATGCACCCTTGGTCTTTCTACGGCTGCAAAGTCACTGATTGGTCTACTGTGACTCTTACTTTCAACTTTCCACTTGGGGTGCTAGCATGTGACCTTGAAGGAGCTCATTTTTCACAGGAGAGACGGCTTGACTTGAGTATGACAATCATTTTAAGAAATCATTTTGCGTAGAATCCCAACCCTTTTCGTAGATCCCTTAAAGCCGCAACTGAGGGCGGACACCGTCGCGTGCTTTTGTCGAATCCTACGCCGGACTATTCCAGACGTCACCGAATGCAATTCCCAAGTAGATGCCTTAAACACATCAGTGAAGTGGCCTGTGACCTGCGCAACAATCACACACCGACTAATGCTCGTGAGACCTGTCCAAATCAGTTCCAGACAGGCTCAAGCAAGCCTTTAGAAAGTATTTTATAAGTAGATTTGTATACATGTAAATATGATATGCACATATGTCAATTCCTGAGATACTCCCCCAGCAGAGAGCCCCATAGAGTATGTTGAAGTAAATATTAGATCACAGGAGCATGGTGTTTTCTTACTTCATGTCCAGTGGTCCAGTAGAGGCTTAAATAGAATCCACTAGGAGAAAAAATATAGCACTTAAATAGCACATAGGCAATCGTCTTCTTCCCCATACAGTGTTTTGACCCTAGTCTCAAACTAAATCTCTCAGGCGTATTACAGGGCATTATTTATATCAATCATTATCTTATCATTTTTAATGTATAAAATAAATAAATAAAGACTTTCCTCACACAGAGAGACAGAGAGAGAGCAGCGCCTCCGATGCTACTACGACACCTTTTGCACTCTTTCCTTACAATCGTGAAAGAAATGCCCCCCCCCCCCCCCACCCCGGAGAGACGGTACTAATGAGAGCTGTCTCCGACGTCAGCAGAGGGCTAAGGAGCAGAAAACGTTTTTTTTTTTGAAAAATAATAAATCCTCAAGTCAAGCTTAATCTCTCCATCTTCACCCAGATTTCTTATGCAGGAAAAAAAAAACAATTGAAAAAGTCACCCCGTTCTATGTGCACTGTTCTGTCCTTTTTCTTTTTTTTTTTGTTCTTGTTGTTTTATTCTTTTTTTCTTTTAAAAGAAAAACTATAAGTGCTTTGCAGCCTTTGGCCATTGGAAACCCCACTGAAGTGCATTGTCCCCAAGTGTGTTTGTGAGTGTGTGTGTGTGTGTGTGTGTGTGTGTGTGTGTGTGTGTGTGTGTGTGTATGCGTGAGTGTGTGAGACAGAAAAATGTGTCAGGGTCACTGTGCTGTTGGTGTTTATTTGAATAGGAGACTGTACATAAAGGTAAATATCCTGATTGCGTCGATAGCAGTAGTCTGTGGGGTTGAACTCTGCTTTGGCAGCTTGAGTGTTTGTTTGTATGTGTGTGCGTGTGTGTGTGAATTTGTGATCGAGTGCCTCTGACACTACACAGTAAGAGAAGATGAGGGTCTTTCTATCGTAAAAAAAAAAAAAAAGCCTGCCATAGGACAGGAGTATGTACACTGTAAACTTTGTCGAGAGTTCTTCTCTGAAGCCCTTATTTGTAAATCTTCAATTCTGGGGAAAGTGAGTCAGTTCCATTTTAGGAAAAAACAAATTTAATTTGGGTTTTGTTTATTTGTTTCGGAAGCTGGATTTGAGTTAGAACTCTCCAGATTTCCCCGATCAGTAGAATCTAAAGTGTTTTCATCAGTTGTTGTATTCCTGTATGTAAAGTCACACAAGAAAGGGGGGAAATGTTCTATACAGATCCATAAATATAAAAACAACAACAATGAAGGCTTTTTTTATTATTAATATTATTATTTCTGAACTTGGTTAGTGCTTAGATATTTCCATTTGGGAAACACTTCATGACTATTTGAATTGTTGTTCTTTCATTAGTGTGGCCATAGCGAGTGGGATGTGATTTATCTCCTTTTTTTTTTTTTTAATTTTGAAAATGGGTGTGAATTCTTGTCCAACAAGATCATGGTGTGAGTGTGTTTCTTGTAGCAGCTGGGAGGTGATGTCACTTAACCAGCAGAAAAGGCCCCAGATTGCACCTGACCCTAAGCGAGAAGCAGGGTAAAATCTGCAGTGACAAACGTCCTCGATTTATCTATCAGATTGTTTCTCTCTCTCCTTTTTCTTTCTTTATTGTCTTTCTTTCTTTTTTTCTTTTTTTTTTTTTTGTTGTTTGGTTCTTTTCAGAGGAAATGTTGCAAGACGAATGGTGCTACATCTCGCCATATTTCCGATTCGGCTGGCCAGCGTTGAGCCATCTATTTTGTTCTTCTTGGACTTAAAAGAAATCTCTTTAAAGATCAGTCAAAGCATCAAGGCATCACTCATTTTGCACTTTCCACATGCTGTCTATGCCTGATGTAAAATAGGAAACCCTCAGTTGGCGCTACAAACAAACATTGCTTTGCAGGTGCTTCTGAATTGGGTACTGTACCTTCCAGCTGATAATAGGTAGTGTATTTGGGCATGGTTACGTGTTTCTATTGCTACGCAGGGTGTGAATGTAGCCTGTCAAAAAGCTCTTGAAACTTTATTAAATCTGAATCAGTATTCCACCCATCAGCAGCTTCAAGAGCCTCATGTAAAGGCTGATTTAGACACTCACAACGACCTTATTTTAGAAAGTATTATGTCACTGATCACTACGATCACGGAGAAACAGGACAACTTTATGCAAGGAGGACCCGTGGCACGCATGCAATATGTGTGATTTTCTCGTTTAACGGAATGTCACACATTCTGTAGGGACTGAGAGGAAACATTAAAACTTCATTTTCATCCTACATGAGCAATACACACCTTCCATACTCTGGCTAGCTGCTAGTCACTTGGCATCAGGTTGTTATAAAACATGAAAACCAGCATTTTTACAGGATGTAACATTCACCAAAAGAAGACAAAAAGATAGCAATGCAGTGCCTGTTCAAAGCAGTCCAAGTGTCTGTTGTATATAATTGTAAAATGTGATAGACTTACTTTCATATGTGACGAGAAAAAAAAAAAAAAACTACAAAAAAAAAAACAGCATCACACAGAACAGAATGTGGCAAACTCATCTGGAAATATGCTCTTTATTACTTCTTTGATGTTTTTGGAGCTTTTTTTTTGTGATTTATTCATTTCCTAATTATGTCAGCACACAATGCCCACATCAAGCTTGTTCAGATTTTGAGAGGAAAGGTTTGAGGTTCATTCTTCTTCTCTTTTTTTTTTCTTTTTTCCTGGGAGGGGGAGTGGGGCGGGGGGGATCAGTGCTACATTATGCGCAGTGAAAGGATGAAATAATGTCTTTTCTTAAAATTAGTCACCAGTTTTCTCTGCAGGGCTGATTTTTTTTTTCTTTTTCTTTTTTTTAATGGGTCTTGTGGCACTTTTACTTCCCTCTGCGCACACATTTATACTTTATGAATCATGTTGGAATTAATATGTAACGAACAACAACAACAACACCAACAAAACAATATGTAAACAGTCTCCAGTAGTGATCGTAGTTACACTGCAAACGTGTGCAAAGGTCTATGTATGTATCTGAATGTACGTTTTAGAGGACTTTTGGAAACCTTTTTTTTTTTGTTGTTTTTTATCTTTTCATTTACAGTTTAGGAGTCACAGGTGTCCATTGTGAACTGTATAGCGAAGGCCTTGATATCCCTTCTTTTATTGATTTTAGAAACGCCAAGCGTTAGGCGATGCCTTCAAGCTGGTTACATTTGGTGCAGGGGCTAAAATTGCCACAAGATTAAAATCAGTGTAAATAAAGGCTCAACTTTTTGTGATTGTTTCTGTTATATCCAGCCTATACTGCTAGCAGCTGTTTTTACTGCAGTCAATTACTGGAAGTGGATATATTTCCTATGCAAAACTGTTTAAACAATAAAATGAGCTATGCTACAAAAAGGACTTTAATGTTATGACTTGTTCTTGCGTAGATTTTTTGAAATGTTTGACTTTGAATGATTGCAATTTGAGAGCTAAATATAAAAGTTAAAGTTTAAGGTCTTAAATCAGAATTAGTCAGTTTGTTAACTGATGCACAGGTACGTTGCCACATCGGACTGGTTTCTTTATTGAAGCCAGTTGACTGGGAATTGCAGGGAAATACAAAATTTAGGATAATGTAGGAATATGAAAATTATTTAGGTATCAAAGGAAGGGTTGTGTATTTTCTTTTTTTGTCTGAGGGAGAAGTGTTTGAATTTTTTGAGAGACAGAGCGGGTCCTTTAACTTCTCATCCCAGATTTTTCCCTCGTGACATTCATTGTTGAAAATTGAAAAAAAAAAAAAGCAGTAAAGCATAAAACAGTTACACCACAAAGATGGTTTTCAATGTGATACTTGTCGGCTTCGCTCTTTGGAAGCTGACTGGAAAAAGACATTGTTAAGGCACACGACCGTGCAAATCGAGCATCATGTACTTGATTTGACAGTCAGACATCTAATCAGGCTATAGCATCATCTGACATAATTCATTTATATTTTTATTCAGTGGAATGCAGGGGTGGTTGGGGTGAGTACTGTGGTTCTCAATGCTCACAAAACAGCTGCCTGTGATTGTGCAACTCATTCTGTGGCTATGATAAGATCACTTTCATTCAAAAAAAAAGAGCTTGGATATAAAAAGTCATTGTTTTGTTATGTTTCCTATAAATACATTATTCTGACACATTTTTTTCTATATAAGGGAAGGGGCCTCAGAAAAATGTAACAATGCTACCGAGGGTGTTGATTTTATTTATTTATCTTGAAGTGATATCTGAAGTGATATACAAGACTGAACTCACAATGATTTACACTGATGACTGAAACTGATTCTGTATCACGGTGCAAAGTAACTGTTGCAACATTCAGAATCACCTCGCTCAGGAGAGTCTCTGAAACCAGACTGGAAGAGGACAACAAAGTCAGTAAGTGCTGCAGGGGTGGAATAAGGACACAGTCAGATCAGAGGAAAGACAACTATTTGACTTTAAGTATTAAACTAATTGGATTTCATTGATTCTCAGAAGTGTGTCTGTGACAGTTTGCCCTGAAAGCAAACATCAGTTTTCATGTCCTGGAGCAATCCCATGACCCCACATACCCGTCCTCCATTGTGGTATTACTCCAGCTAATCTACTGTAATACCCCAATCCCTGAGGAATGGGAGACAGACTACAGTGTTTGGACCACGGCAGAATCAGTCTGCTGGGACCTCGGAGGGTCATGCGAGGTAACATCCATTTGGGTCACTGTGTCAAGTACATGAAGCTCTGATCTAGTAAGCCTTTCTAATGGGATTGAGGACATCGAAGGAGGCAAAAGTCAGGCTAAAGCGCCAATTAAGTCTCATTATGGACCTGTGTGATGGGCTCAGGGCTCAGCTGGACACTCGGTGACAACAACGGGCGCCGTCAGCGGTGCCCACAAGACCAGGTGCCCTGTCCACAGCAGGGGGGCCCTCCTAATGGCCAGTTGAGGCACTGCATGCTGCACACACACAGAAAAGCCCACCTGGCCTCAGGCACAAACCAGAGTTCATTTGGCTATCATTAAAGAGGACCAACAATGTGGCACGCTGATATAAAATTACCCGATCTATAATGGTAATCATTATGCCATTTATCAAAATTGGCCAGTTGAGTCAACATCTGGCTTCAATAGGGGGCTCTAGTCGGTGAGGGTCTTGGCAGCGTCTTGTACCCTACATATTTTCCACTCTCTTTTATCAAGGCCTGCTGTCAGTGATTTGACGAAGCTAAATAGATGATGATTTGGCCCTATTATGTTTCGCAGGGCTCAAGCAAAGGGGATTTGTTGATTGCCTTTGTGTTTGTCCATTTTTTTTCCCTTCCTTCTCCTACCCGTATGGATCCTGGAGAGGTAACGGCGCCTTGTGGTTCTCTGACGTGCGTCTGACTGTGTACCAAAGAGGGGATGGAGAGGGGGGTAAAGCACAGCGAGTACTCTCACACAAACCTGTGACTGCAGAGGCTGGAATGGGCTGTTGGACGCGAGCCAACGCCGGCACAAAGAACTCTGTCACATCCCCAAGTTTTATGGGAGGAATATAATATTCATCTTGTATGCTGTTGGAATCAGGTGATGAATTAATCTGATCCTTTCGTCTTCTGGCATCAAAGTAGGAGTGTAGTGCACTTTATCTAACAGGAAGTCGTTAAGGCAGAATTTGTGCAGTTTTTTCAGTGGTTTATGGCTGAGGATATGATTCAGAGTGCATTCAGACCACTTCCCTTTTTTTTTCCACATTTGGTTGTGGTGCAGCCTTATGCTAAAATAATTTAAATTCTATTTTTCCATCATCAATCAAGTCAGGCTAGTTTTATTTATATCGCACCAAATTATGACAGAAATTATCATTATTAATAATTATCATTATCAGGGCACTTTTCATGTAGAGCAAGTCCTGTTCTCTTTACAATATTATTTACAGAGACCCAACAGAGAGCCTATGTGCAAACACTTGACAACAGTGACAAGGAAGAACTCCCTTTTAACAGGTAGAAAGCTGGGCTCAGGGTGGGCAGCAGACTAAAATGGAAAAAGTGAAATATCAGCTTGACATAAGGATTCAGACCCTTTTGCTATGACACTTGAAATTTAGCTCAGGTACCTCCCATTTCTCTTGAGATGTTTCTACACCTTGACTGGGGTCCACCTGTGGTCAATTCAGTTGATTGGACATGATTTGGAAAGGCACACACCTGTCTATACAAGAGCTCACTGCTAATGCTGCACATCAGAACAGAGGCCAAGCTGTGAAGTGGATCTGTAGAGCTCAGAGATAGGACTGTGTAGAGGCACAGGTTTGTGGATGGCTACAAAAAAAAGATTTTATGCTCCACTGAAGGTTCACTTCAATTCAAGAAGTTTGGAACAACAAGGACTTTTCCCAGAGCTGGTTGTGGAGTCCAGTCAGGGTTGAAAGAAATCTCTGGAGAGACCTGAGAACGTGACAGAGACTGAGAGGATTTTAGAAGAATGGCAGAAAATCCCCAAATCCAGGTGTGCAAGTCAAAGTCAGTGTGCTATTTCATTTTTTCTCTTTTAATAAATATGCAGTAATTTCTAAATGTGATTTTGCTTTGTCATTATGAGGCAGCGAGTGTAGACTGATGAGGGAAAATCTGAAACGATTTTAGCAGAAAGCTGCAACATAAAATCTGAAAGGGTCTGAATACTTTCTGAACGCTCTCTATATTGTTAGTGTTGGGTGTGCACAATGTAGAGCTCATTAATTCAGAAAAATATACATTATATTTAATAAGGCAGAAAAAAATCTTCATCATATTTCTGGCTTTGAAAAATAAGCTGGGAAAATAAACCAGGGCTTCCTGGAAAGGCATAGTTCGTCATTTATTTGCTTTCTTGCCGAGAGTTTAAGGAGAAGTTACACTCATATCTGTCCCTGAAATAGAAAGTTACAACCAGGAGACATTTGCTCAGCTTAGCATAAAGATCAGGTTCTGTCCATTGGAAACAAACTCAACCTACCAGCTCCTCTGAAGATCACTAATCAACACATTATGTCTCCTTTGTTAAATCCATAGAAAAATTCTGAAGTTTAAGGAGAAGCAATTTGTGGTAGCTTTGGCTTTGTCCCTCTGTTACTAGTCTTTATGCTGAGCTAATCAGCTGCTGATTGTAGCTTCATATTTAACATACAGACATGAGAGTGGCATCGATCCTCAAATTCCTGGCAAGAAAGTGAATACCTGTTTCCCAAAACGTCAAAGTGTTTCTTTAATTTGTGAATGACAGTAATGATAGTACTGTGCTTTACTAAAAATGTATTTGCAAATTTCTAACGGCCAAGAAATTTCTTTCGAACTTTAGCCCTCCTGAAGGGACACACACAAGATCTCAGACAACAGTCTGCGTCTGTTTGCAAAAATGTTGTTGAAGAGAGCTTGGGGAATAAAAGAGGGCTGTCTGAAAACGCACTAGTCTTAAACAGTACTCTCAGCTCTGTGTATTCCCACACAAATTTGCATAAATTTCATAGTCATGGACTGTGGCTGGAGCGTGTTATTAGTCTATCTTTACGTGGTAGAACAGGCCGATCACACTGAGGGTTGTTGTTATCTCATTGAAAGCACCCTGGTATTACACCCAGCGGATTGAGAGTGGGTCTTAAGATCGTGGGATTTGTTCACATATTAAAGCATGTCTGTTTGGATGCGCAGAAAAGAAACAGGTGTTCAGTGTGTGTGTGTGTTTGTGTGAGAGAGCGAGAGCGAACTCATGTGTGCGTCTTTGTGTTTTCCTTGTGATGTTTGTTCGAAAGCATGCACGCACATAGGATGCAAACACAGCGTCCGTGTGTGCATGTGCTTACGTGTGTGTGTGTGTGTTTGTGTGTGTGTGTGTATGACTTGACAGAGGGGGTGCTTTATTGAAAAGTACTCCTCTCCTCCCCTGTTCAACATGCTGGATTAGCACCAGCAGTTTCCCATGGAGCCGTCCCTCCCAGCCCCCTGCCCATTTGCATAAGGCGCAGACAGGCGGAGATGTGACAAACAAACCTGGCACACACAGCGCCGGCTGCCTCCTTTACATGAACTCTTTCCCTCTTTCTCACATGACAAGAAAGGGACGCGACGTAGAGCTCAAGCAAACCCACCTGCGTACACTTTTCACCATAAATGACCTGTTTCCTGAGTCCAAGCTGTACGGTATAAATAAATTTAAAGGCAGCGCCAGACTGGGGTTTGAGGCCTGTATTCCTCTTGGTGATCATAGTGATTCACAAGTAAAGGAATGCAAAGGGCTGAAGGAGGTGAGAAGGGCTTTCATTGCTCTGTCATTTGGACAAAACTCCCCTGAATCAAAGTATCCTCCCCCTCGTTTTTCTCTTCCTCCAAGATGGTAATGTTCACCTTAAAACATCTTTACTGTACTGTAGCTACATAACACAGCTCTCTGCACTGCTGTCCGGCCGCCAAGTTCCTATCAAGCCCCTGATTTATGGCGCTTGATGCATTCCTTGGCCCTGGCGAGGAGGCAGTTTAGCTGAAATATGAGAAGAGATGCAGAGAACACACTCAAAGTGGGTTTCAGTTTAGCCTGTCTGTGCACTGCAAAGCTGGTGCAGCCTTAAAATGTGTGTCTGTGCAAAACCTGAGAGACAACCTGGGGGATTTTTTGTTGTTGTTGTTGATCTTTAGATGGCAAAATATTTTCACAATGTTCTGTTCGCCTCATCAGCATATCCTGTCGGGTGATGACAATAAAGAACCGTAACCCAGCTGTCATGATACCCACAAAACCCTCTTTTGTTGGTTGTGACATGAAGCTTTTACCCTCCTAAATTACATCTGGATTAAAAACTACAACTTTTTCCTTTTTCCTGTCCACTTACATGTAGAAAATTGCATGCAGGTGTATGTAGGAAGAGAGACCAACACCTTTTCAGTTGTGTTTTTGTTGTTAATGGCTTTCTTGCTTCTCCAGTAAGGACCTGTAATCAATCAGAGAGGTTTTAAGTAGCTGTTTGTCTTCATTTGGGTCTTAATGTAAAATTGCGGATAAACTAAAATCAGATAAGCAGGAGCAGACATTTCTGAAAAAGGAAAAGTCAGTATATGAAGCGTTCACTGTGCACCTGCATTGCTTTGTCTGCTCCCAAGTTACAACAGCGTGATTACATGCTTTATTAAGTGCTGAAGTGCTCTCCCTGAGTAAAAGCAGATGTCACCACAAGGTCTGTCACTGAGTCTGGATCCGGGTGCCTGTGGTCAGTGTCTCAGCCTGCGTGTAGCTCCCTGTGGTTTTGTTTTTTCTTTAAATTGCTGTATGACTTTATTTCCCTTAACATACACAATATCAGTGAACAGTGGGCTAGAAATTAAAAGACTTCAAACAGATGTTCTCCACTGAAAAATAATGACTTCTGACATGAAAGTTTTCATTTTTGTATCACAGAACTTCACACACACACACAAAAGAGACAGAATGGGAAGTTGCACAAGCATGAATGTAAGATGTTTGCTGGTTTGTCGCTTTTTGTTGCTTGTTGTTTTCTTGATATTGTGGACAGGTAATGGTCTTTGTTTGTCCTCAAGTTGACCGTCTTCCTGTGTAACACCTGTCGTAGTCAGTGTAGCTCCTGGTCAGGTGGCTGTTGTCCTTATCCTAAAGAAGGCTGTTTGAATTTTACACATTTAGGGGTGAAAGGAGACACTTCCTCGATCAACAGATGCACACAGAGGGCCAGGGCGGGGCCTACATGCTAGATGGTGCTAAGAGGTTCTGGGGCACAGACAGCATTAACCTGTCACAAGTGTTTTCAGTCATGTGTTTTTGGCTGAACTGGAATAATTTAGGGTTTTCCTTCTTTAGACAAATGATACAGGCAACATGTGAGGGGAAAAGAAAAGGCTTAATTTGCTACTTGAAAAAGAAGTTTGGCATCTGAGACAGAGTTAAAGGGGAGAGAGCGGAGGAACCCTGTCCACCCTCATGCAAATCACTGCACTGTGCATTATCACATTACATATCACATCGGATCGCATCACATTAAATCCGATCAAGCCGTGTTGTGATGGATCACACTCTCTGTTATCACAGGGCTTAGGCAAACAAAGTGTTTTTAAGACATTTTTAACTACAGCATGATATTCTCATTGTTAACACAACTTTAGAGTCAATAACTACTCACCAAAATTCTGAACAAATCTCAGTTGTAACACACACTTTTGAAAATGAATCTCTTAATTTTACATGATATTATTCCAACAGCAGATATTGTGTGGAGGCTACTGGAATATTTTACATAAATTCTTGAAATGAATTCCTCCCCTTTAATCTGACTCATCCCATATGTGCTCGCTGTGTTTCCCAACACTGGGAGGGAACAATGTTTAGGCTTTACCTACCATAGTATTAATTAATCATTGCACATCTGTAAGTGTGTATGCCCATTTTGGTGCCTGTTGTGTTGGTTGACTCGTGTGTGTGTGTGTGTGTGTGCGTGTGTTACAATGGTGCTGTGGCACTTTGGCACCTGCACTACATTATAAACCTAAAGGCTTGGATAATAAGCTGCAGGTGCACTCCTGGCAAACAGAGGGGAGATGCAGGGGGTGGCAGTGCTGGAGTCTTTGTGTGTGTGTATTTGGAGGGGGGTCACCTGCTGTTGCCGGTTGGCACTCTACATTAGCGAGTATATGATGTCAGTCTGGACCCTATACCTCGCTGTGTACAGCACGTCCACCACACTTTTTGAGCAGCGGACACGAGGCTTCTTCCAGGAAACTGGCAACAAAGAAACCAACTCTTTTGTCCATCATTCCCACCCGTCTGCGGCACTGTCAATAATTATTGACGTTAATTGCCATGATGATTAGGGTAATTTCTTTATAGCTGTGTTGGCAGGTATGCAAAGTAAAGATGGGCTGATGGAACAGACCACAGGAGGGGCTTCTCTCATTGACAGCACAGAGTTGAAGTGACAGCCAATAAGGAGGCAATCTACTTCATGAAAATCTAATTATGTGATGAATGGTGCAACGTATAGACTCTGGCACAGTAATATTGCACTCCCACCTGTGAAAATACGAGCTGGAATAATTGTTTATGTTGGGGGAAGGCTACTTTATTTTATGTAATGCAAGCAGTGCTGTGTTAGTATCCTAAGTACGGTATTCATAAACATCTGCCTCATGTAAGCCCCCTATACATACCCACATACTGCCATAAGTTACTGCTGCTGTGTACAGATCCTGCAAGGATGTCATTCCTGCAGCATGTTTCAGTTAACGTGTAAAGAGTGTCAACATACTTTCCAGTGTGTGAGACTGAAAAGAAAAAAAAAAAATTAAAAGGCACCAAGCTCGAAAAGAAAGTTGCAGACATTGCAAAATCTTTGCAGAAGATTGATGAGTGAAATTCACATCATTATAACTTTTGAATCCCTCACCTGCTTAACATTTACTGTACTTTCTGCTGAAGCACTGTTATACTCTCTGTTAATGTCTTCCAGACTTCATCTTGGCTGAAGCACATCATTGTGACTGAGTGAGAATTCTCCACCGAAGCTCGAAACTGCACCCAACTTCTGCTGAGAAACGTTTGTGTGTTTGAGGTAAGACTGATACTTTGTGAGTTGCGCTGGTTTTATACCTTTCTAAAGTCTTTTTACCTTCAAGATTAAGGCATTATCTCCCAGGGTTTCAATCATACACAGGGTCCCCCAACAGTTCTCTGCACAGAATTTTAGTTTTAAAATGTATTAACGCTGCAACTGTTAGTGACTTAACATTAACAAAGACGATCATCCCACCTGAAACAGGCTGTCTGGTTGTGAGGCGTATCAAAATGACAAATTTGAAATCCTTGGTTTAGAAGTAAGGTAGCGCGACAGCATACAACATATGGCATTGCGTGTTCAAACCTGGCAACAGGCAGTGGATTAGCAATGAAGATTTCCTCTAAATGAAACAAAACCCCTCAAAAAAGGACCATCATTAAAAGGGCTGCAAGTGTAACCTTCACTTTCATGTGCCCAGGGGAGCGAACAAGACAAGAGAGGGAGACTTTTTTTGATTCTTTCAGCTGCATTTGGAGAGAGACTGAACATGCACTGAGCTCTCGGATCTTCTCATCCACACTTTCCCATATGGCATATGGATCTGGGTGCGGATCGAAGGATGAGACAACAACAAAAAAAAAAAAAGAAGTCCCATATGCGTGTCTGTTTTCTTCATTAGCTCCCAGCCAAACAGAAGTACCTCCTCAGCAGCTTGATTGAAATTAATGTTGTTAAAAATGTCAAGACGGACGCAGCTCATTTACACAAGGACTTGACATCACAAGCATAAATGTTCACAGAGATTTTGACATTTGAGAAAAGGCTTAAATTTATGAGATGTATGTGATTTTTAGTTTAGTTTAGTTGAAAGATTCACCTCAACATACCTTCTATCTTACACGGCTGCTGGTAAAATATGAAGGAGGACGTGTTTAGACCAGTCCAACAACATGGCTTCCAGTCATACTGGAGGTGAGCTCCGTGCAGAGCTAACCTGACATGACCTTGAGAATTTTACTGCAAGATGCAGCTTGGAACAGTTTATTCCTGGCATTTATATCTATTTTGAACAGAATTCATTTAGACATTTCCAATTTCTTATTGCACAAACTTAAACCTGCATTCATTGATATTCTCGGCACAGAACAATTAGCTATGAATGCAACAGTGACGTATTATTACTGTATAAAGTTGATGTGTCAAACATGTCGGCAGTTAGCATTCACTTGAGTTGTATTTGTGTCCACCTGATGACTCTAAGTCCAATAGTCACTCTCCATGTAGCCCAGTTTGAGTGATTTATACATTTCACATACTCATTTGATCCGTTGGTTATGTAAAATTACTGCTTAGACCAGCTTTAAGGTAGATTTCCAGGACATTTAGCCTTTTAAAATGTAATTCTGCCATGAAAGATTCTCTGGATTTTAGGGAATAAACGCTCAGCTGTGGTTTGTGCGTTAAGGATTGTGTGTATTTCCAAGCCATCTATTTAAGTTCAATCCATTAAAGCCATAGCTCTGCTCCCACCGCAGTGAACCCTCCCTCTGCTACTGAGTCTAGACAAAGTACCCATTGTACCACTGCCCTTATTCTTCCTGCAGCACCACCAACACCCCTTAAGAATTTCCCTATGCCCACCCCTTTGAAACTAAACTTAAATTTAGTCATATAAATCCACATTTAAATTTGAGAATATGTATATTTTTGATTAATTGTGCATAATGAGCTGCCAAAACCCCACTTATCTGAGTCATAAAATAGTGCCTGACCTCATTATCTGGATAAAGCACTTAAAAGTTACCTGTAGTTTTAATGCATTGCACTTTCCAATCAATGTGTCCAGTCCTGTGACTCCTTCGACTTTCAGTTGATGAAGTTTCTGTAGATGATGCTTTTTTTTTTTTTTTTTTTTGTCCAGCTATTTTTAGACTTTTTAGACTCTCACTTGATATTGAAAATCAGGTGCTGGGATGAGATGCTGTCTGTCATCATGTGGGCATCTTTCTTTACAAACGTTTCTGAAGTAGCCCCTTCACTTGCACTACAGGAAATTCCAGCATCCTAAACCCATCCACTTCTGACAGCCTTTCTCTGTGCTGAAAAGCACATGCGCAGTGTTTCTTATCACACAGACAGTGTCAATTTGCACATGGCCTCCCTTTGACACTTTTTGCACACGTCCCTAGCGGGATGGGGTGAAATCTGCTGTTACCTTGAAGAAGGTGTTGACACTGGGCCCAGCACCAATGAATTGCACCGTTGCCTCAATTAGCTGCTCAGGATCTAATGTCAGAGCCATGAGGACAAGGGGGTGATGTGATACCCTGCAGTTGAGGCTCTGCCGCTTACCTGACGGTCCCTTCGTGTGTCTTAGCATATCATATGCTTCAGCATGCTAATACATACAAGCTCCCAGCTCTTTTTACATGGATTCGGCAGAAACACGGCTACGGGGGCCTCTGCAGGTTCCTCTTTGCGCTGGGCAAGCACCTCTCTAACCAGGGCCAGGCCTGACAGGGAATAAGTTACAACTGATTTGATGTCAGATATTCTCTGGAAACTAGTAGTTGCCAGCAGGATTATGGTTAAGGAGCATTCTGGTGCTAGGTCTGCACTAAGGGGCATCTTGTAACTCAGAGGAAGTACTGCCGGCAGAAGGGGGTGAATGTACCTCCCTGTTACCCCCTAGCCACCCTCTTCCAACTGCCATCTGATGTGAGGTAACATGTGAGGGCGAGCTTCCATCTGTCCACGGTATACGCTAGCAGAAGGTGCAGCTAATGAGGCTTGATTTGCTGCTGCACCTGCCTCCAATCTGGGGGGTGATGGTAGTGGTGGTGGTGGTTGTCTGTGAGGTTGTGTGTGTGTGTGTGTGTGTGTGTGTGTGTGTGTGTGTGTGTGTGTGTGTGTGTGTGTGTGTGTGTGTGTGTGTGTGTGTGTGTGTGTGTACTGGGGATGCTCTATCTCACCAGCCTCTCCTCCTCCTCCTCCTCCTCCACCCGCCTCCTCTCCCCCTCAAGGTGTAATCATTGGTTAGCTTGTATGGGAGCGCCTGCAGGTTGATGGACCCTGGGAATTCATTAGGAAGTAGGTGAGGCCTTGGGTTGAAAGGGCCTTTTGACCTGCCTCCAAACACCCTCACATTACAAAGAAGAGGACGATTCAAAGGGAGAGGGAAGTCAGCCAACTTGTCGATCCATCTTTACTGTTAGCACGATAGCATGTCTTTTGTTAAAAGAGAAGATTCTGGTGCTCATGTGGTGGAGTCGGCATCTATTTTTGCAATTCCTTGTGAAAATCAGACTTACTCAGAAGCCATGTGAGTAACAGTTGTTGAGGTTTATGAAATGCAACCAAAACAAGATCTTCTTTAGTAGTTGTAGATGAGGTTGTTTTCCTCCAGATGGTGTGAGGGGGAGGTGTTATGTCCACATGTTAAATGCAGCATGTTTATCCCCCTTCTCTGTTCCCTGTCACAGATACCATTTGACACAAGAGCTCTTCAGAGGCCGGTTATTCCAGGCCATTGAATCCAGATCAAAACCAGCCCTGTGTTTTTGTGACTCAGTGTTCAGCTCCCCTTTTCTTCACAATCAGTCCCTCACTGCTTCTGGAACTGAGATGGGAGGCAAATCCTCGCCATGGCTCTGCATTATAAGCCACAAATATGTCCAGGTCTTTTGAGTCGCTGCCAGGCTTGAACAGAACATGACATCCTAACAGAGTGATTTCGGTTCTTAAATTTTTATGACAATATTTTTGGTCATTCCTGTGAAATGTTGTATTTAAAAATAGAGGAGCAGTTACAGAAAATTTTGGACTATGTGAAAAAAAAAAAGAAAGAAAGAACTCAGTGCCTCAAGGCAGGACTTGTAACTGGTAGTGAACCCATCGTTGGGAAACTTTCTTTGCAAGCTGCGTGAATAATCCACAGGGTGATGTCATTGCCGACAAAAGCCATGTGCCACTCTAGATTATTTTCAAATTAGCTGCTCCATTCAGAATGGACTTCTACATGTGGTGGCCCAAATTAGAGCTTGCATATTAACGAGTGACCTGGACAGACTGGTAATACTTAACATGCTCACATTTGATTTAGAGCATGTTGTTAATGTTGAGCTGGATGGCCTTCCGTCTTTGTATTATAATCAAACTCCATGGCACTCGGGTTAATTTTGGTAGATTCAGCGGATGATAACTTGATTTTTATCAGGTCTCCTATCAGCATGCTGCAGAGCCACTCACCGTTCTGTATGTTTGACCATGTTATTCATCAGCATCTGGAAGGAAAATCATATCCTTGATTTGCATTCTAGCCCCTCCACTTTATGCTACACCTCATGATTTCATGAATACTTTATGGCTTCAGTTTGTCCAAATGGCTCACATTTCAGATTAGTTGGACATATTACAGTATCTGAACTGACAGGAAAATGATACAATATATACTAAGAGTCTATAAATAACGTGAGCGACTCGTAGCCCTGCAGCCGCTCCATAAGTTGCATTTTAATCTCTCATAGTCTCCTTTTTGGATTTTTTATTTAAAAAGATGTCAAATCGGAGAGCTTTTATAAATCAGGGCTTCGTCACCAAATGAATCAAACACTGAGAGATAAATCCAAGGCCTGTGTTGAAATTATGAGGCAGCTCCATGGGAAAAGAGTTTATGCTGCGAATCTGAGAATGCTGATCATCCCATCGGGCTCATTTGTTTACTTTCAAATTCCCTCTTTTGTGGGTTTGGAGTTGGAGCAATGTTTGTGCTTGCTTTGGCCAAGGGGGAAATCACTTGAGATGTGATTAAGAAAATGGATACTGCCCTCTTCTGGCAGATGCAATAATCGCTTCCCTGTGAATCCATAACAATTACACAATTACTAGATTAATCAGAGCAATACAAAACAAAAACAAAAGCTCCTCGAAACCAAAACTTTCACCGGTGCTACAAGTATAGATATACACAGAAAATGGACTTTTCCTTTTCTTCTATCTGTACTGTTTTCCCCAAATCTATCATTTTCATTGAACAAATAGGTGAATGTTTTTGTGTGTGTGTGTGTGTGTGTGTGTGTGTGTGTGTGTGTGTGTGTGTGTGTGTGTGTGTGTGTGTGTGTGTGTGCATGTGAGAGGCTACCTAGCTGCAGCATGTGAGAGGAGGGAGCTAATTCCACTCTATATTCTGAAATAGATGCAAAATTAACAATTGTTAGCCGGTTTACCAGGCAGGCCGCCTTCCTCTAACCAGGTAATTGTCCAAAGCTTTTAATGACCGCTGCAAATCATTCATTAAAGTGATGTATAAATCCCATATGTTTCCTCTGCCTCTCTCTTGTGTGTAATGGTGCTCCATCCTCATGGCTGACGTGGGTCAGATCTTCAGGCAGGTGGCTGGGAAATGGAGGCAGATGGGCCGAGTATGCCACCACTGAATCTGTGAAGTTCTCTCTTCAGTTTCAAGCTGCACCGATGGGCCCTTGAATTATTACCGGGCCCCCCATTCATAATTAGCCCAGGCCTGGTGGGGACCAAAGCCCCACTAATGATGCCTTTGTCGCTGCTGATCTGCGCTCCACAATCAACAAGAGAGGATGTATGACTGGGAGAAGCAGCCCCACATTGAGTGATAACGTGCCTTTAGGGCAGCCTCTCTAAAACAATCACGCATGGTTTCAGCTCTCCCCTCGTTAAAGATGAGTGTTCACATGGGGCGTGAGACAGAGTGCGTGTATGCATGTGTGTGTGTGTGAGTGAGAGAGAAAGAAAAGCTTGTAGGTCTTCAGAAATGCCAGTTCCCACAGGCAATATATAGCTGTTTGATTTCATAAGCTTTCCAGCAGCAGTCAATATATGTAAAAGATGCCTCTATATGTAAAATATGTAAAAGATGCCTCTACTCTGTAAACAGTATTGAGCTCTGTTTGATTTTCTTCTATTAATGTCTCTATATTACTGTCAACATGTCTTTGCCTCATTCCTCTGAATTAGATCACGATAGTAAATCGTTAAAATGCTAATTTCACCAAATTTCTCTGTACCAAATGTTGGTCTCAGTGTTATATAAAAAGACATGCCATTGGCCAAAAATGCATTAATATTTAACACAAGATTTAAGTAGCATGTTTTTTTTTCCGTTTAGTGGTAATAACCTGTAATTTATTGTTAAATCAGGCAACAGACATCAAGTAAAAATACTCATCAGAAAGCATAAAATATAATATTAGATTACTTAGATTAGTTAGATTAGTTAGATTAGATTAGATTAGTTAGTATTGATGCATCTGATTTGATTTAAATTTTAATATATTTTTGAGGATAGTAATCTATAATACATAGTTTTTCTGTTCCCACAGTGTTTGCATTAATGTATGTTGAAAAAAAAAATTGTTATAGACATTAATAAGTTTTCAAGTAATTTCAAGTAACTGGTTTCATAACCTAACCAAAATCACATTTTTTTTTGGCCACATCTACATCAACAGAACAAACATCAGCCCACTGCCTCCCTCTGCCAGTTCTCCTTCACCTGCCCATTTCACCCATCCCATTTAAAATGCTAAAAACGAACCCACTCCTACTTATGAGTGCAGAAGAAGATTAAAGGTCACACACGTGTCAGAAATTTTCTTACTTTCTCCTTCTTGGTCATGACAACTGAACGTCTATCTGGAAGCAAAAAAGCAAGGATAGGAGGGAGGTGAGGACAGACGAAACTTAGGACGGGAAATTAATCATCTGTGCCTTCTTTTCAAATTAGGACTTTATTTGATGATAATGCCAAAAATGTAGAAGTATTATTTCACATATATATCCACATTAATAATCCAGTCCTTTAACATATGAGACAATTCCTTGAGAGGATGCACTTGAGCATCAATTGAGCCTCCTCTGCTGAAGGAGACTGAATTTTCGGCAGCTCCTGTCATCTTCTCTGCCATAGGGAGAGCTGGCAACATGGTGGAACCAGCATCTGTTTCTGGCTCACAGTGGCAAGGAGGGGCCAGAGGGGGTAAAGGATGTATTTAGCACTTTTGAGACAAAATATTGCTTAGATATGGAGCTTCTATTGGATCCTGATATACTTTGGAGATGCTGGCAAAGGTTTTTGGTTCATGTGTGTGTGGGTGGAGAAAACGCAGCACGGGAGGCGTACATCTATCCAAGAGTGGGTGGATCCCAAAGTCCAGAAACTTGGCCCTTTTTCAAATGAAAGTGTATTTGTGCATTTATTAGTGTGCATCGACAGGCTGCGTTAAACGATTGCTCTCCACCCACTGGTTAAGTCCAGCTTTGAAGTCACACGTGAAACGATTACCAATCATGTCCACACTTGCCAAGGCAGAGTAAAAGATAAAACTGAATACACTCTCGCTGATTGCAGTCACTTTCGTTCTGTCTCCGAGTCAAACAAGCAACTTGAGTGATGTTGGCTTTTACAAGGAATTCAATGGAAATTCATTTGTGGTGTGTAGACAGAGTTGGTGCATTAGCCTTCAATTAAATTATGTTGAACTTCCTAAATTTAGATGCGTGTCCAGGCTTATCTATTAATCACAATTTTTGCATTTGCATTCTGTTTTGTTAAAGGAATCATTCAGCATTTTGAGAAATTCACTTTACTTTAGCCAAAAGGAAGAGACTGCACCTGGCCAAGAAATAGTCCGGCACATAACCCCAGTAAACCACAAACTGCACCTGTTGTGAGCAGTGCCCCTGTTTCCAGGCCTTATGCTAAGCTGAGCTAACTAGTTGATGGCTGTGGTATGAACAACTAACTATTGTCGAGAAAGTCTTTCCACAAAATATAGAGGTATTTCTTTAAGTACAAGTTTTTGAGCTTTATAGAAATTTCAAGGTGCATAATCTAATGGATACATCCAATATTGCCAATGGAATATTAATACTTTCTCTGATCTTAATACTCGCCATGGTCCACGGAGATTTTTCTCTCAACTAAGGCCTGCTTTTTGATGACTGTTTCGTAAGTGTCTTGTTAATGTCAGCCTGGCATGTTTTGCAAGACCTAATAATTCAGCCTTTGGCACTCGACTCTTTCGAAACATGATTGTTAAGATGTTGTTATAGTTGCGTGAACCCTGTGAAATTAACAATGTCTGAGCAGTGTGGCTCACTGATTGCATTGTAACTAAGGTGCAGTAAGTCAGCTGTGGAGAAGCCCTTTATGGATTCTGGCATGTTGGAGAGACTGTTTGCTGCCAAATGTTCAAAACTCTGTTGTTTCACAGGGCAAAGAGCGTTCAGTGATGCAGTGAACTGATTAAAAGAGGCAGAGATCACAGCATTTGTAAAGTACGATAAGTGAAAGCTTTAAAATAGTATTATGACTCCATGGAGAAAGCTTGACTGTTTTAGATTTGTGTGTTATCACAAGACTCCTCCAACCTTCGCTAAAAAGCATATGTTTCTGTTTAGAATATGGCTCAGAACCTTGTGGCACCATTTTAGAAAGTGCTTACAATAAGACCAGAAGCTAACAACTTCCAGATAAAATCCCACTTTCCCCAATACTTTAAGCGCCTCTGCTGACCTTCCTGCTGTCAGTAAAACCCATAACACACATTAACCTAGTCAACAGTGCGCGGCTTCTTAAAAAAATCTGAAAATCCTTAATATGAAATGCGATTTCCTCTTGTTTCCGGACATACTTTCGGGACAAATGCAGGACAGACAGCCACTACTGTGTCTAGTAGATTAGACTTCTCCACTTCTTCCTGTTTCATTCCATCCAGGTGCATACTGGGAACGTTGCCATGTATATCCCTCGGTGCACAACAGTACAGCGCAGCTGTGGAAGCCACCTAAATTTGATTCCTCTCGTTGTAGCCTAGCAACGGTGGGTATTAGCGCACACAAGCTGGATGGGTGCAGTTCTGGTGCCAGAGGCAGGATGGGCGCCTGGTTGCAGCTCATTGGCAGATGACATTGAGTGAAAGCTGGCATTCTGAGATTAGGGGATCAGATGCTCACAGTGCTCTTTGCAGGAAGTAGTATGAAATGTAAAATCAATGCCAGGAGGCCTTGACAGGTTCTTTACACTTGACATACAGATGTACATAGATACACCACATATAATGCTGTTACACAGCACACAAGCCCACATGACATCAGCTCTGTTTTAATTTGTGGGGATCCCGTAGTTTGCTTTTTGTATGAATCCAGTATCTCAGTATTTACTGATGTAAAACAAACCAAAAGAGCATTTTAAAAATCTGTTATCAGATCTTGGCTCCTCTGCAGAAAAGAGAAGTGGCCCAGGATTTGAACAGATGTATTGGCATCTTTCCGGCAGGCCCAGATTCCTAATGTCACCTTTGCCACTGATTTACTTTGGATAAATAAGCGAGTGTTTCGACTTGTTGTGTTAGTAACTTAGCACAGGGGGTGTCCTGGCAGCACTGTTGTCTAAAATGTGTGTATCATGTAAACCTGATTTCCTGGTTTGAATTTAGCCCAGGACCTGTGTTACACGTCTGTCTCGTGTCTCTTCTACCTGCAAAAATTCCCTTCCCCTCCAAAAACATTACCTTAGGAAAACACAGCCAAAACAATACACCTCTTGTGGATTTAAAACACAAGCCAGTAACATTTCCACTGGCTTGAGGCCGCTGAGCGGGGGAGGGAGCTCTCCCCTGAAAGCGTTGGCAGCTACACTAGCTTCTGTTTGCTAGAATACCAGATGCCTCACGCCACATGCTTCAACCACTTTGATTTCATCTCTGTGCAGTTGTTGATCAGATCTGTCTCTGTTTGACGCAACCTGCCTCCCGTCTCCCTCATAACTTTCATCTTTTCCAAGCTGGGCAGGCAGGCGGCCGCGGCTGTCTTGAGATGTCACCCGGTGACGTGCAGCGTCCATCTGGTATATGTTGTAAAGGGCCTGGATGAATGAATGGCCAGCCACTCCACTGCTTCCTTTATGACTCTCAGCAGTGGTGCTGTCCAACTTTGATTCCCCAGTTATTAGGAAATCGAATTCCCCACTGAGGCGACGCCCAGAGGAGAGGAAGAGAAAGAGACACACAAAAAGAGTGTGAAATCTGTGGCAGTGCTACAGAACATACTGTACAGCCCACCACTGCTCTCTTCCTGGAGCCTCTTCTTTCTTTGTGTGTGTCTATAAACACGTTTAGTCCGCAGTCAGTGCTCAGAAATGGGAAAGTTGGTAAAGATTTGTAGCAGCAACCCATTATGTAGCATAAGATTCTTAACCTGAGGAGCTGAAGTGTATGAATTCAGTTTTTTTGTCAAAGACGGAGTGAAATTTTAGGCTTGTTTAAAGAGCGGCAGGTGAGGAAAAAGCAGCCTGAAGGTCATGTAACGAACCGAGCACCCTACGACAGAAACAGACTAAATAGGTGGATATCCCTCAGGGGATTTTCCTTCATCTTAAAAACTATCGACCGTTTCCCTCTGAATTTAAAGGGCTCCTCCTGGATCCCATCAGAAGGGGATTAAAAGGAAAAGGGCAACTGGGATCACTTGGAGAGCAGACCCCTTCCACTTGAGCCAACACTCAAGCAGGGATGAAGTGGAGGCGCAGAGACGACCCAGAGGGAGAGAGCGCAGAGGGAAGAGAGAGATGGGGAGGTGGCATAGTTTGGATTCCCAATATGTGTCCGGGGAATCCGAAGTGAGGCCAGATGGCACAGGCCTGCCGGTCTTTGGGAATCACAGCATACGGCGGCGGGACGCATGGCAGAAGGTAGCGGGAAACAGTGCCGGGGTCAGCTCTTGATGTTGGACGCTCCCCGGAGCGGTTCCTTCCATCCCTTTGAACCAGAGAGCATCTCCACACTACTGTGCTGCTTCTCTGCTTAATGCGGCAGTTGACTTCAAACGCCACGCAATTCCCTCCTGCCCAAAGCCTCCTGAGTTCTAAACATATGTTATCAGACCTGATGAAAACACAGTGCCAATAACATGCCACTGAGCGCCACGCATGGACATATGTGTTCTGTTTTTTCCACAACTTTCATCTCCTACAATTTAATTTGATTCACTGGTGAAACTGACATGTGGGAGCTACGTCACGAAGCTAGAGTGAACAGCAGCATCGCTTCTCAACGCCTGTCATGCCAGTGTGCTTTTGCTATAGTATAGCGAAGCACGATACGATGGCAGCCAATTATATCAGTCAGCTTTCTGAGACAGATGTCCAATATAACCTGGTTAGTGCTAATAGGCAGATTTTTAAACAAGAGTAATTATTCATCGTTCACAGACCAGTAAAAGAGACGGATGCTAATATCTGATGCTGAATGTGTGTGACAGGTGTTACCACCAATTTCTCTCAGTCTCCCGTGGCAGCGCCCACTATGAAAACATCTTAAAACACGTGTGTATCCACATTGTAGTGATCTCACACATTTTTAACACATACTCTTTGACTTTGGGAAAGAAGCAATTCTGTGCATACTGATTATCTTCCTCTATTTCTGTCTAAATAACAGTTTTTTGGAAGCCAAGTGTGGTGTTATGCTTGTTGTTGCATCTCCATATCCGTGTATAGACTAAGATCCCCTCATTATTCTCATTAATGGTCCATCTGTCATCTTGGCAGAAGCCCACTGGTATAGACTTAGCTATGATTAACATTTAATCTATATGATTTTCTAATGAAAGCAGGGGTACCACACTCAGTAATGATTGATTTGTTCGCTTTTTTAATAATGGCTCGGGTTGTTGACGGTGATGTTTAACTGTGTGCTGATCATGATGCTGTCGTTTTCTGAATTTCATAAAGTGCTACTTCTTAATGTGACTTTCCCAACAGTGTTTTTCTGCAGTTATTACTGTCACTCAACTGTAAGTGATGCTGCTGTTGCTGTAGTTTAGCTTTTGACATGGACGGTAGATAATCCTGATCTATGTGAGTCACTGAACGCATGAGTCATTGTAGCATGTAGTTTGAGGTGCTCTCTCTCTGTGTGCAGAGCTCCTCAGGTGCTCTGACCGTTCAAAAGACATACAGATTGTACATGAGTGTATAGTATGTGCACTGCAGTACACTGGTGAAATTGTGTTTCCCTTCCTGTCACTCAGTGCGTGCCAGGATGCTGTAATATGAACAGCTTTTCTGCAGAAGTCACACTCTGCAGAAAAGAATGAGAGTATTAGATAAATAGTTTGCAACATATATGAAGAACACAAAGAAAATCTCAACAATTGAGAAGATGGATTATGAATAACAGAAATGAGAAGTCAATTATCAAAATTGCTTTTGATATTATTAAATGATTAAATAGGATGCTGGAAAAAAATATATTTAGTGATGTGAACAAACTAAATGCTCCTCCAAATGTGCACAAGTCAGCCAAAGTCAGATATTATAAATGGAAAGGCATATTGATTTTCTTACTGAGGCTCAGGTTTTTACTGTCTTAAATTGTCTCTTCCAACTCCTACTCAAAAAAGATCTCTGCTAATTAAACAAACTGAAAAACCCACAATATCAATACTAAAAATATAAAATACCTCTACTCCTCACGCTGCAGATGCCTCAAGACTTGTGCTGCAGTTGTCTGTATGAGCAACATAGATCTGTAACCTTCCATAGGCTCACCAAGACATCTGCTGTTCATGGCAACATGAATAGAGCTGTTGGCTTGGGTTCAAGCTTTCAAGAGTGCCTTTTGTCGGCGAACAGCCCATTGTGGAAGGATAGGAGGATGGTGTTTACGGTCGCCACTACCTCCGTGGCCCCCACAAGGAGGATAATGAGATACAGTTGTTATCAGTGACAGCCGAGGGCCACAAGGAGTTGTATCGGCCTGGTGCCTCCACTCTGATCCTCCCACAGTGAGAGAGGAGATTGGGATGACACTGGTGCTGACTTGAAATCTTTTCTAATAGCATCTTAGTAGAAACCACACACTATGACTTAACTGTGTTTTATATAAAAATGTGAAGGAGATTTGAAATGAATTTCAGATTGTAGTTAATCAGTTGGCCCAGTTGGTCAGGGAAGAGATGAGAAACCCTCTGGGACTCTGGCTTTTGAATTGTTTGCTAATTAAAGGGCCAACAATAACACTCATGGGAAGCTTTAACTGTTAAATGTAGAGTATGAGCAATTTTGAAAAAGTTTATGTCAGAAAGCCATTAAAACAGTTATTACATCACTAGTTATGCAATGGCAAAAGTGATAAGTGAAATGTATTTTTATTTTTCAGGCCAGCTCCATTATATTTACTGACCATCAACAGCAAACTTCAGCTCAGCCCCGGTGATGGCAGCACCGCAAAAGTGCGTCTGAACTCTGAACAAAACCAGGCAGCTCTTGACTGAACACTCAGCAGCCACATGTAAGTAAATCAACTAGCAGCTACTTAGCAGTTAGCATCTACTAAACCCCAAAAATGTTGAATGAAGCATTACCTGTTATAAGTGAATTTAATATAATTACCGAATTTCAAATTGTAATCCCTTTCTCTGCTCATTGCTGAAAAAAAAGTGTCACTTCCCAGCGCTGAGAATAAGAAGTTTTGATCTGAAATACACCTTTGCTTGAACTTTGACATGTCTGTGTTACCCAACCAACCTCCCCTACACACAGATGCCATTCATTCTTATCTCACAGCTCAGACCAAACATAAAAGCAAATCAGTGGTGGCACACTTTACCCAATAACCATGGTGCATGTGGTATAACATCTTAATTGATTTGTTCCAAAACCGGATGAAGTGACTCACAAAAATCTGCTCTATATGCCCCTAGATAAGTGCAAAGAAACACGATTTTTGCTTTGAAGAGTATCCAGCAATTATGTGTGGTATTTGCGGACAAACGTCATTGTTCATGGAATTTAGGGTCGAATCTGAGGCCCTTACAGATGATTTATGTATTCAGCCGGGGATGGGGGTGGATAAAATGGGCAAATTTCATCTGGCTGTAGAAAGCTCCAGCCCAGCGGGCCTAGAGAAGGCTTAAACATAAGCAGGACGGGTGCCAGGTCCTCTCCTCGGCCATTGTGCTTTAATTAACCTACATAGGAGCTGACTGCTTAAATGTGCAGTGATAGATAAGGCCCCTTGGATGATTGATTTATTTACTGCACATGCTAGTGATTTCCATAACATTACTACCCCAATTACTAGCCATATGAGGCACAAAAGTCATTAACAACCAGCCTCAACGTATGTATGACCATGAATGTACCAACATCCAGTAAAATATCTATTAAGGTGCATGTCAGCTTCCGAAAAACATGACCAAGCCTCACGAAGCTGTAATCTGGAAGAAAAATCTCCCTATATCAAGATCAGCCAAGGTCAGTGATGTTTCAGTGAAGAACAGCGAGGAACAATTACACTAAATGATCAAGAGATGGTGGATCCACGACTCTTGGAGACATTGTTTTACAAAAGCACACTGGGTCTGGCTTTGTCAAGTGAAGTCTGGCATGGGCCCAGCAGCAGTCTGAGGCTGTGATTGCAGCAGAACGTCTCCATCAGAGAGCACTAGAAGGTAACGGTGGGATTAAAATGGGCACTGCTGGCACATACAGGCGGGCAGGGTGTTTCTTTTTTTTTTATCGCTAGGCCATTGTTCCATATGTGCTCCACCTGCGCCTCTCAGAGCCTCGCGCCAAACACACGGCCAGCAGGCTCCACCATCCTTGCTGATTGGAAGTTGCCATGGTGATGCTGGAAGCCGGTGCTGAAAATGGGGGGGGGGGTGCGCTGTAAATCTCAACATGGTATTTTTTTAATTTAGGAAATTGGCAAAGGAAGTGTAGTAAATGAATCGTCGTTAATAATAATTCACATATGGGACAAAACACAATTAGGCTGTTTTTGGCTACAGGCAAAGAGCAGGCAGCTCCCTCTAAAATGTGATCTCATCTCATCAAAGGCACTTCAGCTCTCCCAGTAGTCCTGAGTGAGGAGATAGTATGCCTCAATCTGATAATGGTGTTTATGGAAATAATATCACTGAAGATTGTCATTGGACACAGAGAGCAGTGAGATGGAGACATCAATCATCTAACGATGACCTATAAATTGATTCCTTATCAGCTCATTCAAATGGATGGTAAGAGAAATTCAGTGCATTGGTTTATTAAACAACTAAGAAAACTCAAATTTACGTTTTCCCCGTGGAAAGCTTACCCACTACCCAACATTGTTTTGTTTCATAAGGTATTTTTTCATAAAGTGTTTGGAGTGCAGAGGAGAGGCGAGCAGCAAAGCTCACCCGTAGCTTTTAATAACATGATGGCCACCATCCAGCTTCAGACGAGTGCTGGGATTGGCTGATCCCTTCACACCCTGGCACCTGGAGCAGCCAGAAGTGTGTGTGTGTGTATGTGTGTGTGGGTGAGAGAGAGAGAGGGTGAGGGTGAGAGATGCTGTTATTGGTGGCTGCGCTATTGGAGGCGTGACATGACGAGAATCAAAGGCCCTCACCTGCAACCAAGTGAGAAGAAAAATCATTAAAATGGTTTCAGGCCAAAAGCCTTTGCATAAAATCCAGAAACTTTTAGTTTAAAAAACATTTTCTCCTGGTGTTAAATTCAAAGTTCAAAGTACATTCAAGAAAATTCTTGGCTTAGGTTTTAAGTTTTTGCAGCAGGTGTGTGAGGGAATATGTAAGGTGAAAAACCTCCCCGTCTGAAATCTGTGCGGCTCGAGGTTGTGTGAGGCACACAAAGCCGCTGTGATGCTCACAACTCGCGATGGTGACCCATGTATTTGCGTATGATTAGCACCCCCTGCTGAAAACGGCTGTGCAAATATGATATGTACATTTGCATGTTTGTTGTCATTCAGTGGACCATTAATCCATAATCCAAACTAAACTGGTGGTAAACAGCATTGTGTGGATGTGTGTTTGATTGTTCAGCTGCGGTTGCAGGATCATCCAGTGGGTTAATATGTGCAAAAAGGAGCTTTGGGTTCACCATCAGTAAAGATGAATTTTAGAATTTCTGCCTTTTCTCATTGTACCATTCTGAGTTCCACTCAGCTCTATCAGAGATGATCACTATAGAGATATTTCTTAAGTTGGTGCAGTTTGTAGGGCTCCTCCACTGGCTTATCCAGTGTGGATGTGACCTTTCCAAGTCATTGAAAATGCAGAGCAGCAACAGACAAACTGACCTGCAAAGGAATTAGCCGCTGCTCCTTTCGTCTCCTGCAAACCCAACAGCTTGAACACGCCTGGGCGCTGCCTCACAAAGGCGCTCTACAGAGGAGGCCTATTAATCTTCCCAAAGCCTCAAAAAGCAGAGGAGTCAGTGTGGGCCCCTGAGTCTGGTGCCTGGGGCCCACAGACAGGGGTCGTTGGCAGGCTCCACAGGGTCACTCTTGGCCCCCGATCAAATAGGCGGGGGCGGGTACAAGGGCACAGGACGGTGTACCTGTGCCCTTTAGCAGATGCCAGGCTGAGGCGTGCTCCGGGGAGAGGTGAGAGGATCAGTCCTGGTGCTGCCGGCCTCCAACAACATCAATCAGGATGTAGCTGCTGTTTCTCCATCATTAAAGAGGAGATAGATGGAAGGTAATCTGAAAGCGACTGCAGCTCTCTCTGCCGTTCAACACCCAACGTGGAACTTGAATGAATAAGCAACACCTGTGGCACCACTTCTGCCTTCGCTGTTGTGTTTGTTGTTCAAATTGTCATGTAGAGACATAGTTTTAGTGTCAGTTTGATCTCTCGATACATGAAGTGATAATACGTGGCAACACAACATGTACGTTGTGGGCATAAATTACTTGTTTGCTTGTGGTCTGAGCAAATATTGAATAACAGTAGGGCTGCTCAGTCTTTTTTTATTTTCAATCTTTTGTTTGGGCTCAATAGGACAAAATGATCACTTCCCAACAGTGAGTGTTTTTCCACATTCAGAAATATTATTCTAATGAAATGAACAACCCTTAGCCTTTTCTTCTGCTTTGCTAAAAGTATGGCAACACCATAAAGACACAATTCATACAGAATGCCATAAACGTATTCAATTATTAATTATTTACAAAATTATTTAACCCGATATGATGTATGTTTTTTAATCAGTAACATAAAACTAATACAGTCTGATTATTCAGATATAAGTCCTGGTATTGACAAGCATATTCATGAGGTGTCTTTGAGTAAGACCAGTTCTCTTTACCAGTCCTGAGGGCTTTGTGTGACCTTTGACCTTTGTGGAGGAGTTCATATTTTCTATATCCATCAACCATTTAAAAGTTATGTGTGCAGAAAGGAGTCGCTGTTGAAAACACAGACAGGGTGCTGCCCTCTTTGAGAGAAACTTCCAGACTCTCTCTGTATAAATCAGAATTAAAAGAAGGGAGAAGCTGGAAGGTCTGTGCTCTCGAGCAGTTTATCAACAGAGAAGTGTGGTTTTCTCGTGCTTTGATATTTTACTCCCAGGATGTGAACAGAGGCTTGCTTCTATCTCTCCAGAATAGTTTTGTCCTCATCCACATCTACAGTCTGGTCAAATCACCTTTAATAGCAGTGAAAGTTATATAGTCCTAAAAAAGTTTAATGTTTAATAAGTGTTTTCTGACACAAGTCTGTGTTTTTTAAAATCAAAAACTATAATGAAGTTCCCTGAAGTGTTCAATACTGAAACAGCAAACAGGAAACATTCAGTTTTATATATTTACCGTCAAATCATCTGAAAGCAAAACCATAAAATTATCCTGTTATCGTGTTAAAGCCTCAGAATCCTTCAGCTGGGTCTATTGCCTCTTAAACAAATAAACCTTGCTCGGGCTTTTCAGTGTGTGTAAGGACTTGTCAGAATAGATGTACCCTGCTGTGGCCGCTGCTCTTTTCACCCCACAGCCTATGAGGACTGAACAGAGCTCCACTGTGCCTCAGTGGACATTGAAATTCCCCCGACGTTTGTACAGTGAATTCCATTTCCTTGCCTTTTGATTCATACTTTTCTTCCTTCTCTTTTTTTTTTTTTTTTTTGCTGTGAAGTACCTTTTTGTCCCCTGTTTGAACTTCAGTGAAGAATCGCTCTGAAAATGGAGGTTGGGGTCAGACAAAATGGGTAAAGTGACTGGCCTGAGAAGGGAGAAAACTATAAAGAATAATGGCATGCAGTGATTAAGGAAATGCATTAAATAAAGTCTCTGTAAATGATGGTTACTTCTGTCAAGCCTGTTACTAAGCATGGGTTTATTAAGTGCACAAGGAATTTAGCTCTTATCAACTCTATCAGCCACTTAGAGTGGTTTAAAATTATTTGAATCTGCAACAACTGATGATAGGTCTTGAAATTTAGTTTTAGTTGACATTTTCTTTAAAAAACAGCCTATTAGTTAAATTTCAGAAACCATTATTCACTGAAAAACATTTTTTTCTTCTTTAATAGCTGTAATTCATGCTTTCAAGGCTAATGGCTGTTGGTCGGACACAAATACATCTAATTAGTGGCTAAAAAGGAAGTGAAGGTCAATATGCAGCATTGGACAGGACACCTCTTTCTTTCTCCTGCTTCCTACAGTTTGGACGCTCAATGTCTCTATGGCTAATCGAAGATGTCCACCCTTACCGGGGGGGGGGGGGGGTTCAGCTCAGAACAGCTTGTTCTCATCGCAGTGAGGTTCATCTATACTGTATGTGGGGTGTGGATTAGGGGATGAAAGAATGCCACTGACTGTGAAATTGCCTGATTTTTATCAGGGATGTTGGGGAGCAGCTGTGCGCAATCCTCTGCCCTAATCCTGGGGCCGGAGAGAGGACCGAGCAAGGAGGGGAGGTGTGTACGTGTGAGTTTGCCTCCCTGTGTGTGTTGCATACATGCCAAGTTGTATAATGGAGAAGTTTTGAATGGCTGTGTTTATGCATACCCCTTCAGTGGGCTAGTTATCCCTGATAAGTTATCCTGTCGTCTGGACTCTCATGAGTGTTTCTGCAGCAGCGTGGAACCAGCGGTGTCGCTGGGACGCAGGAAGGATTCAGCAGACGACTTAGGCAACAGCTTGGCTTTTCATGTTTCAACTGGTAGAGGCCATCACCGGTTAAGAGCTGTGTCATAACGATATTATTGATGCGTTGACTGTATAATCCTGTCTCTCCAGGATCTGACCAAGCCTGACCAATAGACCAATAGAGAGGAAGAGAAACTTCCAATGGGGAAGTTTGTCAAGATTTTCATGGAGTTTTCAGTTAATGCAGCATAATAGTGAATAAATAAAACTTAGCTGCACTAACTTTTTTTTAAATTTTATTTTAAAAGTGAGTCACATAACTCATGGTGACAAACCCACAAAGAATTATCACCCAACTTTGCATCTCCCCTAAGTTTTATGAAGTGTTTCTTTAAGGTCGTTTGTTTTGATTTTAGGACTCCAACTTTCAGTTTAACATCATCCTTCTTATTAACCTTGTTTAAAGATGCAGGTGTTTTAAGTTAAAAAAAAAAAAAAAGCTCTGATAAATATCCTGTATGCTACCTGCACAGAAAAGTGAGAGGCAGACAAACCAAAGCTGAAAGGAGACTGAATGTGTGATTTACTTTCATCAGGGACAGAGAAACAACTCCAAATGAATGATAAGGTTGCTTCATGAATTCTGGATGTGTAATTAAATTTTTTTTGCCAACATGCTCGCCATATCTGTTTTATAGGCTGAGTTTACAGGACATATAGTGTCTTTTTCCCACGGTGGATATACAGCATGGGGTTTTGAAAAACAGTGAATCTTTGATCCCTTGTCTTTGATGTAGTGCTGCCCACATATAGAAGCATGTTCGGAGCGGGCGACACATGCCACTGAAGTTCTTTATCTGTCTGTCTGTGACAGGGGAATCATTTCTTGTGGCGGCGCTCAGATATTTGCATACATGATGAATCCAGGCCTATCTCGGTGGCCATGCCTGATGCACGGACTGAAATATACTCAGCAGGTGACAGGCAACCATATGCCTCAAATGCCATGGGGTCCTGAAGCCGGATCATCTCCAAAGGCTAACTGGCAGGTCTAAGTAGGGACGGCATTAATACATATTATTCACAAAGAGCATGATTGAACAGAAAAATGTGCCCGGCGTGTACCCAGCTGCTTTGTTGGCACACAGCTCAGCCTCTGCCTGGGTTTCAAGACTGAGCTTGGATTTAGCCATGCATTCACTGAATTCCCCATGCAGCTCTTATTCATTCATTCAGGCACAGCCTGGGCTGTACCAACAAACTGGTATTTGTGTGTGTGAGAAAGAGTGTGTGCATTTGTGCCAGTTCCTGAATAGTTTTGTAAATCGCAGCAAATTCTGATTTTTAACAAGTCTATACAGTAAATGTTTAGTATTCCGAAATTCAATGGATGTGATTTAAAAAGGCCTTTTTTTTCTCCACTGAATTATTGTAAAGCTGCCTTTCACACAGAGATGCCTGCACTATGGCAGCGAAACAGAATAGGTTTCCCAGGAAAATACAGCCTTTGACCTTTAATTTTACTCTCACTTGCTATTACGGCACCCCTCTGTGGACATTTTCTATTCACCCCACTGAGCTGTGTATTATTTTAACAGTTTCCATTGTGCTTCATTCAGAGATTCATTTTGATGTGTCTTGGCTGATGCAAACCAAGTTTAGACATGTTTCCTTCATTCATGATTTCACCTGCTGCATGAGTGTTTTTATATTCATAAACATGTATGGATACATTTTTCCATAACTTGCCTCCCAGCGATCAGGAGGTCAGCAGGTGCTTCTGTGCTCCACAGATGTCTCTGGTTGACTCAAACAGTGAGAAGCGATGGATATATTTAGAGATGCATCGCCCTCTAGAGGCAGAGATGGGAAGGGTTTTTCAGGGCAACACATTCCCTGGAACACAGCCTCATGAGAGTCAAACATCTTGCCATTTTGATTTGGTAGTTTTATTAGTCGAAATGAACAAAGTCTTTGTTGACACGGACACTTGAATGAAATAAAGTTAAAGTTAAAATTAAAATGATACTGAAAATGTAATTTTGCTTTCACAGGTATCCATTTTGTACTTTATCAGATTATTTCCCTAAACCAGAATTTACTTCCATAATGTTAAAAGAGACAGTTAGAGCTGAACATGCAGTAGGCAGTATATTAAAATTCCTTTTTCCTTTGAAATACACAACAAAGATAATAACACAGAATTTACACAGATGAAACCAGTATAAGCAGAGGAAGAACTGAATCTTTGTGGCCTGATGGAGCCTGTAAATATGGAAAATGTGACACAGTTGATGAGCTTGAATAAAAAAAGTTGTTTATTTAAGTAGAAATTATTAATAGAAAACTGGATTCATATTCTATTAAGAGAATTTAATACTCACCAATTGTTTTCAGTTTTGTCTTCACTGTTTGTCAGCTCTCCAGAATACGCTTGACTGCAAAATAATTCAGGAGCATTTGTTACTGGTTGTGTTAGGCCATTGTGTAACTTCAGTCTATTTCAGCTCCAATAATATTCAGTATCATTAAGTAAACTTTGCATTGATACGTTCATGCTGACCTGTGCCAAGCTTTCCTTTGGCAAGTGAAGTAAACTTACGTGCTGTCCTTTAAGAGGCTTGCTGTAAAAATCCGACTCCACCGGTTGGCTTCCTCTTCGACTTTCATTCACGGCAACACCTGGGGGAGAAATTATCCAATATGCACAACCGAACAGCGAATTGTTGAGTAAAAGAAAATAAAAGACTTCCGTTTAGTGCGAGTGAAACTCACTAGATCAAAACACCGCACTGGGGATTTGATTAAATAACACTTCCCTGTGGATTAATTCCCCACCACTGCAACTGGGACTGCAGGAGCTACAAAGACATGCAAGCACAGGTTTTCTCTGTGCACACTGAGATAACTTCTTAAAGACTCACTTGGCGTGTGATGAACAATGTTGATTTTATCTGGGGAGAGAGAGAGAAGACTTTCTAAGCCATTTGCAGTACACGGTTTAACACAGTCATTTGTAAGGTAGCTGCTTGTTTCAGTTTAACTTTTACTGCACCGCATATTATTTATTTTAAAGTTAAAGTTCCAGGAAAGCTGAGCTCTGCTGAGCCTCTCTGTGATGACAGCAAAGTTGAGCCCACATATCCAGGATGGAGGAATATTTACCATAGACACTGTCATCGTTCTCTCTGGTGTTGATGATACTGGCTCTAAGCTGACTCAACTTCTCCTGCAGAGACAAACATCGTTGTTTTAATTTTACACCGACGCACAAGCATTACTTTATTTACACATTATGAGATTTCCATAAATGATCTGTTGTACGTTTGCACTTGCTGAGAAAACAATTAGATGGAGGCTTTGCAGTTGGCTCATAAATCTGTTGGTGCCCTCATTGAGGTCCAGTGGAAAGCTGACTGTCTGCAATTAATGTTTAGATATATACATACATACAATCATACACACAGGACATAGAACCAGAGCAGAGTAAAAGAGTGAAGGTCGTATTGCTGATGTTTTTAGTTAATAAACCAACACATCTGGGGTCTCATTCAGTAGTTGAAGTACCTAAGTACATGAGCTGCAATTTTGAGGTACTTGTATTTTATCTTGTCATCCTTTGAAGGGGACCAGGGGCCTGGTAATGTGGTCCTGGAACCACTGGGCTATGCAGAATAGTTCAAACTAGCTCCACCTAAACCAGCTACAACAGTAAAATTCTACTTTACAGTTTAATAACGTCATATACAATAATACAAGGAGTCATTTTTCTACACAATGAGTACCTTTACTTATGATAAGTACATTTTGGTGATAATTCCTTAGTAGTTTTACTTAATACAAGAAGCCTGAATACAAGACTTCTTCTAATGGTGGAGTATTTTTACATTGTTGTCTAGGTACTTTTATTTAAGTAATTTATAGTTTAGGAAAACTTGTAGTGCTGTTTCAGAGCCCTCAGAAATCCACAACAGTCATTTGGATCATCATACTAGGGAAAAGCAAAGGTGTTACAGTAATGATGGTTTAGTTTGATTCAAGTGTCCCGGTAGTTGGTGACAGTGAGCCAGCAAAAACACCACCGGGACCCTGGAACTGAAGCAGCTAAATGGAATTCAGCCATCGTTCATTTGTGCTTTTCTTACTGTGAAATGCCAAAATGTTTGTTGTGAAAAAGGCCTGTCATTACTGTTGGAGGACTGATGGGACTTCAGCTCAAATTAATGTTCAAAAAAACAAAAAACAAAAGTAGCATCCTGTCACATTTTTCAGGAATTGGCCATCTGCCATAATATCATATGTCATTCCCTCCCTGCCAGCAGGTGTCCTCCCTCCACTCCAGAGTCACCTGATAATCAGCAGCCTGCAAACCTGTCCCCCGTTCACCTCACTAAAACTAGTTTCACTTTATATTATTAGTTTTATTCATAAGGCAAGTAATAATATGTCGTTCTTTGTTTTGTTTTTTTGGTCACTAATCACTTTGGTTTTTTTTTTTTGGTTTTTTTTTGGACAGTTGGACAGAAGCTTGAAGCAGTGCCACATCACCCACACCTGTACTGTGAGAGCAATGTGTGTGACTTGCCAGATTTGCAGACAAGGAAAGACAAACAGTGGTAAGTGGCCCTTCATCACTGTCTCTCCCCTCTGTGCGGCACTCCAAAAATCGGAGGCTGTTAATGAAAAGTAATTTCCTGCACACTAATGTAAATGGCTTCTTCTATTTGCATGCTCTGTGTGAGATTGTTTTCTATCATGGGATTGCTTTTGTAGGTTGGCATAGCATGAGCAACAGATGGTAATAGTTTTATTAGGGTTTGGTCCTGCATGCTTTTTCATTCCAAGTCCATAGTGAGTGTGATCACAACATGTGATAGTCCTACTTGCTGGATGGCGTCCATGCCCTTCTGAACCCTCTGCCAATCACTGAAACGCTCCAGGGCCTCGTCTACAGTGAGCGAACCTGCCTTCACCCTCTGTTGGAGCTCGATGAGCTGCTGAAGCCCGTGTACCTGGCCTGGCACAAAGGTGTCATAGGTGGAAGAGTTGCTGTCTTCTCGCCCGCGTGCTGCAAAGAACAACAACTCTGCAAAAACATCTGCTGCTTTGAACAATCAGAAAGTCTGACATTTTCAGCGCAAGGCAGCACAAAATAATCACCACACATGGGACAGCAAGTTAACAAGCTAGATTATGAGGCAGAAATAAGAACAGACAGAGTATAAACCCATTCCAGATGGTATTCATGGAGGGGGTTGGCTGGTAATGTGGTTCTTCCCATTATCTCTCTTGTGAATATTTTTGAAGCTTTGTCAGTTTTAGTGACTAAATTTCAGAAGATCACTTCACACTTACTTACCTTGTTTAGTTGGAAGTGAATACAGATCAGCATCGCCCTGTGTTGTCTTCTTCTTCTGGAACACTGTAAACACAGTGCAGCTTACAGAAACCATTATACATAACAATAATATAATAATAATATAGATAATTTGAATTTATCCAATTTAAATGTATAACTTTATGTCATTTGTCTTGACTTTGCCTTCACTGAATACATTACATGGCAGATGTAGCCAGAGCTGATGCTCCAGATTTCCAAAAAGGGTCTTGTTCTGTGTACTTTAACTATTTCTCCACAAGATGGAGCCATACTCTAAATCTCAAAGCACTGACCTGAGTGGCCTGTGCAAAGCTAAGCATGAGAGGGCAGTAGATAAAAACCCCACAACTAATCATCCAGAACACATAAATATTATGGAATTTGATTATCTGTGAGACAGCAAGTATTCCACTGTGATATTCCAGGGCTAAAATCCAGGTTTCTCTCAGAGAAAGACACAAATATCCAGCTCTGAATGCAATTAGACGCAGTGAATGATGCTTTTGGTTTGGTAGTGAGCATTCAGAATGAAAGGCTACACTGTTTAGCTGTCAGAGTCGGTGGAGCTGCGGCTGTGTGACCGACGCCGGATTAAAATTCAGCATCCACACCCTGCAAGATAATCCTGCCTCTGACTACGTCCTCCATGGCAGCATCTCTCTTTTCCACTTCATGTTTAAACACAGCTTCTCTTTTCTGCTGTGCTCATAATACAAGTCTGGCTTTATGGCTTAATTCAGAATGAAATAGTGAGCAGAGTACGGCTGTGGATCAGTCACATGACATTGCCTTAGAGTGTGTGCATTTCTCTCCGTGTTCTTTACATGCCCAGTAATTCCTCCCTGTTGGATTGAATTTCATTCACATTTTAGCATTTCAGACTCATTAAGCTGAGGACGTCGCCGCTAACAAAAGAAAAACTCCTCATTATTTCCACTTGTGCAGTGTTCTCCAATAACTGGCTCCTCGCCTAATCCTCCACCAAGCCTCATCTCTCCTCTCACATCTTTCACTGCGGCAGTGGGAGTGAGGAGCAAAATGCGATCCTTGTGTGGTTTGAAGCTCCACTGTCTCAATAGATGGAAACCTCAAAATCCCTCTCCTTTCTCTCGTGCGCTCTGGGGACAAGGACGATGGAAAACATGTGTAATGACTTATTTTGGCTGACTTGGCCTTGGTCTGGCCAAGATTGGTTGCAGATGGCAGCCCAGTAGTTCCCTCTCTGTTACTGAGGGGATGGTTGGGATGCAGAGAGTTCAGTGGTGCACTCTATTTCTTTTTTGCTTTGTAAGTCCCGTTGGGAAGAGAGTTGGCTCACTGGATGCAAACAAGCTCAATAAAAAGCTGCATAATGGGGTTGTTGCACAATTATAATCATTTTTGTGTGTTTTGAATGCACAAGTGATAGTTATTGAGGGACGAGCGTAATGTCGTCCATGGGAGTAGCGATTAATTGTGGATGCATGTGTTCATGTTTGTGTTTGCAAAATGAAAAAGAGATGTCACAGCAGTTTTAATCATTTATAAGCCTTAATAATACCAGTCACTTTTGGATGTTTTATCTTCATAAAATATTCACGCTGCTGAAATTGAACAGTTAGGGGGCCGTCGGCTCTTGATGCTGGCAAATGGGTCTTTCTCTTTCCTCACTTTTGTTTGTTTTGCGGTGGCAAGCGACTGTGTTCCTGTGGTTTATGGGTTTAAAACAAACTGCATCGAGAAAGAAAGCTTCTGCGCTGTATTCAGCAGCACTTCACTGACAAAGGCAATGCACATTCCAGGCACTTCCTCCCTCCCACATGATCTCCCAAACTCCCCTTCACATACTGTGCATAACTCAGTGTTGTTTTTACTCCAAATCAGCTCTATCATATCCGTAATTTGGAAGAAAAGGGGGAAAGGACGGAACAAAAGAATAACCAGCCATCATAAGTTACCTTGAGCGATGTAAGGGGTTCTGTCCTCCTTCACCTGGGTGCTCTCAGGCCGAGGTGTGGGTGCTGGTGGGCGATTGGCAATAACCACGGCCTTTGTTGAGTTCAGGATGGTGTCATATTCATCATTCACCCCCAGTGGAGCATAGAGATCCTCTACCTCCTCCCCCTCATCCTGTCCTTGTTGGTCTTTCTGTACGTCTGCCGTGGAAGGATTCCCTAATGCACAAAGTGTTTACTGCTTGAATGTCACAATGAGGTTCTGCATGCTGCTTTTGCTGCTGTTATTTCACAGCTAATCTGAAGCAGCGCTACATGGTGTACCCATCAGCACGGGGAAAATATTCCGTGGTCGGAAATGAACATCAACTCAGCATAATGACATGCTGGAAAAAAACCACTTCCATTATTCCATTCCGGCTTTCCTTTGTCCTCCTTCCACTTCCCATCAGCCCTTCACTCACCTGCGGTGCTCATCACTTCGTACACACTGGCATCGCCATTGTCTTCACTGGAGTTGAACACGTTCTGCAACGACACAGCATGATGAGATGTGTTTTGTGCCTCATCCAAATCACAGAGAAACAGCTCAATAGAGGCCATTTAGAATTCAGAGAAAGCAATGTTTAATCTGTTATGCTGAAGCTGGGCGTTTGCTATGCAACAGTGGATTTTTTTTGTCTCACTCTTTGTGCATTTGACAAACCTTGATACAAAGCAAGTTTGTAATGTAAGTAAGGCTATGGATGTGTCATTGGTTAGCACAGTATATCCTTCCTGTCAGCTTGTTTTCTCACCTTTATCCTCTTTCCAAGGTATAAGATTGAAACATAAAAACAGAGGTGACTATCGACTAACCAGTCTCTAAGCCCTGTCACAGTATTGGTTGATATCTGCCTCCATGCCACGCTTTAATATTCAGTGTTATCATGTCAGATGTGACAAATGTCCAGATTATTAATTGAGTTTTCTCACTGCATCTGTTAGGACTTCACTTGTGGAAAAGCAATTTTGGGGGCTATGACAGGAATTAGAGAGATGTGCTGTAACCCTGTCTGCTGGCTGAAAGAAGGTAGTTTTCCCTGTGACAGCAAAGCTGCTGTCGAGTCGGCCTATTTGCTAATAGCATGCTGAGGGACAGACAGGGGTATGATCAGGGTAATTATGAAATCAGACAATCTTCCCCTTTCAGTCCAAACATATCATTTGCTGAGCAATTCAAGACCCTTGGCTTGATATTTAGACTGCAGCTATAATTAGAATCAAATACGGATATTAATTTACTTCTATATTTCATATTTCTACTGAGAAAGATTTGAATAACTGAAGAGTAGCATCACTGAGTATTTGTATTGACAGAGAAAATAAAAAGATTTGAATTAGACATGCATTTTATATCAAATTTTAAAAAAGTTTGAACAGCTGCTGAGCTGTATTGTAGATTTTTTTTTTTTTTTTTGCATCCAAACACATTATAGCAACAGAAGACTCTATAAGACTCCACCATAATACAGATGATAATGTTTTAGGATTACGTTAGATTCCAGTGTCAATTTGAGAGGATATGTTCTGAATTCAATAAGAAAAATCCCAGTCAATACTATAAATTTTTGCAGAATATATGAGATAGAGCTTACTTTGATCAAAATATCCTCCATATAACCTGCCACGCACTGTGTGCAGTTTCCAAGCAACACAGCCACTCATGACTCAATTACAATATTACACTGTTCCTAGTACTGTAAATTACTTATTGGCTGCCATGAATGCATTACTCAACAGCAGAGGTTCATAACAGGCCCAACAGGTAGAACGGACGGGTTAATTACCTCCGCAGCTTGAACATTGAATTATAATAGTCAGATGCTGTGCTTAAGCACAGTGTGGTATTTTCAGAGGTAATTTCTGGATAAGGAAGGGGTATTTATTTACTAACCGCAAATGCTAAATCATTTTACAGATGTCTGAAACTACAGGAGCTCCAGGCATTCCAGACAAATTCTCTTTTGCCGCTGCAATCCAAGGAGCAGTGCTTCAGACAAAACAGCAGGCTTGATTTTCGTTAGAGGGAGAACAAATCTCAAGTGAATCTAGAGTAAGATGAGGAGTGTAAATCTGTTTTCAGCATCTGAGATGGTCATTTCACAGCTTGGCCCGTCTGGGCTCTTAGTGCCAGCGAGCTTGCTGTCTTTTGACATCGTGGTTTCAGGAAAAGAGTGTTTGAAACATGGCAGATTGCAGAGTGTAACACTGAAACCATTACTTAGACGCTGCGCAGTCAAACTCCATCCAACTTATTTTCTGGCATGGAAAAATGAGAAGTGGTCAGCTCAGCAGACAAAGACATATTTCACACTTCAAACTATATTTACTCAGCAAAGTTATCTTCATAGTTTTCTTTTAACACCATATATGTGTAAGGCCGTTATAACAAGACTAAGTCTGCAGCCATGATCTGTGAGGCTGCACTTAAACACCACGGTGCTCTGAGCTAAACGCTAATGTCAGTACGCTCACAATGGAAATGCTAACATGCCTATGTTTAGCAGGTTCATTTACCATGTAAATTAATCAACTAGATGTTGAGATATTTCACTGATATCAAGTGAAAATGTTGCGATGATGAGATGTCAGGGCAGCACTGAAGTCAGTGGTCTGACGATGATGACCTGCAGCACCTCCGCTTGCATGGCTGAAAACTCCCAGTGGTTGATTAAATGTAAAATTTTTCAGCCAAGATGACTGTGTCATTCAAATGATAAACAAATCTCTGGATTCAGCAGATAATGAGTGTACAGTTACTGCCATACATGCAAAATATGATCAGGGGAATCAACAAATTCCTGGAGTAGAGGGTAGGAAGTTGCTTATTTTGGATCCCCTGCATTTGGATAGGTGTAGACTGTACACAAGCACAGCATGCAACAGATAAAAAAGCTCTTTGTAATCTTTGGTGGGCCTTACAGTTTCGAGCTAATTTGTATTTATTGAACTTTTCTCTACATCCGAGAGCACGCGGTGAATTTTAGTAGGAGTACAGAGTCCATCTAAATGCCAAGTGACACTCAAATTTGTGGCCCAGTATTAAAATATTAAAGGACAATGTGTGTTTGTGTTGGTAATTACAATGAGCTACCACAATATTGCAGTCTGAAGACATAAACACCGTAGGTAACAGCAGAGCATTTTCTATATTTGTATTCTAGTTATACTCCTCCTGAATAATTCAGCTTTCCCCTCTGGAACAGTTCACAGCTAATTAACAAAGAAGTGCGGTGCCAGGGCAGACTGGTGGATCTGACACCGGACCTGTGAGTGATTCAGCCTGTGTATGAAGCAAGGGACCGATCCATCTAGGATTTATTGACAGAGTGCTGCTACACTGACGCCCAAATCACTGATGCATCATGGGTTGATTAATTGGAGGTGGGGGAAACACTACAGATGAGTTAATGAAACTGCCGTGCAAAGAAGGAGCAAGAAGAAAGCCCCACCCTGCAATGATGACTCTCGTGCACACTTCCTCCCACCGCACAAGCACAGTATGAATATAGTTTTCAGCTGTCAAGATGAATTTTAATTACCCTTTGAGAAGACGGCAAAGAAATGCCAATTGCTTGTGCATGTCGATCCTGTCAGTTATGTTACATCTATAGGCTTTTTGAAGTCCCTATGGAGAGACCTGTGTTTGACTCTGCTGCTCCCTGTCAGCTCAGCTGAATCACTGAAGGTTCACAGAGAGCACTTCGACTCACTGGAGCAATCTGATCAAACCCTGCTCCGTCTGCAGTCACTCTCAATTAGCAGTGTTGCTAGGTGGATAAATACATTTGCAACAGCTGTTGGAGTGTCTAAATTTCCCTCGAGAGGGAATTCTCTATAGGTTGATCCGAGGCATCACAGAAAGTTAAAAGTCGTTGGTATTGTGTAGGTAGACAGAAGCTTGTTGTGCTGTTTTCTGTTATAAACTGATATGAGAGATTCAACAGCTGTAAAGGATCAGCTTACGAAATAATGATAACAATCAAAAACATATTTGCTTGGTTTTATTTCTCCAGGTTTTGAGATAGTTACTGGTTACTTTGCAGAATAAGACTGTAAATTCAAAATATATCATCTTCTTACAAAACATGAGAGTTAGACAAGAAGATTACAGCCACTTTCATGTTTGTCTGTTAAATATGAAGCTGGAGCCACAATAGCTTTTGGAATAGTCATGAGTGTTGAACCTGCCATCTTCTCTATACCACTTCGTGCATCATGTTTTTTTTTTTAATGATAATGTCCTCACTGCATAATGACATTAGCATCGGAAAGAACATTATGATGCTAGTGTCCTCCAGGTTTATCAGATAAAGGGATGTGCATTCATGCACAGGATCTATTAAATTTGGATTGCCACTCATTAGCGAGTGAGTGGCAAACATGCTGTTCTTGTGTTACTGGATCTACACGGTGAAATGGGAGGTTGAGCAGGCAGAGGCTCTCTCCATATTAGCATGAGAAAATGGCCGGCATTACGCAAGAAAATCTCAACATTAGCGGCTGCATTAATTGTCTGAATGTATGCGGACGACCTGCACTGCGAGCCGCTGTGCACGCATGAACAAACACAGGCTTTCTTGTCTCTGTGGGGGTGTTCCATTAGGAACCTCGCGGGCCAAACATATTCAGGTTGAGAGAAGGGAGGCTTATCATCCATCCACTAACTGAGCCATGAGCTGGATGTAAAGACACTGGTTAGGGAGGGAGTGAGGTCGCCCCTGACACACAGGTCACTCTCCCTGCTTTCCAACTTTCTATCCTCTTCATGCTGTTCATTATTGATAAAGCACCACTCACTCATAGTCCTGATGCTTTGCTGGTGTTAGTAAGAGCATTCCTGAGTGCTGCACCACATCCTCTGGCTGTGAAATCTCAAGAGCTAAAGTGAATTGTGTTGTTTTCCTCAGCTGTCAGCAGGTTACCTGAAAACTGAAGAATTCCATTTAGCTGATATTACAGCCAACCAGCTCTATATGGACTAATGATGAGATTGGGTGGCTTTGATTAACTCACAAATCACCGAACATGAGAAGCTGTCATCAGATATTGGTATTTTGAGAAATGTCTTCACTGTGTGGAGGGTCAATAATGCTGAAACAATATTATCTGGCATCTTGCAAGGATGAATTCCAACTGGAGGAAAGTGAAAATTATCAATAGATGAAAAGAAGACTGAAGAGAAGAAAGAAAACACTGCAGATAGGGTGAGATTTGCAAGTAGCTGATGAGGAATTATTTACCAGCGTTTCCTTCAATAAGATGTGAAGCTCTGTGTGGCTGTGACTCTTGGCAATCTCTGTGGGTGTCTGACCGTGCCGGTTGGCCGTGTGCAGTGCTCGCTCAGCGCCTGGACACTGCAGGAGCAGGCTGGCCACGCTCTTGAATCCGTACTGGGCAGCAAAATGGAGGAGTGACGGTACATCGGCATGGTGGATCTCTGTTGTGAACATTTGATTAGGGAAGGAAAAGGGATTTTCAGAAACTGTCAGTTCTGACAAAGTCCAGTTAGGCCTGAAAATGAGCAGCTGCGTGTTTGTACGCGTGATCTTTCTTGAGGGCAAAGATTACACCACTTATATTACTGTTTTTCCAGGTGATAACTTGAAGCTGAGCAGAAGCAATGTGAGCAATTTAACACATCCAGGATAGTCGAAGAAAGACAGCTTGCAGGCACTTATTGACCTGTTTGTCATGGAAACATTTCCCTGTGCCCTTTTTAGCAGAGTCAAGGATCAATCTCAGGAGCTGATGAAACCATCAATCTGCCACATAATGAGCCAAGAAATAACTGAAGACTTTTTTTTTTTTCACCGTGGATAATTTGCATCATGTAACAGGAACGTATTCAGAGTGTGAGCAGTATGTTCAGTCCACATTGTTGCATGAACACATGGTCAGAGGGAAAGGAGTGAATTAAATGCACGTTCTGTTGTGGTGAGGCATTAGCATAAATATTTCTAATGTCTTGTATTCAAAACAAGGAGCCATATCCATTAATCATCATCTGTTACAACCTGTAACAATGACTACTACTATTAGGAACTGTACAGATGCTGTGTTTTTGGTTATACTCTGCATCCATTCATACTGCAGTGAATTATTTTACAGATTTCCTGTCAAGTACAGCTAATTTCAGATGAAACTATGAAGTCAGAAAATTGTTTGAGATGGTATCTTTGCTTATTTATCCTTGAAAGTCTAAATATTCCCATAGCATCAGTAGTCAGCAGATATTTTTCAATGTAAAGTCCAGAGTAAGCAATCCTACAGCGCTATACCTATCTCAGGTGTGGTTTCACACTGCAGTGCCCGAAAACCTCCAGTTGGCATTTCCTTCAGCAGCATGGAGCACAACTTCTCGTCCAACTTTTCCAAAGAGGACGCCTGAAGAGCCTGAAAAGCCGAGAAACAGACAGCTCACAGGCAGACCACGTTTTGAAATAATTTGCTGCAGCAAACAAAAATGAGTAAATCCTTTTCTCAATACCAAGCAAATTACTGAGATTTGAATTTGATGTGGAAAAACAAAAGCAGCTCCTGCAAACAGTGGGAGTGTTTTGGACTAAATGGCGAAGTATACAGAGGCACAATAAAAACGTCAGGTTGAATATAACCACACACACATCAGAGTCCTGCTCCACCAGTGAGTCCAGACTTTTAGTTTGAAATTCTCTTGGCAAATTCTTCTTTTGGCATTGCTCAAGTTTGCGTCTTCAGCAAAAGGGGACTAATCAAATCAAGTGTTCACGACTGAAAGAAGGCTGAACCTGCTGTCTCTTCACTTTGAGAGAGGACACACACACACACACATAGTGGGGCATGTAAACATCAGCAGAAATATGCTGATTTAATTTCTCTTCTGTTTTTCTGTCTTTGTAATGGCTTGAAGTGGATCGATTATGAGCAGTGTTTTCGGGCGGCGATTGACTAATTTCTATAACTGAGTTACATAACGATGAGTCACTAAGTAACATAACACATTTAAAGTGCCTCAGAAGAGTTACTTTTTTTTTGACGAGCGACCGCACAGAACAGCATTCAAATAGGTTTCCTGCATTATTGAATCAATGATTGACAAGAGTTATTTGAATATGCTTGCAAGTGTTAGAAGTTGAGAGCTTGTGGCGCGCTCACAGGCTGTTCTGTTCAAACAAATGAACACTGTGTAATGTTACATTCACTGTCATTTTTACAGCTTAATCTCCATCCACTAAGTAAAGATTAGAAGCATCAATCTACATCGAGGATGCAGTGTAGCTTTGCTATTTTTGGAATGGTTGTGTCACAGTCCTTACAACTACAAACGGGCAAACTTCTCCCTCAGACAGATGGATTCATTAAAGGGGCACTCAACCGATTTTATGCATGAAGTTCAGATCACTCATCACATGGAGTGCTGCTCCGCCTGTGAAAGCAGCAGCCTAATGTTTTCTGTGGCTCTGGAAGGAGCTGTCTGAAGTTTGGAAAAATAACCCTACCTTCAGACTATTTCATACCCAAGAGTCAATAAACCAGAGGGTTAGTTCAGGTTCATCTAACACTGCAATTTCATAAAAGTGGAGGTCTTAAAAGAGGAGGATTAAAAAAACAGAATAGTAAAAATCAGTGCAGCAGATGCTGAGATATCAAGCTCCAAAAACAATAGACCATACATTTCCCATCATGCAATCAATGGCATCTTTTTGTTAGACCCTCCCTTCCCTGTAAATGCCCACATCTTTTAAACTTCAAGTTTGTAATGTCGACTTTGTGTAAAGCAATTGTAAACCTTAATAATCCTGGTGACATAATCAGGGTTATTTTCTCAGACTTGTTGAAAAGAACCACAGAAAACATCACAGAGCTGTTTTCACAGTTTGATCTGTTGAACTCCCCCTACTAGTAACCACTGACCTTTAGGTGTAGAAAGGGTGGAATTCCCCTTTTATTATAAAACTCCGGCAGGTCACAACAACTAAAAAGTAGGTATACTTTAGCTCTACCTGACACATGAAATCTACAGGGTTTGCCACCCTTGACAGAAGTCTGGTGATCTCCTCCATGTTGCTGTAGTACTGCAACTGTGCCTTGCCCAGTGCTACTCCATTACTGTGCACAGTCACTCTTACGATCCCTGCTGGAAAATCTGACAAAAATAAATAAATAAATAAAATAGAAAACATATAAAAAATATACACAGGCAGGGCTGAGACAGATTTTTTTATTTATAATATTTCTTTAAGCTCACATTCATCAGTGGTTATCGTTTTTGCTCACCTGGTGCATTGACACACAGGATTCGGTCGTTCCAAAGGATGGGCTTCACTCTGAGCATCTGATTTTCACTGGTAAACTCAACCTCAGCGTTGCTGTCAGGTGCCTCATTTTTCAGAAGAATGAACACCTCCACAGAGGTCTGTTGAAGAGACGGGATAGTGAACTGCAGTGTAGCCAGTGTTAGAGGTGCGCTCTGAAAAAACAAGATGGCTTACTACTGACTAGATGAGTGTCTCACCCCGCAGGGAACTCTGGAAGGAACAACTACAGTTCTGCTTCTGACACTGTGGGCTCCAGTTGACTGCATTTGTTCCGCCTTTTGCTCTGATCCTGATAGTTTACGTGTCAGGGGGTTGGCATTTGCTGCTGTGCCTGACTCACCTATAAAAGATGAGACACTGAACATCATACTGAACCATGCACCAATAACGAAGGTGTTTTAGCTTAAAACGCTGCTGTGAAGAAAATACGTCTGTTTATCTAAAACTGAATGAGGTTAAATGACATAAAATGAAAAACCTCTGCGGTACATATTGTTGTTACTTTCATTCTGGAGTAATTCAAATCGAAACAGAAATGCAAATGTCCTGCAGTTTACATTTACATTAATAGTGGCTCAGTGTTGGTTTAGTTTTTATGGAAGTTATTAGACAAAACCCAGTCATAAAGTGTAATTTCTTTTCCTGGCTGGACACTAAAACTCATCAAACACCTGGCTGTTGTTAACAAATAAACACCATCATTCTGTATGAACAGTGAAGGCACTTCTGGGTTCAAATATAACTGTTCGTGGGATCCTGGCCTGAACCACTTCACTGTATCAGTGCAATGAAGTGATGCAGAGTGCACTTGAATTTGCATGGCTCGCAATCAGTAATCAGTGGTGGCTAAAGAGGAAAGACTAGCTATTTGCATCAGATGTTCCTCCTGCAAACACACCTGTTTAAATACAAGCCCCCTGCTCCACTTTTCATTTTATACAAATAATGCAATTAGGAAAAACAGTGAAGGAGGTAGTGGATAATTGGCAGGGCAGATGAGAACATGCCAGAGACACACAGTTCTAACCAAAGATCTCTCTGCAGCCGGTGCTAAAAAATATTGGATGTCAATCTTCAGCACACACAAGTCTCTGGGAAAAAAAAAGGTTGGTAAACAGGTTTCCAAGCTCAGGCGTTCTCACAAATAATGAGCATTCTTTCTCCCTCACATTTATGGTGGAGGAACAGCAAGGCCATGTGAAATTCTTCCTGAAGGAAGGGCATGTTGAAGAGGGTGATTGTGTTCTGGGTTTTCAATATTAGGATGCACACAGTGTCTTTGTCTGTTTTGCTCCCAGTGTATTGGAGGACTTGTTAATGAAGTCTAAATTCACATAGTGCACATAGTCATAAATATATTTTTATTTTATAATAATGGTTATAATATGGTCACACATTTTTCAGGCTCTATGCTTAAATGTTATAAATGAGATTAATGATTAATGATGCTGGAAACACTGATCAGTGTTTTGACCCTTCTCAGATTTAAAAATGTTGAATGTCATGTCAATGAGTAGCAGGGAAGCTAAGGTGAAATTTCATACCTCACTGGTTCCTGAAATATGGTTGGAGACCTCCAGGAGTTTTTATGTGCATCTTAGGAGGTACCCAGTAACAATTTTTTTTTAGTTTTTATTTTTTCAATTTAAATAGAGGTGGGATAATACATGACAGGATTCAAGACAACATTCCTCAGGAAAGTGAAAATAGAAAACATTATGGAGCCAGTGCCATACCTTTTCTCACAATGTCAGTCACAGTGGACAGGTACTCATGAGCGTCTTGTTCACTGGAAATCTGCAGGCACTCGTCGCCGTTCAGGGGGACCTGCTCCAGCAGGGGGGTCAAACTCTCCACCCCACACAGCAGCACGACCACATTATCTGAGGGACTCAACACATGGGCCAGGAAGAAGCGCCACATCTGACAAAAACCCTCCAGCATGCCTTTGGACAGGATCAGGAGCTTGCAGGTGTACCGGGCCAGCCTGAGAAAGTCATCCCGACGGCTGGACACTGTAGCAATGTCGTAGCAGCAGATTCCAGCCTCTGAGATGGGACCAGTGAAGACTGACTTCAGGTAGGTTGCCCATTGTTCTGCCTCAGTCTCATAGATGATTAGCAGCTCGTAAGCTACAAAAAAAAGGTATATTCTCTTCAGAGATGTGCAATACATCCACTAAAAAAGTTGTGTGATTCCAGTTTTTAGTATTCTATGGAAAAATGTCATATTACCCAGTTTCATTTAAACACATATTTATAGTAAAAAAGTTTCCAGACTTTTCCCCAACTAACTCGTGGACAATGATTCTCTTATCACTGTGACTGCAGCATGAAGCAGTGAAATTACTCAACTGCCAGAGAAAATCATGCTGTGGATGAAGCTTCATCATTGAATCAAGTAAAACTCAGTGGTAATATAAAACAATTTAAATACATTAACTATGAAAACAAGCAAAACATGAAATGAAATGAAACTTTGACATTCTTAAATATAGTTCAAAGATGTGTTGCTCCAAAATTAAATTAGCTCAAACTACTACTACAACTTACACAAGTCATCAAGCAATGAAACATTTTCATAATCCCAGTAAAAATAGGTGTAATACTAAATTACTGAAAATAAAGCAAAGAGCTGCTTACCTGTCTGGCTCATGGCTACAGTGCTGTTTGTTTGCAGGTCTTACTTCACAGTGACACGGAAAACAGTACTGCTATTGTCAGGAGGAGCTCAGATAAGAGGGAGTTTCCTGCTTCACTGAAACGAACAAAGAAATGAAACCATTTTTTAATGGAGGAAAAAAACTGTCCTGTGCCCTGGTGACGAGAAACAAGCTTGTCTAAGAGGTTTTGTAAAACTTAACTACAGCACTAGTTTAATTGCAGCGAGTAATCTAGTAAGTGGAATTAAATGTACTATGTGCAATTTTAATATGATGGAAGCACATAAACCTGACTATGCAGTATTGACTTCCAAAGTTGCTGTCAGTATATCAGAATATCACCAGACCTGATAGACAAAATAGATAGACATTTTTTTGAGAGTTCTGATGTTTTCTCACATGTCCTTGTGAAATAAAAACTACCAAAGCTGCAGTGGAAGTAGTGTAAACCGAGACAGAAATAGAAACAGAAAAAAAACACATACAAAATAATGAAAAAGTCTGAACTCTAACTGTCATAGCCATGATCAGTATTTTAGAATATCCCACAAAAAAAAGACACACTAGGTCTATTTGTAAGCAAATACACAAACAAAACCAAACAGCAAATAACAAACACAAAAGTCATGGTCAAGCAGACAACTTGAGTCACAGATTTGCCCAGAGTTTAATTAAGTCTGCAGAGCCATCAGTGTAAAGCAGAGTGCTGGAACCTGAGGTTGGAACCGGAAACTAATGATCTGGTGTGGATGTCTCCACTACAGGCAGAGATAAAAAGGCTGTGAGATGCTCTGACCTACCATGCACAAGAACATGCATACACACACACACATTGAGAGAAGTGTGAAACCCAAGGCTTCATTAACTGCCTCCACCTGCCAAACAACTGACTCATACCACACTAGTGTCTCCCCAATAGCAGTTTGCCACCATTTATTCATTTATTTCCTTTGAGCAGTGGTGGGGTAACTGAAATGCAGTGTTGAGAGAGTGAGTGGGTGAAAGCTGAGGTCTCCTTCATGCAAATTGCCCGTGCTGTTGTACCTGGTGACTCACCAGTGACAGATCATGCTGTTCCCATCCATGCATATCTGTCACTCACACACATTTTTCTGTATGACTACTCTGATCTAACCACAAAGACAGGACATGAAATCCTCCTCTGGATCTGTTGTGAGCTCAACTGAACAAACCAAGTCCTCTATAGCAGACAATAATGCTATCAAAGCCAGCTCCATAACCACTGACATGAAGGCAAATAAAGCGGCAGGATAACCATGACCTCAAACGAGACACTCCTAATGTGATCACCAGTGTAAACACCAAAGAGTGAAACCGCAAATCTTGTCCTGAGGGTGGTGCTGGAGGAAAGGACATGGAGCCATTAAACTCAAAATGGTTTATCTCCATGGGAGTATGAATATTAATATATAACAGTTATATCTTGTTTTATTTTTTAACTTTTTTATCATTTAAAAAACAATATATATTTTTTTTTCCTGGCATAAAATGTACTGCAAATGAAATGTAATTTACAAATGAGAGTGTGATTTACATGCTGAGCGTGTAAATACACTTTTCAGCCAAAGCAAAACGTGTTGCTATCATTTTGTGCCAAATTCACAACACATTCTGTGTGAATTTGGGAACACATTGTAGGTGAAACATTTGCATATTTTATATCTCTTTATTCATTTATTTAATTTGCACACCCGGCCACACATTTATAATAAGTTTATTATAAGTAATTAGTAACAGTTATTCACACCAAGTCAGACTGACAGAGGAACAGCCCTTTGATAAAAGTGAATGTACAGTCAGGGTGGCAGCCTGCCGCTCTCCACCAATAGGAAGAGGCATTGTGATTTGGGGGCGGGCTCTTGGGGTTAGCACGTTTGCCTGCACACTGCGCTCAGACAACTTGATACAGAGTAACAGTAAATCAGACAGAGCAGCTCCTACAGCACCAGCAGTGAAATTGTAACCCTGTTGCAAGTATTTTTGGCCGCTGATAGGACCGAGTGAGATCACTGCGGTCTATTTTCTCGGATAGACTCAAGAGTTGTTCGGCAAGAGCAACGCAGGGAGCGTTTTCAGTCTCATTTCTGCTATATCTCAATATTATATCACACTGGAAATGTCCGAAAACAAGCCGAATGATGAACCGAAGTTATCCACGACGGACAGGGTGGTGAAATGTAAGTGTAATTTTTTCATGGCACACTGAAATTAGACGCTACCACGGCTCTCCCTCTGACCAGCAGAAGCAGACTTGAAGAATTCACGGCTGTAGCAGCGGCAGCAAATGTAGTCGAAATTTGTTTGCTTGGCTATGGAGGAAGAAGGGTGTTAGCCGAGCAATGACAGCAGCAGTAAACTAGGAAGTGAGGGCAACTCCAGTTTGTGAACCAGAGCAAGAATTTAGCTAGAAATGTGACACATTCTGCCTGTGAGGCGTGATATAGCCGCTTCTCTGTTTGCACACTGTTTTCATTAGCGACGAGCACAGCCAGCAGTGTGACAGATGCGTGGTCATTTTGACTCATATATGTATATACAGTGCACAGCTCTACAGTGTGCATGCAGATATTGCACAACCATTGCTTTCAACTCAAGGGCGATTTTCTCTCATTTTGCATGCATCACCAAGCATAGTTTTCCCAAGGCTTCTGTTTTCAGCATTGCATAATACTACTTGATGTCGCCTATGTTTTGTAATCTCATATTTTTTGGGGGGGGTGGGGTGGGGAGGGTATTCATCTTGTGCTTGTTTTGTGTTGTGGCATATGGGCTGTTTCTTCCTGCCCTCTGTATTTACAGGTCTGACATTCCACCTTTGCAGTCTACCATAAGAATGCAATAAAGATCATAATCGAGTCGACCTACCCCGTGAACACGGAATTGGAGCAGTGCAGCCTGCCCAGTTTCATGCCAGTTGACATCTTATGTTGACTTAAAGGCAGTTCTCCACATAAGTTGCAGTATTACGAGTATTAAGCCTATTTCTGCTTTTGAATATGATCACTTTATGCCATTTTAATCATGTCAGAAGACCTTTGCAAAACCTTTCCTCAGAATTAAGGTGACAGAATGTGTTTATATGCACTGGCTGATTTTGATCAAGCACTAGTTGCAACCATTATCCTCTCCAGCTCCAGTGCATCACAACAGGCATGTGCAGCTATCACAGTGTGCACAAGCCCAGGAAGGAATTGTTGAGTAATTTTATTCAGGCTTAGTTGCTGGAGTTCAACCGGTTGAAATGATTAGATCATTGGTGACCATTAAACATTAGGATTTTGTTTAGGAAGGAGAAAAGGCGACGCTGCAGTGTTCAAAAGACCATGACTGGAATCATTGACTATACACTATATTAAGGGCAAGCCTGAGCTCTGCCTCTCTCAGCTCTGTCGCAAATATAGTTCCACTTCATTGCTTTCTCAGCCTTAGCTTGTGCCATTTGAAACGGAAAAAAAAAAATGTTTATCAAAATGATAACTGCAACACTTTCTTTTCCGTAGCAAAACACAGAGCTAACCAGTTGTGTTATGGCTTCATTTTGCTCAGATAACGGGGTTGAGTGTTGAAAGAGAGTCACAGCATGTCTTGGGTGCTTTTGTAATTAATATTTCAAGAGATCATCCCCCTGCAGTCTCCACCAACTTGAAGGGTAATGAAAAATAGATATGACAAGTATGGGTTTTGAAGAGACTTAACAATATCACTGAGGGACTTGGCCGGTCATGTTATGTGGATCTGAAGCTACTTTTCCGTTTGTCACATGTTCTGTTTTTTTACGCTGAGGAGATGCCATCGCACTGCACGTCTCAATACTGTATTTTCAGCACCTCCCTGTTCTACTCAGTGAAGGTCTGCTATGGTCTTAATCAGGTTAAAATGTATTGATTAGTCATTAGACGGGCTGCCAAGGAATCTGAGAGGCCAGTTTCTGGGGCTCACTTCTAAACCTGATGCTGAGATCAACAAAGTAATTTAACTCATTATTCATTCATCCAGTTTCAAGAAGTCAGTGTTTTGGTAATGCATCAGTATTATGACAACAGAGACGCTGGCTGTGTACAAAGCACCTCTCCAAAATAACTGCAGGCTATATGTGTGAAGTAATTTGTTTTCAGCTGCCTAGTTTGCCCTGCTACAAGGTGTCAGACCAACTTATCATAAGTGCTTTGCATCCACCTGTTTTCAAAATGCATTATCATAATGCTCCTGCAAGCCAGTGCCCCACAGTAATTACTCATAGGAGTTTAATCAGTTGAAGCAGACGAAGTTGCATAATTTTCATCATGTTTTTTATCCCTGTCATAAACAAGCTGAAATGTATGAGCAATTTCCAGTATATAACCATAAAATACAATAAACTCCATCACCTGCATGGTGATAGTCAGTGGTTTGATGTTGCTGTGTAGAATTCCTGCTCGTTAGCTGACCGCTGCAGACGTTTTGCATTAATTTTTTAAAGGCTTACCAGGTTAAGTAGCAGTTAAATAAGGATTATGTTGTGACTCATGATAATCCTGATTATTCTGAGAGAGAGTTTGCGGTCATGATTTTTTTGCTACAGTCATTAGCCATTTAGCCGCAGCTCATGGCTATCTTCTGTCGATTGATCTATTTGTCAGTAAAATGTTTGAAAACAGAATTTCTGCAGCAAATTAGCAAATATTTACATTAAAGAACCTAAAACCAGTAAAATTAGGTAAATTAAGTAGTTGGTGATCAATTTTCTGTTGATCCACTAATTGTTTCATGGGCAAATAATATATATATATATATATATATATATATATATATATATTTTTTTTTTTTTTTTTTTATATTTATATATATATATATATTTTTTTTAGCTCAGAATAGCTATCATTATGCTGCATTTTTTGGATTTGTTAAATACTGGATGATAGTTAATACTAGTGCTATCCTCAGGTCCATATCAAATGAAGAAACTGTTGGTAATATGGTCGTCATGGTGCACTCATGACAACCACCTCTCTGCAAAGCAAAACTAGCTCAGTAATGGTGTTTTTCCATCACCAGCTGAGAAGCAGGGCCTCCGAGCTCCCGTCGGTGCGCCGGGTCCTTCTCTATGAGTGGGGATGGATAACATCTGACATTTGACTTTTGAGGAGAGGCCCCCATGCTCAGACATGCGTGGGTTGGAGAGACGGTGGTGGTGACAGCGGCGCAATGCCAGCCACTGATCCCAGCTGGATAGCCGAGTCATTTATAGAACAGAACATTAAGTAATGCCACATACTTGATCTTCGCCTTACGTGTGATCACCTGCATACGGCTTTGCTTCATGCTCATAAGCCGACACGTGTGCCATCATAGTCTTTCTTTGTTTTTAGGTGTAGACACAGTGTAATACAGACATATAAAATGACCATTTATAAGAATTTTCCTGAAGGTGTTGTCATTCTGAGTAATATTTCCTCATTAGCATGCATAAACTTTGTCATCAGCTTTATTTGCAAGGGAATAAGATTGCTACGGGAAAGTTAAATGATTTATAATAACTGCTGAGGTTGTTTGTGATTTTAATCCTGTGCCAGTTTGCTGTTTCTGTAATTTGTGAAGTTACAATTTCAGTAGAAATAGTCTGCCATATTTTTGTAAAGTCAGAGGTCCCTTGGTGTTACTAAAACTGTGGAACTCAAATTGTCAGTAACTTCATCCTTGGTTTGTTTTTGGCACATACTGTAATTTCTGCTTCTGCTAGACATTCGATTTTAATCAGGAGCGAATAATGACGTACGTTTGCTGCTAAGTGGGATGGAGAGGAAGCAAACTAGTTGACGTCAATCTGTCTTTATGCATATGGGGTTACACTCTTGGGTGGTTGCGATGTTCTTTGGCTTACTGCCAAAAACTGTTCATATTTTTGCGAAGATGTGAAGATACTGAAAAATGCTCTTTATTCAGTCGATGAGGGTGTTTTTCCTCTAATGGATAGAATTGATCTCTGTGAGAGTTGGCCGACAATTTGATCCAGTCTTGGTAGATGCTCAACATTTATTTGACTCACTTTTGAGAAAAGGTAAATGGAGACATGAGTCACTGAGCATAGCCACTTTTGTTTATCATTATTATGGCCAAAATAATTAGATCCTTATTTTGGTCAATGTTAATATCCCAGTCATTAATCAGTCTTTGGGAGCAAAGTTGTTATTTTACTTGAACACAATACTAGAGCTGTGAAAGTTAGTCACTGATGAGTCAATCAACAGAAAATTTTGCCACAGTTTTAATGATCAATTAAACATTTTTTAAGTTATTTTTCAAGCAGAAATGCCAAACACAGCCCCCTGTCATGCGATAGTAACTCTAGCATGATGGGTCTGACATTTCATAGACCACACAATTTATCGGTTCATCAAAAATAATCTGAGGTTTAATTAGTAATAAAAGTAGAATGATAAAAGTAAGCACAAGTTACATACCACCGCAGAAAGAAGCAGAAGGTGTTTATTCACAGCTTGTGATTGGTCAAACATTTGACCTATGAACAGGAGTGCTTGATCCAAAGCACCAGAATAGGTGCTTACATAGCAAACGGCCAGTGTCGTGCTCAGTCAAGTTTAATTACTTAAGGAAGGAAAATTATGATCACAATTATTATTAATTGTGCAGTCATATGCTGTATCTAAACCACTCCTCATAGTTCGCTCATTTATCAAGTTAGGTTGGCTGTGAAAGGCTGTTGCTCTGTGTGTGTTTTTAACAAGAACAAGAACTTTAACTCCTAAATAAGAAAAGGTTAGTCAGTTTCCTAAGTTTCATAAGTCTGCAAGTCCCTATTTGCTGTCATATCTCCTGAAGAAATCTGGGTGCGGGCGGCTGACAGCATCTTTTGACAGTAGTCCATGTGCACAGCTCAACCTGGAAATGTCGCCTGTTGCACAAACTGTGAGACAACTATGACAAGGAGATAACCAAACAAGCGATCAAAGCCTGTCATGCTTGACTAGTCTGCCGTGACTTTTTGGCGGTTTGTGATAACAATGTATTTCATCATGGCATAGTGGGGAAGACCTCAGCCAGCTCTGTTGTGATGTGATGCTCAGATACATAGTCTGTGGCACTCTTAACCTGAGTATGTGCACCTTTACCGCTCATTAGATTAAAGAGGAATTAGGCTCTGTTGTGGATTTAGGGCACAGCAAAGCAGCGGATTTGGACAGATTAAGCTCCATATAGGGGGATAAAGGCGGCTCTGCTCAGAGGTTGTAATCTGACTCCATGCATTAGCTGCTGCTCTTGCTAATTCATGTGAACAAATGGATGGTGGGTCTCAATAAAGCAACAGGGGGAGAAAAACTGTTTACCTACCTTGGCATTTTTAGCTTGTAGCTAAGCCTATGAGTATAGTTTGGGGATTTGCAAGCCTTTGAACTCACACTGTTGATATATTTGAACCTGGTTTGTAGCTTATATGTTGATGGATGGCGTTTCAGTGTGGCTTTGTACTATTAGGGCTCCCAGTAAGGTGCCTTACATGCACCATATGCACCACATTTTTGTCTTCAATGACCAAAATACCATTTTGCAGAGGACCAAACAGAAAGATTCCTGTCTTGATTGCCTGTATTCACAGTGGTATCCAAGAGCCATAGATCGTAATGTTGTGCTATTATATTTGGTAAAAATCAGCCTCCATATAAACAGATCTTCTGCATTTCCCATTTCATGGCTGACAGACACCGACACAGGGTCCTTTTGTGAGCTACAGTGGCTAACAAAAGCCATTTGGAACAGAGACGAGAGTCGTGTGTCATTAGATCCCTCTCTGGAGCTGGTCGCAGCACAGTCACAAATCAATCAATGCAGTGTCTACAACACATGTAACTACACATAGAGCATCCAGCACAGTGAGTGTGGGGGAGGAGAGGCTAACCCAGTGAACTGGGTGCAACTGGGTTGCTGGGTTATATTAGAGGCCAGTATGGTAGTAAATCTGCTTTCTCACCTCAGCTTCCACTCTTTGTGGGGGGGGGGGGGTAGATTCAGAATGTACTCACACACACACACTCTTTTACGTACATGCACATTAGCTACAAGGTGGGTCATTTTTAGTTAACAGAGAAAGCAGAATCAGATATAGAAAACCATCTGTCATGGGATTATGACCAAATTCTGTTTAGCAAAAAATTGAGAGTAAATGCTTTGTCAAGGGCTGTGAATCAGTGGCTTTTTGTCATTCTGATTTGAAAACTATGAGGTAAAATTGTGAATCCATTAAACAGACATGCACAGTAAAATAAGGTTAACAATTAACATGACGGTAATATTAAAACATTATTCTGCGAGAGCAAAAAATGTTTCAATTAGTAGAAATTGGTTAACTGTTTACAGAACGCCCAAGACTCAAACATAATAAACTTTAAATAATTTGCTGAAAATTTCTAAATGCTTTTATGAAGTTAGTCCGCACTGTTCACCTCTCAATTCAGTCTCAACAGGGCTAATAATGTGGTAATAGTAACACTAGTAGTGGTAGTGACAGTACCAATTTCAACTTCTGAACACCTGTCAGGGGAGGAAGTGTGTGTGTGTGTAGGAGTGGGCAGGTTGGTGAGTGAAAGCGAATGAAAGTGGCTTAGAGGAGCTGTGGCTGTGCATGTGGGCACAAAGGCAGGTTTTAGACAGACCACTACTTCAGATAGTCAGTTATTTCAATGAACCCAGCAGTTTTGACTACAGTGCAGGAGCATGCATACATCCCTGAAAACAAATCTTATACAAAGACATAATAGTTTTAGTCCTTGCAGTGATGTTTCCAAGTGTCTGACAGTTATGTAAAACCATCATCAGGCAAAGGTGACAAGGAAACAACAGCTAATAAATACCAGGTGTGGCGGCTGATTGCTGAGTTACATCATTTAGGTTGTTTGTGAGCTTTGCTTTTTTTCTTTCGGCAGATTGACGCAGTTGAATCTGCATAATTTTTAATCAGTGCACCAGTGTAATAAATGAATCCGTACAACCCTTAATCATAAGTAAAAGAATTGCAGTATGTTTACATTTTGATTTGCCTGTGTATTTATTTAACCCCAGCCCACAGGTATGCACACACACGCAGCCACCTCGGACCATGTGCCAAATGAGAAACTATTTTAGCAACACCGAATAATGTTTTGTGCCTCACAATAAAAGTCCACAGTAATGTTTTTATCTGAGACAAACTTCCTCTGTGTCAACACGCAGCATTTTGGCCTCGGTTTCCCTTATGACACGTTGTACTTGGCTTTATTAGAAGGAGGTGGTTCCTTGTGGCGAAAACATACCTGCATGCTAAATGGGAGACTTGTCTTCGAGGAGTGAGACAAGCCTCTGCATGCTGCCGTGTGACAGATGCAAACATAGACACACACTCCTGTGTTGTGCCAGGCGGTCGTTTCTATTTAAATATGGGTGAAAGGAGTAAAGCCATCTGCGGGCTGCCTGTAAATGGTAGATTAGTAAGCAGAGAAAAGTCAGTGCAGGGGGAGGGGTGCTGTAACTCTTGTGTTGGCTCATCCACTCTGTGCACATATAGCACGGAATGACACGGGAAGGGTGCACGATATCTCACAGTAACAGTCTAGTCGAGATTGCCTCTTCTCTGCTATCACGTAGGCATCGGTACTTGTTGACACCTACACACGTATCGAAGCTGATGCAAATGCGACCTGTTCCTATGAAGAACTGATGAATATGCTGATGGGTTTTTTTTTTCATGTACAGTACACGGGCATGTATGTCAGGGAACATACAAGAAATACAAGCAGTATACAATCTGTGCACTTTATCTGACATTATAGCTTGACAGGTACAGTCAAGCCTTTGCTATGAGGGAGTTTGTTATGATGTCCTTCCTGGGCATTTTTTTTTATTAGCATATCCCAAACAGGGGCACGGTGACATTGGTTAACTGAATGACTCCTAAATGCAAATTTGCTTCTGAACCATTGCATCCATTGGAGCGAATCCAGGGTATTACAGCCAGTGAGACCGAATTTTCTCATTTCAGCCAATGTGGTCCAATCATGACTGGAGATGTGTTTTTTTTTTTTTGCCCCCAGGGTGTGTGATAAAGCATGTCAGCCTTAAGAGCAGAATATGATATCTCACAGAATTCAGATTTGTCTCCAGGGTGTAGTGCTGCATTCCACTGCAGGTTTATTTGGGCGGGAGTTTGGTTTGGCTGATCACTGAAGCATAGGCACCAGGAGCAGTATCAGCCAGCATGGCATCAGCACCACGTATTCAGAAGTTGCCCACTGGTTCTTGGCCAGTGACGAGCTTCAGGCCTTGCGATTTCACATTTTTCAGGGCAGTTTCGGCACTAGTCACTTTTCGCTGTAAACCAGGAGACCTTGAAGTGAAGAATGTGTGGGGCTCATATTGAATGTCATGTGTACCAGCTTGCCAGTTGTTTGCTGCTGTGTGAAAGAATATGGTGTTCTATTTACCCCACTCCTTCACCTTTTTATTTACCACTCCAGCATTTCAGCTGCGGTCTGAGAAATGAGTCTACTGCTGGGCAGATTTTATCAGACACGACAAGAGAGATCGTGTTGTATGCACAGTTCCTTTTAATTAACAAACCAATCAATTCTTTTAATTAAGTGTTATAGATAAACTTCATTAAAGCCTTGGGTAACAGTGGGGACAAAAATAGGTGCAACTGAGCAAGGGATTTACTACTTTTAGGACATTTAGAACATAAACACGTACAGTAATTTTCACTCTCTGTGGTGCAAAGACTTGGGTTCTGCGTGGAGCTTTTTAAAGTAAGGATTTTTTTTTCTCAGCTCCATTAAGCAAATGAACGAAAATTTGCTTAATTGAGGAACGCCCTAATTACAGATGGGTAAATAAGCGCATTATATGCCACGTTGTTTTTCCTCTGTTCACTCACTGTTGAGTGTGCTGTGTGAAATGACAGCCCTGGGGGGACTTTTCCTTTCTTTCAGGTGTTGTTAGCTAACTGACTAAAGGACCCAGTGTGGACGAGAGAGAAACTCCAGCTATACAAATACAGCTGGAGGTGAGGCGAGGCGAGGCCTCAAGGTTTATTTACACTCATTCACACACGTTAATTATAGACCACCTGGCTGAAAATTAACCCTCTTATTCCATGTGGTGGTGAATTTGGTGTCTGCTTATCTTTGTCTACCGTAGGAAAAAAAAAAATCTTTCATTGGATGTCAGCGCGTTCTATAATTGACCTGACAGGTTGTTGTTTCGTTAGATTGGCATTTGTGTGACACGACATGACAGTACTTCCTGATGGCTGGCATGCTTCACATACTCACATACATAATAATTTATTAATTATTCATTTTTTTCAGACTTTTTGATATTAGGGCTTCGTTTAAAAATGTGTACTTGTTATTGAGCTTATTACTGGTTTATGGCTTTTTTTTAAAGTGAATTTTGTAAGGATTTATCATCCAGCCGTTTTATTTTGGCCTGTAGCAACAACCTGTGTATGGAATGGCCGATGAGACAACCAGGCAAAGAGGGGTTAAGTTTGCCCAAGAGCTAATGATGGCAGGCCACTCAGTCACTCCCGCCCACGTGGAGAGGAGAGGGAGGAGGACCGCTGCCTGGCCCACTCACTCAAAACACTCTCTGCAGAGGCTGACCAGAACCGGAGTCGTGATGTGTGTGCGTGTTAGTGCGGTGGTAAGAGTAGGCATACTGTAGAGATGATGTGTATTTGTAACCCCGCCCTCGCTGTTTTGTCTGTTGAATCAGGCCCCTGGGTCAACTCAAAAAGGACCATTAGTTGAAACTTCATTACTAGCTGCTGGCTCTTAGCAGTCAGTTTTCTCTGGGAATATTCTGCTAGTAATTTCAAGGTCAATTTATCTTGTTTAAAGTTAGATTTAATTTACACTAGAGCTTGTCCACGTTTGAGTGTAGCTTGCCAGCAGCACAATACAGAACAGACAGTCGTGACCCCCTGGAAGTAAAGCTGACTTGGACTTGGCCTCTGCAGTTGCCAGGCCTAGGCGAGCGCGATCATAGTGCAAACTGATACCTCGTCGGTCTGAGCTCACAGTGTGCCTCCGTTAGCCAGATTGTGGAGAGGTTAGTGTGTCCCGTGGCTTGGATTGATTTTGTGCCTGTCCAAACACCGCCAGGGAGCCATACATTACGATGACCAATCATTTAAGCTTTAATGCCGTACTGCGCCCTATCGGACCATTAGGAGCAGAGGGAGGGCTCATGAACTGCTGTATCTTTTTGCTGTCAAGAGGGCCTGCTGCTAATGAATGGTTGCATTTTGCTTTATCGATTGCATGCAGAGAGAGCCTGTGTCTCTGCAGACTGTGGCTGATGTGCTAGTCGGCTGTCATTGTTCTGCATGTTCATACATGCGTGCACGTGTTTTCATATTTGTGCCGTGACGATTCAAAAGAATGTCAAACTCGAGGAAGTAGCAGGAGCGTCTCATTTCACAGATTTTTAGTTTTTGTTTGTGTTTAACTCACTGAAAACTGAAGCGTAAAGCCATAGGAGACGTGTTGCTTCAACAAGCTAATCTCAACTCTGTGTGTCTGAGCCCAAGATGTGATCCATCGTTGGTTAATTAATGCCGTTGTCACACCCCAGTCCTACAAACACACACACACATACACACACACACACACACACACACACACACACACACACACACACACACACACACACACACACACACACCGCTCACTAGCTGTCATGTCCTTTGGCAGCTTGTTCGTCGCTCTGCTATATCATGCAAGCCTTTAATAGTGGCCCAGCCCTCACAGAAACTGGCAAGGTTGTTGAGTGACATAGAAGCCCCACTGGTGCACAGGAACTGCTGTGAACACAAGTTTGGGTATGTCCGCGTCTGTGACACACAGTCGCGAGAATACTAAAGAGCACAATGTCTCTGACAGCTTTTCTAGCAAAGCTCGACAGTTACTTAAGTCAGCACTGTCTTTTTTTCTTTCCTGTAAAAATGTAAGATACCGTAGGAGGCCGTTTTTTTTTTCTTTTTTTCAGTGGCTCAACTATTCCCTGTCTCTCTTTGTCATGTATTCCAGCCACCCTCCAACAACATATTTCTTGTCTTTTTCCTCCGTTCAAGTTTTCGCAGTGGTTCTGCCATCCCTGCTTTCAACCATGACTACAGTGCTTCCTCTAGGCCACCATCTGCCATTCATTCTGTGTTTCTTTTCATTACCTTTTGCACACTGTCTTGCTCACGCTGCTGCTCAGCTGTGTCAGACCCATGTTGTAAGACCAAAACACCCATAATGCTCCAGGCCCATCTCCCTGTATAGACCGTAATCTGATCCCCCTGGAGGAATGTGGCAAGCCTCGGGGACGGCCAAATTGAGGTACAAATCAGCCAGTCGGCCGGCAGATAGTGTATCTCCAAGTGATTTTAAGCCAGCACTGTGGCAACAATTGGCAGAATGAAATCAATTTAGCTTTTTCCCTTCACCAGCCCAAATTCATGGGTGTTTTCTGTCTCGAACACTTCATGACAGGAACGTTGTCAGACAATGGCTGTAAGCTGCATTGAACATTCGTTGAGTACTGTCTGTTTTGTAGCTGGCAGTTAAAAGGGCAGGGACTTCTTTTCAGCCTAACAGATGGTGTATACAGTACAGAGCTATGCAGTTCCACAGTACTGGGCTGTGCAGCACTGCTGCTGAAAGTGAATGTAGTGTGTGTTTGACAGCCAGCTAACTTTGATACCATTTGTAGCCACTGCCAGGGTATATGGCAGTGTTTACTTTTCTGTGCCTTTGTTTGCCTTTAGTGAAGGAAGTGGATATTTTAAAAATTGTTTAGTCCTGTGTATTCACTCTTTTTGTACACAAGCATTGCAATTATTTAACTTTAAGTTGCAGGAGAGTTCTGCTGGGGAAAACACTAAGCGAAAATGTCTTTGAAAGTTTTCCAAAGTAAAGACTTTGGGGGGAAAAAAAAGAGTCTGGGAGTCGAGACTCCCTTCAGGCTGTCAAGCTGTCAAGTGTCCCTTTTTGAGTCCTGACTTTACTCACTGACCTGATCCTCAAGGACGCATGACCCTTGGAGCAGGCCCATTTGGCACGAGGGGATCAGGGGCACGACCTACACAGCTCGCATCCTCTTGATCCACACTAACCAGCAGCACCTAGAGTCTTATATAGGCCGTGGCCCTTACTTAGGCTTCCCATCTTTGATTGGACGCTGACTGCGGAGATGGCTTTTGAATGTGATGCTTTAACTGCCTTTAATCTCACGGCTGCTAGTAAAGCCTGCACAGATGGTGCCTTCAGCATAATACTCCGCTAGTGAATTCTGAAAGAGCTTTCTCTGCAATATGGAGGTCAGGCTGGCGGCAGAGAAAGATGATTTACTTTACAGTCACTTTTAGCCCAGAAGGGTTGCATAATAGCAGCTACTTCAGGGGCTCTGTCGCAGCTTCTCCTGATATATAGAGCTCCTCCAGGGGGCTGGGAATGGCGAGACATGTTGTGTGTGTGTGTGTGTGCGCGTGTGTGGTTCGTGTGGAGTTATATCCCTTGCTGACTCAGAATTCCTTTGGTCTATAGAGAAATAATTCCTTTGTTGCCCTCCCTCCCTCCCTATCACAGCCCGTGCCGTTTTTGTTTTGCTTTTCTTTCTTGGCAGTCAGGTACCCCTTGCTGGCAGGAGAATCCACCACACCCGCGCAGTCATGGCCTAGATACAGAGATGGGCTTGAGAGGTGGGCGTGGGCAAGGGGGAAAAGGAAGCGATGGCAAAGGAAGGGGACTCTTAGGGGCCTTGTTGTCTTGGCAAAAGCTGGTAGGAGGTGGCTGGCTGTGCCATCCCATTGCCTCACCACCTGTCCTCTGAAAAACCAGAGTCTGTCTGCCAGAAATGAAAACTCAACCATGGACACAAACACTTGATACCAAAAAGATGCATGTTTACAATATTAGATATGTCGTATTATACTTGAATCCTTAGTACTTTAGTACTAAGTAATAATGGCAGCATGAATTTCATAGCTAGTTTGATATTGAGAATATTTTAGAGGACATCAGACATTTTGCTAGTGCCTTCACTCAGTACATTAAGTATTTTACCATACCTAAATATTAAAATACATTAATTAACAGTGAAGAATAAGATATAAAGAGTATCAGCTGATTAATCAATCAGTTTCAGAACACTCATTCCATCTGTTTGCTCCATAAAATCAGAATAGGCATCGGCCCCAAAAACCCATTATCGGTTGGGCTCCATGTATTTATTTAGAACACATATTAAATTTTGCTAGCCATCGCTGACCCTCCTTTGTCCTTTTACACGGCATGGAGGAATGTCATTTCACATATGTGATTACACTAATCTTGTGTGGTTGGGAGGGTTCGCCCTGGTCCACAGATTATCGTGATAGAGGCTGCGTGGTATTTACTTTCATGTCAAGCAGGTAGCCTTCTCAGTTCAGAGGAGTATGAGGAGGGGATGGGGGTTAATTAATGATGAGGAATGTTAGATACAGTTCAGGCAGTGTTTTATTTGGGTCAGCCTCAGGTCTGGTGTGCTCTGTTTACCAAGTGTGGGTGCAAATATAGACTGGCCTCATCCCCTCTGTATGCGTTTAGTAATTGCATTCTAGAAATGCCAACATCTCAGCTGCCAACGAGCCCTCCTTGGGAGGTGCGATCACGCCTGTTGAGGCATATTATCTCAGAGGCAAGCTGTGAATGAGTACAGAAAACACTGAAGTCACTTGGAGTTTCTGGAACGTAACCACATTTTTCTATTGATTTACATACCATCGTAACATATTAGATATGTCTGGATATTTGCAGTAAATGGGTTCTGCAAGCTGCAATTTATTTTCAGTGGTTGACTGTAGCAAAAAAAAAAAAACACTAATTGCAGGTGCAAAATATAGAACTAATCTGCTTGCAAAACTGAAATTGTATGAATAACCAACATTTTAAACCACTTCTGCTGACGTTTCTACTAAGCCGTCCATTTAAATTGTTGAAACATACTGTGTTATATTTTTACTTGACTGTCATGGTATCATTATAGTATTGGGTTTCACGTGTTTTAGCTTAGTAGTAAAGCTTTTGAAGTCAAACTTCTGGTTTTGTGACAAACAACTGCAACCCCAGCTGAACTGCACACACAGTGGATCTGTATCGTGCCCAGCCACCCGTCTGCATGTCACTGCACACTCACAGCCACCAACAAGAACGCTTTGTAAAGTGGCTGCCTGGGCACTGCCGAAGCTCTCCAGGGTTAGTGGGGACATATGTTCTCGATAGACCTGTGTCGTCAGTCCTTCCTTATTCAAGCGCCAGTTGACAGCATGATGGAGAGTGACGGAGGACTTGCACAAAGGTGGTTCTGTGCACGTGCAGGGCCAGGTTTTTGTCCACATTGGAATTCAGACACACCCACCAGTTCCTCCTTAGCTGCCTGCCTAACCAATTAAATATTTGGCGTCACGTCATGTCTTCTGTTGACAGTTGCACTTGACAGCAGCACATAGAATAAAGCTGACAGCCATATGACCTCCAGCTTATACATACACTCTTATGTATGTTAACTCATGGCGTGAACAGGAGAAATTGAGGGTAAACTAGACTAAACACATGAAATCTAAACACATGAACTGGCAGTTCAAGGTTGTGAACAGCCAATCAGATAGCTTTCTCTTTTGTTGTCTGTAGACTGGCTCTAAGGGCTGGCAAACGCAGCGACATCTATAGGCGTTGGTCACCCATAAAATTCTGTTCAAAGGCTTATAGCTGTCTGCAAAGTGCAAAGGCCCTAAAGTGATGAGTGGAAAAAAATAGCATGTTGTATTTATGCTGTATTTGTCATGATAGCACTTTTAAAGGCAAAGCACCTAACACAAGGGAATATGCATTTAAGCGTGACTATGAAATTCTCTTGCTGGTATGTGCCACAGGTTCCATTTGTGGGAATAGCTTGCATACAGCCAAGCGTGCACCCGTAGCACCCTGTCTTCCAGATCCTTTCAGCCTCCTCCATTGTTCCGTCTCTGCTATGCTCTAAAGCTGATTACAGCGCCTTCTCTAATGAAAGCTAATCCTGTGTCACAGTATTGTGGAGGAGGAGGAGAGGTGTGTGTGTGTTGGGGGGGGTGCAGGCCTCAGCACGGCAAAGCTAGCAGGGAATGTCTTCTTCAGGGCCTGTCAGAGTGGCTTTCAGAGGAAATGCCAGAGAGTGTTAACGTGTCCGTAAACCTGGAAATCTGCGAGGTGTTTTACATTGAGACTGAGGGGTTTTTTTTTTTTTTTTTGTGTGTGTGTGTGTTTTTTTTGTATGCTGGCCTGTTGGCCCTTAACACCGTGCACACAGTGCTGCCCAAACTTGTAATGGCCTGTAATAATTCACTTTAACTGTGTCCTGTCCAGCCGTTCATCATAGCTTCCTTGTTGCTGGAACTGACTGACTCCAGCTTTGGCATTTAGAGTTTAATGTTCTGTTACACTTCAGGTCCCTCTGACCTCTGTCAGTGTTTAGACTGTGTTAGACACTTGGGTCTTACATCGCTGTACGAAACAAAAAGCCACCCGTGCTGCTGAGTGTGTAATGGTCTGTAATTTGCTGTAGACTACAAGTTGTGTGAGGATGCTGAAACTGCAGGGACATCCTGTCAGTGGACTGTGAGCCAGGGAGTGGATTTTATATGATAAACTGACAGGTGCTCTTTTCCCAGCAAGCTCTTTTTTTTTCATCCTGACTCTTGATGCATTATTTCATTGACTGATTTTTCCCCTCTCCCTGACTCATTCACCTCCCCCACTCCAGCTCCAAATCACTGTAGTCATTTGCCAGCCGTGATCCAGGTCCCTGGCGGCCTCTCACTGTGCCATTGATCGGCTGCTGCATTAATGGCTCGCCACACGCCCCAATCACCACCAGAAAACTAGTGCAGGGACATCCCTTAGAAAATGCCTTTCCCCCCCCCCACATCACCCGCCGCCCACTCCCCTCTATCCATCCTTACATGCATACATGCATTCATCCATCCTTCCGCTCACCCACGACAGCCTCCCACGCTTCAACCCTAACCTTACTAATTAATCAGGGACTTAGTCAGAGTGCTGTCTGAGCAGCGGTGCATTTTGATCACCTGCTGCTGCCAACACTTTCTGCATTTCCCATCTAAAATCTGTTGAGCCAACAGCAGGATTAACGTTTGCTTGTCACTCAGTCTCACATTGCTGTCGCCAGGGTCTCTGAAACACTGCTACAGGCTATTTTCTGTCAGAGCCTGATGGTCTTTGATAACCCTGACAGCCATGGCAGAGTGGATGCAGGTCTTGGGTGTATTGTTACCTAGTTTAGTATAGGACTTGTCTATCTTAATAATGAGGATCCCTAGATAACTGTCATTGATGGGAGCGTTCATGCAGACAACCATACATGTTATTGCAGCGAACAGCTGTCAGATGCACTAGCACACTGTTTGTGTTTCACCACATTGTGCTAATACAGTAGTTTATAAGCATGTAACAGTGTAACATGTATGATAAGGCGTCTGCTCAGATTCCCATCCTCGCATCGAGTCAGTGAAGAACGTAACGTGCTGCCGGCGACTCATTTTTAAGCCAATATTTTGATGGATGAAAGCTTTAGACAGAGACTCTACAGCACTGTTTCCCTGGCAACCCCTTTTACTCACTTTTATCTAATATCTCTCCCGTTTGTCAATGCGATGCCAAAGCTTGTATCTGTGCAGCGGATGATGATGGTCAGCAACTCTTCAAAGTACAGTAGCAGTCCACTGGCAGCATTAAATCAAAGTTATAGTCGTCAGAGCTACAATTAATTATGAGATTGACCACAGGCCATAGGCTACTGTAGCGGTAGTGAAAATGTGCACTACTTGCAATTTGTGCATTCAGTACAAACAAATATTTCTAGTGTTTCTTATTTGCGAAATAGTTTAGGTTAATATTGGTTGAAAAGCAGAACTGCTTTGTTTTTCAGGCTTCAGCAGTGTTTGGAGTGCAGAAAGTAGAAGGAGGTAAAAAAAATGAATGTACGTGTTTCAAATTGAGAATTTGTGAACATGAATCCACAGAGCCAAAATTATGTGTTGCTCCACAAAGTAAATTGTGGGACAAGATAAGAGGGTTGTTTCAAAATCTGAAATATATCCACATAATTTTTTTTTGCACAATACAAAAAAATAAAAGAAAAAGTGGGCTATTTAGGTTGTTATTTATCTGACAACTCTCGCAGTATATTTTTCATTTGTGCTGCATGTAGCCAAAACTGAATAAGCCAGCAGTACAAGGAGTGCTGTAACAACATCCAGTGCTTCAGTTGTATAAGGAGTGTGTTGAGCAAACAAGGACACGTGGAATGAGTGTTTTATCTTTAATGATATTAATTTAATGGAAATAAATTCAGTAGTTTTAGGGCATCTACATACTGAATACAGTCTGGGTGCTTTTTCCTTCCTGACTGGACTAACCACAACAACATCTAACTTCCATTCCTATTGCTACAATATATTGAACAGGCTTGCTACTAATTTGAGGGAATGAACTGAGTAATATGAAGGCACAATTTATTAATTTTAGGGCCTGAATTATTAATTACAGGGAGCAAATTAAGTAGTAGAGTACAAGTTATTCGAGGGAACAATTGATAATTTGTGTGCACAAATGATTAAATGTGTTATCCTTAATACCTGCTGGGCTCTGCAGCGTTTCTTGTCTTCATGGTACGATATCTGTCTTTGATACAGGCCCCCAGGGTCTTTATTGACGGTTCTGCTCAGTCACCTTTTGCATTTTTATTTCCTCTGATGCAGCCAAGGGCTGTTTTTCTTCTTTTCCCCTTTCTCTTTCTCTCTCTCTCTCTCTGTCTGTCACTGAGAAGGTGAGTGTTGTTGGCTCCGCTCTCCTTCCTGCCTCAACCACAGCGGTAACCACTCCATTCCCATACTGCGCACAGATATAATCGGCAGACTCAAAAGCACTGAGCTTCAAAGCTAGGCTCTGCTAAGCGTTTCGTTCAGGGCCGGTTTCTATCCCTACTAATGCATGGTAAAGAGGTTCATGCCAGTTTCGAAGTGACCTTTTTACCATTAGCCCTAAAGCCTGCTGGCATTTGAATCTCATGTCTGTCCTTGTTTGCCAGATGGCCGCCCTATGTGTTGTGTAGGTTCACTTCCATTTTAATACATCTTCAAATGACATAATATTGGAAAGCAAGAGGAGTTTCCCCTCTTTGCTCTACTGAGTCACGTTGCAAATACCAGGTGTATGGATTCAGCTGCTGCATCAGCTCAGTAACACAATCCAGGTCGTTAATACTCGCTTTTGCAGAATTATCCAGCATCTTAAAGTGTGCAATAAAGCGCCTGGTGTTTAAAAGACCAGATTTTCTGCACATTCCAGGAATGGCTTTTCCCATTTCTCATCCAGACAACTGCTCATTCAGTACAGTTTTCTGAGTCATACTAAATGTGGAGTATGAAGCCTTCTGTGCTGACTGAAACCTGTTTTGTTCACAGTACAGTCTTATTAAAATGTAGAATGTGGGATTAGCTTGCCATTCGCTCCTGTTTTATGATTTCTGTGCTTAAGAATCGTCTCTTTAGAAAAGCCTCTTTTAAATATTGTTTTAAGCCTTTCAGTATTATAATACACCATTTGTACGGTGGACCGTGGGCGTTATTCTGCAACTGGAATTTATATTGTGTTAATTGTATGTGAGGAATGCATCATTTGTGCTGACTGAATTATTGATTGACAGCGTTGTACAGGCTCAGTAGATGGGCTGGAGAGCGAGGTGGAGCTGTGCATAACTGAGGCACTAGTTTCAGAACTGACATATAGACATCATGCTGCTGTATCCGGTGTGTGAGGTAGACCATATTGCAAATAATTTATCACCTCATGAATATAGCGTGTTGTATGGCTCAGCTGCTACAGTTCTTTGTTGTCAGCATAGGTAGCCACATGATCTCAATCTTTTGCATTATGCATGTCAGGTAATCAGCTTCTGAATGGACTCTGTGGTGGTGTATTAATGAAGCAATGAAACTGCTGCCAGCTGACATTTGAAGTTGAGGTGCTTTCTGGTGTACAGTATGTCCTTTGCTTCCTACTGCCTACAGAAGCTCATGCATTCTGTTCATCCTGGACTCCCGAACATATCCCGCTCTAATTCAATGTGGTTATGTAATTTAATTAACAAACCCCGGCGATCAGTGGAGAGTGAGTCGCACACTCTTGGTGCCCTATTCAACACTTGGCAGTTGTCCTCTGTGCATACCCCTAACGCAGTGGCTGCTTCATCACTAAAAGGCTTCCAACTGGGAAAAAGTCTTGAGTGCGATTGAATTTTTTTTTTTCCCATTTCTGCTCTGTAAAAACAGATTATATCACATATTCATGTAGTGCAACTACATTATACTGATATTCTGAAACATAATCTGACATTTGTCTATGTGCTAGTGGTTGTATTCCTTCTTTTTCTCTGTGTGTTGCGTGCTGCAGATAAAATACAGCTTCATGCCTCTCCACTTTGGTTGAGCTGTCTTACCCGGCACTGGTTGTAACGTAGCATTTGATCAGATAGTGAGTTTCCACTTGATTCATTAAACAGAGATCTAGCTTGCCACTTGCCTTGCCTCAGGATAAAGAGCACGGCACCATCATTTGAAAAGGCAAATGGATCAGGGGAATAGTGACTGCCGTTTTGTGAGAGTAAGGAAGCAAAGTCATAGATCAGTATCACGCTTAGGATCCGACGCTGCACTGCCTTTGCATAATAACGTCTGCCCATGCAGTCAGATTACTTCTGGTATTCTATGCTTTGTATGAACTGACCTTTGTTGCACTCACACATAGTTCTGCAGTCTTTGTTCTGCCTCAGATCCCTGTTGGTCATGCTGAGATTTCCACTTGTCATGCTGAGTCTTAGGGGAGGAAAATTGCTGGTGTGGTGGCTCGTCTGGTAGAAGGGGGCGGAGGGTTTGACGTGGCCAGTGACAACCAGAGTCTTGCCCACACTTTGCGAGGGCTCCCGCTGCATCATGCTCCGTCAGCAGTTTCTTGGGGGGGGGGGTCAATTTGGCACCTGATGGAAAGACGCTGTGCGTTGCAGGAATTGTAAGAGATTATCATAGGAAGTTGCTTTCCTTGCCAGGTAGTCTGCTGTATCTGTATGGTTTTAAAGGAATTTGTTTGTTTTATCATTGCCCACTCACTGGCCACAATCCCAACCAATCTCCGACAATGCCGACTTACTATTTTTTCAAACAGAGGCAGTTGTTAGCAGATAGCTTGCTCTTCCTGAATGTCTGGGGCAACCAGAGTCAATGTTTGCTATAGGTATTGCAGTGCAGTTGATGAAAACAAACTGGCACTATGACTGTCAGTAGTGGCACTAATTAGATACTGATCGACTGACCATATTGTGTCAGTGGAACTGTATTATTTCAATATAAGCTCCTCTTAAAAAACAGACATGTTTTGAAGTTTGTAACCTGCTCAGTAGTCGTTTTCTGAATTCCAGACATTTCTCCTGAACACTGCTGTATGTGACTGCACCACTGTTTGCTCTGTTTTTAATGTTAGGTTTAGTGCACACAGCTTTCAGACGTCTGACAAATCCAGGAAGGAGAATGATGTTCAGGAATTGTAGACGTCTGAACTGCCAGATCAGGCCCGACTCACGTTTACAGACTGTGTTCTTCACTAAATGAAGCCAGCGGCTGCTTGGTGAGCGCTGCAACAGTCTGTCTCACTTTCTCCAATTAAGCTGATCTGTCCAGCACCATATGACTGCGCACCTCCCGCTGTCTCATTCCTCAGAGAGATCGCATTAGCTCTGAACTACACCAACCTGAACATTTCAAGCTGCCCGTTTTCCCACTGCTTCTCAGCGGTTTCAGATGCACTGCGCCTGGTGGTGCAGATTTCTCAAGAATCACGCCTCAGCGTCTCTTATAATCTGCCGTAATTATTCCATTCATGAATGCTGTATGAACAAAGGTGGCTGCTATGGTTGATGATCAAAGGCTTTGTGAGTTCAAGACTTAAGACTCAGTGATAATTCACTGTAGGAAGAAATCGTTAAATGTTGCTGTAAACGTTACTGACCAACACAGGGTAGTATACCTTTATTAAAAAACCTTAAAGTTGATTAAGCATGTCCTCCAGACATCCAGAGGTTTAGTGGTCTATTAGTCTTTAAACCTAATGGCTAATGGATGGCTTTAATTTGTAGCTTGGAAATTACAATGCTAATCTGAGACAAATTACCAGGCGAAGTTAAATCAGACTCCTTTTTTTTTTTCTCCAGCATCTCTGACCCTCTCTCATTCTCTTGTCATTTCTCTCTCATGGTAGATTCGAAGCTGCAGTGCAATTTCCCAGTTACATAACAGAGGAACAGAGAAATGGTAAAATTAATGAAGGCAAAAGCGACCGGCTAATGGAGACCATTTTTGAGTCAGACTCGAGTTCCAGGCAGATCGCCTCGGGTCAGTTTGTGCTCTCACAGCTATATAAGCTCTGTATGAGAGGATGGATAGATGCACAGGGTTATTCGCAACAATCAACTGTTGCTGTGTGGGAATGTTCTGATGCTGATACTGTTGTTTGGGAGGAAAAGGGTTGAGATTTTGCCTTTTTTTTAACTGTCAGACTTTGACTGTCAGTAGCTCTTATTTGAATGGCTAATCACTGCACTGGCTGAGAAAGATGTGGGCCATTATTTAATCCATTATTTGACACCACCATTTATTTTCTTGTTCAAATAACTGAACACAAGGTTTGACGATTTTTCTTCCTTGACTGAGTTGTTAATCCATGTTGTTCTTTTTCCCCGGGACTTTTCATTTTAGTCATGGGAGTAACGCCTTCTTCTTTGGAGTGTAAACCTACCATTACAATGTGCCATGTAATGTTTTGGCAGAGGTGGGTGTTACTCTTGTTAATAAGGGGGCTGTTAGAAATTCCACAAGGGGAAAGTTCACAGTGTTTCCATTGTCATGGCTGTAGGAAATGGAAGGATGATGTGTTGAGAGGTTGCCAGTGCGCCTACAACCACAGTCTCCATGCAGGTTATTTCTATTAAATGATAATGTTTTTCTTTTAGTGTTTGAATTTTAGAATGTGCTGTGTTTTGTCACATTAGTGGGAGCAGATGTGGCTCAGTCAGCATCCACAGTTTCTCTGATAGGACCAAGTGCTGTACTGTGGGAGCACCAGTCTTCTGCAAAATCCTCGTGTCCCACCATCTTTGGATGTGCGCACTGAGTATGGCAGTGGTCATATTTCAGTAGGTGTCAGACTGACTACGGAAGCATAATCAAAAAAACATTATAACAGCTAGATATGGGGTTTTCCCATGCATCTTCCTCATGAAAATCAGTTGTACTGTGTGGCTCATCATATCTTTCTATACAAACCAAATATATTTTTGCAAAGAAAGTAAATAACTTGGTTTAGTCTCATAAAGTTCAGCTCAAAGCACATAGCTGTGGCAAACTGTCATGTTTAAAGTGCAGATTCAGAATAGGTCACATGAGTGTTCACACCGTATGTGTCATACATCTCAGGAGGCCAGCGTGGTGAAGTCGTTCAAGCCCCAAGGCCCCTGGCCTCGGGCTAGAGTTGCACAGCAGGTGCTCAGAGGAGGCCAACCTGGGGCCTTGGGTAATTCTATCTCACATGGGGATTTCTGAACGCCCCAGATACCCGAGCGGAGACATTGGGTTTATATTGTTTCAGAGGATTTCTTTAAGCACATTGAGTATTTAATTGGCTTGAACAAAGTTTGTGTCAAGAGCCAGTTTAGTTAAGTTTGGTTTTAAGTATGCAGATTTGCAAAGGTGTATGGTTGCAGGAAGAGGGACATGGAAACAAAGACTGTTCAGATGAAGAACCACTATATGAGTAAATTATACTGACGGCACAATACTTCTGTTTTTTCACACAGAGCATTAAAATAGCAGTTAAGGAGCAAATAATTAACAGCTAGGTGGGAGAATCCTAGTTTCCGTGTATCTTGCCAGCATCATAATATTGACTTTTAGATATCACAAATGGGTTTACACTTCATTTGTTGGCTTTAGGTACTGTTAGGGTTTTGTAGATTAAGCGTTGCATTTTAGAACAAATGTAGAGAAATGTGCAAGTTGCTGCCAGTTAAATAGTCGACCTCTTGCACCTCGGGGATATAGGTTATTAAAGACATAGTAATGTTGAACATATTCAGGGCGTAATTCTGCATGTCCAGTAAATCTGCAATTTCAACATGCACCTGTTAGAAAGCTTTAACTACTGCAGTTGAGATCCCAAATATCGTCTGTCGCTAAGCACAGTGTGACACAGATAAAGTACAGGTCTAATTACCACTGATATCACCTTTGGAGCGGAGGGACGTTAATGCAAACACACACAGAAACACACACACACACACACAGCCACCAACTCAACAGTAGTTGCTACTGGCTTAGTACATTAGTCACACCTGTGTTTTTATTACATGTAAATTCTGCAAGTGGACATTAATTAAGAGCATGTCTTATTTTTTGAGCTCTATGAAGCTGCTGAATTTAAAAGTGCACAGGATGTGGTCTTTAATTGTGTCCTTTTTGTACCTTTTCTGTCAGTAAGTAATATTCTCATGAGGGGGTTGTAAAAAGGAAATATTAACACACTGGTCTTTTGCTTAGGTAGAGGCCACAAAAAGTACCTTTAATAATGGTTTCAATTAAAAACTGAAACTTCGTTTTTACGTGTTTGATGTCAGCTGCTAAATGGCAGTGACTCGAGCACCGTTTTAAAGCGTTGCATTGTGGGGTTTCTGTTCTTTTATTACAAGAAGACGCTTTTCATTTAAAGTCCGTCTAAAGACTCACTGGGCTATTTGCATAGAAAATGTGCACCATCTAATTTTTATGCAGTGATTAGATTGGAAAGTTCAGTGTTGAATTAAAATGCACAAAAACAGGATTCAGGCTTTTGAATATGTCACTTGTATCCAAATGATGTGAGCACGTGGAACTGCTTTGAAAATCTATCCTTTAGAAGCCACTAATTATGGAAATTGACAGTAACAGAGATTTGTTGTGGATTTGGTTAGTCTAATTTCCATGATGTCTTCAAGGCTCGCAGAAATATCCAGAATTTTACTCTCTTTAAATAATTGTGACAGACAAGTAAATGCATGTCAGACTGAAGATTATGTCTCTATTCTTCTAATCACACGCATAAAACAGCATGTTTAAATATAGAGATGGTTACACATTAATCTCTGCAAGATAATATACTCGTGTTATTTAGACTTTGTACTCATATGAAAGACTTATTATGTTAATAAAACAACAGATATCTCAGCTCTCTTTATTCTCAGAGTGTAATCTCTTTTGCTATGAATGTTGTTAAGCAAACTAGAAACTGTGTGGGTCTGTTATAAATATTGAAAATTGAATGACTCACAGATCATAGCTGCAATTGTCTAAATTGTCTCAGAGGGAGAGCTGGAAGCATGGGAGTGAACACGAACTCCCTCTCCTGCTGGGAGTCGATCCCCTGGAAGGTACAAAGTACCTGGTAATCAAACAGCTTAAATGCCGTTTGCTCAGTGATGTGGAATTAACTGCGTGTCTGCATAAGCCTTTTGTCAATGAAAAGTGTATTAAAGCACTGTAAATATGTTATGAATCTACATCAGTAACAATGATTCTTTTTAATTTCTTTTTTTTTTTAAACATTTGCAGCTGTCCCGTTCCCCCCCAGTCACCGGCTGACGGCTAAAGAGGTGTTTGACAGCGAGGGGAAGCCCAAAGTGGACGTGCTGAAAGCTCACCTAACCAAGGAGGGCCGTGTGGAGGAGGCGGTGGCTCTCAGGCTCATAGGAGAGGGCGCCGCAATCTTGCGTTCAGAGAAGAACCTTCTGGACATCGAGGCTCCTGTGACAGGTCAGGAGTCAAATGTGGCACATTGTGCTTGGTCACACACAGAACGTTTGCCTTTATGCACTCAGAGATCTGTAGCAAACTTTGTTAAAAGCTGCTTTTTATTTATGATGATTTATAATGCTATGAATTGTGTTATTTTGCTATATTAATATAATGATTATTGATTTTTTTTTGGCACTAGAATGCAAAAGTTATTACTTTAGTTTACTTTACAGTTACGAACTCATAGGCAAAACAGGTTTTGTGCTTGTTTAATCAGTTAGCGCTGCACACGACAGATGATAATCCACTTTAGAGACAGTTCAGCCATTTCATACCTTGATTGTCATCGTGTTTTTAAAGAGATACCACAGAAATTAACAGTTCATGAGTCCAATTCGCAATCAAAACTGCACTATATGTTAACCTGAAATAACTTGCAGCCTTCTCTGTTTTATGCATTAGGATATTTAGACAGTTTGCAGATACATGTTTGTTAGAACAGAAACACACACTCTGTCCTCTCCCCAGAGAGGAGAGCATGCTTACAGCAGTACGAAAACGTAATTTTCTTAATTAAGTGAGTCATTGTGCCTTCAGGCCACACGTGGGCCATGGAGCTAGCCACAGCAGTGTGTTTTATTTTAGGAAACACAAGTTTAGTTCATCCAATTTGGCAAAACTAACAAGCTTGGTTACACTCTCTTACTTGCATTAAAACCTCGTTCTGACACGAAAAAAAAAGCTCAACAGATATTGCAGTTTGAATACTGCAAGGTGATTTTAAAAAGCACTTACTAACCTCGGAACATGTTTTTTTTGGTTTGTTTTTTGTTTTTTAACAGTTGAGCAGTTATTTTATCTCAGAACGCCGCCCTGCAGCTGAAGTTGAACTCATTCATCCCTGCCTCTGTGAAGGAACATACTGTCGTAGGAGGCTCGCTGATGCATATGCAGAGATTCAGTCTATCTATTGTTGTCTTTCTTCCTGGTCAAGTGCCCTGTTCCTCCATTAGACTTTCTGATGAGGCTTCTTTGATGTTGCTGTAATCAGTGGCAGAGGCAGAGGTCCACTCAAAGGATCTATGGCAACCCATCATTTCCTAATACGAGATCATTCCCAAAATGTAGTCCTGAGAGGCCCATGTTCATATTTGGCACGCTTCGCTCTTACTTAAATTCATGAATGCACGGTCCTTTTTTAAACAAAAGTGTGTGTCTACAATGTTTACTGAGGCTATTAATGATAGGAGAATATTTCATCAAGCTGTTAAAGAGAGTGAGGCTTAACAAAAAGATGCAACCGGGTTGGACAATCATAAGCCTTATGTGCTGCCTCCGTCTTTTGGTTTGCAGTCACATAAGCATGGGATTAAGAGAAATCCTAATAAAAACAGCTGGATTTCTAATTACTGAGCCATTTATACACATAACCAGCTTTCTTAAAGGTTTTTGAGTGATTCATGTTCATGACAAAGTATCACTGTGTACGCAACAGAGAGGGATGAAAGGAAAAATCGGTACTCTGAGCTGTGCACCAGTGTATCCAAATGAATTAAATTCTAACTCGGACTGAAACTCTACAAAATTTTATTGATCCTGCAGTGTAAACCAAACACCACTGAATAAGTTAATTTCCATAGTGAGACAGTGGGCTGTTTGTAAAAAAATTCAAACATATGCACAAGAAGGAAAAGCTGTGATCTTTCAGAGCCTGTCCTCACTGTGCCTGTGCTCAGGGCAAAAAAAAAAAAATCTCTTAAAACGACAGTGTTTAAAATGTAGATATTAACTGAAAAAGATAAAAAAATATGACAATTCTGTGGTGTTGAGCATGGGAGAGATCAGACTGACTAATGATGTGTTGGAGTCTGTTGGGGGACATGTATAAATATTACTCAGTTCCCTGCTTTAACCTGATCACAGTTCCTTGCGTGTAAACATGCTCTCACATTGACCTTCCATGTTGGTTAGATTTTTCATTTAAATTCTGAGAGTAAACCTTCCTCCTGCGTTGTGTTACATAGAAAAACTGGACATCTTATGTTCTGTGGGGTATCCTGAGGATCTGTGAGTGTGTGTGTGTGTGTGTCTGTATGTGTGTGTCTTTGTGTGCGTGCACTACACAAGCGCAGCAATGAAGCACTTCTTTCCCTCCCACGCAACACCCCTGTCTCAACCCCTCTCCCACTCAGTAGTCCTTTTCAACAAGGATTTCTCTGTTGCGCGTGCTCGTGATCCTGCTGTGTCTCCCTCTCATGCACTCTCCCAAACTCACACGCCGTTTTTCATAAACATTTCATTTTTTTCCCTCTGTCTGCCATGTTTTATCTTTCTGTGTCATGCTCAGGGACTCTCTCTCTCTCTCTCTCTCTCTCTCTCTCTCTCTCTCTCTCTCTCTCTCTCTCCGTTAACACACCTCCAATTCCAGCACGACACATGGTCAGCAAATTAGTATGTAAATATTTATCATAGATGCAAAGCACCATGACATGTCAGCTATCTCTCTCTCTCTCTCTCTCTCTCTCTCTCTCTTTCTCTCTCTGCTGCTCACACTCACATAGTCATTTCCTGGTTAGGCCAGATGGCAGGTGGGGTTTTCATGGAGGGAGGGGTGTGTGTGTGACGAACGTAGCTGGCTTAGGCCACTGAGTACAAGCTGCTCCCATGGCCTTCGCACAAGTCACCCATCAATAGAGCTCCTGCAGCCGCATCACCAAGCAACAATGAGCATTTACACCACTCAGCTTAGTTTCTAACGTACTAAAATAAACTGGATTCAGGTTTTATTTTCACCAAATACAATATTTTTTTCATGAAATTCTGAGTTAACTGCACAGTAGAATGTGAAATGTTTCCCAGATTCAGTGTACAAACAGCCATAGCAGTTTGTATTTCATAACATTAGATATTTTCAGTGAAACTCTGACCTTGGTTGTGGAATTTCTGTTCCTCATCATCAGTCTTACGAAGACCTTGATGATGATGAGGATGGCAGTTTTAATGAATGTCATCTTGTGTGTTGGCTCTCTACAGTGTTGTAAAGCTATTAAACCTTTTCAGTAGGTATTAATGCAAGGGTCTTACAAAGAGAAATATGCTTGTATGGTTATTAAAGCCAGACTGAGCTGATTTTAGTTTATTGCAGAATTATCAGTATATGTGTATATATTGAAACCGTATTTTGAAACTGGTATTATTACATAGGAGAGCACTATCAAGTTCATCTCAATGCTGTTAAGAACTGCTTGACTAAACAATTTAAAGGGATCCTTTTAAAAACACAATTTATCATTAGCAGATTTTTTAGTCTCTCAAATATGGAATCAGTGGTCCAGCTCTAAATCAGATCCTCTGACATTTCTTGTTGCATCTGTGCTGTTGACAGCAGCTTCCTAAACATTATATACAGATGGGTGTTCATAACATAATGCAAGCTCCACCTCCGCCTGCTCTGCAGGATGTTAGCTCTCAGAGTGCCATCATAAAACCCGGGGTATTGTTATCATCTAGTCTCAATCAAAACATGATCTGGCCCAGTCTGCATCACCGTGGATTTCTCTCGCTCAATGAGCCCGGCCTTTGGAGTGGCCTGTGTAGGTTCTGAAGCCAGGTTGTGTAATGCCCACCACCCACTCAATAGCTGCTGGCCGCTGATATGCTGCTACTCAGGGAGATCACTTTAGCACACAAGCAGGAGATGGCCAGAACGAATTGTTTCTCACTCCAGATAATGTACTCCCACCTGCTCTTCTTATGTGGGCTTTGGTTCTCACCTCGTTTTTGTGTGTTGTGTGACAAGAGGGAGGGAAGCGAAGCACGTCTGTAGGTGTACTGGAGCAGATTGTGTGTTTGCTGTGATAAAGCAGAGCCCTGAGCTGGAGGAGTGAGCTGTTGTAGCATTTCTGTTTGATTTGCATCGACCAGCGTTGTCCACGCTCGCGCGGATGAGGCGACTGCAATTCACAGTGATCATCACATCGGCTCTTTTCAGCCCAGTGATTGAACTCTCGCCATGGCCGTGTCACCCTGCTGTTTTCTTCACCAGCAAGTGACAGCTTTCCAAAAGGTCAGCTGGAGGTGCAGTCCTCCCACACACATTGTGTTTGACGTGTGTTTCAGGTGAAAATGCAGCCTCTTACTCCCTCGCTGGACTCCCTCCTGCTGCGGTGACTTCTGAAAACATGAAAATATTGTTAATTTCCCTGTGAGGTTTAGAATGTAGCCCCTACATTTCAGTGGCAGACTGTAAACACCAGATTTTTACAGTAATTGCTCTCTTGGTGGTCATCCCTTCAGACAGAATTGCACTAAAGAGCACAGTCTTATGTGAATGTTTTTCGAAAAAGTGCTCTACCGAGGAGATGGTTGCCTGTTGCATCCATCTGTGTGTGTCCACACAATAGATGTATTTCATTGTTACCAATGGTGATGTTCGTAGAGGTCCTTATCAGGTCAGCAGCAGCTTAGATTTGTTTTTGTCTTTTTCCCTCAGTGATATAAGCTGCCATTGTTGAAAGGATTCAGTGTCATTGGGATGTTTCCATAGCAATAACCAGCCTCAGTATCACGGACCCTGCTTGGTAAAGCAAAATGAATTGCTTGGAATGCCTAGTTGTGTTGTCCTTTTCAAAAATATGATTGCCCATTTAATTTATTTTTTTCAGGAAAAAAGAAAATAGATCTCTTACTTTAATGGCTGCTTCTTTGTACAATTATAGATTTGGGTTTTCTCGAACATAGCAAGTACATACTAGCAAAGCAGGTTTTAATTTCCTTTATTAAGAGTCAGACATACTCCAATTAAGACTTTGAATGGAGAAATAGATTTTTTTAAATTCAGAAGAAGCACAATATTTAAAACAAAGGCCAACCCTTTCCTCTGTCACTGTAATACCCAAATGTCTATATCAAGCAGAAAAATACAAAAAAAGGGCAGCACTGATCTTGATAACATGATGTGAGCGTGATATTTACATAGGGTGAATCATATGCACACTGCAACTTATTAGGTAGAAATTTAGGGGTTACAGTATTTATTGTAGTACACACAGTTAATGACAATGCCAGTAAATAAGAATATTAAAAATGCAGTAGCTACAATCTGAGCTCTACTTATTCAAGTACTGTTTGAGCCCTTTTTGTTCCATTAAATCAATTTTCCAGGAACCTTCCAACCAATCTAAAATAGACCAGCGCCTCATGTTTGTAGTAGACTTGGCTTGATTGCAAGAGGGAGTAAGGACATCTTTAGAAATCGGACACAAATAACAAGGCTCCTTTTTGAAGTTGGTCCCTACTGTGGATTTAAACCACTACACAGTGTGAGTTTAATAAAAGTAAAATGGTAAAGCGGAGGTTTACGATACAGTCAAGGAGAGCTGATTCTCAGAGCTGTCTCACGAGGCTCGTAACCTGAGATAATTGCTCTCCAACGCTGTCCTCCAGCTCCCACTAATTGGGTACCTCCTGAAAGATTTTTTCACGGACTCTTATTGTAATGCTTGCTGCTAGATCCAGTTCATAAAGCGACAAACACCCTTGCAGGGAGAAAGTCTTATGTCGTTTTTCAGACCTTTTTAAATTAGCTTGGATTGCAATCTGTTCACAGAGTTAGCAATCAGCTAATCAGTTAATTAGCTGATTGCTTGAAGAATAGATAAACTGCTTCGACAACAGATATGGATGCCATGCTTATCGTTGCCGTCACCGCAGTAGTGTTCACAGTGAATATTGTGGATTGCTATCCTTATGTTCTTTGTTTGGTATCAGGTTAAGAAGGTGACTTTTCAAATGTGTTAACTTAAGTGGAAAGGATTTCTCAGAAAAGAATGACATGTCTGTTAGTGTTAACTGCTTCTTTGATCACGCTAGCTGTGTAGATTTAATTTGCTATGTTAAATGTAAACCTTATACCATTAGGTATCATTTGACAGCCTTTAACATACGGTGGACTCACATTTCTTTTATTATTTAGAGTCCAACAAATGAGGACTTTCTTTCTGTGGGAAAACAGTGCTAACCACTGTGGTATTCTTCAGTTTTAATCCACAAACTCAAAACTAAAATAACTCAAGTACCAAGCTTTGCAGTACTCGTTAATTCAGGCTCGTTCAGGCTACTAAAAAGTCTTTACAGCAAAACATCTAAATCAGCCTGATTTCAAAAAACAAAACAAAAACAGGACACTGCACCAGCTGCAGTGCTGAAAATGAATAAACCAAAAAAAGCTGTTTTCAAGCCAGGTGTCAAACCAGGCCAGTACAAAGTTGAATATATTCAGTGTCATTTGTGTTGTCTTGTTTTGGAGTGAGCTGGCCTCTCCTCAGGCAAAGACCACTACAATAAGGCTGAATGCCAGGAGCTGAGATTCTGGAACCACTTTATGGGATTTTCTCACCAGATTTTTCAGCCATTTCCCAAGAAAGTTTCTCATTAATTCTTTCATGTAACTGTCAGCTATATGTTATGCTCACAGCATACTCAAGAGTGGACTCACCAGTCAGGAACCACTGACGAGATTATTTATCAGTAATAAATTCTGAGTTCAGATGTAACCGACCCTTTGAACCAACCTTTACAGTAGCTACAAAATTGATAAAAAGGCTTTTAAATCAGATGACCTCACGTGCACCCTGTCAGTCAATGGCTGCTAAGCAGCAAATCTCCAGTGGCCTCTGCTCCTCTCATCTCCCCTGGGAGCAATAAGGTATAGGGTCACATAGGGTGAAAGGAAACCAACCCAGGTGGAGTGATTTGTGGTTTCTGATTTCTGACAGCGATGTGTTTGCCTCAGAATACTCCCCTGACACTGTTTAAGAGCTGCCTGCTGTACCGTTAGTAGCTGTATAGAATTGATGTGACACTAGACTGAATAAGTCAAGTGATATAGTGGATTTAACTGTGCTGAATGCACTGGGATCCCTGATAATTCAAGTGGAGCGACAGACCATTGGTACATGCTCTTAGCAATTATCTGTTTGTAATTGCTATGACAAGCCAGATTTGTAGTCACAGTTAACTCAACAGGACATGTTTAGAAATGGATACTACTGAAAGCTTCCCAGTGGTTTCGGCCAATGAACTTTTAGTGTCTTTGGCAAGGGTTGGTGTTTTCAAATTAAGTCTTACTAGCCAATTGAAACACCTCAAGGTTGTAAACAGCCTAAAAGAGGATGTGGTGGAAAAGCAAAGCAAAAAAATGCAGACTGAAACCAGTTTTTGTGGTTCCTTTTCACATGGGACGATGACTTCATATAGAAAATAGTGTGCACTGAAGAAATCAGGTTTTTGCTTGGAAGAAGATGGCACCCTAATGACAAGTTTGACAGAGCTTGTTTTTCAGTGTCATTTATGACATGACAGCTAACTGAATTAAATTTATTCTAACATGTAACTCCTGCCACAGAAATGTAAAGCCAGATGCCTGGTATTAACTGTGATCTTAGATTGTATTCCCCATCTTAGTGGAATGGTTTCAGATCCAAGTCCTTGTTTTGCCATAAACCAGCATTGTTTTTATGTTCTCTTCTGGTCTGTTCTTTGCATAATTTCCTTGAGTAAGCGTGGGCTGTGCAGCTGACAAGCAACAGTGGTCCATCACAATGTTTTTTTCAACTTACAAATCCCCAGTTTATACAAATAATTTTTACATCATCTAATAAACTTAACTAAGTAAGGATTATAGAGTAAACTGCCAGATGAAATGTTGTCTCCATAATTACAAATGGCTTCTGAAGTAGGTTTTGCCAGGGTACAGGATACCATGACATCCTCTGTATTAGTCCTATACTCATTGCATCTGATATGGAAATAAACTCCACATTATAGAAGCTTTCATCTGTTGTTTCTCAGCTATAAAAAAATATCTGATGTGCTTTTGTTCCTCTTTCTGCCTCGTTCCAGTGTGTGGAGACATCCATGGGCAGTTCTTTGACCTGATGAAGCTGTTTGAAGTAGGAGGATCACCAGCATCCACGCGCTACCTTTTCCTCGGGGACTACGTTGACAGAGGGTATTTCAGTATTGAAGTGAGTCTGTGTATTTGTTTTTGTGCTCACGAGGGCCTAATCAAGTGTGACACATACCATGTGCCCAGCTGAAGCTGTGTTTATTAATAGCTTTCTTTGAGCGTAGATCAAATCAGGCTGCAGATATTGGAGTGGTAATAGGCTTTTGTAATAACTTCAAATGTAGCCTGGATAGCAAATGTCACAGTGTAGCTTAGGGTTATGTAAAGAGAGACATTTTTAATATGAAGCACACTACATGAATTTAATCTAGGAGTACATTTAGGAATTTACTCAGATACTTTATATATTTCCTGCCGCCTCACCCCCTGAAACATTATACTTTTATTAATAAAACATATTTTAATGGAGTGTGTTGTAACTGTCCACTGATGGTTCCTCTGAAGATTTGTCATCTCTCCCAGCGAGCTTGAAACGTACCGCAAAATGCGCTGCATGAATATTTCATTATATGCAGAATTGCTTGTATTATGCCACACTTTGAAACTGACAAAGTCTGACTTGCTGTTTTATATTTCCAGTTTTATTTAAAGATGACAAGCTAACTGTTCCCCACTGCTTTTTGCTCTTCTTTGTTTCAGTGTGTGCTGTACTTGTGGGCCTTAAAGATCCTGTACCCCAAAACACTGTTTTTGCTGCGTGGGAATCATGAATGTAGACATTTAACAGAGTATTTCACATTTAAGCAGGAATGTAAGTAATGCTTTTGCTCTTCATTTCTTTTTTTTTTTTTCTTACCTTTGATCTAAATTGAGTCTAAGTCAGTGAGGCTCTGTACAGAGTGGAAGGAGAATTGAGTTATTCTTTCTAAAAGCTGTTTATTATACATCCAACTCAGCCACTGACCTCAAACGCTCACTTAAAAGTGCCCTCTGGCCTGGTCTGGGCTTCAGTCAAATTTTTGCCCTTTTTGATATTTACACATGTCAGAACTATTTCTGTTGGACGCAGACAGAGTAGGAAAAAAAACACAAAAGCGCTGTGAAATTGTGCTGTTTTTAAAATGTGTTTGGGAAGTTTTTTGGCACTTAGAAAGGCCTTTCCGTCCCAGACTAGCACACTGCCCCAATGTATGAGAGCCGTGTTGTTTGACTTGGCATGCTCTCCTTTCCCTGCCCTGTTTCCCCCCATGACAGGTAGAATTAAGTATTCAGAGAGGGTGTATGACGCATGTATGGACGCCTTCGACTGCCTTCCCCTGGCTGCACTTATGAACCAGCAGTTCCTATGTGTACACGGAGGACTGTCTCCAGAAATCACAAATCTTGACGACATCAGGAAAGTATGTCTGATTTGAGACCATTTTCTCTCTAATTTCATAAAACTACAGTGTGTGTGTGTGTGTGTGTGTGTGTGTGTGTTTTAACAGCAGGTGGCTGTTAATGACTTTAAAAGTACAGATCATTTATTGAAGATTTGAGCTTCCTGTCCGCTTCATGTGTTTTCTGCTTTCATTCGAAGTTAATGAGGAAGGAAAGTATATTCGTTTTAGCATGATGTGCTTTGAAAATAACAACTTTGCTTGCAGTGTATGAAATAATTCTCCCAGATCTGTCTGAAGGGCTTGGACGTGGGGGATTGTAAGCACTGGTCTGATCCTCCCACTGATTAAAAAATGTTGAAGAGTCAGATCCTGCTTTCAAACTAATTCAATAATTCCAAATGGATTTTGTGGCTGCAATCAGAGGCCATGCATAATAGAATTTGCTCTATTGAAGTGTCCATCATGCTACCCATCCAGTAATCCACAAGCTTTTGTTCGAGAAAGAGCTATCCTTGGCTGAAAGCAAAGTCATTCATGTTCATTGCTCCAAGAGAATGGCTGCCATCAAGGTTTTTTTTTCACGTCTTTCCAAAAAAAGCCTTCCAGGTTCTGAAAGATGAGTGCCGTCTCTGACACGTCATCCATACCCTATAACCTAAATATTCCACTCCTTTCTTCCTTGAATAGAATTTAATATCACTTCAGTGAACAGTGTTAGTTGGAGTCACGATTTAATTACGGTCATGGCAGCAGCAGCAGCCAGCGTGACTCTCACAGAAGAAGCAACATATTTTCTCAGCAGTAGCGTGCACACTTCACGTGCAGTTTTATCCAGACAAACAGGCTGACGAGAGTGCTCATATTTTCCTCCACAGCTAGACAGATTCAAAGAGCCTCCAGCATACGGACCAATGTGCGATCTGCTGTGGTCCGACCCCCTGGAGGACTTCGGGAATGAGAAGAGCCAAGAGCATTTCACACACAACACAGTGCGAGGCTGTTCCTACTTCTACAGGTCAGTATGTTGTCTCCTACAATTACGGAAATCAGCTGTTTGAAGGTATTTACCATTGCTGTAATGTTTTTACTTTTTACTTTGGAAAATTGCATAAAGGGTTCTTGGTAACAACCTGATAGATAACAACTGCTATTCACTGCTTCCCATGTGAGAGTTTCCATATTAAACCAACACTGCTTTATATTGGACCATGGAATTAAGAGCATGATCTTAATCGTAGCTGTATATGTATTCTCTTTTGGTGCTTTGACTACTTTTTGGAAAAATAAATCATCCACTGATTAGTTTTGGCTGTACTATCTGTGGAAATCTTACTGCTAAAGTGATTTTCAATGCAATAAACATTTTCCAAGACAGACTGTTTGAACATAAAGGCAGGTAATCATCAAAAATATCGTAAAACAAAAAAAAGGAACAAAATAACCATCATCTTGTCAAAGAGACGATAAATCAAGAAGCCATCCTGCCAAATTTCCCTTTCTCATCTCTCCGTTTTTTTACTCTAAACTCTCTCTCTCTAAACTGCGAGGAGGAGATCAACAGTTGTTAGGACATGGCGTGCATTAGAGCAGTCCCAAAGACTTCCCCTCGCCAGTATTTATGTAACCCACATTACCTTCAATGGAGCTGAGTAACTGAACAAACAGAGGAAATGCTCGGAGCAGGCAACTCGCACTGTCACAAAATGTAATGAACTGGCACATTACCGCAAGGCGCAGTCCTGTCTCTGAATGCGTTCGTGCTCCCTCCACTCATTATGGCCTGAGCAATGCTTACTTGGCCACGACGTGCCTCGGGCAAGCCAGCTAAAGTAGTCAGCAATGTCCTGAGGCTCCTGATATGCATTTCCTCTCTTTGTTTTTCTTTTTTTTTTCATAGCAGGTGTTTCATAACTGACTTAATGGTATTTTAATGTCCATGCTTAGAAATGAACTCCCAGCACTGCTGTTGTTGGATTTGTGAGGGCATATTGTGCCTGATCATCTTTTGTGAGTGTATGTGAGCCATTACGCTGCAGATCCACCACTGGTTCTGTGTTAAAAGAATGTTTTCTCACTAATGTTGTCACCACTGAATGTTAGGCATGTGGCCTTTTTACCTCAAACAACCGATCTGACTGTCACATGTTTGTGTTGTACCAGCATCCCGGCTGACCTTCTGCCAATTGGTCAAAATTCCTCTGGAGTCTTGTTTTCATCAGTCAGATGGTCGCTAATTGGCGTCACACTGGCATTCAGGATTTATGAGACAGTTAAAGCCAGACCGAGAGAGCACCATTCCTCATCACCCCTCCCCAGAAACCATCAGCTTCTTTGTTGCTTCTGTCTTGCAGCAACGGATATTTTCCCCTTGCGCCGTAGGCACGCTCGTAACACTTTTACAAACACAACTCAGGCATGAAATTGCACGTTTCTAATATGGTTGCTTTCATTTTAGCCTCCAGTAAGCAGATAAATCAACCTAAGGTGACTTGTTTTTTGCTTTTTTTTTTGGTCTTTTTCATTGGTGTTAGTTCAAGTTGCTGATATTAAATCAACTTTAAAGTTTAGATTTTGACATAGTGAACATGCCAAGTGCCACTTTGTTGGCACATGATGAAGTAATTTCCTGCACAACTCTTCATGCTGTCCAAGGAGTTCATTAACATCTGTGCCCTGTTGCCGGACAGACGGGAGATGCTCTAAATGCCAAAAAAAAAAAAAAACAGACCAAGCCAAAATGTATCTTGCCTTCTGAACAGCTCGATTTGGTATGTATCTACCTCTGCTACAGGAAATTAAGTGAGAAATAGAATATTTATCCCTAATTTTTCTGCCCTCCCAAGTTAAAAAAAAAAAAAAAAGGCTCATTGCATTTTAATTCCCTCTTGGCAACTGCTCCCTCCTTGTCTCATCCCTCCCAGCAGATGTTTGTTGTGATTGTCAGGAGTACATGTGTTCTCATGCACCGTGATTGTTAATGAACCTTTCCCAAATCCTTCAATTTCAGTCTCTCATGACGGATTTTCACACAGTTTCAATTAAGTGATTTACCCCTGCACCGGCCGTGATATCTGATAAGCACCCATACAAAAACAAGCCAGTCAAATTAAAGTTAATTTATTTATATAACCCTTTATTACAAGCCTGCCCCAAAGGGCTTTACATTAAGAGATGTAATAAAGCTTTCATAACAGTCTGCATCAAACTTGACCACAACTCTGCAACAGCTTAGTACAGCTATCATGTCTAAAAAGCAATTTAACAAACAACTGGTTTTGTTGTGTAACAGCTGCTGAAAAAGACAATCTCTTGGTTCTTTTGTTGAAAGGTTGGAAGCCAAAATGTATAGTTTACGTTTGATTGCAGCTTGTGGGTGTTGTTCATTGCTGCGCTTTGATTCTGCAGAGGCGTTAAGCTAGGATTACAGAACTGAGCACAAAATCATCACCATATTTCTTCACTGAACCACAAAGGTTTTGCTATTTGGGGACTGTTTATACACTTTGATTGTGCTGTTTGTTTTTTTGACATCACTGAGCAGAATGACAACAGAGGAAAAGAAATTACATTATAATGGAGTCGCCCTCAATTGATTTATCTACTGTCTGTCTCACAGGAGGCTGTGAGATGTTGCAGAATTTCATCCCCTTTGCTGCAGAAGCTGTAAAGTCACTGGTGTGTGAATAGGAAAGAATGTCTGAGATGAAACAGCAAAAACAAACAAAAACTTGAATTTAGCCCCTGTTATTGTTGAAGAAAATCCTCCCACATTCATTAAGTGTGTCAGATGTAATGCAAAGGTGTCACTCATTCATTGTGAGCTGTCACTCACTTTGTTCATTACACAGCATCCCACGATTCATAAATCCTGACGTGCACTGGGGGTTTCAGTCATGTTTGTTAGAAGCAGGTTTCAAATGCAATGCAGTAAAGCTGTTTTCATTGCATATTTTTATTTATTTAGATTAAGATGTTTTACTAAAGAAACACCGGTTTCCAGTGAATTTACCATATGCCGTTTTCATGTTGAACAAAGGAAATTTTGAGTGGAAGCTGGTGCTGGAGGATGCAAGGTTGTAGAATGGAAAACTCTGAGATCTTACTGTAGTCTGATTGTTGGCGGTAAGCTTTTTATTCTCCCTGCTCACAGACTGAATAGATCAGCATGAGCGTACACTCCCAAGGAATCACTTTCTTTCTTAAAGTAACAGTCTGCTATGAATCATGTGTCATACTTGACATTTTTTGAGGTTCACTCTAACATAAAATTCTCCCTTTTAGACGGATCACACCTACTCCTCTCACAGTATGAAAGCTTGTTAAGCATATTATGGGTTATAATTTAGATTATGAGTCATCATACCTTTGTATGCTTTTGTGAAAAGAAAGAGCCTGCTTTAAATTTCAGGTGGAAGTTAAAATTGAGATGAAAGCCTTCATTTACAGCCAGTGAAGACAGACATACCTCTTCATGAGCAGCTGGTTTTCAAACAAATTTAGCTTGAACCCAGTGTTGTATGTTCACTGTTTCTCTAGGCACAATCGATAATAACCATGACTTATTTAGTTATTTCTATTGATCGTTTTTCTTCATCTTTCTGGGATTTTTCTTGATGTATGAGTAAACCAAATGTTTGTCTCTTTATTCAACAGCTACCCTGCAGTCTGTGACTTTCTACAACACAATAACTTATTATCTATCATCCGGGCCCATGAAGCGCAGGATGCCGGGTGAGTGTGGTGGCATTTCATCTTCTCCCATCACACTGTCACACAGCAGAGTGATTCAGACCAAGGTATTAAATGAAAAGCTTCCCGGGTGCTCTGGGGGTTTGCTCGAGCCTGTCTGGAGAGCAGGTTCGGTGCAGTCTGAACTTTGAGAGGAGTCATGTTAATCCAAGAAATGAAAATGAATCCAGCAGGAGCTGAGTTGGTCAGATGCGATGTGACAAGTATGATTCATGCACATCTTGTCAAGAACTCAAGAATTATTGCTTTTTTTTATTCATGAGAAATTTGGGAGCACCTTGGATTTCTAACAAAGGCGCTGGAAAGCCTCTTTGAAAAGTTTGGTTTTTAAAGCAGGCAGGTGGGCGGATGTGTCAAGCTGATCTCCCTGTAAGCACGGTTAAGGCGGTGGGAGGCACAGCACCACAGTTGTTTACCATTGCGCTCCCACAGCATGGTCACATGGGACACCTCGCCATGTCTCAGATGAGGTTGCTGCCCCAAGCCACTTCAGACCACAAATGTAATAATGTTATTGAGTTTAGTTTTATGTTTTCTTTGTAACTGCTACCTTTTTTTTTTTTTCGATATGTGTAAATAGTTGCTGCAGGATGTGGGACAGCTAATAAATCACCTGAGTTTGTACGTTGTTTACCTAAAGCTTACTCCATTCCAACTATGCAAACCACCGAACACAGCACAGACTGGGAGACCAAAGAAACAAAGCATAGTTCGGTTTGAATGCTGAGTTTGTTCAGTGTGATGACTACTTAAGGGCATGTTTCACCTGCAGCACAGGGATTTGTTCTCCTGAGGCAATGCCAAGTTGCCCCCCCCCCCCCCCCCCCCCCCCTTCCCTTGCTGATGCATCAGCTTACAAGACAAACACATAGTCACAGAGGCCATAAACACTGTCGTGGCTAATCATATCCCAAGGGTTGAACACCAATGAGTAATCCATGAATTAAATGTTGTAATGTTTACTAATGCTTACCTCTCGTTTGGACATTTCATTTTACCAGATATCGCATGTACAGAAAGAGTCAGACCACTGGCTTCCCGTCCCTTATCACCATCTTCTCAGCACCCAACTATTTAGATGTCTACAACAACAAAGGTAAGGAGAAGGAATATATCATTATCCATCTTCAGTGGCTTTGTAACATGAATACCACAGTTCTATATTCACAAGTTGCCTCAGGGCGACATCACATTTACAGAAAGCTGGTTCCAGGCTGGAGAGTGACTGTTGGTCTCAGATCTGTGCAACATTTAATTACAGCAGTGGGACATCCCAAAATGTTTGTGTTTTTCATGTCATTTTGATATCATAGCAGGAACAGCTCAGATGTCATTAATAAGACTGATGGAATGAATGGCTTCATTCCACTGAAGAGTTTCAGGGTGAAGGTATTGTGAGTGCCAGCTGACATGTCTTACTGGGGCACTACAATAGAATGGAAGCAGAGTCTGTGACAGTAACATGACAAAATATTTGTTGGAAGAGAAACCCATGGAGTTCTCGTTTTTTACCATCTGTTTTAGATCTGGTTTAGTGCACTGTGAGAAAAATGTTTGGGTCTTTAAAGGTTTGAATCTCTTCTCTCGTCACTTGATTACTTCAGCCCTTTGCCACGTCGCACCGGGCAGGCAGCGCACAGTTGGGTTGCATAGGGTTTGTGTTTTTTGGGGGAACTGTCGATCAGAGTTTTATATTTGAGGGATTGTGGGAGTTTGAGGATTCAAACCGAAAACCAGCAACACTGAAACAGTTTACGCAGCTTATCGGTATTCCAGCTGAAAACTGTTCTACCCTGTATCCATTATGCATTTTGATCACAGCATTGTACTTGTTTACAGGCAAAAAGCTCTATGACACTGATTTCACACAGGTCAATTCAGGGACAAAGCTGGTGTGAAATGAAGCGGCCTGGTGCCGTTTCACTTGGCACCTGGTGGCGCCCTATGCTGCGCTACTCTGCCCACACAACAAGATAGGCTGGCCTTTGTGCTGTGAGTCAGCACTTTTCCCTGGAGAACAGACAGTATCTGCGTTGGCTGTGGGGGCATGTTTGGATGGGGGCGGTGTTGGGCAAACCACAGGAAATGGAAATGGGAAGGAAAGAACGATGGTGCTGGTGCACGCTGTTTTGCAGTTCCTCTCATGATGAAATGCCATAACAGAGCTTTATACCGCAGTGCTGCTGGTGTGAGCACATTATGCAAAGGAACTAGGGCTGTCCTTCTGTTTCACTTTGGCCCATTTGCAGGTGTGTTTTCTTTGATCTGAGATTATGTTGCATTTGTTTACTTGTTTTCCCATGAGCTGCCTTCATGCCTTCCCTGCACAATAAAGATAGTCGAGACACGGTGAGGCAGCGTTCCTGTCTGGTTGGTTGTTTATTATTAGGACCCCATTTGTTCCATGCCAACTAATCTTCCTGGGGCTTACAGTCCACACAACACAACACAATACAAACAAACAAAGTGATGGCGGCTGCATGTTGCTTTTAGTTTTGGCAGCCAATCGCCTAGCAAATCGTTTGCGCCTCTTCAGCTCAATATGGAACAGTCAGAACATCTGAAATGATTTGGTCTGCACCCTCGTCTTAGCTGCAACTTGCTGACCTTCAATTGATAAAATGCCTTCCAGAGCAAGTGTTGTTATCAGAAATAAAAAGATTACTCTGTATTTGTTTTTAGAACAGATTCATTTAGGCACACAGATATATCTTACCAAGCAGGAGTACGTGGTCTTTATTTCACTCATCATTCACTATCTGCTTGAAAATGAGACACACTCTTCTGTTTGGCTGAATCTGTCTTCAGGTGAATGAAACATCTAAGCAAATAAACATCCCTCAGTCTAAAGGTCTTGCCAGAGATTTTATGTTAAAGCTCTTAAAACTTCAACATGTTGTGGTTATGTAATTACTTGGTTCCCAATTGAATGTATCAATCATTTACACCCCCCAACACACACACACACACACACAGTTACACAATTCCATGGAACAAGCACAGCTAACCAATACAGTCCTATCAGTCCCGTTGATGCTCTTCTAATCAGTCATGTGGGTGGGGTTCACTGGTAGAAGCAAAGCCTCTGTAATGAATTGCTCTGCTCTTAGCTTCTTGCTAGAGCTCGGAGCCCACTGAGCATGTCCCGTGATTGATGGCCAATCGAGTGGGCACATAAATCTTGAAGGGGAGGGAGGAGGCATCAGCAGGTCCCATCAATCTAATGCTGGGAGTTGGCCAGATAAACCAATGAGACCTCTCCACGTGAAGGGGGGGGGGGGGGGGGGGGGGGGGGGGGGGGGGGCAGTGAGAAGTGCACCTCCCGTCTGAGAGGAGTGGGCAGAGGATATCTGTGAGGCAACGCAAACAGGCAAGGAAAACCTCCTCCACTGAAAGTAAATTGAACTTGTAGCTGCGTCAGGATAATCAGCACATGAATGATGCCCATGATGCTCAGCTTCAAGATGTCATTCATCCTTTCTTTTTCTTTCAAGTCAAACTGTTGACTTTGCAGGACGCGTCAGGCCCTGACTTGCTGTCTGTCACAGCCCTGACCCCTGCGACCCTTCAGTGAAATCAAAAAAAGTGGGACAGACACTGGTGAGCTGGCAGGGAGGCTGTGTTAAATGAAAACACAGCAGCAGTGATTTAGCAGTTTGCACTGTTTGAGTCCTGAAGTGACTGCAGTGGAGGGAGGGAGCTGGAGAGGAGGGGGTGTAGTTGGCAGTTGCACACTTTAGAGATTGCTTGCGGTTTTGTATTAATGGAATGTTTTCTGCTGCATCATTATTGACTGGTCTCGAAAGCCAGCAACTGAATCCTAATGCTTTTGGCATTTGTTTGGAATAAAAGCAGTGCATAAAAGACAGTGATTTTGCCATCACTGTTGGCACTAGTCTTTTACTTCACCCCCAAGACTGTGAAGGATTGGTTGGTTTGGATCTATTACACAGCTGCTAAACCTTAGATAACTAAATTACTGTTTCACAGGGACGTAGAAACACATTCTTCTTTTTTAAAAAAAAATAAAAGAAAGTAAGGACAGGGCCAGGATATCACTGTGGTTCACTCACAGGTCAACCTGGACGGAGATCGCTTTTTTACCGTTTCCTGCCGGTGGTCATGTGCTGATTGGTAGGTAGTAGAGATGTGTGATTTGAAGAGACAGGAAATGGAGTGGCATGATTGGCTCCTGGCCCTGCCACTGGAATAAATAGCAGGATGGAAGCTAGGGCAGTGATGACGCCAGCGCAGCAGGGAATTCATTTTTCCCCACCCATCACGAGTGCCAGTGAGAAGAGTATCCCCGGCTCCAGATGCCCCCCCCCCCCCCCCCCCCCCCCCCCCATCTGTTATCACCCTGGTCATTCCTGGGCTTCCCTTCAGTTTGCTGTAAACATGGGCAAGTTACAGAACTTTTCATGCTGCGTCAAACAAGGGAAATGATCAAGGATGGTGAACTGGTATGGAACAAGAAGAACCCCATCAGAGTATATTATCAGTTATGGGCCATTATATACTCATTAGAGTTTATTATCAGTTATGGGCCATTAGTGAAAGTGTCCATGTCTAGGGCTGTGCATTGTTAACATTTTATTTTCATTCCAGTTCTTCCTGTCGATTAGAATTATCATTTGTGAATAAGAAAACTTAAAAAATACTTTATATTAAACTATGTACCAAGACAACTGAGCAAACTTTATCCACTGAGGAAGACCATGAGACGCAGTCTCAAGACAGGCAAATCCACAGGTCTTTTAAATAAGAAACTGGCTGGAATTCAGATCCAAGACTAGACGCCCAACTATATCCTTTTGTGAACACAGAAGACAGGAAGGATGGGAGTTGCAGTTTTCTGTTGTACTGCAAATGGTCTCATTAACTGCAAATGAATTAGAAACCATTTGTTCACTGTTCAGCTGTGCACAGACGCCCCTCAGTCCCCACGATCCACATGTCTGACATCAAATGGAAGCAGAGCGCTGAATGTAATGGACTGGGAAGAGGGAAACATCTGGCGAGGAATACTAACCCTGTGGAACTTCATGCAAGAGGCCTCAGAGACAGACACGCAGTCTGTATAAAACGTCAGGGCAAGACAGTGGGAATCTCCCCCTGATCTCAAAGCAGATTTAACAGTCCTTGTTACCGGGGAAACCGGCTCAAGGCACTCCCTCATGAATAATTAATGAGCGGGCGTCGCCTCGCAAATATCTGTGTTACCGTGGCAGCAGGCCTTGGCCTCAGCTACCCCGTTAACCACCATCAGAGCAGCAGAGACATCTAGTGGCTGTCATGCAGTGTTAAATTTAGCAGTGGGGTGAAATAGAGCTCACAGCTGGTCGCCACAAGGCCAGTGCCCTGCTGCTGTATGTGAAATAGCTTTGCATATAACTGTGCATGTGTAGTAATCAGCGTTCTGATAACAGGGAAGCAGAGCTCTGCTCCTGTTGCCCTCATCTGCACGTTTAATGCTATGTCCTGAAAAAGAAAAAAGAAAGTGGGGCCTTGACCTGCTCGCACCCAGAGCTGCTGTGTTTGCACTTGGGAGGATGTTGGGTGTCTCTGTTCCTTTAAAGGGAATCCGATTTGAAGGAGCGACGGCAGGGGAGCCGACCTTTTCCCCCGCCTTTCTGCCTTTTTCCCTCCGGGCTTCCATGGCTGCATTCAATCAAGTGCCTAGACGGTGTTTATGCAGTATGTGATGTTTATGCAATAGCTGCCCACGCGTACGATTGCTTTCATGCACGCCGACGCACACGCATAAACACCCACAGCCCTAATACAATGATTTTCTTATTGGACTGGGTAATAGTGTTTTGCTGATATTGATAAGAATGCCACATTAATTATACAGCGTATGGATGTTCCCCTGCAGGAGATTTTTCTGTTTGTGTTGGAGGGTGTGTGAGTGTGTTCATTTGTGCAGCCTGCTATAAAGAGGTGACAGCACTGGAATGTAATGTTCTGCAATACTTAAGGTGCCTCTTGGGTCACATAGTTACTGCACTATATGCACTACCATGCCTCATTGATTGCACACACACACACACACGCACACACTGAGGCAAACCCTAGCCTATCAGGATGTTTTCTGACCCGCTTTGTGTTGCGACCGAGGTTATAGCTGCTTGGGATGCCAGGTTTGATGACTTGCTATTCCCGACCATGAGAGGGGCCGAGGCAGGAAAGTCCCCCATGGTGACCCAGCCACGGTGTCCGCTTTCCGCGGATCTGGGCCACCAAACTGTGCCTCGTGTAAGAGAGAGGCTGGGGCCTCTGTACACAGCATGGATATATTTGTGTTTGGCGGCTGTCATGTTTTCCTCAGCACCCACGTTCACTGCGCCTTAATCATGGGTGAGGTCACATGGGGCATACCGTAGTCACTGTTTGGGAGATGGTTTCCATGTCAGCAGTGCACAGAGACTGTGATTATGATAAGGCATTATATAAAATAAACTGATATACTGAATATGGCACAAATAGAGATACTCTGTATGTATGCTGAGGGTTGAAATTGGTTCCAAAAAGTGTCCTTATGGACTGTACTTTGACTGCTGTAATACTTTATGCACATCCCAGCATGACCGCAAGTACATAAGGAGGGTTAATTGCCATTCCAGCTGTCTTGTGCTTTTTTTAAAGTCAAATGCTGTCAGATGAACGCTTTGCTGCTTTTATTCTGCTCCAACCTCTTCACCCTTACTGTGAACAGCAGCTTAAACACTCTCATTGGAGTCTCCACTGTTGCATGGTTCATGTAAGTGAGTGTAGCATCCTTCTTAGTATTCTGGTGGGATTAATTGTAGTTTGTAGAAAAATTGAAACTCAACTAAAAGTGAAGTCTTTGAAACCACACACAAAAAATCCAAAGGTAACAAATTCACCTCCCAGTACGTGTTATCTTATTTATTTAATCCCTAGACAAACCAAAAGTGTGGTTTTATGAGGGGTTCTGTGTTGAACTGTGTCGTGGCTGAGCAGACTCTTCAGGAAGTCACTGCTAGCTAGCCAGTTCCCCCATTTCCAGTCTTTGTGCTAAGCTAAGCAAAATGTAGGCTGGCTCTAGCTTTAAATTTAATGGACAAACTTGAATAGTATTGATCTGCTCATCTAAGCCTCGGCAAGAAAACAAATAAGTGCATTTCCAAAAATGTCAAACGATTCCTTTAAAGCTTTCAGATTTATGTATTGGTATAAATTCTTGAAATGATGCAGCACAGATTTTTTTTTATGCATTTCAGCATTTCAAACATCATAAGAAGGAACGCTTTGATGATGGAAAAAGCTTGTCACCATTTCCATGTCAGACATCCTGGAAAATGAGAAAATGCTAATGATCATCATATTGTGTGTTTTACTGTTGCAAGCTTTGCCCATCGTTACCTTAGTTTCCTGCCTCTGCCTGCTCTCTCCTCCCCTGCTCACCAGAAATTGATGCATTTCTGTTAACTAATGAAAAGTGCTCAGGCTGAAAGAGCCCAAATGCTGAGCCATGTGTTTCTGTGATGCTAGTCATGTGTCCAATCCTGTAAATGACAGACATGATTCACCAACTGGGGACTGCAATCAATACGCAGAGGAAATGTTCCAGAGGGGCGAAAACAGGGGATTGATTGAATGCTGGTTACTGTCGTTTTGATGCTTGTAAATTTTTCTAGCATTAATTTACACATCTCCGTTGGCAATTTTGCATATATTTAATATTATTCCCTCTGTCAATATTAGACTGACAAATGCTGACTGTTTAGTTATCACCTTAAATGTTCTTATTTTCTTCTTTTTTGTGTGTAGGTAGTTTTATATCGAATCCTTTTATTCCTTGTTATCACCAGAGCTTGACTGACAGCATTTGACATCATCTTGAGTTACATCCAGGCTTCGGTCTTGGTGTTGATGACAGTGTTTGGGCCACTTCACACTTTCTCTTGATTGCTTTTTAGCCAAACACTGTTCTGTAGCAATCGGATGTTCTGTTTAGTCACTCCACTCCAACTCCACTCCAGCTAATGAATCATTAACTAGGAAAAGTAACAACAAAAACATTAGTACCAGTCTTTATTAACTTAATTTGATATTTTAAAAATTAAAGAAGAGAATCCATCAACCACACCTCTCCCTAAGGGAAGGCCTTAATAAACCAACTAAAGAGAAGAATGTCATTTTAGTAAAGGTATTTATTTACAAGTGGGTGAAGTCTTGGTTTGGTTCTTGTGTTCATGTCTCGTCTCCAAAACCATCTTTCCAGTCATGGTAGCTCATTACCTGAAGATATTCTCCAACAGGCCTTGTTTCATTGTGTAATAGGCTGATTGTTGGGCATCATTTTCAGCATTTTCAACTGCTATATACGCACATTACAATAAGGAGTGTCACTCAACACCTCAATCCTAAACATTGTAGGTATTTTTTCATTGTGATGCATTTGATGCACAAGGAAGCAGCAGAAGTGGTGAAATTCTTTGTTCAGGGTCATTATCAAGGGACTTAAAAAGGTTGACAGACATGGATGGCTTTTGTGACCATAATTCATTTTATGTCTTCAAGGACCAGAGACAAAACAGAGTTTCATTCTATATATAATAGACATACACATTTGGACATATTTTAACAGCCAGCTTCCTTGTCTGCTCTGTCCTTCCCCAGCGGCGGTGCTGAAGTATGAGAACAACGTGATGAACATCCGACAGTTCAACTGCTCACCTCACCCTTACTGGCTGCCCAACTTCATGGACGTCTTCACCTGGTCCCTGCCATTTGTGGGCGAGAAGGGTGAGCATGAATCCACACATACAGAAGTAAAATGAGAACAACGGTGACCACAAGAACTTTTACCAGATATTGTCTGAACTTTTAGTTTCCTGAGTCAGTAATGAAAATGGCTCAGACTTGAGAAACGTAGGTCAGTACTCAGTGGCCAGTTATAGTTTATAAATACAATAGTTGCTGCACATTAGTTACCAAATAAGTTAAAAAGATGTATATACTGTGAATCAGCAAGTCAGTGAAAGCTCGAAAAATGCCAGACATGAGCAGAGGATTGCTTTCTCTGAGTTTCTAGAAGATTGTATCAGAATTTTTTTATTATTTTTTTGTTGCATTTGAATCATCCCACTGACATCTCTGTGGCACATACTTCATCACATGTAGTGTAACTCTCTGACGCACTCAGCCCATTTTGGGTGTGACCCTTCCGCACAGGGCCATTACCAGCAGTGTTGCAAGGTCACTGCTCGCTGGGTGTGCGGAGGGGTCACTCTTTGTAACACCACATGACTTCTTGTGGCAAATGAAAAATGTCACTGACTCAACATTACTCATGAAGTGGAATGTCAAAATAGAAGTACCATATTAAAAAAAATATGTGGCTTTTTTTTTTTGGCAGTGACTGAGATGCTAGTTAACGTACTGAGCATCTGCTCCAACGATGAGCTGACGACTGATGAGGAGCTGGACGGTAAGCATGGCAGACAGACACAAATCACTACGGTCCCCCCCTGAAGTTTGCCCGAGCTCCACTAGAGGGAGACCTCGACACACACTCAAAATCTCACGTGCACATTGTTTGTGTGTTTGCACACTGCTCTGCCCTATTTTCAAGACTTTCAGCTTAAATATATTTAAATTTTAAAACATTCTTAAGCATATTCGTCAACGGAGAAACAATCCAGTAACTATCTGACACATGACTCATGAATGAATCATTCTTGAATTACCTTCAGCAGCTTGAAAATACTTCCTTTAGATAACCGAGGAAACCCTAGAGACTCTGAAAAAGTCAGACAGCATTTAAACATAAGGCTTAAAAGTTTTGAAATGCCTTAAATACAGTAGTTGAATGTGTTTTGCTCTGCTAGATCTTTCTGTGCTGCACATCCCCATGAGTTCAAACAGCACGGTTGTACGGTGTTCATGCTTTTTATTTTCATCTAATAGTTCCAAGTTCTGGTCATCTATTTGATCCCAGGTTACAGCTTATCTACAATAAGATTACCAGTTTCCCTCTGCCTGCCCCACCCCTTACTGCCAAACAGGAAATGATCTAACCAGTCCTTCCCCCTCCTCATCCTGCTTCTCTCTCTTTCCCTCTCTCTGTTTACTGATGCACACAGTTTGACTCTGTAAACAGCACCCATGGGTGGAGTGTCAGGATATCGCCAGTTCCCAGCCTCGTGTTAAAGTTTTAAAGACATTTAAATGTTACCTGTTCCTCCAGTTGAAATTAAGACGGCTGGCTAATGTATGATCAGGGGATTTAAATAGGCAACGTCCAGATATGTGCTGCGTAACAGCTGCACCACGTCTTCCTTTGGTTTCACTGTTTGTGCATTCCTGATTTCTATTTGAATTTATTTTGATTTCAGTTTAAGTTATTTTTTGGTTTTTATGAAAATAATTTTTGTTGTTAAAAGTATTTGTACACAATCCATCTTGTTAAATGAATTTTCTATCATCATGTTAGTAACATCAAGGTCCATAGGAGTGGCGGCGGATTGCATTGGAATTATGATTTTGAAGAAATAATTCAGATTTTAATAAGTAAATACAAATTTATATTGATTTGAACAGTGGCACAACTCATACGTATACAGTCGTTCAAATAATAAGCCGTCCTTTAACATCTCATCATTTTCCTCTGACTCATTCACTCAGTGCTTTTAGTTGATCCACTTTATTTTCACATTTCTTCGCTCTCACTTTAACTTTTGTGTCTCCTCTTAAGAAGCCATCTCCACTTTCATATATTCTGTTGATTTTCACTTTGTTGACTTTTGGATTGTTTCTTTCTCACTCATGATCTCCTTCTCTGTGCCCTTATAATCTCTGATAATCATTTTGTTGCCCTGCTCTTTATCTGCTATTGTTTCCATGGTTTCCAGTGATATTTCAAACCTCACTACTTTTTCACTTCTTTTTTTTTTTCTTTTTGCATTCTCCTCTCCTCTCTCCCCCTCTTTCTTTTTCTGGCTCTCATGCCGTCGTGATGTTTACCTACCTTGGTTTACTTCATCTAATTTCTCTTTTCTATGTTTTCCAGAGTTTTGTGTTCAAGGCATCGCTTTCCTTTACACTTGTTGTGCTCTGTTGCCTCTTATTTCACCATTCGCCACCTCTCTGCCGCCTCCTCTTTCATTCTACAGCCATCCACTGATCTCTCTGTCCTTTCTCTTGTCTTCTCTTCTGGGGGTGTTTTCATGAGAAGGACAGCTAATATATCCCCCCAAAAAAGGTACAAACACTAGCCATAAGGGTGTGTGCCACGGTAGACTTTTGTCCAGCGCTTGCTCTCTGCATTTCAGGCTGTTAACTAACGCCACAGTTAAAAGCACCCTCTAACACTTCTACTTCTAACAGTTTCTTCTTACTGTTGTTCTTAATCAAAATGTTTTCAGAAATGTGTCGGTAATGTTACAGTTACAAGACTGACAAAAAAAAAAAAAAAACAGCTGCAGGGAGGTCATTCACGTTAGCCAAAGGAATGTATTTGCTGTACACATTTAAATAAGCCCTTCTACTACTACTACTACAGGGAATCAGGCCTGTGGGCAAACATATTTTCAAGTAATAAAAATGATTTATTCAGCTGAGGATGAGATGTCTTAAACAAGACATCAGTCTGTCAGCACTTTCCTGTACCCAGCCTTTCACCACACATAAACTTCATTTCCATCCTTCACACTCCTGCATTTTCCACACTGGCTCCCTGGGGCCTTCAAACTGTTATTCACCAATAGGGTCTCTTAAACTAGGTTTTGTTTTCCAGTCCAGGAAAAATCCTGCACAGGAAAATTAGTGTGTGCTCATCAAACGTGCTGAAAAGACATGTTTGGACAAGCAACAGGCTTTTTACAGATGATGTAACGAGGTTTCAGTTTTTTTTACGTGCTACCTGGGGAAAATGGTATGTAGGATTTAAAGGGACTATAGCTGAATACTGCTAGTGGTTTTGATAGTAGCATGAATGCAGTGAATGCTGAGAATCACTCAGTTGTCATGATGTGTGTATGGATCTAAACTATTTTGTATGGTCTGAACTTCAGGCTTCAATAACCACATTGTGTTTGCATCGTGGTCTTCTGATGCACTTCTGGATAAAACTAATAGTGCGACAAACACACTCTGTATTAGTGCATTTACTAAATGTTATGGTACTTAAAAAGACACTTGGAGATTAAAAAAAACACACACAGACAATGCAGTGTAGATTTCACTTCCATAGAACGTGGTTTTGTACACAAGAGTCACAGTTTGTATGACGTTTTCAGGTGCCACCGCTTCCGCCCGTAAGGAGGTCATTCGCAACAAGATCCGTGCCATTGGAAAGATGGCCAGAGTATTCTCTGTGCTCAGGTATGCTAACGAGAAGATGAAGCCTGCATTCACCAGGCTGTCAGAAACATGATGCCAGTGTTCCTCTGTGTCTGCTGGATGCATAATAAACCAACTGTTTGCTTACACGTTGTCACTTCGTCAGTGTTTTCAGCTTTTTACAGTGCACCCAAATGTGTTCTGCCGTCTTAAATGGCATCTGGCAGTACTATGTTGAAATTAGTAGTTTGTGTTTTAGTTATTTAGTAGTTTATTTAGTTTATTAGAATGTCCGAAACACATATTTCTGAATATTTTTATATTTTACAGTAGAGTGAGCTTTAGGGGAGTGATACACAGTAAATGACAGGAAAATGTCTTTGTTTATATTTCAGAGAGGAGAGTGAGAGCGTGCTGACGCTGAAGGGACTGACCCCGACAGGCATGCTACCCAGCGGAGTGCTGTCCGGTGGCAAAGAAAAGCTGCAGAATGGTAAGACTGTCACCAAGTACCCCAAAGACCCTGAGCTATGAGCCCCAGAACGGATTCTTACACACACACACACAAATTCCCCTTGCACAGAAGTACCCTGAATAAAGTGCTAGCTCAGCAATGCTCCCAGGATTTCAGATATCTGCCTCACAGTGATACTCTTAAGTGTAGTTAAAGGTTTTGGCTGCATCAGTCAGTATCCTTTCTATACTGCATGTTTAGTTGCATACTAAGTAATGATAGCTGCTCTATGAAGATTTTGTTCGACTTTAATATAATTATTTGCAGTATTTTTTCCTTGATAAGTGACTATAAAATATCAAGCTATGTTTCCACAGACAGTTTCCTCTTCCCAAAAAAAGGCCAGATACATTCAGCAGATTTTCTTTGTCCCTTTGTCTTCTCGAATGTGTCTCCCTCTTGATGTCTCGCATTAATACGCTGTCTCCCCGTCCCCCGTCTCTTTCTGTATTCCACTGGTTTTTATCTCAAGTATTACCTGTATCTTTTTCTTTCTCTTTTCTCCCTAGAAACTGCAGGTATAATCGGTTGTGCAAGTATTCTGTTGTGTTTTTTTTTTTTTTTTCATTTCTCTCTGTAAGACAAGTTTAGAGTTCAGTTCACCCTCTCATGTTGAATTCCAAACACTCCCTAAATGAGTTTAGCAAACTGCTACAGCGAGGAAGTGAAGGCTTTTTTTGGAAAAGCCTTTACTAACACTTCAAATTTAGTCGGGCTCCTGACAGAAATGGCCACTTTATTGTCCAAAATGGAGTGCTAGTGGGTCTGAGCAGTGCTCCGTCAGGACAGACGCGGGACTCTCCGTGATTCAAAGGATGAATTGGAATTGACGCAACCAAATGTGAATGAAAGGGGGATAGTTGCTGTCTGCACTTTCATTCACAAAATAAAGCAGAAATCCAAGTGACTTCCCTCTCCTCTCACAGGTTCTCACAAAGCATCAGCCAGCACTTTCCTGAATACACCAACTGTTGCATTACACACAGAAATATCTCATATAGTTATAGTTTCCACATTAAAAAGCCACTTCTTATCTTTTCAAGGAATGGGTACCCCTCTGTAACAATTACAGGATGATGCTAAAAGCTACAGCTCGTACAGTAGGATGTACGTCGGTACACAGAGTCAGCAAACTGTCCCTGGATTTTGCTTTTTCTTTATGCATTCAGTTTTGCTTTTGTAACATGCAAAGAGTGTTTACCATACAGAGAATGTTGTTTAGTTTTAGCTTCCAAAGATGAAGTGTGCATCATTTTACAGGCTATAATGATGGGGAATTCTCAGCTGCAGACAATTTGAAATTCTTGTTGCTTCCACAAATCATGTAACAGAATATCTGTCCGTTCCACATGTTGCTCATGTTTGATTCCTGACCTCCTGTGGAAGGAGAAGTTACCAAACTCTTATGAAAGAACATCTGGTCAGAGCTGGTAATTCTGCGTATCTCAGTTAGTGAGCTCTTCTACCAACATAAATACAGACAGTGAATAGTGTTCGCTCTGAAGCCATTTTGAAGCTGCTGACAGTAAAGAGAACCCCAGTGGAGGCAGAGTGATGTTCAGAGATTCCTGTTGCAACATTGGTAGAATCACATTGCTCCCGTCCTTTAAGTAGATGCCAGTGTGCTTCTACTGTAATGTTGACTCCATCAGCCATTCTGTTTAGAGTTTGTCTTTTGCTCTCGTGGCTTTTTTTTTTTTTCCTCATCCTCATGGCACTATATTCCGTAGTCTTCAGTGTTGTATAGCCGTTACTTTGCTGTCACCTTCTTATTTGCACAGTTGTACTGTATGTTAATTTATAACCTCAAGGATGACTGTTAAAAAAAAATTGGTAAGTGGTCAGTATGCTAAGGTTTTCCTCTCCTCACACTTCACAAGAACAAGCCAGCACTTTTGATATTTCATATCAAAAGCTGCTAATGTTGCAGTTCCAGATGCTGCTCCATGCTGCACACAGCACAACAGTAACACTGCTTTGTATGTGTACAGCGCTTCGACTTTACATTGATAACGAAGCCACAGCCATAAAACCCACAGTCACACACGTACTTAGACTTTATCCCTGTTTTCCATTCGTCCTGTTTCAAGCTCCATGTATGCTCTTACGGTATAGAACAAATATATTTCCAGCTTGGTCGTGTTGTGTTTTGCTATCAGTGTTGGTCCCTGCAGTATTCTTTTTTTTTTTTCTATCACTGCATTGACTCATTTGTCAGACCTTGTCAGACTTTCTCAAAGTACGTCAAAAATACAAGAGGTCGTTCACTGCCACAAACATGTGTCACCTTCCCTTTACAGATCTGGAACTCATCAAAAAGCTAAGGCTCATCCCCTGCCCCCTCCCCCCTCCTCTTCTTCCTCCTTATCCCCTCTTTGCTAACATCCATGTGTCCTTTGTCATAAAATGTGGAGATGACGTTAACCTTTGTTGTCGGCATTGGCTGTCTTTGCTGCTCATTGACTTGTTCCTGGAACAAAATGAACTCCTCTGCTCACTTCTCTCATTCGTTTTGCAACCCCCCTCTTCTTCTCTTCAGCTACTATTGAAGCTATTGAGGCTGACGAAGGTAAATGGGTCTGGCTGCCCTCTTCTGTTGCTTTTCATGGCAATAGACAGGGGGCTCCGCTGGGTTTTCATCCATCTCGCTGGTGCTTGAATAGAGTGTGTTGGGTGTTTGGGCTAACAAAATGTGGCATAGTATTAACAGAGAAAAAAGAAGTAAGTAATTAGGAAATCCTGTGGTCACACATGTTTTAAAGGGGAATGGATTTCATAGCACAGATTTCATAATCACAGAAATCACACTGTGATTTTGAGTGAGTGCAAAGCAAATGCTACACTATGTTATTCTCAAATATTAGCTCTCAGGAAATGTATTTTTGCATTTCCTAGAAATATTCTACAACTATATTTTACTAGTACAGACACCATGCTTTAATGCAGAAGAGGTTAAATATCACTGTTTGTGCATCTTCCACGGAAAATTGAGATGGCACTTGAGGAAAAGCACATTCACACTCACGTAAGGCAGGAGCTGTAAATATATGGGTTTCATCAGGTCACCTGGCAGCTGCACTGAGTTTTTACCAGATACCAGAGGCACCGGCTGGACCAACATACTGTAGCCCGTAAAGCTAGAGACCGCCAATTTGGCCTGGTCCATGTATTTGGCTTGTGTTTGCTCATTGGTAATGTGTTTTTATTAGTGTGATCTCTAGCATATGTATATATTAATCTGAGGCAGCATGTATGTAGAAGTCATACAGTGCTTGCTGGACATTACATTTTTGATGTTGTATTGAGGAGCACAGACCTTCTGTAGAACAAAGCCACTGAAAGAATCAGCAGATTTGTGTACAATATATCACTAAGGTCACAAAGATGGTATTAAATTGCCTCTTATCTAAAGCTGTATGAAGTTTGCCAGAGGAAGGGAGTCCCTTGAACAAACAAGCTTTGCTCTTAAATCACTCAACATCGTAATTTTACTGTGGTTAATCTACTTTCCAAGATAGTGTACACCCTGCTCTGCCCTCACACAATACAGTGAAGTCTTGCTATGAAAGCTTATAATGGTATTTCCCCTTTGAAACCAATGAAGCAGTTGTGCATTGTTGTTGCAGTTCTTTGAATATAATCAGTATATGGTTTTCCTTAGAGCTGGATCTGAATTGGTAGAGGCAAACGCTCCACGGGAGGCTTTGACATCCAAATTGGATTCTTCCTAAAATCATTTTTACTGACACCGCCTTTGGCGCAAGAACAACCTCAACTGCGAGCTAAATAGTAGTTTGCTAGCTGCTATTTACATTAAAATTGTCCAGTACTTCCTCTTTAGCCCCATAGAGGACAGTCCATTGTAGTGTCGAGACACTTCTCTGCTTCTCTCTCCATGTGGATCCTCTGTGGCCCTGCTGTGTCGTGTTCTTTCCTGTGAGCTGCTAATAACCTGTGTCTGACCTGTGCTATGCAGCAACTCAACTACGCTACCCATCATGCCCCTCACCACACTCCCCAATTTGTCCTCCAAAATGACCCCTCCCCCTCCCATTCTAGTAAAGGGTCATATTTCCGATCATAGTTGTTATTACCATCAAGACCCCAGCCTTTATGAAAGGTGGAAGTAACAAAATGTAAACTTTTTTGTAGTAAAAAAAATGGGCTGAAATGAAACTCGAACCAGCTGAATATAAGAATGATTCTGCACTGAAAATGCTAAAAGTACCCCACTGAATTGAATAAAACAATCTTGAGTTGACAATGGAGATGCTCTTAAAGCAAATCGTCCTGATTTTGTTCATTTCAGTGGGATTTTAATAAATCAGTCAGGGATTTTTCTTCTGACTCCACTGTTCAGTTGTAATTTGGTCCTGTTTTCGTTTAACTCCAGTCTTAAACGGTATTGTGACCTCCACCCCTCATAACCTCCAGTGAACCCTTAATTGCTGCATGCTCCAAGCAGACTAAACAAGTCGTTAGCACCCCAAGTACCTTTGTAGTGTCTTTGTACGTGAGCTCAGTCTCAACGTGGTTCTATTTTGTGGAAGTGAATGTCTTAGTGGGCTCCACTCTAGTGTTTATTTTCCTCCCCTCGTTCTTTTTTGTCTCTTTGATCATTCTCCTTCTCCCCTTTTGTCGTCTTAAGCTGTGACGTGATGGGGTGATGTGGATGTTTGGGGTCCTCAGGTGTTCTGAAATGTGCCTGAGTCAAGATGTTCTCTAAAAGCAGCCATATTTACAACTCATATTTCATACAGGGCAGACAATATTCACAAAGCAGCAGTACATGGCGGCCATTAGATGGCCCTGTTCTGTAGATGTCTTTTCAGATGCTGATCACAGCATGGATTGATGGCACAGTGAAAACCTGTCGACCCTGATGCCAGGAGTGCCCTCTATAGATTTAGAAGGATTATTTAATCCTTTTGTCTGTCGAGTCACATTATTTTGAAACTCCGATAAATGGTGTTAATGTCTTGTCATTTCAAAAAAACGAGTCACATCTTTTATATTGATTGTTCATCTGTTTTCAAACCACTAAACATTCAAAGTGTTTAATAAGTAAATATGTTGTACAATATATGCTGTTGTTGATCAGAAATGTAACTGAAACACTGAAACAATTCTATCAACGGCTGAAGAGTTCAGTGTACGTTCCAGCAGTTTGACATTTTGGAAAATACGCTTTTGTACGGTTGGATGCGAAGATCGATATCACTTTCATATATGTCCGTTCAATATAAGGCCACAGTCTGCAGCTGCTAAGCTGACATCCAACAAATGGTAAGAAGACTTGTTACTATACCCTGTCAAGTATTTTTGCACCGATTAAGCAAACATGTTAAAGTTAAAGCTCATCAGGTAGTGAGCTTTTTACTTACTGTCAGTGCTGGGTGGCAGATTTTGTTACTATCTGGCATAGCCAGACTATAGACTGTATAGATAGACCATAACTTTTTTCAGTATTTATTATATTTACATGAAGCTAAGCTAACTGGCTGCTGACTGTAGCCTTGTACTGAACAGACTCTGGGGAGAACTGATCTTCTCATCTAATGCTACACAGAAAGTAAATAAGCGTTCTTCCCAAAGAGTCAAACTCTTCCTTTAAAGCGAGGTGTCGATGGATCAGCATCACGCAGTTATCATTAGTGTTAACAGGCTCTTCAGTCGCTCATTTTTCATGGATAACTTGCAGCAGAATTAGCCAACAGCTCTTGAGACTCAGTCTATATGTTGTCATTTTCTCAGTAAAACAAGTTTTTGTTACAACAAATTCCAATGAACTGAGATCAAAGCAAAGATGAGCCAAGTCTGGCGATGTGTGGTTGAATGTGAGCAAGTGTGACCCCATTCTTTTAATCGTTGAGTCTCTCCTCTGAAGTCACTCCTGATTTCTCTCCTTCTTCCCCTCTTCTTGCATCTCAACAGCCATCAAGGGCTTCTCACCCCAGCACAAGATCACTAGCTTCGAGGAGGCAAAGGGTCTGGACCGCATCAACGAGAGGATGCCGCCGCGGCGAGACGCCTTGCCCTCCGACGCCAGCCTCAACTCCCTCAACAAGGCCCTGTCCTCAGAGACCAACGGCACAGACACCAAGGGAAGCACCAGCAGTGGCAGCAACATCCAGTGAAGGCCAGCAGCAGGCGCCACCTTGGCCAACGGGGCTGCCCCGCCCCCCGCCTCATCTCGGCCCACCACCACAGAAAAGGGGCAAAGGGTGAAGGAGTGGAAAGGAGGGGGGAGTGTGGAGGGTGGGAGGCATCTATGGCTCACACTGGGGGGACATCTCACTTGCTAGTCTTTGGATATGCCTTCAAAATATTAGTTCATAGTCAAATCTGCTAAGTTATTGCCGGTTCACATTTCTGAACGTTCAGGCCTTTGTTGTGCTTGATGCTACACCACACCACAGTATGTCAGAGAGAAAGAGAAAGAGAGGGATAGACAGATCCTAAAGGTGATTTATTTTCTTTTTTTCTTGAAAGACCCTTGCTCATTTACACCGAAATGGAAAAGTCATGTAACTTCTTACTAACTATTGTACGTTTACAAAAATACAGCACTAAAAAGGACAGAACATGAGATAATGTTTTTAACATATAAGGGTGTACAAACTAAATAAGGACTATTTATTGATAACTTTTTTTTGCTACTCTTATAAAATAGCTCTGAAATTAATTAGGCAGTCTTAAAAAGAATGTTGCAATGTTGTCGAAATGCCAAATAATGGAACGTTTTATGGTTTTGTACATATTATGCTTACCTCAGGTTCTTTTGGTGTGTGCTTTGACCTGATTTTTCTGTATAATGGCTAAATAACTCGGTAATGAATACCTATTTTCTTGAGTTTCATAACTGGAATTTACATTTACCTATCTATCATTTGCAAATATGTTTATTTTTTGTCTCTTTTGGAAGGGGGGAGGGGGGGTGGGGGGCAGATTTATTGTGGCTTGCTGGAATTGAGTGTTAATTTTTCTCTTTTTAAGTATTGCGAACAAAGTAAAAATAGAGAAACCTATATTGTGTAAAAAAAAAAAAAAAAGAATACAATAAACTTAAAGTGTCTGCCTATGCATGTTTTATAAAAATCAAACAAAGGAAATGGAAAATCTGAATACCTTGGCTGTGGAGGCCTGTTTTGAAATATATTGCGCTTTAGTGAACATATACTGGAAACGTATACCTGCATACTTTCAATTAACACCATGATGCTCTATGCCTTCAACTTCTTTTTGTAATTGAAGCATTTAATTATCTAAGATGGATGAGAAATCATATTTTTAACCTGCGCTTGTAAGTGCACACAGTCCAATTAAGCATGTTTGACAATTCTTGTGAGGTGTGTGGTTACATGTGGAACTCAAAAATGCATGATTAGCTGTTTGTGTCATATAACAGGTAAATCGGTTTCGTTCTGTTTTGTAAATGTGCCACAGAAAGTGTAATTTGATTATGATTACTATTATTATTTGGAACTCTGCTTTGTATATCAGTTACAGGTTTGATACTGCTCAATACTTTAAGATGAAACAAAAAAAAAAAAATGACTTCGATCTTTTTTAAGAACTGCTTAAGTGCCCAAGTAATTCACTACACGACATGAAGCCTTGCTTTTGTAATTTAACTTCAAAACTGTTGGCAGATGAGGCATGCACTTGCAACTATGAAAAGTATTTTATATAACTGTTCAATAAAAATGTGCATGAATTTCAACTTGAAATGAACCCATTTCTCCTGTAAGTGTGTGTGTGTTTGTGACTCATGCTGTCTCACAGTATAATTAGATCAAATACACACAATCTTTTGGGAATTTTCTGCATCACAGGTAAATGAAGGTGTATTATAGAGCTACGTGACGGTCCGTGTTTTTCAGCAAGACCGGAGGAAACACACTCACCATTACCCATAATTCAGACCTCAAAGGAAACAAAAGACACTAACAATAGAGACAGTGGAGACATAATGTTTCATTCACGCAGAGGTGGGAGACAGCTTTCAAGGCTGTTCAGCAGTACACATCATGTCTTAACTGTCCGCCATACGAATCCAGATGCATCATTATACTGGTGTGAGTTTCTGGACAATAATCAGTGTTTTGCTAGGCTGTGTACTGTAGAACGTGGTGTTGACTGTTCAGTGTGTAGCTGGAAAACTGCCCTCTGGCAATTTCACAAGAAAGGTGTTTCCTCCTCATCAACCTTAGAGACCTCTTTGATTAAACTTGGAAAACAAAGATTTCACAAGGAAGTCTGTATACGTAAGAGACAAAGACCTACAAAGATAAAATGTGGATTAGAACTAGTATTTTATAGTTTTTAATGAATTAATCTTTATCATTTGTAAAATCAAAACTCCCATTTCCAAGTGCATTAGTGTCAAAATATCAATCAAGCTGTCAGAGCATAATGTTATTACACATTACTAATTTACCTTTTATGATTTTAGAAAGCAATCTGTCCAATAATCCGACTAAACTGTTCTCTCTCAAGTAGTTTCTTGGCCCTGGTTTCTGATATGTCTTTCTTTGGTCTATTCAACTCAAATCAAACACAATGCTAAAATGGAAGAAAGTAAACTCTGACTTCCTGAGCCAGATTTGGAGGCCTCAGAGGGATAATATGAAGTTAGTTTGATGTCAGAGAAACAATGAAATGAGTTGTCTATAGCCAATTTTTAATATTCATGTCATACAAAAGCCTCAGCAACTTTGATTAAAAGTAAAAGATGTAAGATTGAGCCTTATACAAGATGTATGTAACTTCAACCGTCTGCATTTTGATCCATCTAAGGTCGTCTCCATGTTCTCCATGGAGGAACTGTTCTACAAACAATGAAGAATAGTGAAACGTCATGACTGGTATTTGAGTAGCTTACTTGGACTGTCAAGATTTTGACTCTTTGTCATCTGATCCAATCATTGTATAACAAAACAAACTGCCATTTTGTGATTGTGTGTGTTTTTTTTTAGCTTCTCATGTTGATTCATGTGACAGCTGGTATGAATCTGAAATATGCGGCTGTGTGTGTGTGTGGTGTAAGTAAAACAGTGCCACTGTCATCCCTGTCACAACCTTAATCATGTTATATCTTATTTATGTTTTCTTATCAAATAATTATTTACAGCATGCTGTTCTTGTTGGCCTCCTTTATCTGAGTGATCATAAATAAAACTGTTTTTTCCACAGCCTCCATTAAGTCCCAGTCTCCTCCCAACTGGCCAAGTGGTGTCAGAGCAGGAAAAAATAAGTGATGGGAGTTGGCGATGCATTCAAACACATTATTCAAAACTGTAATTCCCATTAAATGAACTTGGGTTTGCACTCACTAACTGTGCTTGTGCTGGTCTCCATAGCCACCCCCTTACGTCAGGAAGGGAAACCAGTGTATTTCCTCCCCTTCTTTATCTAAAGGAAGTGCCAAAATAAGCATCAGTAGCGGAGCACCAGAGCTTGGACACCTTTTCCACTGGCCTCACAGTTGGATTCCGAGTGCAAAGTCAGAGGGGTTTGTGGCCGCAGAATCACCATGAAGACTACCGTGGTCCTGGCTCTCCTTCTGCTAGCATCGGCCTGCATCTTCACACCAGGTAGGGAAACCATTTAAAATGCTTTTGCCTGTAACACACGCTGTGAGATTTCACAGACTCAGGGCGGAGGGCCCTCAGAAGTCCTCAGCTCCCCTTAACCAGGATCAGATTATTTCAGTCTTGTTTCTGTGCATCATCAGTGCAGGGATGAATTTTTAAAAAATAACCCCCTTCATTGACGTATAAAACAAAACTGAATCTAATATCTAATATAGTTTCAAAACATTTCCATATCAGAAATTCTTGTTCAGACTGATCATGTAACACACCTTACTCATGTTTTTCTCATGTAATTCAGTTTTGTTTTGGTATGTGCAAAGATAAAGATCACAGCACTGTTCAATAGACACTCACACTTTGAACATTACCTCAGAGACAGCCATTCAAAGAGTGTATTTCCGTCCATCCAGCCTGAGATAAGCTTTGTGCATGCCTTCTATTGTCCTCCACTTTATTTTAAACTTTTGTACAAAAAGTAAGAAAAAAAAGATTGCAAGTCGTTATTTGGTCATATCTCGTCAAAGTTAAGAAAGTTCTTTTTTCATTGCATACTTAAGACATTAGGCACAAATCTAAACCTCGGGAATGAAAAACCTTGGGTGAAGAAAAGGAAAAAGAGGGTGGCTCCTGATTTGTTTGTTTTCCTTATGTAGAGCCAAAAGACCTTTTTAACTGTTCTGCACTGGGCAGATAGGTGATCTAACAGCAGATAGCTAGTGGGAACCAAACTGCCCCCGCTCTCACAGAGACAACACAGCATTGTCCTGAGACTGAAACGTCCCAACTGGCAACAAATCTGCTTCCAGCGTTTAGTGGTAAACATCTGGAGGAAACACCCGCGCCCTGGCTACTGCTCGCCCAGCAGAGTCAGTGACTGTGAGCACAAACATGGTCACCAGCTTCAAATGACAAATGAACGCTTCAGCAGTTAATAGATCTTTATTAGATTTCACTCTGTGAATGAATATGTTTCCTGTTTCATCTGTCAGAAGATAAACATGATAGTTTAAAATCTCTCTTCAGCTTCAGACAGTGACCACGTTGGTGCATGTCTGCAAACTCACCGTTGTCTTTCTGCTTTATATTTTCATCAGATGTTGACGCCTCTACCCCAGCAACTGCACCATGTAAGTACACTAAAGCATTGAAAATTTAGACCAAAACACTGGATACTTGACCTGGACTTATCTCAAATGGAATTTTGAATGTAGGACTTCACTTGATGCTGGTTCTGAAACATTAGCAGCCCGACTTGGACTCATTTTGAATGATGTAAAGGACTGATTTATGCTTTTCTTGAATGACATGAAACCTGTTTCTAGAGCTGTTAAAAAAGAAAAATGTTAGCAGCACTTAATAAATATTCAGAAGCCATTAATACTAGTTAATAAATATTTTAGTAGCAGTTTATGAATGTTCATGAAAAGGGCTAATCAAAATATTGTACACTGCTCTATGAATAAACATGGTTGTGTTTCGGATTTATAATTTCAGCAGCTGGACCAGCTGTAACACTCAGCTCACAGAAAACAAATCCAACACGTAAGTACTCTTAAGCAGTTGTTCTACATTTTGGAAAATGTGCTCATTTGCTTTCAGAAAATGAAAAGATTGATACCACACTGATATTTCTTGCTTATGAAAACATGCAGCTTGACCAGGACTTGCCTCAAAGACCTATAGAAATGACTTGTGACTTGTGATTTGTGAACTCAAGATTTTCTCTGACATGCCTGATTTATGCTTTTCTTGAATGACATGAAACCTGGGGCTTGCTCCAAAGTACCTGAGACTTGACTTTGACCTCCCCCAAGCTCACAGCTGTCTTTCTGCTTTATATTTTCATCAGCTGGACCAGATGATACAGTCAAAGGTAGTGAAAAACCAGGGGCAACAGTTGCGGCAGGTAAGTACACTAAAGCAGTCTTTCTACAGTCTGTTTCTTGTCTATGAAAACATGCAACTTGTTTAGGACTTGAAACAAAGAACTACAAAAGCCAGACAGAGCCGCGTGTGGCCAGAGCTAAAACACGCATTTCAGCCGTTCAGTGAACGCTCTGGTGTAAGATTTTGTTGAGCGGGATCACAGCTGATGGCGGCGAAGACGGGAAGCTTGGCTTCACAGGTCAGGGGACAACAATAGTGCGTTTGGGACAGGATGCAGCTTCACACTGTTGCAGCCCTTCGAGCAGAGGATATCCACCTCATCGCGCCACCACCTCCAACACTATCTTGACTTCTCATGACCGGTCTGACACTTAGAGTGAGGGCATGCCTTTGTCTCAGACACTGGCCTTTAAAGCCCTGCCAACTAAGAATAATGCAAACATACAACTTTGAACCTAAAATAGAGAATTTGTCAGAGGAAATAGTTTACACAGGCAAACTGATACTGGTGTTTCCATGATGTCTTTTGGATTCCTAGATAACAATTTGAATATTGTGCTCTTACCTCAGACAGTGAGGATGTGGAGAATAAGAGCCAAAGGGGTGGTTTGGTGGTCACAGAAAAAAAAAAATTAAGAAATTAAGTCTTCAGCAGTTAATATAGATTTAGTAGAAGCATGACAGCTCACAGTTGTGTTTCTGCTTTACAATTTCATCACAAAACACAGGTAACGACCTGCAAATACCAGTGTCATCAACAGCACCGGGACCACAAATGCAAGCAGGTAAGTACTTTAATGCAATAACTCCAGATGGAAACGTGCTTGTTTTCTGGAGTAGAGTTAAATGAGAAGATCAGTACCTCTCTGCTATCTGTAAGTTAGATACAAGGCGGCAGCAGTTTGTTAGCTTAGCTTAGCACAAAAACTGGAAACAGCTTGCTTGGCTCAATCCGCCTACCAGCACCTCATGCAAGACTCCCCTCGTTTTCTATAAGGAACTACGCTTCCAGCATCAACCTCCACCCCAAAGGCTGTTTCAGCTACAGCAGCTACAGACCACAAGAATGTGACCGCTCCTCTATCTCCAACTGCTCCTGGGACAAACAATGATAGTAAGACGTTCTTTGATTAATTTTATTTATTTATTTATTTATTTTTGTTTGGTGATAATACACAGCTGTACGAAAATGTAAATGAGCAGTTAAATGAAATCTATTTGTGTCCACGTGGCAGATGAAAGCATGTCAGAATGTGCTTTCTTGCACTGTTGGAAGAACCAAAACAAAAGTGCTTCTTGAGATTTGTTATATTTTATTTTTTTTCTTTTGTCCATTAGCTTTGACAACGGCCATATCTTCTCTCCCTCTAAAACCAAGCGGCCACCCTGGAACCCAGATGAGTCAGACTTCACCTACTTCAGGTAGGACACCATCAGTAATAACAGGCTTTTTTTTCCTAATTTCGAGAGATGATTACACTTTGCAAAATTTAATAAGTAATAACAACTGTATTTAAACCAGTATCTAAATTTGTTTCAGTTTTGTTTGGACTGAATGGCACCACAGAAAAACCAAACATAAAGAAAGGTATGTACCAAAAGGAAATAACATTGTTTCTTGTTTTCATGATTGTACCAAATGATTTGTTAAAAAGTTAATTTAAGGAAAGTGTAAACATAAACAGTAATTTAAGTTTTAATGAAATTCAGTCATTCTGATCCTTGTTGTCTGCAGACACAAGTGCTTCTGCCCAAGGTACAGTATGTCACTTTATGTTTTTACATGTTTTTCCTTTATAAAACAAGCTCCTCCATTTCTTATTCTCTTAATTCGTTTTGATGAATACATCTGTGATAAATCTGTTTGCGTGGAAAGTTGACTAATTTCTAAATTCTGCATTTGTGAAAATGTTCACTCACTTTCATTGTTTTTCATGGCATTGATTGCTTAATCTATTTCAATATGATCACATTAAGCCATTTCACTTCCAGGGAACCCTCAGGACAAGGCAGGGACAGCTGACCAGAACGGTGCTGGTAAGTTATTCCGTTCTACCATTCCTGATTATGGTTTTTCTGCATGTGCTGATTAGTAGGAAATTATTCATGAAAAACTTTGTTTTGAAAGGTTCTCAGACTGGGAGTGAGGAGAAAGTATCCTCCAAATCAGGTAATGTGCTGTACAGTACTCTGCTGAGCTCATTGGCCATACACTCAGCTGCAGCCGCTCAACATTTAACACAACTAAGGAGTCTGCAACCATGCTGGCAGCCCTGTGCACTGGTGCTTTGAACTAAATGCTTTAGCTTTCTAACACGGTGTTCACCATGTTAGTTAGCTGACATGCTGACATTTGCTAATTTGCACTTGGCTTGGTTGTGAAATGGCTATTAAAGATCACAAACATTTAACCATCCACAGGTTAAGTCAGACTGGATTGATGCTGATGACTTTTTCTTTCTTCTTTTTCCATTTCACCCTCAGACAAAAGGCTGTGGTGGATTCTGCTTCCCGCCCTCCTGGTTGCAGGTGCTGCTGCCATCATCCTCAAATTCAAGAGCATGAAGGTCTCCAATCACACAGGTACCTTTAGAATTAGGCTGTGCAGTGTACTTATGTACAGTGCATCTTTTTACTGTCAACTTTTAAGTGGCTTATTGTTTGATTTTTTTTTTTTTTTAACCAAATGGATCCTGGCATTGGACAGCTAGTTTGTTAACGCCTTCTCTTCTCTTCTGTTCAACAGAAAACATTGAAACTGGAACTGAGAAGTAAGTTTGAACTTTGTCATTCATGACTGTATTTTTAAAGGTGTGTGAACAAGCAAAGCATTCGTCCCTCTGTCCCTCTGCCCCCTCCACAGCGCATCTTTCCAGAGCAGACCCGAAAGCACCAAAGACGGTGTCATGCTCCTCGGAGTGAAGTCATCAGGCGGAGAAGAAAATGGTGAGCTGCCTTCCGTCTATTTCCTCTGAGAATTCCGTCCAGCTTTCTTGAGTTTGTACAGTCTTCCATCTCTTGGTAAACCTGTTTCTCCAGACGCACATTTGCAGCGATTCCAGGGAAGTTGCGGGCTTTTAATATCTCATTGTATGCATTGCTTTTGGAGCTTTTGCCGGGCAACAGAAGGTGTTTCCTGTGATTTTGCGCCCCCGCCCTCAAACCAGCAGCAGGGTTTGAAAGATAGTGACTTCCTAACATAAACACAGATTATTTTGGACAGAAGCTATTGTGTGGCCAGTAAATGTCAGAGTGGGCCAGACGCTGCAGGCGTGTGCATGTTTGTTGGTGGGCTGAAGGCATGTGCACATCCACGGGTGCATGTGTCATAAGTGGTTTGTACACAAACTCCTTCACCCCACCCATGGAAAAAAAAAAAGTCTGGGCACTAAATGTTCTACCTTCCTTCTCTAGCACAATCAGGCCTAGATGACTTGGCTGAGAGCTTCACAGGGAAATTGAGTCATGCTGCAGGAATCTTGCTAAGGAAGAAAATGTTTATGTTGTTACAGACTACTGGATTTCTTTGGATTGTAGCTCTATCAATTCTTATGGGTCGGCAAAACTTGCTACCCACATGTCAGAAATACATTCTACAAAAATGTGTCTTTAGTCCACATCAGAAAGTACCAGCATAAAGCTCCCATGAGATCTAACTTAAATGGAAGATCATGGCTTAAGGTGTCCTTTGACACTTACCATGGTGACTTCCTGCCCTCTCCCCTGCCCTTCCCCATTACAATTCAGAAAGCTGATCATCTTCGAGGATGGATACATTCCTAATTTTTCATCACACAGATGTAGTTTTATCGTAGTGTGGTTTCATCTGTTTCCTCTATTGTTATGTGTGTTTCAGCTGCTGCCAGATAAAAAAGATCGAGATCACCCAGTGGGTGAGTCACAGCTGTCACCCACGTACTGATCCAGGAACTGTTTAGATGTTTGATCTATTATTTTTTTATTTTTTTTTTTTTTTTGTGAATTTTGTGAAACATTTTGCAAAGTATTGAACAGTGGTGAACACTGGTAAGTAAACTCTCAAACAGTAAGGACTTACAACTGCATATCTTATATATACATTTTCAGTATGCTGGTGACACATTGCAAATTTCTGTCCACACGTTGGGCCACAAGACACATTTTCTGTACAGTGCACTGACCTCAGATCCATCACATATTTGATGTAATGAATCACTGTTCATTCCATAGTTTTATCATTATCTTTGGGTTATGCTGTTACTCATCATGGATTTGCCTTAAACTATTTTGTAGATTGTGATTTTTTTTATTTTTTGTGTGTGCGTGTGCTTGTGTCCTTCAGTATCACCAGAAGATGGTATTAGAATGGGTTCTTTTGAGGTGTTCTCCATTTTTACTTTTTACATTTCGCAGTTAAGTGTTTTTTTTTCTTTTTTAAAAAAAGGTGTGGTTTAATATTCCAGTATACCTCTCCTCTTGCCAACAATCTTGCCTTGCACGACAATACTGTACATTCACCAGGAATTGTAGCTAAACTGAAACTACTTAGAAAAGTTTTACAGTAATGGTGTTTTTTTTATTTTATAGTTTTTTTTTTCAGTAAATATAAAATTCAAGCACAATGAACACATAGAGCAAATGCAGTGGACTGTATTTAAATACAGTGGAACTGCTTTGAGGCTGGAATTTGTTGTCCAACCTCAATTTTGTCAATAAATCACTACAAAATGGTTTTGCTTTGCAGCTTCCTTCACCAGCTTCTACTTTAAACTTTGTTTGTTTGGTTTGATATCGCACATGTCGAAAGACTGCTCAACACAGTATTCACAGTGAACACATCTTTCAACAGTCCTTTAATATAATAGCATAGTGTCGTATTGTTTATATTAAATATATGTTAAGGAGGATGTGAATCATTTTAGCAGCAAAATGATTGATATGATATTTTGTGACACCAAACCAGACAAAATAAACAGCCATGTTCAGGCACTATATTTATTATAATTAGTTTTTCTTATGTGGCTGAAGGAAGTTAATGAATGCAGTAATTCGTCCAGCTTAAAAGTGCATGTGTATGTAAGACAGGTCACCACCAGCACTGTCAGTATAGTGATTCACCACTAGAGGGAGCAAACAGTCAACAAGAAGATGTTTACTAAGATCTCAAGAAGCAAGTGTGGTTTTGCCCTCAGTTGATAAGCCAGTGTTTATTGCAGAGAGGTCTCATGAGGTTGTTAACAGAGGAGTGAGATATAGGCAACCAGTGCAAAACTCTCATTCTGTGTATTCTGATCTTCATAACAGTGAATGCTGGATAAGTTAATCACCAGTGTGAAAATGTTTGGATGGATCATACTTCACAGTCAGTAAACTTTTGCTGTTGTGTAATCATGGCTTCCATTTTGAATTGAGCCACACACACTGTGTTATGAGTCCTGGCTCTATCTATGGCCTTTGTAAGTTGAGACTGGGTAACAGCTTCGACTGTGGGCACATGTCCATCAGATTGGCAGATGGCCTATCACACACAACTATAATTCCTTACCAGCTGTGGCACTGGCTGAGTTACATTCAGGGTGTCATGCCAGGCTGTGTCCTTCAGCTTCTGTCTACTACTGTATCCACTCAGTGTGTTAAATCTATCCTCCTAAATAACACTATAGGACTGATTGAAAGCTAAAACTTTATATTTTGGTGTAGATAGTGTGCGTGCCCTGAATCAGGCAAAATGTCAATGCATTGAAAATGTCCCTCCCTCCCTTGTGTTTGTCCAGTCAACGCTGGTTTCAGGGGGCCTTTGGTCTCTTCTCTTGCCTCATGCTGCTCATTTGTGCCAGTGTTACACAACTTTTGCACCTTCCAGTGACACACAGGAATGTCACAGTCAAATTAAAGCCAAGCGTCAACAGAACTGGGGCCCTTCCAAATATCAAACAATCCTTTTTGAAAATGAAATAAATAAATTACAATATTGGCATTGCTGGGTACTTGAAGGTCACGTGATATCATCTTAGGTCTGTGGGGACCCCATCTGGAGAGTTTAAGAAATGAGAAGAGGAGCTGTGAAATAAAAGAGGAGAAGAAGAAGGGAAAGGAATAGAACATGATAGGTACATAATTTGTCTGCTCATTCTAACAAAGGAAAAAAATCTGTATTGTGTTATTTCTCACTTTTTTTTTTTTTTTTTTTTTAAATCTGAGGCACCTTTACTTAAAGACATGTCAGCTGTGTGCAAGACCAGCAGGGAATCAGCCTCCACGGTCAACCAGCTAACTTCTGTGAGAAGTGCAACTCAGCAAAGAGGCTCCTGTTGTTAAATACCATGGGGGAGGGCACTGGGTGCATTAGCAGCATATTTCACTGATCATAGAGTGATGCCAGCCTGGCATACCAGGCATCTCGACAGGGGATAACAGAGGGTTCATCTGAACTGCGATGGATTAGTAACCTGAAACACAACATCTTTTGCCCCATTCAGGGAAACGGGAGTTGGCACATGGAGCAAATTCACAAGCAGATTTTGTTGACTCACCTTACCAACAGGGAGTGGAGGTCACAAGCAGAGGTGCTTCTCATTACTCACCCACTCTCTGCTCTTTTAAAGCCATGGCAAAAGACAAAGATTGACTTAACTTTTATTTAACAAGTGAAATCCAGCTGAGATTACCTTACTTATCAAGCTCTGGTCAGTGTGACAGGAGCACAGAAAGCTACAGACAGATGGGGCAGCACATAAAAAAGGAAATTTAATACAGAGGCAGGATGTAATGCAGAGGCATGGGAAACATCTTGAGCACTGATATCAACAAGTGGATTGATCTTGCAGAGATCTGACAGTTGCTGTAAACACATTAGGTCTCCTGAGGTTTTAACGGCAGAGTATCATTCCATGAATGAGTTCAGAGATCACAAAAGCTCTTCTTCTGAATTCTGTTTGAGCTGTAAGGATGGTCAGAAAAAAAAAAACATTGGTTGTGCATAGAGTAATGTTGCTCTCACAGCTACATGTTGTCATTTCATTGCTCTGCTTTATAAATGATTGTATGCATCTGCCATAGACCTTGCACTAATCACCCAGTCTGCACATTTAACCCACATTACTGCAAAGTATGACAGTATCTGCAGATAAGAGTTGGGGACAGATTTCAGGCACTGTGTCAACTATAAAAGGCTTTTTTTTAAAATTTCTGTTTTACAGAAAATACATTTTAAATGTGAGGCTTAAATATTTCACTGAAGCTCACACTCAAAATTTCTGATTTATTCATTATATGAAAACTTTTTTGTTTGCTATTATTTTCAGCTTTACTTGGTTGACCTGCATGCAGCTAATTTCATTTTAAACACTGCCTGATTCCGTTCCCTGCTTGTTAAGTTTTTATGACAGAGTGTAAAATGTAGGCTGCTGGGTTTGAAAGACAGCTTTCTCAGCAACTGTAGTGACCTTGTGTATCCAACATAGATTTAGGTCAAATCCTCATTATAGCCAAAGTCATAATGAAAGCTCATGCTATGCATTTTTTTTTTTTTTTAGCTGACAGTTTCCACACACAGACTTTTTCTTTCTTTCTCATCAACATATACACTGCAACTGATCAAACAGCCAGAGCTGTTGTTACAGTCTCAGTGGATAAATGTAAACGTCAGATAGAGACATATCATCACTTTGGTCAGGGATATATACTGCGATAATTTGCAAAATAAAATGATTAGAGTGAAGGGAAGGGTAACTGATAAATATCTTATCTTATCACCACACCATGATAAAATGTATCTAACTCAGTAACTATTATTGCCAGCTCGTATCAGTTACTTTTTTTTACTTGAGTTTAACAGCCTGCATCCACAAAGGCAGTAACACTATCTAAAGCATGTGACTTTTTTTCTGAGGCATATCTAGTTCACTTCATGTGACTGGAGGAGAGCTGTCTCTCTCTCTCTGTCTCTGTCTGTCTCTCTCTCTCTCTATCGTCCACTGGTTTCCATTACTCTTTAGCCAGCAGAGCTGCTGGGGGTCAGAGGGGCAGATCCAGTTACTGGGAGAAGATTTCTGTTGAGATGGTGTATGATGAGGGATAAACTGCTGATGAGCTGAACAACTGTGCTCGGTGTTTTACCTGCCAAATGTACACATGCATACACATACGAATACAGTAAGATGAGACATTTTGGCTCAGTAAACCTGGACCAGGGGCTTCCTCCTTCCTCTTGTGAAAGACCCAGAGATCAATTGGGAATAGGCCACAGATGTCTGTTTTTTATTTGTTTTAAACATCCATGTGGGAAAATGTTGTGCTTATTCTGCACATAATTACATCCCTGTGGGAGGTGAAAGCCACTCAGAATAGATTTCATCTGCTGAACTTCTATTTTTTTCATATGGCAGCCACTAATAATGGTTCATTTTGCTGCAGACCCCTGACCCTGGATTGGTGTGTGATCACGGTCAAGACAAGAAATTCCATATTCATGGTTCTGCCTCATATTTCAAGACCAGTGCCATGTTTGAATGTGTTGAGTCCACTGAAAATACTGCCTGTGCATCAGCTGCACCTCAGCTTTAAAAATGTAGATTGTCTCATATACTGAAATGTTTTTTTTTTTGTCCATCAGCCCACCAAATCCAAATTCAATCCATAACACGTTTCTGTGACTGAAATATAAAATATAAAAGCTGTTGCTGTTGAGTCTAATTCAACTTTTTAATATTATCATTTAATACTGACACTGAGTAAGACTTGATTTTTTTTTTTTTTTTTTTACTAATAAAACTTCGTGTATTTCTCCACACTACTAGTTTAATTTTGGTCAGCTTAATGGTTTGTATATTGCAATTTCCGGTCAAACAAGTGGATAAACCCCTGTGTATAAATCAAAAAGAAGGGCTGAAGTGGATTAATTCCACAACATCCCTTTTCCAAACCAAATCCTATACTCGCCTTCATATTTTATAGAATAAAATATGTTCCCTCGTCAATTGGTCAATTATTTAATTTAAACCCCATTTCGCAGCCAATCGGAGAAGAGCCGCTCGTCACGTCGAGAGATGCGCTCTGATTGGTCAAACCCTCGGGTCAGCTGAGTGGAAGGAAGGTATAAATATTCCTCAGAAGTTTGCCTGGTGCAGTGTGTTTGTGCGTGTGTGTATGTGAGAGAGAGAGAATAAGTAAAGGTGTGCGTGTGCGAATTTATTTATGAGAAACCGTCTAAAGTATTTTTTGCACTAAATAATATTTAAGGTAAGTCATTTAATATTCGAAGCTAATGACTTTAAGCTAGTAATGAGAGGCTAAAGTAGTTTAGGTGTGTCTTGAGGGGGGCGGGTAAGTGACTGGTTGTCCTGAAAATGGACACATTTTTCACCGTTTGAGGCGTTTGCATCCAGGGGCAGCAACCTCAACGAGCCAGCTGTCTCTTACTGAGCAGAAACGAGCAGCTCCGGTTGTTGCACTGACAGCTGCTGCGTCGTTTTTTCAGGCAGCTTTGCTAAAGCCACGGGAAAGCAGCCCACCGCTCCTGGAGAAATCAACACTGTCACCATGGTTGCCACAAGCACATTAAAGACCAAAAGCAGCGAATGTATTTCGGATCTGGTTGAGCGAAGATATGACCAGGCTTGCATTGAGAAAGGTAAGCCCACTGGCTTTTTCTGTGTTTTTCTTTTTGCTTGTCTGTGTAGCTAACCTGCTAGTTGCTGGATGCTTCCAGTTGTGAGCTTGTTTATCTCTTGTGTGGTGCATGGCTGCAGCAGTAGAGGGGAGGGGGAGAGGGAAGTCAACAGAGGATGAAGTCATCCCTTTAGCCCGTCAGCACAACAGCAACATGCGTACAATAGCAAATCTAACAGCATCTTTTTCTGTCCAAAGCTTGATTATTGCACTGCAAAACCTGTGTTGTGATTGAGTTTATTCCTGTCTTAAGGTTTTGGGTATTTCTGTAGCCTCTCAGTGAGGTTTCTGTCTTTTTCTCATTTGAGAAGTTTAACATATCCATGCACAACAGCCAGAAGGGATGCAAAAGCAGATGTCCTTCAATCATTCATGCATTTGTAGTTTGAAACTGAGTTTGTGCATGCTGTGCATCTTGAAATAGCCTTTTTTTTTCTATATTTATATAAATTTTAAAAAGCCTTTGGTTCCTAAATGTCCAACTTGCATTATTTATTTTTTCAGAACTTGATTTCTGGGATCACTGCTTGGCAGAACCCCAGAGAAATGCAGATGTCACTGAGGACAGAACCTGTCAACAGCTGGCCAAGATGTTTGAGAACTGCCTGTCACAAGCCAAGAAGACAACACTGCACTGCTCCTCTGTGCTGGTACCAGAGAAGCTAACGCGGAGAATAGCTCGCGAAGTCCTGCGGCTGGCATCTTGCGAGCCCTGCGGCCTGCGCGGCTGCGTCCTCTACGTCCACCTGGAGCTGGACAAGGGCTGCAAGCGGCTGGACCGCATTGTGTACGATGCCACTGTGGTGCCCACATTTGAGCTGACTCTTGTGTTCAAGCAGGATGGCACTGCCTGGCCCAGCCTACGGGACTTCCTCTTTATGGGAACCTGCTTTGCACCAACTTTCAGACACGTACTTAAACTGAGTCCAGGTTTCCGACTAGTCAAGAAAAAACTGTACTCCTCCTCGGCTGGTACCGTGGTAGAAGAGTGCTGAACTATGGGAGGGATTAGAGTGGGATATTGGGTTTCCTGTGGGTAAACGCACTTCTGCCCAAATGTAAATGACACTCCCAGTGGTGTCATATTTTCTACAGTGTTTTTTGTACAATACGGTTTGTCAGTTCAACTCTTAGTAGCCAGTCAGTTCAGTTTGAAACTTTGGATTTAAAGCTTAACAGCTTGTGCATAAATGAGCCTGATAGTTCTGAGTTTGGCTTCAGTGTTTCTAAAAGTGCATTTTTATCAGCAAGATCATAAAATCCTCTTTTTTTTAATTTTGGCTTATAAGAGTTTGCAACTCAAACACAATTTTAAATTGTACATTTTGCAGATGAATGTAAAACTATGTTCACATCAACATGTTTGAGAGGGACATACTGAGGGTACACTTTTGTTAAAGACACTAGCCACTTTGTTGATACATCTGCGTGTTTCCAGATGAATGTGTTCAGCAACAGGAGAATGAAATTGAGTCTTTGGGGGCCATATGTAGCTAGTTGTACAATGCTGTATTTAGGGCTACAGATGTCTTTAAGACTGAATGTCTTGTGAAGATGCTGCTGTCTTGGTGTGGCCTTTTCACACTAAGGGAATATGGATGCCTTAAATGTCATAGAAATGTCCTTTTTTTTCACTCAGATCACAGCTATGTGTATGTTTAGTGTAAATGTTTTATTGCATTTTTATTTTTATACCCCCTCCCCTCCAGACACATCTTTTCAATTCAAGAAGTTTATAGATTATTAAAAGGATGGATCACCAAAATGTAAAAGCGTATTTGTTATGTAACTTGTCACCTGGGGCGTGCAAAGAAATTACTGTATGTCCAGCTAGAAATTTGTAATTTCTTTTTTTTTTTTTTTTTTTTTTTTTGTGAATTCCCTACAATTTCTCCAACTTTTGTTTTTGATGCCATTTGAACTTCTTGTTGAAGGAAACTAGGTCTTGTCTAATAGACAATAAAAAATTTAAACCTCATCTCATGTTTGTAGACTCGATTCTGTGCACTCGGTTTGTGGGTGCTGAATAATCATTCGGCACCCACAAACATTACTGTACATATTCAGGAGCTGTGTCCAAGCCTGCTGGAGTGGGCACTAGGCAACAGTGGGACAATGCAGGCTTTTTAAAGAGGACAAAAGGGACAACAAGATCTCCAAGAATGCAATGTATGTGTTGTAATATGCATGATCCTGACTAGTGTGACAAAACAAAGCTTTGGCAACATGACAGTCACCAGCACTAAGACAGACTTAAATTCATCCATAATGTTGGTTATTCTACATAACAAATTAATTGAGACTACCAGACTTTGGTAATCACTTGAACGTTGCCAGACATAGAGTCTGGAGTCCAAAGGTACAATAATGAGCCCATCAAGAATGATTCGCTCACTGCTCTTGGCACTATTATTTGATTTTGCAAGTCCTTACACGTGTCAGTATTAAAAGATTTATTGATTCTAGCTGCTGCTGTAGGTCGTTTCCTTGTCAGGTCAGTATCGTACGTAAGCACCTATAGCTTGTGCAGATGCATTACTGTAGCTGTTTATATAAATATATATCTGCTGCTTGTTATGTGAACCTACAGAGCTTGTGTGACATTTCTCTCAGTCTCTTTAATGGAGGCGTCTCCATAGTGATTTTCAGGGCCTCTGTTTGTGAGCCAGACAAATGAGAGTCAGATGAATCAAAGACTTTGACACTTGTGTGGGACATTTGTTGTAATGACATTTGCGCTCAAGACCTGTTGCTGCAGTTCAGCCTCTCATCTTTGTAAATGCGTAGTTAGAGGCTAAAGTAAGTAGGCCACTGACACAATGGTGAACTACTTTGCGTTGATAGTTTTGCCAGTTATACAGTCTGTGATTCTTGCACAAACAAGTGAACATGCTGACGTGGTTACAATAGATTAATGACTGAAGCACATGATCTTGTGCAAGTTGCATCACTGTCATTGTGAGGGGACAAAGCACCAGTGATCATTTACCCACTGTCACACGTATGTAGCCTCGCCTGAACCCTTTGCCTTGCTGCGCTAAAGTGGGTTAGCAACACAAGTTTGCATTGTTGAGCCCATAAACGTATACAACACTGTGTACATCTGTTTATGCAGACTCACTGCTGACTGCTGACTCCCCCCCTGCTACTGCTGCGGGCTATACTGAAGATCAAAGAAATGTGAAAACACACAACTTTCTTTGACGTATTTAACATTCCATTAAATAACTGTCACTATCACTTATGCTGACAAAAATATTGAACTTAAGTGTGACATCTACAGTCTTGGTTTGTTCTGTATGGCCAAAGAAGGCCAGAGGCAGCAAATGTTCCTACTGAGGGACACGACAACATAATTAATATAGCCTCAAGCCTCATGGAAAAGTACTGAAGGCCTTTTCGCACTGCTGCAACCAAAAGAATCTGAGCCGCACTGTACTGGCTTGGCAGCTCATTCACTGAAGCTCATGAATCTATTGGTGGTACTTGAGATCCTCAGTGTCAACACGATTCATCTCAAGCCTGCACTGTGTGGGGTTTCAATGACAGTGGCATATTGTGAGATGGGTCCTACCCTGCCACACCTGCAGAATCAATCACACTGATCAGACTGATCAGACCTGCCCACCACCTAAACAGCATATACTGTAGCCCTGACAGCCTGCAGATGTTTACCAATTTGGAGTCACCCCTCCATCCCCACAGGGCATCCGAGTCACTGGATAAGCCTGTTTGCTCCCGAGAGATGAGCTGGGCTTGATTTCATGTTTCCTCCTGACCTGCTGAACAACCTCTTTCTGGGAAGATGGAAATCTGATGAACTTGGCTAAATGGTGCATGCATGTCACACTGGGACCGGGTTCATTTTATGGTCCAGATATGTTTATCTCTTTCCTGAGTTTTTCTGTGTGTAATCTACGTAAACAACAGAAATTATATATAATGTTTTTGCTCTGAGTTATCATCTTCTCTTTGTGTTAACTTAAAAGATATTCCCAGTCAATCTTATCAGACTTGGATGTGTTTGTTTAATTTTTGAATCTATCTAGTTTAGTGTGTCTTTTGTAAATAGTATGATGGTTTTGAGTAGATATAGAAACAGATCCTTGTTTAATCTGTCACTGTTCCCGTTTTACACTAGGTAGCAAACAGGGATTAACACAGACTGACTCAATGTGCCATAATGTTTTCCTTCAGGTATGGTTAGTGGTTGTGAGAGTGAGATCTCCCCCCAGAGAAAACTGGACTCGTGAAACGGTCCGGTTGGTAAACATGAGCTCGCTGTTTGCTCTTTACTGACGTTCTATCACATGAGTCCTGCGTATTGAAATTCAAATCTTTCATACACTCGCCTCTTGCTGCCATTGGAGCTGGCAACATGTAATGTTGGCGAGTGGAATTTTCTACTTTGCATTGCCAAGCAACACTTTAACACCTAAACACTGTGCAGTGCCCATAGTGCATCAATGCAGTCATCAAGTATCATCACACACTTAATCCAACACAGGGACACATGCATATTTTAGGATTTTATAGCATTTCATCAGAGTTTAAACATCTTTTAGTTCATTTTTAAAATGTTAACAAACTTATAGCCCACGCTAAATTAATATTGTGAACATGGTAAATGTACTTAGTAAATATCAGCATGTGAGCATGTTTGTTTGCTTGTGTTGGCATTTAGCTTGCAGCACTGCTGTGCCTAAATATGGCCTCACAGGGAAGAAAGCAAGACTGTACACTCTCAGACTCTTGTTTAGAGACCATTCATGTTCATATGCTTAGTGCTTATTACACAGTATGGGGATATTTTTTTTCTAATACAATATGGGTGTATTGTGAAGTCACATGAGTCTTGGTCCATGTCATTAGGTAACAAATATCTGGCATGAAATGTGCACATTGCCAGCACATCCTCCCTGCCAATCACAATGACCAGAAAAACAGAAACACCTGCATGATGTAATGATGTAATGCAATACAAAGAAACAGCCCTGTAATAAACTGGAAATGTTTATCATGTTGAGATGAACAACACCAGTTTGTTTATTTACATACAAAATATCCACGCACAGGACCAAAATATTAAGAAGCACTTTTTTAATATAATAGTGATAATGAGCCTCTAAAATGCCCATAGAGATAAATCAGCACACCTCTGGCAAGGTGTCAACAGCAATTATGAATAATACCTTTTACATGGGTAGTAATTATTACAGAACTGATTCAATGGGCAGCATTAAAATCTAATGGGGCTCCTATTTGTCTGGTAATTTTATATTTTTCCCTCACAAAAGGTGTCTATAAAAGATGCTTCACGAGCTGCTGAACAACATGATATTTGAAAGACCAGCCGCCATCTAAATACAGTGCTAAGCAAAGTTAGTGAGCACTTGATTTAAAATTGATTGCTGCATGTGCTCACAGATGCCTCAGGGCACTGAGCGTAACAGAATGTACAGGTAGTGCCTTGGCAACAACATGGTGTTTTCTCTGCCATTTTACTGGGTCAAGCATGTTTTGATTTCCAGCTTTGGTTTTACATATAATGCAGAGAACTTCTTGTTCTGATCAGATTACATTAACTTGAGTATGACAAATTAGTTTGAGTAGCACGTGGGTGAAGATCTTAAATAAACCATTACTTCTTCTGTTAAATGAAACAAAATAGCCCCAGCAGACACATGATGCACACTTTTAACAGCAATGTATTCCCAAAAAATACTGATATTTTGAGATGTTGCTATGCTATTTACAGCAGTGTGCATGGAGTGTTATTTAAGTGTCACTACAGTGTTTATCAGGCTGGTGTGTGACCTTGGTAGGACGCTGCCTCTGGAAGGGTTGGAGCTGACAACTCCTCCATAACTAATTCAGTGCTGGCTTGAAACATGGATTTCTCTGGCATCTGACAAGTGGGTGTTGTCTCACTTTTGACCTTTTATGGTGGAAGTAGGTCACTGCCTGGGTGCAATCACCTTCATGACAATGGTCCCCTTGCATTAATAATGCTTCTCCGATGGGATTGATTGGAAATCTGTGCCGCACCATGGTTTTGGTGCAGAGATGTGGAGCATGAGATTCTTTATAATAAGCACTGATAAATAGAGCAAGAAGCATTCCAAGAATTCATTGTTATTGAGTCTCTATTAACAGAGGCCCAGTGTACGTACTGTAATGAGTTATTTTGTTTTAAATGGATCATCTTTTGTGGGCCAAATTGAGATTCATCATTGAGATTGCACAGCTCTGCACAGCCCAACTAAGCTCTTATCATGGACAGGGAATGTATTGTAGGAAGATTGTATTGAGTGCATGTGCCAAGACAAATCCCTGAGGAAAACATGAAAGAAGCAGCCAGTTTGACCCTTGGGAACGGTCAGAGCTCATCTCTGATGTCAATCTTGCAGATCGTTTCTCTTGAAATCTCAGCCGGATTTCACAGAAACTCGTGAAGTAAAACAGGAAATGCTTTAGGATCACTGACCATGTTTTTCTTGCTCAATCTTTTTCAAAGAAATGTTGAAATGCAGCTATGAAAACAGTTGTTTTCATGCCATTCGGGGGAATAGCGTGATAACAACTAAGAGTTTTCATACTCAGTGGAAACCTTCACTTTTTCATCTGGAAATTTAAAATTATATGACAAGCTGAACACAAACAAGGAGCAACAAGAACAGGCATATTTAATTTTAATTTAATTTAACCATTCGAGGAGCAGAGAATCTCCGGCCACGGAATCCTACTGCCATCTGGTGGAGAACAGGGATGACAACAACATTTGACTGAAAGTTCAGTGTTCAGTGGCTGATAAAGGATGTTTCGTGCCAAAAATGTAATTTTTTTTTTTGGTTTTTTTTTTTTTTTTTTTTTTTTTTTTTTTACTACGGCTAGTTCTTACATGTATGTGCGCGTGTGTTTTTTAAACATAATGAAACTGAAAAGTGGGCTCCCTCTTGCTTTTGTTTTGAAAATTTACAGGAAGAGTCACTTGGGTACACTTGCAGTTGCCAGGGGCAACCTAATACACCAGGCGACGGTTACAGGCAAGGGCACGATAAACCAGCAATTTTAAGTAATTAATTTTTTTTATGTGATAAGCGTAAGACTCCTTTCAGTCACTGAGTATAGAAATGCCGCCAAAAGCAGCCAAAAAGGGCTCAGCCAAAAAGCCCAACGCAGCTGGAGCCGCAGTTGTCAACAAAAACTGGGAGGCTGGTCTCAGCAGAGCACAGTTTGAAGAGGTTTGCTGTCTCACTGAACTCTTTCTCTTGGTTTAACTTAATTCATGTGTTTAAAAATGTATTTTTTTTAATCACAGAAAGTGAAACTTTCTCATAGAGTTCCCATATATAGCTCTTAGTAACTGGCTACACATGGTACGTTGCCAGTGTTGCTAGCTACAGTGTTTTATTTGTTTACTTAGCCATTTCAGGTAGATGAAAAGTAGGACTGAGATACTGTTCGCTGAGACAACCTCAGAAACAGTAACAAAGGTCCGTGGATAATTTGGTGAAAACTGTGCTAAACATACTTCCAGTGACATGTGTCACCATAGTAAAACAGCAAACTTTTTAGCTTTTATTTTGAATGTGCGACGTAAAAACCGGAAGTGTCGGTTCGTTGTTGTGGAAGCTGCATTCACGGACTTATCTCCAGCAAAACGTGCAAAGTCGTTCTGTCGATGTTGTTTCGCATTATGTAGCATTATGACAGTGTTCGTGTGAGTAACTTTTACCTTTCTTCTGTCAGCAGTCATGTGATGAACGGTGTCACTGTAAAACGTTTGTTTTGTCGGCGTCAGTCCATCTGTTAGTGAACTGTCATGGAGGCGTAACCTCTAGCTGTTGACTTGGATGATGTGCGCGTATTTCTTATGTTGTATCGTGTTGTCCCACTGCCCTTTCCAGGATTCATGGCAGGCCTGTGTGTCTTTGGTGGTTGGGAGAAGTCCAGAGGATGAGAAGCTGATCCAGGCTCTGACTTTGGCCGTGCAGCAACCACAACGCAAACTTTTCACCTTGTTAACCTGGGACAGCACAATTGCAAAGGTACTCTTAGCAAGTTTCAGCACTGCAGTACTTAACCTCTTACTAACCTCACAGTTTATAACCTCTTGTGGCTTTTAGGTAGCTTTTGCATTTTTAAAATCATGTAACAAAAATGTTTGGTTGCATTTCTCACTGCACTAACCACAGCATGAATGGCTAATTTCTCTGAGCACTGTTTCATCATGAACTGATCTACCTAATGAGATACCAAAAGAAATTGAGCTTTGTTTTTTGTCATTTGAAAACCTTCTCCCGTCCAACTTTGTTACAGATCCATGAACTGGGGAATCCCAAGGCAAAAAAAACTGATGATGTCCCCATGTTCTATGAGGTAGGCTCGGGATGTCTCAGAGGAGTAAATTCATGTAATATAGTAGAGAATCGATCTTTTTAATGCATTGGGGGACAGTATTCCAATGAAAAGAAAGCATGTATGTGCTTTAATGTTTGTGTTTGTATGTGTACACGTGTGCATGTTTATGTGCTGGCATTTTGTGTTTGTGTCTTATTATTCATATCTTCATCATATTTTTTGAATGTTCAGGTTACAGAGTCCGCTAAGGTGCTACTGGATGCAGGACATGAGATTCCCTGTGACCTGATGGCAAAAGTACTCAAGTTCCAGCTGCTTCAGATCAAATCCAATGATCAGCAGAGGAGAGCAGCTGAGGAGGTGAGTGTTTCTTCATGTATGTGATTCCATATGTCACTGATTTTTTTAACAGTCTTGAAATGGAGTGGATTTCCACTCTGCTTTCATTTGTAAAATATGGTGAGGTGTTACAGCTTTTCTTGAATCATGTTTTGCATTGAAGATTTAGTTGCCAAAAACCTTTGAATCAATGTAGTACAGGCTATGATGTGACTTCAGCTGAACAGCGAAAAATAGTTCATTAGATTTTCTTCAGGGTTTTTTGTGTTATTTTTGTCCACCTCTGTTTAAGGCTGAGGACGAGAAGACAAAGGCCAGTCCTCCCTCTGACAGCAAGGACAAAGGAGCGGCCAAGGTCTCTGACAAAAAGGGAAAGAGTCTCCATTCACCTGTGGAACCTTCCAGGGAGAAGAAGACCAAGCTTAAACGCAGGGGTGATGTTGAGCCGCCTAATTTCATTGGTAAAAACCCAAACTAAAACCACCTGTGCTAATAATAGTAAATCAAAGCAATGTTAATTAGCTACAGCAGTGTAATGAGTGAAGGTATAGATTTTTAATACGTAAAAAATAATGAGAAAATGTATACACAAGAGGTCTTTGGGTACCACCTAAGAATGGCCGTGTGTATGTGCTTGTATATGACAGAGAAGAGGCTGAATATGATTGATTAATATACTTTCAATCTACTTTTGTGTTTGTTTGTGTGTGGGCACAGATGATGAGCCAGACGATGGTCCTCAACACTACATCCTGGTGCTGGGCTTCTACCAGCCCCACCTGATTCGGATCCTTGATGCCATAGGTGTACATGTAGCTAATGTCATCAAATTGTGTTCAGAACACAAGCACACTTGTGAGGTGCAAGAGGAACAGTACATCTCTGAGGATAATGAGCAGAGCCAGAGAGCATCTCCAGTTCTGGATGTTGGTAGGCTGCCTTCAGTATTTGTGTATCTCCTTCTTTACACATTTAACGAGGTTGATCAAAAATTCACAATACCTTTTACATGGTTTGAAACTCTTTAGTGTACTTTATCTAAAGATCCCTTACTTTTCACATTTGTTATATATCAGTTTGGATGGCGTTATTTTTGTTACATTTGAGGAATAAATTAAGTTGATAATTCACAGACTCAGCCAGTGTGGAGCAGCCTGCACAGGCCAGAAGCTTGGATTTGTTCTGGTCAGGTCTGAGACCAGTTTTGGACAATGTACCACTGGACTCCAAGCTTCACAATGTGGCTCAGCTCAGCTACACTGTCCCAGATCCCTTACCTTCCTTCCACCTGCAGGACTCTGAGGTGAGATATGTGTTTCTTAGATCTGTTCTCAGTGTTGATTTTCTTAAATAAAATATTAAAGATTGTAATTTTTCTTTGCAGTTAGTGTGTTCTGTTCCTCCTTTTGTCATTCCCTTCTCATCACTCTCTGTCTTCCCACTGCATCTGCCTCATTATGTTTGCTACTCATTCAGTTTTACTTTGATTTTGATCCTCATCTGTGTGTGGGTTTACTGTGTGTCCAGCTGGCATTGGGAAGCCGAATCTTTGATGGTGTTGCCCGTCTTATCTATGACTGTTTGGACTGGCGCAGGCAGCATCAGCACTACCTAGACAACATCAAACTCATCAGTGTACCGACTGTTGTTGAGCTGGATTCTCAGTCTACAGAGGTAAACATATTCACAAATGCATGTCAACAAGTATAACTTATTTTGTTATTAATCTGTAGATTATTTTCTCCGTATAAAAAATAAAATATTAGCAAAAATTGAAAGATGATTGTTATATACTCCCTTTTGTTCTGTCCACTGTCCAAAACTCAAAAGATTCTTAGTTTTATGTAAAAATTTTGGCATAGCAGAGGATGGTTTCCATCCATTGACCTCTGGGTTATGGGCCCAGCTTCCGCTGCGCCACTCTGCTTTGCATGTGGGTTGCCCTTGAGCTCACAGTCCATGGCTTAGGGAGCCAGCACTACCATGGCCATCATAGTGATCATTTTCATACAGTTTGAAGTACAGTATTATCAGCTAGCCTACGACATAGCCTCACACCAAAGAATAGTTGGAACTTGCCCAGTGAACAGGAGCCAGTTGGCTGGATATTGGGTGTTTAGCTTCAGTATATCTAAACCTATGTGTGTTTTTGTGTGTTTTTCTTGCCAGGTTGTGTCAACTCCTCTCCCCACGACTCCACGCTCCAAAAAGAAGTCATTGCGGGAGGAAAACCCACCAGACCCAGGTAAAACCTTTCTCTTGCCTCTCATGTATTTTTGTCATGTCATAATCTGCCGCTCATTGGATCCAGTCCTGGTGCCGTCCGGAGTGGAGCTCAAACCCACGACCCCAAGAGATTGAGTCTCATACTCTACCAACTGAGCAAACCGGGCGGCACACATGTATTTTTGGCTTATGCTAATTTGTGTGTGTTTGAATTTAACGCTCAGACTAGGATGACAAACTGTCTGTCTTTTCTTTTCTATCCTCCCTTCTTTGTGGACAGAGACGGAGCTGCCTCCTCTCTCTACAGATGTGGACATGCGTTACTATAGCAACCTACTGAACATGATTCCACCAGAGGCTTGCTCAGTGCCCCTTATCTTGCACTGTATGCTGGAGCAGGTCTGAGTGTGTGTGTGTTTGTGTGTGCATCTGAGTGAATATTAAGTGTGTTAGGCCAAGATTTAGAAGCTTTTGAGTTGTTCCTGCATTACTTTCCTGTGAGGTCAGCACTTTCTGGGAAAAGTCAGCAGATTAGTGTTTTTGTGACTGATGTAATGATGGTCTAAATACACTGGTTTAAACAGCATTTCCTTAGATATTATGTTAAAGAAAGGAATTAAATATTCTCTGTTGTAGCCTGCTTGTGAATAAAGGAGGGGTGATTTTTTTTAACTTACATTTGTGTACCTGTCTCTAGGTGGTGGTTTCCTCACAGGCGTCTGTCTCACCACAGTCCCATGTAGCTAAGAAGCCCAGTCCACACAATGGACCCTGGTTAGACTGTGAGCTGGCCAGCTACATGCTCCAGAGTTTCCTGCCTCTGGTGCACACAGAAGAGGAGAAAAGCCACATGTTGAACAGCTTGCTGACTATAGTACACAATGAGGAAGACGCAAAGGTATAGTTGCCAGAATGCCAAACTGCATACACACCTTCAGAAATGTACTGTTTTACATGTGGTACAAAAACTGAAAAATGCAGTTAACAGTTATGTCTCTATATGCAGCATTGGTGGTTCAGTGGTAGAATTCTCGCCTGCCACGCGGGAGGCCCGGGTTCGATTCCCGGCCAATGCAGCACATGCTTTTTCTTTTTTTCTTTCAGGCAGGAGGGGCCTGAGAAGAAATACTCGTATTTCGGTGGGTGGGGCATGTCGCAAGCACTTTAGAGCCCAACCCCCTTGCCCCTGCGTCATGCTATCAGGGGCTGTCACTGCAGCACACAGAGAAGGGGGGCTAAGATACAAAGTGTGAGGGGGAGGGTGAAAGTAGACGGAAGGCATGTGAGAGGAAATCCGTCTCCTCTTTCATTTGCTGCTTTTGTATTTTTTTTCCTACCATAAGAGTTTTAAGAACATGATCTTAGACATGCAACTTATATTTTAGTGATTATATAACATTTAGCGCCCTTCTTTATGATTTTGTTTTAAATGTTCACTTTGCAAGAAAGAAGCTCAGGCGTACATTCACAGAAATAATAAACATGTTGAAGGCTTTTGTTTCCACATTTTTTCAACATTATTGTGTGGATAGATATGTTCTTATAGCATACTACCACATTAACTAACAAAACTGCAGAGCACGACAGAGCCACAGATTCATACATTATCAGTCCAGGAGATGGTGCTATAATCACATGCACAGCACAGTCACACAGTGCTACAAAATTAAAAAATATAAATTATTATAAATGTTGTAACTGTAAAACTCATTGAAGATTTCACCTATGACTACTGATTTCTGACACTCTACACAGGATGAACTAATTTGATAGTTTGTCTCAGTTTTATTCTATTTTGCGTTTTTTGTTAGAAGCTAGAGAAGAAGTTTGGAGCACAGGAGACTCAGAAGAAGTTGGATCACCCTTTGGTTATTAGACACCATGATGAGAGGGCACTGCGCATGAGAGACATCAGTGTAAGTACATATTTTCTGTCAATTACATTGATTAAAATGAATTGACAAAGCAATAGTTAATGTACTCTCAAATGCATTTTTCCATTATTTTTATCTTTGACCCAGAAGTGTGTTTATATACTGTGTGTTTGTGTCTGTGTGTGTGTTATAGGCCGTTCAGGGTTTTGATCCAGCTGAGGTGGAGTTGTCCATGATGAAGCTGTCTCCAGTGTGGGAGCTGATCCATTCTGTAGCTCATCCGAGAAAGAGCAACTCCAGCTGGATGGCAGTCAGACAACAGCTGCAGCACTACTGCACAGATGGTCAGGGTCAGAAACCTTCTGAGGCACCCACCTCAACACAGTATACCATTTGCTGGTGGATATTAACTTGTAGCTCTCTTCCTCAGTTTTTGGTAACATGTTGTAATGTTTTTGACTGTATCAATCTATATATAGTTGTTTAAAGTTGTTGATTATTCTCTGTTTTCTTGGGTAAAGCTCTTAATTGGTTGGCTTGCAAATGATATTATCATGTCATGCAATCCTGCAGATGCTGTGTCATGGCCCGAGGTGGAGGGTTTCTTTCACCAGAGTGTGTTTGAGAGTATGCCACTCACCAGGCTGGACCAAAAGGGTGTACTGTTGAATGCTGCAGGACCACTGGGAAGACTGGAACCAGCACAGCAGCAGACACCCACAATAATTCCCTGGGATGATCCACTATCCTACGCTAAACAGCAGCTTCATAACCTAAGGACTAAAGGTCTGTTACCTTTGTTGGTTTATTGACTTACTGTGATATTGTGACATTGTTTTACATACACTACATGACAAGGTACAGCTGACTTAAAAAACTTGATAGTGGTAACTTCTCTCCGTTGTATGTGTCACACTACTTAAATTTACTGCCATGCCTCATCATTTATTTCAACTATAGGTCCAACATTTCTCACTGGGGACACAGAGGTAATGTTTGTTTCTTCTTACATTTTTGTATACTTTTGTTAAAAAAAAACGAGCATTTGTTCTGCTTTTCCAATCATTTTGCATGTTGTTGATTCTCCAGCAGTTCAGTGGGAGAGTGTGCAGCCATCTGGACCTATCTGACATTCACAGCTGTAGGCTGAGATCTCTGTTTGACTGGCATTATACTGAACACCACGATGCTTCTATCTTCCCACAGGTAATCTTTCATATCTTGTCTTTGTCCTCATGAGGAAACCGTTGTACCTACTGTGTATATTTCCTTCCTTATTTTTATTTTTAAATATTCTAATTGTGTTAAAATCCAATCCAATCTAATTGAATGCAAGCTAAACCTCCACCATAGCTATCAGATAAAACATACCTCCTTTACTTCACATTAAACACTAAATTCTCTTTGCCGGTAGGCCTTTAATGTGAAAAGCCACAGGAACTGAGTTAAGTGCAGGACTTAATTATGAAACAAACAAGCCACTCCAAGGTTATACACAGCAGCAGCATGTTGTTCACCTCAGGAATTAAAAAAGATATACTCTACCACCATGGGTTTGTAATATAGATTTTTTTTTTTTTTTTTTTTTTTATACACAGGTGCTTCAGTTAGCCTCAGAAGAATATCGCTGCTTGGACACCTTCAGAGGAACCCATAACAACATCCTCTACATTTATTGCCACAGTCCGAGGAGTCCCCATTTCCAGTGCAAAGAGTTCTGGGATGTAGCCCTTCACACTGATGTCAAGTTCAGGTCAGAACACAAGTTCTCATTGTCAGGTGTTTGCTTCTCACAGAACATCAATAGTAATAGTGTAAATGTGGAGTGTTACATAGACTTTAAAACCCTGTTGTTATCTTTTTGGTAGGAAGTATCTGGAGCATGTTGCTGACACCATTTCGGACTGGACAAAAGAGGAGGAATTAAAGAGAGAGGCAATGCAACTCTCAAATCTCAGCCCTGCTGAATCTCCCAAAGGTACTGTAGCTGTCAGCTTAGGCTCTGGCAATGACACTGAAGTTACCACTACATAAATACATGGTTTGTTTTTTGTCCTGAACTAGATGAAGAGGTTGCAGAGTCTGCAGAGGACGAGGACACTTTGGAGCCGGTCATTAGAAAAGACTCCCTTAAAGTTAGTTCCAACTAACGCAATAATGTTCACTCACAGGGAAACTGTGATCATTTTTTTTTAGCACCAAACCAGATCAGTTATCAAATTGAAGTAGAATGTATTAACCATCCTTCCCTTGTATGTAGTCCCCTCACAGTTTGACAGCAGTTTATATTACTGTGTCCGTGCTCTTACAGGCCTGGAAGTTGGAGCAGGAGCGACTAAAGGAGGAGGAGATGGCCAAGAAATCAAAGAAGGAAAATACACCAAAAGGCAAGCAGACGAACGAGGAGTCTAAGTCGGCGGACGACAAGAATAGTAAAACTTTGTCTGGTGGCAAGAAAAGCAGAGCAGGGACAGCAGGCAGCTCAGCTAAGACTCCCAGAGAGCCCATTACTACCACAGCGCCCACTGTGGAGGAAAACACAGACCTGCTTCAGACAGAGGAGCACTTCACTGTGAGGGCGCACACAGAAAACCATTAATCAGAGACACAAAGATGGCAGATGATCACTTCTGTCTACTTTCAAGTAATACATAGCTATATTTGTATGGCTCTTTATTTGTGATGTGAAGGGTTTCACAGGCTACGGCATGGATGGGAAGTTGATCCAAGTGTCGGGTCGTCTCCAGTACCTTTTCCCCTCAGATGGAGGCCACATCAGTGTGGAGACTGTCAGTTATGTTGAAGGTACAGAGACAAGTCGAAAGTGCTTCCATCCCAGCAAAATCAAGCCACTGTATGGTCAGGAAAACACACATACAGTACATAGATGCATTTTGTGCTGTTTTCAATCCAGGTTCCAGCCTCATGAAAATGGATGTAAAGAAGGATGGACATCATTTCTACACACACATCAACCTGGTTGTTATTGATCCGGCAAAATCTTCCATTCAGCCCCAAGACAAAGAAACCAATGACAAAAAGGAAGACTGTAAAGGTAATGATGCTGGAAATGATACAGACATTAAGCAGCATCCTGGATCCAGAGAGTTTAATGTTATTTAGTGGGTAGTGCTGATGAACAAACTAAGATGACCTGTGAGTGTTTCTATGTGTGCATCCTTTCCAGTGCCAGAGCCTGTGGAGATGAAAAGAGTGAAGCAGGGCTCCCTGTCAGCAGTGCTAAGCAATGGAATCCACCTCTCATACAGTTTCTACGGTCCCACAGGGGAATACATAGGTATCACACTTAAAATACATAACATTTTCAGCAGTTTGTATTAGGTATTTCAACTGTAATAGTTTGAATATGCTTCAAATTTCTAATCATAATGTTACAGTTCCTAATGCTAATATGCTAATAATTTCAGTGTTTCAGATATTATTATGTTTGCAATGGACAGGGCTAAATAATCTTCACAGTGCAGCAGTGTTAACAGTGTTGCTTTTTGATGATGTTCTAGTGAGTCCCCAGAAAGCAGAAGGGGGAATCACAGAGGCCTCCACCCTTGTCCCCATCCCTTTCTCCTCCTCCACCCAGCGCTCCAAGGGAACAGACCTGGATTCAGTTCCCTCCAAGACACAAACCCCATCCAGCCAGAACAGACCTCAAGAGACCCAGGTTACCCACGTCCATAGATACACCAAACAATACATATTTGTATATATATGCACACACACACACACACACACACACAATAATATTGTTGCAAATATGTTGTTATTGTCAAATTACAGTATGTAATTGTATAAATTATTGTGTATTTCTTTGTAGACTAAGGTGTGTGAAGGCCAGCCAACATTGTCATCAGGTCCATTCAGCAGTCTCAACTTGTCTGTTCCTAACGGCCTACTGCTGCAGTTTCTGAGAGAGGAGACTCAAGGTCAGGGACACACTTTCTTGGGAATGTACAGTATATAGACACTCATACACAGGGAGAGTAACAGTCAGCTGAAATAGTCCCTAAATTGCATCCCGGGAATGACTGCAGTATATCACTGAACATATCAGCAGAGCAGCGTAGCTCTGTCTAAACTGTCACATCAGCCCTTAGACACTCATCTGTACGTTTTAGGACCCCATGAAAATGAAATGATAAATCTGATGGGTTTTATTCTGTTAAAATAAATTTGAATATCTCCCACACAAAAGAGTCTGTCTGCAAACAGGAAGGAGTTCATGATAAATGAATGCATCCTCATTAAATTTTGAGCACGATATTCCATAACTACTATATTCTCATTAAGATTTAACATATATTTGTTCTCAAATATGATCACATAATTTGTGTGTCCAGGAGTTTCTTCAGAGGAGCAGGGTATGCTGGTGAGACAGAGCTTTCCTCTCCATGGTAGGGGAGAGGTGAGGCAGCTTCAGGACCCATCCCTCTCCAAAGAACTGTCCCGCACTGTCACCAGCCAGGGAGCTGTGATCCGTTACTTGAGAGACGGATCCACAGAGGTACACATACCCAAACACACATACTCGTATAGAGGCACACTTACTAACAAGTGTGCAACGTCAAGGATTCCTACATAAAAAATGGTTAAGAGCTCTTATAACAGTATACCCCCATGGGTACACGAATCATTAGTTTGATCTCTGTGTACTGTAGGTGCTGTTTGCAGACGGCTCAGTCAGTTTCAGCCAGGACTCTGCTCCAGTGTGGGTTCCTGACTCTGAGGTTAAGGAGGAGGACACTACCCAAGAAGCCAAGGAAAACAAGAAAGGTTAGACTGCAGTGCTTCCCAGTGTGAAACAGTGCTTTCCACCAGCTAATGCTGTGTGATCCCCCACTCCTCGGGATAATTAAGTGTCATTTTCAGTGACATGTCATGTCATACTGTCTTCGTATCTTTTGTGTGTGTGTGTCTGTCCAGAACAGAGCTCTGAGAGGCCTGATGATGCTCAGAGAGGGTGTTGGTTAACTACAACTCCCTCTGGAGCTCGCATCTGCACTGTGGGAACCACACAGGTACCCACCACCCCTCTTCTCGCCTTCAAGGCTACAGACCCCATCACCCATGAGGTGAGAGAGCAGTATTAGTCTTGATGTTACACAGGTTACAAGTCATCTCCATAGTGACGTGTTTTCCAGGGTATCACTATTAATTTGTCAATACAAATTTGATATTAAAGACTTACAATAAACTCACTGGGGTCAGAGTTGCTGTGTCACCTCAAAGTGTCATACAGAGACACAGGTTCCATTTTGAAATCACCTCGTCCTTTATTTATTGCTGACTTCTTTAGCTTTGCATGTGTTGTTGTATCAGGTGATGCTGAGCCGGGAGGATCTGGTGGTCTCTGTCCAGAAACCAGATGGATCTCTAAGTGTGGAACATGCAGATGGAACCAGAATCACCAGTCTCTACCAAGATAGACCACCAAACACAGGTAAACAGCAGACACATCATATACACAGCAATCAACACTTACATAAGCACACAGCAACCAGATAGTCAAACCTGCCCTCAGAAGGTTAATTTTTTTTTAATTTTTAAATTAAATACGTTTGACCCGAGTCCCTGTGTCTCTTACTTTTCCAGGGGAGCCGCCTGAGAGTGTGACTCTTAAAGCCACTTCTGAACGTGTATGTGAATGTGTGTGTGTCACACGCTGTGCGGACAGCATCGCTGAGAACATGCACTCTCAGGATACTTGTGACACTGGAGATGAGAATAGCAGGGACCATGCAGGGAAAGCAGGTGACGAGGAGGAGGATGCTTGTACGAAGTTGAGTGCATATGAGCAAGTGTGCGATGAAAGGGAGTGTGCTGAAGATACGTCATATAAGAATGATGAGGAGAGTGAGTTTGCAGAAGAGACAGTTGTTGAGAATGGTAAGAGGAGTGCATGTGACAGCGATAAAGGGAGTGTTTCGACCAAAGAGCGGGTGGTGTTGGTAGAGAAGGAGGGCTGCGCCACAGTGGTGATGTATCCAGAGCGACATACGGCACACGTCTTCTTCGCTGATGGAACTGTCATCACTGGGAACAACCAAGGAGCCTATCAGGTCAGTGGTTTCTACCAAATATGTTAATTTTATTTTGGAAAGAGAATTTGGACCACATTGATGGAAACGTCCTCCTAGCATATTTATGCATGTGCACATATGTCTGTTTACCCACGTTTGTTTGTTTGTGTGTGTGTGTGTGTGTATACTTGTGCATCCAAGGTGTTCCCATCCAATGTGGGGCTTCTGCAGATCCAAAGTGACGGGAGGTGTGTGTACTCGTCTGACCCACTGGTGACGCCCAGTCCACAGGGTGGCGCTGCCACAAACCAACCAGGAAGCTACATCTTGAGTCACACAGACAAAGTGGCCTGTGATGTTACGGATCCTGATGGGAACCATTTCCAGGTCTGTCCAGTTTTTCAACAGGATGACTCAGTCCATAATCTCAGAGTCTCAAGGAACAGTTTCATCTGAAAACATAAAGGAAAAACACAACAGCCTTTCTGTATTATAGCACAGTGCTGGAAACAATGACAAACTGTCTTGCAGGTGATGGACGACGGGCAGATATCAGTGCTGAACTTCAGTCCTGCTCCAAGCACTGTGAAACACGATGAGGAAGAGCTTGAGGAGGAGGAGGACAGAGAAGTGGCCAGGCTTCATGTAGAACACGGAGAACATTGTCCCAGGTGGGCTTCCATACATATGTACCAAAATGTACTTGATATTTCTGCACTACTGAAGCTTTTTCACTTCATAAAACGTTTATGAATGATCAGCAACTCTTATAATGACCACTCCGAGGGCACATTTTCACATAATTAGTAATAGCATTGCGGTTCTTAAACAGTAACATTATACTACTTCTATGGATGGTAGCGTTACTGGAAATGTTTAAATATTTCTTGTCTTCCAGGCTGTTTCTGGTACATGAGGATGGCTCAGGTACTGAACTGTTGAGTTCTCAAACTGTAGAGGAGCTGCTCTACCAGGCGTACTCTGACCCTACCATAGCAGTACTGAGGGACCCACTGCCAGACACACAAGGTGCACTGTTCAATATCGTAGAAATTAAGAAAGATAATACTCATATAATAGAATTTCAGAGGGGATGATTCAGAAGCATCTCTTCCCAAATAGTGAGTAGTTAATTAACTGACTAAAGTTGATTGTATTTTATTCAGTCCATCCATTCAGTTATCTATTGAAAGAGGAACAGAGAAGTCTAATTTTACGTCCAGAAAATAATGTGTAAAGTGTGTGTGTGTAAAGTTTGTGGGTGCGATTGTGCTTTTGAATGTTCCAGATGAATTTGGCATTACCATCCTTAAGCCCAGTCACCAGAGTGTGTGGTCCCAGTGGATGCTAGGGAAACAGAACCCTGACATTACCCCTCCCAACCTCAGAAACCGCAGCTGGCATGATTTCCCACGTGTAGAGGTACTGACACACATGAACATATTGTACATGTACACAGGCAAAAAAAAAAAAAAGCACACTCAGGGCCAATTACTGACACTTTCCTCCTTTTTGTGTTTCTCACAATTTCAGAAGAAGAGCCCAGGTCCTCCATTTGGTACCAACATGGGACGAGGTTTGACTCTGAGAGGGAGGTCCGTTGGTCCTGCAGCACAGCACCAACCTGTCAGGAGCTGCCCTAAAGTACTGGAGATAAGGGAACTGTACCAGCACCGTCCATTCACCATGCCGCTCAAAAAGACTATAGACACACGACTGAAGGTAATACTTCATTCTTCATCCTTGCACCATCATCCTTTAGCTCAGTAATGCTTGTGAGGTGATATTTCCCCCTTGTAATATTTGATCTGGTTTAAATTTTTAGGTTGGGTTTGTTTGTGCTAAAATATTTGCAGCTTAAATTTTTTTGTGTTTTGTGAAACATGGGTCACAGAAAATACCAGGCATCTTAAAATGATCCTACTTCTGTTACTTTAAATTGTGAGCTTTATAGACATTTTCTCAACATTCTGACACATGTTGAAATGTGGCTTTGCCTCTAGGAGTACATCGAGAGTTTGATGGAGAGGGAGCAGCGATCAGAGGAGATGGAGGTTAAAGACCCTCGCACTAAGGAAGAGAATGTCCATGCCAGTAATCTGCTTAATTTGGTCCTGGTCAGCACACACACACACACACATGTTCCTAATGTGTTCCTAATGTGACGCACATTAGGAATATTCCAGCTTGTCTTTACTGTGACTGTTATGTGTAGCAGACTGAAAGGTGATGTCGTGAGGATCTTTCTGCTCGATCATAATGAAATAATTATTCATGTATTTTATTCATTTAGTCTTTCGCAGACGAAGAGGGTGCAGATCACACCTTTGACAAGAGGACTTCAGGTGGGTGACTACCTTTTGCAGTGTGTTGGTTTTGCAAAATATTCAAAATAATGTTTCATTTATGTGAAGTTGAAGTGAAGCTAAGGTGTAATTGAGTCAAGTTACATTCTTTATAGTTTGACTTGAGTAATGTGTGTCACAAACACTTCTTCTGATTCCCTCTGTGTGTATCCACAGTGGACATAGGCAGTCTGTACAGCCAGTGTGTTGGAGCCCAAGCTGAGCAGTCAGATGTTTCTGATGACACAACCACAGTAGCAAGTAACAGGTAAGAGAGATTCAAATGGAACAGATGCTCTCTAAAGTGACAGTTCCAAATATTTAAAAAGTACACACTGTATTAATATCCTTTTAAACCTCCTCTCCTGTCCAGTTTTACAAATGGAAAAGAATCAAAATGGACTGAAAGACATGCACAACACAGGTAAGTATAAAGGTATAATAATTAACCTTGACATTTAGTAGCTTTGTCAAGTTAAAAACACTGAAATAACATTTAAAATTAGTATTTTATGAGTTCTAGTCACAGGGGCCTTTTATGGACATCTGCCGGTCACACTGGTGTGTGTTTATTGTGGAAATGGCTTTTAGCCCCTCATTTCCTCCGTGGCTGCCGCTGTGATTCTTCTTTGAAGAGAATTATTTGGAACCAAACCACATCATCTACCACAGCTACTACAGTGCCACTAAAAGAGGACTGGCGGATAGATAATGGACAAACGTGGGAAATGATGACACTGCCACAGCAACAAGTAAACTGAATTTGCCCCTGTACCCATCTTCTTATCAGTAATTTTCTCTGCATGCATGTGTACTTCAGACAGGAGATTTGTGAGGAGAAGGCTTGTAGAGTGGCTCTGAGAAGGAAGAACATTGTTCCTTATTTCCATCTAGAAAATATTCCCATATACCAGGTACTGTATGTGTTCACTTAAATATATATAATATGCTTAACTACACTCTCTGAAATTATTATCAGCATTGCTATGACAAAACCCATAAGTCTAAACACACAGATTCACCATTTTTGAATTTCTATAGAGAAACACACAGTTTACAGTTAGAGACACAGCATCATGTCTTGTTTTTTCAGAATCTGCTGCAGCACCAAACACCAGACATGAGGAGTCTGTCCACGCATCTCCCTCCGATCCCCAAGTCAGACAGTGCTGAGGCCTTCCTGAAAGATGCCCCACAGGGGACCAGTGAGTTATTGTGCTGCCATCATTTACTAGGTGCAAGGAAGATGAAACTCATTTAAAAGGCTGTCCTTTGGAAACCTGTGCGGAGAAACTGAGGCTGAACTGAACAGAATTTTCTAAAAACATAAAATGTATTTGTGTTTGTTACTGCAGCTCCGCGACCTTTAAACCCAACACCCTCTCAGTCAGCAAGGTAATGATGAAAAGGATGTTATGAACTTTTTTTTTGTTTTTCCTGTGCTTTAATCTACATTTTCACTTAGTTGTAGTAAAAGACAAAACATCTGTATCTGTTGATTTTTATTCCCTAAACTGTTTGTGCTTGTCTAATGTATGTTTACAAATGCTGTTGTGACACTGCTTAACATCTGGTGTTTTGCTCTTAGCCATGCAGCAGGAAGTGACAGGATGACTGAGAAGAGACCCACTAACCCCACACCTCAGACTGCTGGTTTGTTCCTTATCCTGACCCTGTGCTTAAATTAATCCCCCAGTCAGAGACCTCACCAGTAATGTGTTAAATGCCAGACTATTCTCTTATTAGCTAAAAGCACAGATTCGTGGAATAGTATAAGCAGTTGGGAACTACACTGAATATTGCTGGGAACAGTTTGAGGGCACAGTCTGAATTCTGTTTAAAGCATTAACAGGCAGAGTAAATGTCTCATGTCTCATTGCCATGGTACAAAGACATACAATACTGCTGGTCATGATCCCCAAAGATAGGAATGACCATGTCCTTGTGTTTGTGTGTCTATGCCAGGTGAAAGCAGTCTGAGGGGTTCATCCAGGCCATATAAGTCCATCCAGCTGGATGTGACTGGAAAACCCAGGAGGACAAAAGTCAGACTACCCACCTCCATCCTCAGCTCTAAACCCTGCAGTGTACCAAACCAGCAGGTACACAATTATATGGACACATGTAACATGTAAAAACTTCACTAAGCCTTTAAGACTTATGTTAAAGTTCCTTAAATAACTAATCAATAATATGATTCCCAGGAGCCACTTTGAATCCTTTACACACAGTACGCAAGTCAGACAATTAAGAGGAAAATTAAGTAAGAAAATAGTGTTTACATCAGTTGTAAAAGTGTGTGCTGTATCCAGTTGACATTCCCAGGTTTGACCTTTTTACCTTTGAATATTAGAAATTGCCCTAAAGTGACATTTAGAGGTGGTGATATGTCACTGATGTGTCACTGTAGAACATGTTAGAAGAATTCACTGACTTCCCTATGTCTCTGCTGTGCAGTCCGCGATCCATCTGACCCCATTCACACATGTATTCATGTATCCTCTCAGTTCCTATCAGTGGAAGAGCCAGTGAGGAGGAAGTGTCGAACGATTTCTCTGACCGATCCAAATGTTGTAGTGAGGGGCTTCCAGCTCTTCCCGTCCAGCGTTGACTTTGGCACACTGCAGGAAGGCACCTCCTCAGCCATTACTGTGGTGATGAAGAATGTGGGTGTTGACACCTGCAGGTACGAATGATGATCCAGAGGATGGGTGGACAGATGGGTGAATAATTAAATACACAGGCAATTTTTGACTTCAGATAGGTGCAGGCGATTTGTGGGTCACCTTCAAGTCTAAAGGGAAAACTCTGACCCATAATTATTTGTGGTTTATTTTTGATCCGTCTCTCTGCCAGGTTCCATGTGAAACAGCCTCCTCCTGCTACAGGCCTGCGGGTCATCTATAATCCTGGGCCTGTAAGTTTCCATCTGGGTGTTATGATCACAGTAAATAACTCACACTAGATTTATAAGCGTGATTTGTAAGTATGATTTAAAAGAAAAAAAAAATTTAAAGATACAAATTTAAACTTTGTGAGGAAAAGTTATCACCTCCCCCTTAGTTGTTGAGCTGTTTCATGCGTCAGTAATGACAACAAACCGCTTGCTGTGTATTGTATGTCTGTCTAGGTGGCTGCTGGTTTGCAGGTTGAACTGCAGGTTCAGCTGTTTGCCATGTGTACAGCCCAAGCAGGAGAGGTAGAGCCAAAAAAATCCATCTCCCAGGATATTATCATCCACACTGAGACTGACATCCTCTACCTGCCTGTCACTGCTAATATCCTTTGAACACCTCAAGAAATGCTTTACTTTGGAAGAAACTTTTTTTTTGCTTTTCTTCTTAGAAGCAAGAAATTTTAATAATTGGTTCATTGTCCATGGATCAAATCAGCCCCTGCTTGCATTGTCCTTACCAAATACCTGTGTGCAATTACTTTATGAAATCACATTTCAGCTTACTTTCATGTAGTCTGGCTCGTATTCCAGCCTTAATAAGAGATTTTTATAATAAATGGTCACAGCACTGACATACAGGTCAACACTCACGCAGGCTTAACAGCTAGTGACAGAATAAAGTTAATGAAATTTCCTCAGGGGAAGGAAACTCAAGTAATTCGTGTTTAATTAAAGATAAAATGCAGTTGTGAAATTTCCACAGATTGAGCAAGTGTACTGGCTCAGCCAGGTCTGTATAAGGAATCATGCAGTGATACTGGTCCTTAATTAATGTCACCCGTCCTTCCTGAGAGGTCATATGATGTTTGGCTCAAGGACCGCACCAGTGCACAAAAGAAGAAAGGCTCCAGGGTACTTAAAGTGTCTTCTGGTCCCCACGGCGGCCAGGGAGTCATACACAGACGACTCAATACCCGCCTGACCAGCCCTGCAGCAAAAACAGGTAGGTGTCTTCAACCACAAAAAATCAACTAATATCTCACATGTTTGAGCAGAAAGAGTGTCAGAATTACTGAACCTGTTTTTGTTTGTAAATTTCAGGACATCCTAATCGCACTACTTGTCAATGAGGAATACACAAAACCATCATCTTCAGTCCAATTTCACATTATTTCAAGTCTTCACCCCATTATCATCACACCACATGTCTGTTTCATTCCACAGAAATCAAATATTTTAATGAATTTTTGAATAAAATCTATATAACATTGAAATTATTGTAGCAAGTTAACTTTTGTGTTTACATATCTGGTGTGTGTGAGTGTGTCTCTGTGTCGCCTTAAGGCATCTTGTGGCCATTTTAACTCGGCTTATTTGGCAGGGTATGGATGCTTTCCTCTGACTGTGTGTGTGCCTGTCTCTCTCCTCAGGGGAGACACGCGCATGTGCGTGTGCTCAGGTGAATAGATTGGGAGGGGGTGGGGATGTTGGTGTATGACGTCAGCGGAGACCCAAGGCAAGGTGCAGCCACGGCCCCACAAAGCTAAATAATGACAGTCAGCCTTTCTTACGTTTACCTTTTTTCGGTAGCACGTAGTTATTTTCTGCGTTGCTTGCATAAACCTGTTAAGCGTCTTGCGCACATGAGCATCTTCCTTCGCGTGTGCAGCTGAAATCCTTGGCTGTGGTTGGCTCTGCTGCGCCGTCGGTCACGCGCGCACACGTGCACATACGCACGCTCGTAGCTCCGGCATCACGAGAAGGCGGCAGCGGCAGCAGCGAAAACGGTTTTGCCAGGGGGGGCGACTGGCTTTGACTTTGGGTGCTTAGTCACATTTTGCTTTGACCGGCGAGGCGAAGGATGGAGCGGGTAGAGGAGAAGCACTGAGGGGGTCAGCGGGAGAAGAGACGAGCAGGAGGCAAGGAGGGTACCGATAAATCCGGAGTAGATGATGCTTATTTGCCGCAGGCCCCGTCATCGTGAAATTAGATACCGACTTGCGGCGGATGGGGTGACCGTGCTCGCTGCTCCGCCGGGGAGGTCCCTGCCTTCGGACGGTACCGGGATGGGAGCCGCCTGGTTCTAAGGAAGGAAGGAGTGGCAAGAGGGAAAATGCAGACGGAGGAGGAGACGGCCACCGCAGAAGAGCCCATTTTGGAGGAAGGGTCAGGACGAGAGCAGGTAAGGAAGGACATTTTTTTTGTGTTTTTCCTTCATATACGAGTACATGGTTGTTTATGAGTGGATCGAGAGAGTCCAGTCTGCGTAAAGTTGCGCATATTTTTGCCCCTTCATGAACCATCTTCTGTTTTCATGTCATTGCTTGCAAACAACCCCATATTTCTACATAATAACACACTGCAGACTCAATGTGGACTCTTGGTCTTTCATTGACAAAACATGCATTTGCTGTTTAACGTGAAGAAGTCACGTTTCTCTCTTAAGTCCTTCATGCCGCGTTCAAGAGCAAGGACACGGAACAGGACCTTGGCTTTAATATGAATGGAAATGAGGCTGTGGTTTAGGTAAACAGAGCAGGGGAGGGAGCTCTAAATGTCTGACTAGAAATAAAGCCACAGTGCTGATGTGATATGTCTGGCAACGCTGTATGATGTGTTACTCTTGGGAGAGATGGTTTGGTCTGTAGTAGATGTAGCATGTCCACCTGCCAGCTGCCACCACTGAAATACACCAGAGGGTGACATCACAGTTTAGCCACACGCCCACCTTACTGCCAAAATTACACGGACACATAATGTAAATACTGAGATCACACAATAACACCTCCAACCAGTATGGTTGTTTATTCCCACCCCCCCACTGCTTCACAGTGAATGGCCATGTATGGTAGTAGGCTATAACCAGCAGTGTGTTTTGTCCCACAGGATGTTTGTCACTCCAATATACTAATCTCCTGAGAATTTATCACTGTCCTTATACACGTCTCCCCTACAGTATGTTCACTGTACCTCCTGTGAAATGCTTCTCCTGTTCCTGAACCATTATAATAGAGACTTTACGCAGGGAAATTGGAGAAACAGCATCTTGTTTAAAGGCTCATGTCTACACTACACCAGTGGAGTTTACTTAGTTTGACATAGCTACTATTACAAGTTATTCACAGAGTGCAGTGGGTGTGTTTGCTGCACGAACTTGTGTGGGGTTGAGCAGGTGGGGTGTGTTGTGACGTACACACCAGTGGCACCAGTGTGTTGGTGTCACACTTTAGTTGCTTTGTGACTGCAACTAACTTCTGTATTATTTTCATTGTCAGATAATCAGTCTGTTATTTTTCCTCTATTTCATGTGTTATTTTTATCTGTGAAATGTCAGAAAATAGTGAAAATGCTCTTTGTAATTTCCATGAGCTGCAGAAGCAGCAAATCCAGACATTTGAAGATCCAGAACTAGTGAATCATTGACTTTTAATTCTGGCAGCCATTAATTCTCTGTAGATTGAATGGCCAATTAATCGACTAATTGTTTTAGCTCTAATGAGCTTTAAATATCCTCCAACTACTTCTTACAGCATACCAGACTGGTCTCACCAAGACATGGTTAATAAAACTAACAACAAGAGGCAGAAATAAGCATTAGGTACTTGTCTGGTGACAATTTAAAGTCTTAGGCACATAATATGTAGCGTCACTAAGCCTGTTAAATGATGCTTTTCACTTTGTTCTGCCACTCTCGTCTGTCTTTATTCATACCTACAGTACAGACAGTGCAGTGTAATGCAACGGATTCAGGCTGCATCTGTTCTCTTCCTCCATTACTCTCTCATCTTCCCCTGTTGGTCTCCTTCCTGTTTTATATTTGCCTGTCATGGAGTATACAGAATCATCCTCTCATCTCTCACTTGACTCTCACTTTACCTTTCTTTACCTTTCTGTTTTATTTACTGTCTGCATGTACACTTGTACGCATGTACGCTCATACAAGCCACATTATAAATGAAGCAGAGCTATATGATTGGCAGTTTTGATTCTTACATGCCTCCATGCAAACTTTGCACAGGTAGATGGAGGGAAAAGACTAATCTAATATGTGTGTGAGAGAGAGATGGCCATAAGGGACATGGTTAAAGTAAAGACTAACAATAACAAGAACAAAATCAGAATCGAGAAAAACCTGCTGGTGATGAAGAAACAAATTTACTCAACCTAGGTTCAGACAGAAACATTATGCTTGTACTGAAAAAAAGAAAGAAACAACATATTGTGTTGAACATTCTCATTTAGAGATTAAGGCTGGGATCAAAAAATGATAACAGTACATAACAGCAGCCTGGCTAGTATAACAGCAGTTTCACTGCATTTTTTAGCTCCTATAAATATGTTGCTGCATTTTACAGGTGTTCTGAATGAAGTGTTGATTCTAATAAACTTAATTTCCGACTGCCTCTAATAAGGAAGCAGATTGCAGTTCCAGCTCTTAGCATGCACTTGATTTTTTTTGGCTGTTTGACTGGCAGCATAACACTGCAGGGATTTTTTGAGATGTGTGAATGTTTTGGTTCTTTATTCCACTGAGAAAACATGTCACCATTGGTATCTACAGCACTGTAGCTGATATGATTTCAAACTGACATGTAGGCTGACTGCTGCTTTCAGTGATATTTCATTTATTAACAAGAGACCTGTACCTTACCTGCTGGGCAATTAGTCTCCATTGAACACACTCCAAACAAATGATTTGTAATAGAGGCAGGATGTTTTTCTTTCCATAGTGAGCATATGATGACACATTTTATTTCGCTGGCTCATCAAGTGCTAACGATTAATTTGTTGTTCCAGCAGAGGTAGTAGAAACCTGACATCCTAAACGACTCTCTCCAATTGTATTGAAATGACACATCATTTTTAACAGTGCACTGCAGGCATCAACAGCACATTTTCCTTTCCTCACTTCCTCACTTCATTTGCCACCCACATTGCTAATTATAGCTGCTCCAGTCACACCTAACCAGCTGAATCAGTAGAGCAGAGACACAGAGGGAGAGGGAGAAAAATACATGTTTTCCACTAGATCGCTTAATGCGAGGAGGGATTTGTAAAAAAAAAAATGTATCAGCCCAGTGCACAAACATAGAATTTCTTAATGTTCTAAATGTAAATTTTGGTTTATTAGAAAGTTTGGTATGTGTAGGAAAGATGGGAGACAGGGTAAAATCTTAAAGGTCCTGATATATTCACATTAGACCTTTGTATATCAGTATATCAAATACAATCTTCGTCCTGAGAGTCATCAGCATGTCGTTATGAAAAATCGTCATATGTCAAGTCTACAATACATATAAAGTTTTAGTTTTATTTAGCTGGGATAGATAAGAACGTAAACATTCTTATTGGTAAAATGTATTCATTCATTGAGAATGTAGTGTGATCCAATACAAAACCATAAACATTAAACTTAACACTGTCTTAACATGATCACTATCTCAACAAACAGCTCCCATTGTTAGCTCCACCTAGGCACTGCTATAGAGAAAACATATTCCTAGCTAGTTCTGTTATTGAAGTATAATGTTGACCCTAAGTGAAACAGTTAGGAGATTAAAGTTTCACCCATGCATACATAAATACAAAGAGGCAGTAGCACTAGAGTAACACTACTGTACTACAGCAAATGCTACAAGACCATATTATAGAATAATTATTGAATTCAGACACATTTACGGGCTGAATCGTAATCCAGTTAATTAAAAACTGTCCATTGTAGCTTCAGTAGAGGCACAAAAATACCTACAGTTTGCACAGTATCCCCAAAATCCAAGCAGAGCTCTGAGGTGCTTCTTTGAAAATGATACATGTTCAAAACACAGCCTGTGGCCAAGGATTCATGTTTGACTATGTGGGTTCAGACAGCTGTCTCAAGTGACTGTGGACGCATATACTGTATATAGAGACATTATGTCGAGGTATCATCGATTTAAACCCAGTGTCAGATAATAATATATTTTATGAATTATAAGTGAAACAGAGCTTGTCCTGTAAGAACTGCCCTGTATCAGCCCTCTTCAAGGAGGCCAGTCCAAACCTTCTGCATTTGAAAAATTGAAAGTTGACACCCTCCAGACTAGGCCATATAGATTTCATAATAATGTCAAGGAGACTGAGATTTCCCTTTGATCTCTTCCGGCCTGACACAAGAGCTAATGCTCAACAGAGGCAGATGAAACAGAGGGAGGATCTTGACACAACCAAAAGCCTACAGAGTTTTGCACCAGGAGGTGTTATGTACTAAATGAGCATCATTATGTGGGCAAAGGAGGTGTTGGTGGAAGATTTTCTTGTTTCTGACTTGTGTTATTTTGGCAGAGTCTCTTGCCCAAAGTAGCTTAAATTGCTGTTTACTGTACCGTTTGATGATGCTGCATGTGTGCATTGTGTGGCTCTGTAGGCTCGCCTGCTTATTAGTCATAGCACTGCTCCAAAACAGAGTTCATTTATTTGCAAAAGCCCAATTACTGTAGTCAGCCCCCAGTTAATTGTGAATCGAGCATCTTCAGGCTCTGTCGTTTTTTATTTTAGCAGTCCAGTCTTTACCCATGGGAAAGAAAACTGTTCATACTGACAAATAATGATTGGCACAAGAGTATACAGGTATAATTTGACTCTTGTCTCTGGGCTGATTTCCTCCTCGCCGTGCACACCAGCTGGAGAGCCTTGATGAAAATGTTGGCCCGAACCCTTGCAGGTTCCTTTTTTTTAATTTCTTGAGTATTCTCTTCTTTTGGCAACATTAATCTGCACAAGGTAAGAGGAAAAGGGCAGGAGAGAAATGGAGCCAGCAGAACGAAATCAGAGAGACAAAGAGACAGAGAGGGCAGGAGAAGGACGAGAAGGATGGATTTTGGCAGTGCTCTTCCCTGGAGAGAGGTGCATCTGTCACTGCTGCCATCTCTTTAGTCTCTCTCCGTCTCCTCTCCTCTCTCTCATTTTGCTTCCTTTCATACTTGCATTCATGAAAAGTTCATGACCGTTTCTCTGTCTCTCTCACGCTCCCCATCCCCTCTCTCCCTCTCTCTCTATACACTACACTTTTAGCCCAATCAATCCACTTAGAGACAGACTTTCAGAGAGGATGTAACAGAGGAGACGTGGGGGTGAGGAGGAAGGGGAGGAGAGGCTGAGGTTGGGATGGGAGAGTAAATGCTTAGGAGGTGGGAGGGAAGGTTCGGGGAAGGAGAAAAAAAGATTATGTAAGGAACGGAAAGGGGATGTGGAGAAAAAAAAAGGCAGATGGAAAGTGAAAAATCTCAAATTGATACCATTCATAATTTTCCTGTCATTTTTTCCATGTGGTATCCAACCAACCTATTTTTAGATGCCCAAGTGTGCATTTGGATTGGCTTTTCCAGGGGGGGCAGCGGGGCCTTTTGCAGAGAGTAATGAAGTGTAGGTGCCCTTCGCTCTGCCTTTCACTACTTGCCCTTGACGTACAGTAGTAAAAAAACATAAAAGGCACTCTGTGTGTGTGTGTGTGTGTGTGTTGCAGCCATCCAAATATGCTAGCGGATAGCAAATTGTGACTGCACTGTGCTGGACAGGGAGACAGTGAAGGAGATGAGAGTGTGTATGAGCGAGTGAGGAAGAGAAGGAGGATAAAGAGAGAGATGGAGGGAGTGATGTGCTGACAGGACAGGCAGACTTGACTGAGAGGAGGAGAGGACACTGGTGTCATCCCATTGTTTTTTATCGTCATCTGCTTTGTTGCTCTTTCACCGTGTCGCATTCAGCACGAGACAGAGCATAACAACACATGGGGAGCACATGCAAGTACAGACACAAATAAACAATCCTCACACACATGCAATCCCACATGAAGTAGTGCAGGTGTGTTTCCCTCTCTCTCTCTCGAGTCTTTATGTTTCTGACCTACAGGCACGCACAACATCCATAATACACCACCGCCCCTCATTCACACACATAAATGTTAGCAGCAGTGATACGGTGCTGATGTTGGAGTGGAGTCAGTTAGCCTGAGAACAGTCTAGAAGCATCATTCTGATCTAAATTATTCACATACTCTCCGCTGGCTGCATTACAATGCTGAGAACGTGCGTGCTGGTGTGTGTTTGGATAGAGAGAGCTGGTGAGAGAGAGAAGGAGGGCACATTAGACCATCTATATCTGTGTATCTAATGCATACAGTACGTGTGTGTGTGTGTGTGTGTTTGAGTGCACTGTAATATGATGTCTCCACAGTGCAACCGAGGCTGCGTCAAAGTGTGCACTTAGAGGGAGGAATAAACTGTGTGTGTGTGTGTGTCTAATATGGAGCACTTATCCTATGATGGGTTGATGATGGGTATGGGGTGGCCAAAAGCATTGCTTTGGTCCAGACCTCAGCTTACACACTTGGTCTGAAATATGACACTGTTTACCAAACAGGAAGATCATGATTATTAAAAAGTCACCAGGGGGTGACCAGGTACATAAAATCTGTGTTGCTTCCTTGACAAACGTTTGCTTTTAGCACCGTAGCTGTGCTCATTTTCATCTATCAGATATGTTCAAATATTAACATTGTGAAGCATACTGTATTATTTATTATAGCTTTGACTGTCAGCATGAGAACGCAGGCATTTGTTAAAATTTCTGGCTCAGTTCAAACTGGTTTCATCAGAATTGTGGCAAATGTTTAATGTTCAGTGTCAAAAACAACTTGTCATACATGTTACACGTGTTAAAGCTGGCTGACCGTGAAGTTATTGCATAAAGAGTTTAAGACAGAACTCTAATATTATGGAAAATGTAAAAACAAAAATTGAACAGTGCAACAGTGCAAACTATTTTGAAATGGTTATGGAATCTGAAATAACCTGTACCCAAGTTTTGCATGCAGCACTATTTTGCACGCAGGCATCTCTGCATAAATAAGCAGTAGCTTCTGACACGGTGAGAACAGAGGCAAAGTGGCAGAGAGGCAAAGCACTCAAAGTACATTAAGAGTACACGAGTTATTTAGTACTTACGTAGTGTTGGGGTACTTGCAAGAGACAGAACAAAAAAGTTGCAGCAGAGGCCAAGATCACCTGACTTTTAGTAGTATGGGTCAAGATCTGAAATCACTGCATACTACATTTCACATAATACAACTCAAACTGCTTTTGTTGAATTAAGCATTACAGTATATATAGATCCTTCTTACTGGATTTTATTTTGCAGCCATTCAGCTGCCATTGTACTAACTGTTTATACTTCTGTTGCTCATTTTACTCAGTGGGACATATTGTAGTTGTACTTTGGCCTAGTGCCCTCTTCAGTGAGCAATCAGCAGCACTGAGTCTCTCCTTTTCTCTGTATCCCCACAGCAACGGCCAGTTCAGCAGTCTCTGGCCTCCTCCCTGTGTCGGGAGTCCCATTGGAAGTGCCTCCTCCTGACCCTCCTCATGTACGGCTGCTTCGCCACACTCGCCTGGTGCGCTCTGTGTCGGGTACCCGTTCTCGGCTCCTCCTCCATACCTCTTGGTGCTGACGACGATGCCACCTCTGCGGCCTACTATAATGACATCCTGCACTTGGAGAGTCCCTGCTCTAGTGGCTACTTCTACATCCCTCTGGCTTTTCTGGCCATGCTTTATGTGGTTTACCTGGTGGAATGTTGGCACTGCTTCTCCAAGACAGCCATGTTGGCTCATGCTGAATTCCAGGTATCTGTCAAAACCAGTTTTAGCACTGAATTTAGAATTGAGCAAGGTGGCCTGATAGTGGACTGTGGACTCTACTGCTGCAGAAGGAGTCTTGCCATAGGTCTATGACAATGAGCAAGACACAATCTGTTCACTCACTCAATCTTTTTCAGTATGATAGTGTCAGCAGAATGCCAGATAATACAGAGGATAGGTAAATAAAATGGTGCTGTATTAAATGTCTGCACAGGCAGTCGCTGTTCAGGAGAAATATGAGATAACTAAAAAACAAAATAAGACTTAATTTTCATGCAGTCAGGTCAGAAATGTTCACTTCATGAGGAGGGAACACTGTTTTACTCTAAATTTCCTACTTGATTGTCGGTAAAAATAATACTTGTCCACTCAAAGGGAAATAAGCTGACCTGGGTGCATCAGCCGATCTATTGTCTTTTCAGGTCTGCTCTGTCTATTATCAGGAATTCGAGGAGCACACTGCTCCAAAAGAACAGCGCTCACTGTTCATCTGCCACTGCCAAAAACATTTTTTTTATGTCAGTCCAGACTGTCAGGGGGCACATACAGTGTCCTAAGATATAAGACAGGACAGCCCTCAATAGAGAATAAAAAACAAATCATAACAGTATAAACAAACCTTGGCAGGGTCTGTTTTGCAGCAGATTGCACAGATTTAACTATGCTGTATGCAAACAGCAAGAATTTCATTGTTTATTTCTGCATTGCTATCGCTGAAACTGTTTTGGCAGTGTTACATATTTATAGTTTAGACTGTTTATCCTCATTTTTAACAGGTTTGTTTGGAAAGGAAAACAAATCTGGACAAAAGTCCATACAGAATGAATGATTTTCAGATGATCAACATCATTTGTTGAAAATATGCCACATACTGGCATTATTTTAAAAGTGGCAATTAACTGTTTTAATTATTCATTCATTCTTTGACACAGGAAGTGTACGAGCGAGTGCAGAGACTTCAGCAGGCCACACCCTGTATTTGGTGGAAGGCCATCAGCTACCACTACGTGAGGAGGACGAGACAGGTGACAAGATACCGCAACGGAGATGCATACACAACCACACAGGTGAGGGGAACTCTTCCTAACACACACACACACACCAATACTTTCTCTCACTTTCACTCTTTTCTTTTGAAATTGATAGCTTCATTGTACAACCTTGAGATATAATTTTGAAAACTTTTATAATAACTGCTATGCAAATCTTAATTTCTCCTATAGTGAAATATTGCGGGGCTGTGTGCAAACAGCTGTGTGCAGTAAGAAAAATATCATTTTATATAGTAACCATGCTTTATTGCTGCTGAAACATATATGAAGGTTAACATTTCTTCCCACACACTTTATTCTTCCCTTCTCCAACTTCCCATTTGTTCTCCTTCTTCTTCTTCCTCACCCCTCTTTATCACTCCCTCTCCCTCCATCAATACCCCGCTCCCTTCTTCCTCAGGTCTACCATGAGCGGGTGAACACTCATGCCTCCAGTTCGGAGTTTGACTACGCCCGTTATGGTGTCAAAGACGTATCGAAGGAGCTGCTGGACCTGCAGCTGCACCCTGCTGTTCGCCTCCGTTTCACCAAATGTTTCAGGTTAGACCACAGCTGGTCAAAAGACATGGTGGGGAGGTTGCTCTTAAGATTATTATTTTGGGGGATAAACAACGTACTAACTGATTTTTGTGCTCTTTAGTTTCTCCAGTGCACGTGCTGAAGCTGCCTACCTCACCCAGGTAATATATGGTAGAAAAACATCACTTTCAGTATAGTTATGCAGCAACTAATGATTATTTTCACATTATAAAAGTATCATTATCAATAATCATCAAACAATTTCCAGTCCATTCAAAGAAATGGGAGTCGGGAAAAGCACACCAATAAAAGTATGTTTTAAGAAGACATTTAAAAGAGGTCACTGTTTCTGCTGACCTGATTTCCTCAGGCAGCTCGTTCCATAGCTTCAGGGCTCAGACCACAAACGCTCAGTCACCTCTAGTTTTCAGCCGCACCTCAGGAACAGATAAATGACCCGTCCCTGTGGATCTCAGGCTACATATTGACTCCTGTGTGACTAGGAGGTCAGATATATAACACGGAGAGAAGCCATGAAGAGCCTTAAAAGTCAACAGTAAGATCTTAAAATCAATTCTAATTCTACTTGGAGCCAGTGCAAGGAGAATTAAACAGGCGTGATGTGGTTACTTCCCTTGGATCTTGTTAAAAGCCTGGCGGCTGATTTCTGTTCAGTCAGGAGCTGATTAGTAGAGTTTTAGTCGAGTGAAGAGGCTGTTGCAGTAGTCCAGGCATGAGGAGATGAAGGTCTGTAAAATGGTCTCTCTAAAGCTAAAGTTGTTTGGCAAGAAGTCAGCATCTCCTCACCAGCTGATAATATGCATATAGAGAAACAGCGACGTCCTTGCTTTCTACGCTGTTGGAAAATAAAAACACAGTGGATGTACTATACCTGAACACTTGAACATAAACTGTGACCCCACAAACAAATGTCGTTAGTTAAAGATGTGCTCCTTGGCCTTGGAAGTAATGTTTGGTTACTAATATACTAATGTTTGGAGGTATTAAGCTAGTCAGGCCGATATGCTTATGATTGCAGCTTACCTTAGAGCAGACAAAGGCACGTTATGAAAAACCTGTCAGTTAATACTATCAGTTGCCTTGATGCAAGTTCTTACCTAGCTAATGTGCTCTGTCCTCTTTTCCGTTATTCCAAGCGAGCGCGCTTCTTCGGGGAGAACGAGGGCCTTGACGACTACATGGAGGCCAGGGAGGGAATGCACCTGAAGAACGTGGATTTCCGCGAACACATCCTGGCGTTCCCAGATCCTGCTCATCAGCCGTGGTTTTCTAAACATAGGGTGTTCTGGCTAGCCTCAGCTTTCCTCCTGTCGTGGCCGCTACGGGTTGTGTCAGAATATCGCACAGCATACGTCCACTACCATGTGGAGAAGCTGTTCGGGGAGGATGAGGATACAGGCGGAGGAGGGGGTGGGGGAGGACCAGGTGGAGGAGGAAGAGGAGATGGGACTGAAGGTGGCACCGAGAATGGAATCCACCCAGGAGGAATCAGTGTGGGAACTGGTCTGAACGGGACGAGCTACAGAGCCATCTCTCGGGTGAACACAGTGGATATGACAGAGTTGGAATGGCACATCCGCTGTAACCAACAGATGGTCCCAAGCTACTCTGAAGCCCTCCTTATGGACTTGGACACAAGTGGGGGGACAAACCCCACTGTCTCTACTCCCATCTCTGGGCCTCCTGGCACCACCCCCAGCCAGATGACCAACCCGCCTCCTCTGGCTCTGCCTGTGGTGTTCAACTCAGCTTACCTCCTCCAGAGTTGTCCTCGATGCCGGAGAACAACGTCGAGTTCCAGTCTTCCCTCCAGGCTAAGGGCCCCAATGGGAACCACAGCCCTCCTGAATGCTACCGTGGCAGGGATCAGGGCAACAGGGCCAGTAGGTGGGGGTATAGGAGGAAGGCTGGTGCTCAGTCGGAGTGGATTCTCACTAGGAAGACTGGGAGGAGGACGCCAGAACAGCCTGTTTCATTCAAGAAGCATGGGAGGAGGGCTGGGAGGAAGTAGGGGAGATGAAGGAGGAAATGCAGGTGGTGGGGGCGGAGGCGGAGGTGGAGGTGGAGGATTCCTTGGGTTAGGTTCAAGACAGGACAACGAGGAGACCAGAGGAGTGCTAGAAGGAGAAGGTGATGAGGATGAGGAAGAGGAGCAGGAGGAGGAGGTGAGGAGGAGGGAAGACAGGGGAAGAGGAGGCAGAGAGAGGGATGAAGAAGCAGAGCAAGACAGTGGAGGGGGGGGTGAGGTGAGGGAGGGGGAGAGGGATCGTCCTCCATCCTACCAGGATGCATTCTTCTTTCCTGTCCTCATTATACACGGAGAAGAGAGCTGCCATGCTGGAGAGGACATGTGACGATCAGAAATATCAACACGTTAAAAGAAAGAAAGTACATGCAGAGGCTGAGGGAGATGAAAGGAAAGAGTGGATCACAGAAGAAGGGGATGAGGGAAAATGAGATTTGATAGACCTGAAGAATGAACGAGATGAAATGAGAACCGAACACGTTTAAAAGAAAGGAGCGGGTTGACAGCATACCAACCACAGAAACAGAAGATAGGATTCAATTCAAACAAAGAATGAAAGGTCTGGAAAAGAATAGGTCTGTGATAGACAGATTTACCAAGTGGGAACAAGGGGATAGAGGAAGAAGTGGATTGGATGGAGTAGGAAGGGAAAAGGGAATGTACTGTAAGACAGGAGGAGAAACAGAAAAGCCTTGGAGAGGGCAAAAAGACAGCTACAGGGGATTTGAACAGATTCAGTGCATACTGTGAAAAGGCATGAAACACACTGGTCCAGAGGAAGATGAAAGCTGATAGCGCAGGACCATGATAAGATGGAGTCAGAGAAAGCGAAGGCAAGAAAATGCCTTGCAATTGTAGACTTTGCCTGCACAGAGATTGCATTAGAGAGTGTGACAGATCAGATACTTGGGAAGAATAGAGAGACTGAAAACTTGTCTATTTCCAGATATATCTATGCAAGAATAGGAGTGGGAGGAGTAACAAGTCTAAAGATAGCAACTGTAGAGCAGTAGAGAAACTCCGGCAGAAAACCAGTTGAGTAGTAGTGGGTATTTTTAAAAAAAGACAGACATTGCAAAAGGTTATTTTGAAGGCTTGAAAGTTCAGTTTTGCAAAATACAATGTAGAAAAAAAACCATGACATGTTATTGGCACAGAAGGAGGGTAGAAGAAGCAAGAAGTAGCACACAAAATGAGACAGAATACTGACCGTGACAGACCAGGTTACACAAAATCCTGTTTTTTGACAGATAATTCATCCCAATTCTTAAAAGTCACGAAACCGAATTATCAAAAAGATTTACTCAAGAGGAGGAGAAAACAAAAATACTGGATCGCAGAGACCAGACACTCTCTGAGCAGCGACTCTGACCTTGAATCTAATCAGGAAATCTAAATAACATTCGGATAACTCCCCTGTAACATTTTCAAATCGACCCCCATGACAGATGAGGTTTTTCTCAGGTCTTTTAAAATTTACTGTACAACTAAACATCTAACACCTGACAAGCAACTGTAACAGTTTCAGTGCCAATAAAAGAGGAGAAACATCAATTTCCTCCTCGCCTCTTCATGCCGTCTTACTCCTCACTTCACCATTAGCTTCCCCACCACACACTATCCATTACTGATATGGAGCTGGTAGAAAAAATTCCATAAAAAGGGGAGCGATTGCTTCCTCCATCTCGTGGCTTTTCCCAGCCCTCTTTCCTTATGCATCACCCTCCTCTCCTCCATCCATTTTATCACCTCCCCTGTGCTCCTCCGTCCATCCTCGCCCCTCCCTGCCCAGAAAACCAGAAGTTACAGGTGCAGAAGTGTAATTCTCAGCAACACATCTATTGGAGTAACATCAGTTTTTGCAATTATCACATTGTGTTATAAGTGAAGTGAGAGAGTCTTGAACCAAAATAGATCCACTGCATCTATCATTACCTTCCCCTCCTCTTTTCCTCCATCACACCCTCAGCTCATCCCTTTCCTCCTTTTAAAGTGTTGGATATGTGATACACCTCTCTCTGCTACTGGAGATGCACAGATCAGATTTCATCTCTGCTTACTCCACGTATCACATCTGCTGTAGGCTGACCTCTCTCCCTCTTTGATCCCATTTTATAAACCAGATATTTCCCACCTAAGTGAAGTGGCTGACTATTTTATAGTCTATATGTTTTGAACGAAGCAGGATGAGATTTGAGCAAATTCCATGGGTACTTTGATTAGTGGATTTATCCTGTGCATAGTGGAGCAAAAGATGTAGACAAAACTGGCCTTTATAAACGCTGACTTCAGGCAGAGGCTGTTAACAAAGGCTGTGATTTTCATACCCGATTAAAATGCTAATTACCACCAGTAATGCCTGTGTAGTTGTACTATAGTTTTAAACATTTGTACCCCAAGATAGGCCTGTGCAATATGAAAAATACCCTCCTCCAATATCAGTACACTATATAACACAGTATGTGTTTAAGCATGAAAAAAACCTCTTTGTCTCATTTATGTCCACAGACTTGGACTGCATGGGAAGCAAAACTTGAGCTTTCAAGAAGCTCAGCTGGCATTCTCACAATAACTACAAGTAGAAATCTGGCCTTTGGTTGCTTTGTATTTTTAGCATAGGCAACAAAAATTGCTGATGACAATTAAGAAAATGAAAATAAAACCCACAGTGTGATCCCAGTGGTCAGTAATGCCCAGCCGTTGGATTGTGCCACGCTGCTACCTCCTCCTCTTGAAGAATCAGCTGCAAATAAGTAACAGTGCTCTCTAAAACACTGCCTCGCTATGAAGTGTGTAAAAGTTAGCTGGCGTAGAGATGCATGTAACCTCATAATAGCTATTGTGCAGGACCTGCTAGTAGCTATGTGGCAAATGCAAATTGCAGTGCCAAAAAGCAGCGATTCATGCTCAGTCAACACAAATTTAGATGTTTTCTGACCTAGACACATCTAGGCAAGGGCACGGATAAGGATCTATAGGGAGCAGCTTCCTGTCCTGCTTTCTCAGTTGGTATGTTTTCAATGAAAATCAGCGCAGGGTGAGACAATTGGCACAGACAACACAACCATCAGTGCTTTGATTCGTGTTCTTTACAAAGCACATTAAACCTGCTCATAGATGGACATCTCTTAACCTTCCATGCGTAGTGCCCTTCAATCAATGTTGGACGGGGTCTCCCTCGTTGTCTGTCTGCTTACTTTGGACGTGATACTGAAAAGCACACCGAAAGAGTGGAGTTATCATAATGGACACGTTAACGAAGACACAGGCACCCTAATATGTTACACAAAACATCCAACCTGGATTCAGCAGTGACAGCAGGGAATGTCCTCTCAATGAAACTTTCTGGAAGGAAAAAGTAGAGCACGAGTGCTGACCTGGTTTGGTGTACGGGGACATGTGCACACACACTGACACTTATTCTGGCTGATGGATCTTTGGTAGCTTTGGGGGACATCAAGCCGAACTGGGCACAAGAAAACTAATGGAAATTATTGATGGAAGAAAACTGGCAGAGAAAAGCAGCAATGTGGACAAGTGTCTCTGTATGACTGGAAAACTGCAAAAGGACGAAAAAGACAGAGCAGCCGCTGAACGGCAGAAAGAGTAAAAATGTGAGATTAAAAGACAATTATTTTTACAGCTAATCATTATCTCAGTCTCTTGACTCGTGGATAAAATTGTCTCCATCAGTGTCCCTCAACAAAAAAGAAAGCACTAAAAAGCACTGAACACACTTCTGTGTTAATCTGATTTAATTGCAAGATCATGTTGCTTTCACTCGATTTGCTGTTTTGTTAATAATACGCCTTGGAAGGCTCCGTTCAGTACGTATTTTGTGTTCATGTAGTTAGCCACTCAAATTTAAAATCACTGGTATTGAACTGCAATTTAAAATCTGACTGCTTTTACATTTTTATCCGTATACTTTGGCACCACAAGTGACAACACAACAAAATACAATACAGTCTGTAATTTGCTACTTTTATATCATCTGCATACTTGAGTAGACATTATTTCAGGTTGTTTAAGCGATGTCTAAAAATCTAAATGCCTTTGTAAGCTTCGGAAATTTCTCATGTCTTTGCTGTTTGGTTTTTTTTTTTGTGTGTTTTTTTTGTGTGTTTTTTTGGGGGGTTTTTTGTGTTTTTTTTGTGTTTTTTTTTGTGGTTTTTTTGTGGGTTTTTTGTGTTTTTTTGTGTGTTTTTTTGTGTTTTTTTTTTTGTTTTGTTTTTTTTGTGTTTTTTTTTTGTTTTGTTTTTTTGTTTTGTTTTTTTTGTTTTTGTTTTTTTTTGTTTTTTTTGTTTTTTTTTCTGTTTTTTTTTTTTTTTCTGGTTTTTATGCTCTTGGCTTCCCAATGAGCTCAGTGAGGTTCTGAATTGGGTGCTTGGACCCAGTTATGCTTGCTTGTTTGTTTATTTATTTGTTTATTTCAGGTGTAATTCACTCGTACATGTTGTTACTAGATATTTATATGGTGTTTTATTATCTCAGAGTGTGTTAAAAGTGTGATCTCCGCCGCTTCAGGTGTGCCAAGAGAACTTTGTGCCCATGATGTCTTACACAAACACACACTCATGTTTGCTTGCATATTAGGTCACAGCGGTAAAGCAGCCATTATAACAGCTTATTTTAGAGTGACATTAATCCAGTACCCATAATCACCCTGCACATGCAGCGTCTTAACACAAACACACATACACACTGAAAGCATGGAACTGTCCTGCTACGTTGCCTTTGTTTCCAATGTTGCCATTTTTTTTTTAACTCAGGATTTCAGTTAATGCTGCATTCCTGTGTCAACACGAGCTCTGTTTCACACACAAACCCATTAACATGCCAAAGCAAAAAAAGAAGAAAAAACAAACAAAAAAACAACTAAAGAAAAAAAAGCATCACAGAGGAAATGCCTGTGCTTACACACATGCACATCAACACGAGCTGCTGGGGGAATGTGCTACTGCATCAAACATTAGCTGAGGTGACAGAAGGGTGGATTTACTCAGAAGCAAAAATCCTACATACCTAACAAGTGATCTTTATTGGCAAACTGCACAGTTTTGTCTGTTACAGAGTTATTTATGTTGTGCTGAATGTGTATTTGGACTGAATAACTGAGGTGCAGTTCATGTGTAAATCCACCCAGTGTTGTCTCTAATACATTGGTGTGCTTGGTTAAACCTGGAAAAAAAACATGGGGTTTTGCCCACTAGGTGGCAGCAATGCCACATTTATTGTGACAACATATCCGTGTAGTTAAAGACTGAACCAACGGTGAATCAGAAAGGGTAAAAAACAGCTGCTGTGCTCTCTGTGGGTTGAGACTTCAGTATGTTCCACATCTGCACACAGTCAGCGATGTCAAACCAGGTAACTTGTCTTTGGCAGCTGATTTAAAGCACCTGCTGCGACATCGCTTGCTGATACGTAGCCAAAAATGTGGCAATATACCCAAAAGTTTAAACCCGCACACGGAGTTGTGTAGTCTGATGTGATTGTGCATTTATCTTCTAAGCCTCCACTGATCTTGTTATTTTCTTTTCACTGTGACTGAATGTGTTGCAAAGCAATATTGCCCATATCCCTGCTTTCTGGCTGGACTTGTATATGTTGCTAAGCAGCTTTCTGAACTTATAACCACAAGCAATGGGAGCTTCAGTCATTTAGAAGACAGCACTGTTATAAAGATATTTGCATTTTGTGACTGAGCCTCCATTTCTACTGCATAACTCATAGTCTGGCTGTGTTGCTCTATATGACACAAACTACAAATAAAGCGACAGAGAGGAAGGAGATTTGGCTTGTGATCAACATTTCTCGACTTAAGAGACCACTCTAAAATGCACTTCTGTTTCCTCGTGCCCAAAGTTAGCCCACGTGCAGTTTATTTGTTTTTGTGCGGGCACAAAATTCTGCTTTTGTTTTCCACCTTTTTCCCAACATCATCACCTGGCTATCTTATAAAATGCTCTAGCATATTATGACCGATGTATTGTTGTCAATACTGTTACTGTTTCTCTTGTGGTCATGGGATGAGTCGAGTCGTCATACCAAGTTTGTCGAACACTGTAAAAAAAAAAGAAAAAAAAAGACAAGTCTAGAATTGGTTTGACTTGAAATCACTTGAATTCCAGCTGCATTTTTCTGTTTTCATTTCTTTGTTAATCTAATGTGGATTCTACAAACTATCAGGTAACAAACAGAAAAAAATGTGATCCATTGACTATATTTCACACTGTTGTTGTCGCTGTTGACAGTGGGGCTGTTGCACTTTCCACAGACAATACCTATATACATTTACATTAAGTAAAGACTGATTTAAAACAGAATTCAGGGTATTCCTTTGACGACTGACCTCGGACACTTGAATTTATGTGCATTAATAAGTCTCCCTCAGAACTGAAAATAGCAGCCGAGATTACTGTCAGTGCTCCTCCGCAGACACTTGGTCGCTGTTCTTTCTGTATTGAATAATAGCAATTTTCCATTGTGCAGAAACTGTGTTGTACCTGTACTGAGTCTTGTATCTTTGTGATACAGAATCAGCACCCTTTGCTTTTGCACTGGATTAACGAGCAGCTGTGTGTTGCATATCCTCGATGTGACAACATGTCACCACGTTGAGGCAGTGGTCTGGGTCAGTTCTAATTTTGTGATCAGGGTCAGATAATATTTGTTGTCCACAATGAAAATGTGTTCTTAATTAATGTTGGTGATGCCCCCCACCCCACTCCAGCTCTGTCATCTCCAACCTCAGAAGAGATGTTCGTGTTCACATGACGTTTCTGTATGTTTGTTTTGTTTCTTGCTAAATATATAATGCTGCTGGATTACTTGTGAGCTGTCGAACAAATGAATTGTTACCACAATGTAGTTGTTATGTACATGCAGCCTCTATGGAGTTAGAACAATAATGTCACATACAAATGCATTATTGTCTTACACAGTGATGTGTAAAGCCAGGAATGGGCTTTCTGTTCAAGCACCGTCAAGCAAACTGTCCTCAGTATTTAAGCTAATTAATATGTAACTGATAATAAGATTGTCAATATCACACCAGATTATATCTGTTGTCACTGGCCTGTTTAAGATAATGTAATTATATCATTTAAGTGGATGATGACAGTGAAGGTAATGGAGCTGGTGGCAATAACACTGTTAGCTGATGCGATCGTGGCGTTGATGATGACAATTAATTATCATGGAAGATACAAATAAAGTCAGTCTGCTTGGTATACCAGGGCTTGGCCTTGTGGGATTATTAATCCATTAATACCTTGAAATTTATGAAGATATTCTTGTATATAACCATATTCTTATGTAATTATTCTAAGAGATTTTTTTAGCATAATTCTGACCTCAATGCCTTTGCTGAAACATTTTATGTTTGCTTGTGTTTTTAGAAAATGCAGCGCTCTTTGGCTCTAGAGGGACCTTTCCACAGATGTCCCCAGGGATGTCTCCTCAGCCTGGATTTAGAGACTGTAAATTATTAACAGAAAGCCTGTGTTACAAAGTGATGGAAGATGTGGCATTTACAAAGCAGGCTTATTTAACCAATTTCCTTTTCACAAGAGTACAGAATAACTCAACGGGTTAGTCCTCATGCCCTCTATCATTTTCCTGTAATATCCATGTGAGGACTTAGAAAGTCTTTGGTGGAGTACAGTAACTTACAATGCACTTTAAATACTTAATTATGATTTTTTTTCTGATTTCTAACAGCACTTTAAAATATTCCTGTAGTAATTTCTATGTCTCTGTAGAACCTGTGATCAAGCCAACATTATCTTAGTTTTAATTTCTCACAGAGGATATCTGAAATTCTGCTGCCCTGATTTTAAACATTCTTGTTTGAATCTTGCAAGTTGCCCAACTTTATGGAAGTACAGTACTAAATCAATGGAGTCCCTCTGTAAGACAAACAATAGTCCATTTATTTAATATGTCTTATTCACCAGAGTGAGAGTCAACATTACTCAGACCCGGTAATGTGCTAACAGGTTGATGCGTGGGTTTTGGTTCAGTTAGTTTTGAGAATTAATCAGAAATAAGTGCTGCAACTACAACTTGGCCAACCTTTCTCAGTCTGTTAAGTTCATCTGCTACATAATAGATCATCTGAAAGCTTGTGATGTTTGTGTTATTGACGATCGTGACCCAGTGATGTGCAGGCAGTGTGTCCTCGTGTTGGCAAATTTTCATGTCTCATCCATCTCAGGTTGGTTTGCCACACATACAATGTTCATAAAGGTTAAAGGCTATAATATATATGTTGCTCCTGTTTTTGTGGCATGTGGCTTGTCCTGTGTGTTATGTTAAACTGAATTAATGTGGATTGTGTCTTCCCACACAGGCACCTCTGTATTTATTCGGTCCCCTTAATCTTCTTTGTAGAGCTGCTCACGCTGCTGAGAACAGAAACTTGGGAGGGTCGAGGCTGAGTTCAAAGCACCATGCTGCTGCATGTAAAGTACCTGTTTATCTCAACTACTGTGTATTTGTCACCTGATTTGCATTCTATAGATACTGACAGGAAAGCTCTTCCAACAAAACCTTACATCAGCTTTGTTATGTAGGGAGACAGGAGGTAGACAGCTTCACTAGATTTTGCTTGTCCCATGGGACTGCACTCTCGTGTCTTCATCTCCTTTTTCATATAAATAATCAAACAATAAAATTCATGTCATGATGTTATGTCCTCTGTGAGCCAAACTTCACATTAAATGTTGCGTTGCAGAAAAAGTAGTGTGGTAAGTGGTTGCATGCCTGTAGGTTTGACACTAGAGGACAGCAGAGTGTACAATGTCTAATCAGTAACCTGAGTCAACCGCTAAATTAAGTGTGAGGTTAGTCATTAGATCAGAATATCAGCACAGCGGGCTCTCTGATTGGTGACAACAGTGTTAGAACTGTTGTCTTCCTGCCATCTGACATGGCAACATCATAAATAGGCTTAGCCTCATGTCCTCACTTGTGTTGGCATTGATATCGGTGTCTGTTTGCAGCACCCCCACCTCTCACCGCTATCATCTGCTGGTGTTGACAGTCTCTCTGATGTTTTCTGTTCCTCCACAGATCTGGCTTTGTTGTCCCTGCCTCGCTGAGCTCCTGGCTGCACCTGCGGGTGCCCGGCTTCTCCTCCTGCACCGAGAGGAAAGGTGGGGAGAGAAAGAGAGGAAACGTGTTCACTACTGGAAACAAGTGGAGGTAAAGCTTCCTGTAGGGGGGACTGGATGAAGAAAAACACTGAATACTAGTGAAGAAAAGCAGAATTTCAGGACACAATCTTACTGGTTTATTTTAATTTGTTGGTAATTTGCAGCAACCTACCCGCTTTTGTAAAATGTTAAATTATCCAGAGTGGCTCTGGGCAAAAATTTACCTCGTACTTAACATTTAAATAGTGATACATTCCTTGTATGCATGAGTGACTGAGCAGGACTTTACTTAATAATACAACTTTGCATTGTAGTCCTTTTATTTTACCAGCTTGGACTCTTCTGACCACTTGGTGGTGCAGTAGCTCCACCGGCTTTGAACAAAACCTTTTGTACTCAGTTCAAATCAAACCTCAGACAAAAAAACAAGAAAACCACCCGAGCTCCACATCAAGGCTACAGCTCTTGATTTCTCAGAAATACCCAAAAGACAAAACGGATTAGGAGACATTTGGAAAAGTTTATTTGAATAAAGCTCTCTTATAATTGGTAAAATTAAGCCCCGTTTTACAGGCCTGGATCCATAACAGTACTCAGCGATTGGGGGGGGGGGGGGGGGGGGGGGGGGGGTTGTGTGAGAATATGCATGTGAATCAAAAGCTCACCTGCTGTAGCCTCTGTGAATAATGTAATTAATAGCATTCGATGGCGGAGGGGGATAGAACATATGTCTGAAATTTACAGCACAGAGCCTGAGAGGGTAAAGGGCTTCTAAATGAAAATAGGAATTAATTGCATTAAAATCTCTCTGTGCTGAATGTTCAACAGAGCATTTAGTGTTTGGGGAATGTACTTCAATTCCCAGCTTTGGTGAAAAAAAAAAACAGTAATTGGCCCAAACAGGTCCTGAATTTAATGCCATGTTTAAAATACTGTCAGACTGTTTTTCAGACACATTCCATTTTGTTTTAAGCTGCTGTCTTTACCCTGATTTTTTTTTTTAACATCCTCCTCAGCACAAAAAACATTTGAATGGTTTCACAGGGTAGCAGTGGAATTAGTGTGGAGTCACAGGACAGCAGTCGATTCAGAAGAGAGGAGAGAGACCAGGAAAGGGCAATGGAGAGGAAAAAAGGGGTTGGATGGAGAATTGTACTTTAAGCTTCACACACACAAACACAGTGGTGGCAGCAGCAGGAGCAGCCTGCTGAGTGGGGCTGAAGCCAGTGGAGCGAAGGATGAGGTGGAGGGAAGGAGGAAGGGACTGAGAGAAGAGGGAGTGAAAAAGTGAGGAATACGTAACAAATCTGAAGTGACATAACGAGACGTGCTTTGGCTCGCCCCAAAAATAACACACTGATCTCTGCCTCCTTTTTTATCCCGTCTGTCTGTTGCTATATTTTGCTCCTCTGGTTTGCTTACAAGAGGCTTTTTTTTTTTAATCTCTTCCACCTCACCCCTCTTTCCACTTCATCCACTTTGCTTACCTCACCGTCGTCTTTATCTTTTTATTTTTCCTTTCCTTTCCTTTCCTTTCCTTTCCTTTCCTACCACCATAAAAATGTGTTTTTTCCTATTTTGTATCACACCAGTGACAATCAAAGTTTGCATGTATCCATGCAGGTATTCATGTATTTGTTTTCATCGTCAAGCTTTGTGGTGGTCCTCTCCTCTCTCCCTCCCTCCTTCTCTCTCCTTTCCTGCCTCAATCCCCCCACCCCCACTCTGGTCTACCTCTCCTCTCTGTCTAATAATAGCCGTAATGTGTTATGAGTATGCAGTCTGTCTTGCTTGCAGCAGCTCTGTGCTCCCCTCTCCATCCCTCCTTGCTTCTCTCTCTGCCCCCCCCCCACTTCACTCTTGCCGCTGGTATGCTGTCTTACGCCTCCCTTCCATCTCCCACTTCCCTTTCTCACATTTCTCCTCCCGTTGTCTTTCCATATGTTCTTTTGTCTCAGCTGTTGGTGTTATCTCTCATTTTTCCTTATTTCCCCCCCTGTTTCCGTGTGTGAACATGTGGTCTTCTTCACCCCTCCCACTCTTTGGCATCTCTTGTCTCTTTCACCTTTCATCTCAATGCCTCCTCTCCTCCTCTCTGTTTGCTCTCCTGTTTGCGTAGGCTGGCTCTTTTAGCCATGTGAATACATGGTCCTCAGCTCTCCACCGGACCTCTGTCACTTTTTTTTTCTCTCTGTGTTGTCTCGTCTCTATCACACACACACCTCCCCTCCATGTGCATCACGCCCCTCCCTTTCTTTTGCGCTTTTCTGCAGGAGTGTGTGCCGTTTGGGCTGTTCGCCTTTACCGTTTTATTCCTCCCTCGTCCTTGCTGTCTCTCCTTCTCGCTCTCAAAACTTTCCAAGCTTGTCTCATTATATTTCTGTTTGTGTTGTATTTGTGTCCATGCATGTATCTGCTGATCTGTGCATTTTTGTGTAGAAGTCTGTGAGTGTGTGTGTGCGCATACTTACCTTGCCAACCTGCCTGTTCTTCTAATACACAACACTGAAAAAATATGCACACACACACACAAAGGCAGACACACAGATGAAAGCAGAGACATTTTGTGGTTAAATTCTCTGTGTTACCGTGTGAATCTCATTACTGCAGGTGGAATATGAAAGAACAGATCAGACCCAGAACAACGGGAAGGGAGGGCGGATGTTTTCCTCTTCACACAATCAGACGGGCAAGCAGACAGACAGATGGACTCTCACACAGACACAGACGTGCTGTTACGAACATGACAGCCAATTAAACTTATACAGTGAACTGAAGCTACTGTCTCAAATAATGTCTTTACAACGTCTTTTGTTGTTGTTGTTTTACTGTACTATTCTATAAATGTGTTTTGTACCATAAGAGTCAGTGAGAACATTAGCTTATTCAAATAAACACAGGTTTTAGTTAAAATTAGTCAAACTGAGAGTTGGAAGTTTGTAAAAAAAAAATAAACCTTAAAAGTTGTTAAAATTGGTTGACAGATATTTTATACTTGAATTACACCACAATACAACTTTGCTGGGGACATTTTTTTTTCTTTGTAAAGCCCATTTACCAAACTACATAAAAAAGTTCTTTACTGCCAAGAGTGGGACGTTCTCTGGAGATGGTCAGTGACTCAACTGCTTCACCTCTGAAGGTGTGGGGGAGGTCCAGGGCAGTCAGGGAGCTTAGTGGACCCAAGCCTGTTCGATATTTTTAAAGGTGTTTTTACAGCTTATGATACTTGAAAAGGTTTTTATTTCTAATTAAGTTTAAAATCTCTTCATTTCAATTTCATAAGCAAATACCTTTGTAGCTGTAGTTATTTCAGGACAGGATTTATTACTGATCCACAACTACACAATGTTGACATCCAGTCATTTCCAGCAAACCAATGAGAGTATTTTAGCAGTGAAGCTGAAAATAGAGAAACCTCAGAGATGACTCAGGCTGTCAATGATAACTCACACGGCACACTACCCCCCCCCCCCCATCCAAAGCACCCCCTCAGATGGGGCGGTTTGTTTGACTTGACACGCCCACTTGTCCACGCGCACTGTCAGACGCACGGTGCGTACCTGACGCAGGTACCCTGTCCGTATGACAACAAGCTAATCTGTCTCTGAAATGTTTGATTATGCCTCTTATGTCACAATTCCCCTTTATGGAAGAAATAAGTTTTTTGGTGCTTTGTTTTTGTCACCGTGTCCGTGCTGCTGTAGGTCTGTGTTGTTGTTGGTGTTTTTGTTTTTTCTTTTTTAATCACTTTTTGGATCAGCCCCACGTGTGATGTTTGAAGGCGACTCCTGGCTCCTGGGCTGTCTCCTTGCTCCATCAACATACCGTTGCGGAACCACTTCTTCACTTCAGCAAAGTAAGAACCACTAACACACAACATGCATATCAGAAAAGTGTGTTTTGGCTGTGTTTTTAATGTGCTGGCTGTTTTTTTCTCGCTGTCCCGCAAATGTGCTTGTGCAATGCCTACTTTTTTTTTTTTAATGCTGCTGCTGCTGCTATTAATTGTTTGGAATTTGCGTTATGTTTTTCAGGCTGTTCATTTGTGCAGTGTTGAAATATAATGTGTTTATTTGTGTCAGACAGTAATTACCTCTGATTGTTGTTGTGTTCTGGGGGTTTTGCTTAGGCTTAATTTAAACTTTGATTGTAATCTTGCACTTGTATATTGGCTTTAGGGATGTCAGCATGTGTTGCAGTGCCCTTTTACCAGTAGCTTAGTGGAGGTTGTCGGTGCTTTTTGTTACATGCAGTACAGTTAGTGGCATTGACATTTTGTCTATATATCCTCATATTAAGGTAAACATCAGATAAAATCCCAGATCAAAGCAATGTGCTTTAAAGTGTCAGCAGGTTGTATTGTTCTTCATGTTACATCTGTTTGCATCTACTCTTGTTGTTGTTGTTGTTGTTGTTTATCATAGTCCTTTAGCTACACTTGTTTAGCCAAGATCATATCCATGTGCAGCTGCACATGTGTAAGTGCTGTCTTTTCTTGTGGCTGGGGTGGTTGGTTCTTGTTGGTGGGTGTCCTTGTTACTGCACAGTTTTTTGCTCTGCTGAAGAGTTCAGATCCCAGTGTATCCCAGTGGCTAAATTTAGTTATAAATTCTGAACATTTCCTGCATTTGTGTTATATGTCCATCCCAGTTGGTCGTCTGAAATGGAGCAAAACGCATGGCCTAGTTCAGGCAGACAACTTGTGTGCACTGCATGCATTTATGATGTACTGTAATAATATATATCCAGCGCTACCCTGTCGTGTCATCAGTGCTCTTCTCACTCTTTTGCTCTGCCGTGCTTGCTGCTGCACTGCTCACCTGTAGGCTTTGGGCATCAGTCTGCAGGATCTAATCTAAGATTCCTCGGCAGGAGAAGTTGTTATCGTCCCTTTCCAATATTTGCTGTGCTGTGCTGGTGCTTGGTGTATTCTTGGAGGAAGTAACGAGGTCAGGGTCCAGACGACTGGCTAAGCTGAGGAAGAAACTCTTACCCTTTATGTCTGTTTGCATGAATGAACATGATGCAACTTGTTTACTATCATAATGTGAGCAATGAACTCAGCAGCACAGTACATTCACTTGAATCTTGTTGTGCAAGACTGTTTTGTTGTTTTTTGGTTGTCGTTAATTAGTTAATTAGCATAGTGTGCTCTGCGTGGAGTCTGTATTTGTGTTTGGTTACATGGTCAAGTTAGTGAGTTGTATCTGCACTCTACTGTGTTTGCAGGCCAGTGAGTCTCTTTAGCAACAAGCTAAATTAATGTTACAGTAAATGGGTGCAAGGTCTGATTTTTTTTTTTGTTTTCCTCTTTGTCCAGAGTTAACACAGACTGGTTCTGGTGGGGCAGGTGGCAGTCAATAAAGAGACAGAGTGTCATTAAAACTAAGGTATGAAGACAAGACAGGAGAATGGCCAGAAAGCTACAGGGACTGTCTTAACACAATCACTCTGGCAAATGGAGTGAATTAGTATAGTGTTGTGCGCTGGCACTGCTGGGAAACTGGTGAGTTGGCATATGATTGGTCATTTGATAGGCTGGAGACAGTAAGTGCATATTTTTTATGTTAGAGAGACAGACAAATTATGTTATACATGGGACAAGTCAAAGTCATTCAGGCCTTCAGACATGGCTGCTGAAAAAGTGATGTCCCCTGTTTGCCAGTCTGCCATTGCAAATTACTCTTACTTAGATTTTTTTTTTTTCAAGAGTGCATTTGCGTGATTATAGATAGATGGAGTGGCTCTGCTCATCCATTTTCACTGTATCAATATTTTAGCAGCTGCAAAGGCCATAACCAACTACTTGCTATTGAGCTGATGTAGAAGCAGGCCCCGGAACATGTATATATTCATCTGAGGTGAAACCTGTTCTGTTTCTGCGTCATCCATATAGAAGATGTGTGATTTTTCTTTTTCATTTACAGAGCCAGTTTGAACAGCGTCTGTTCAACAATCTAATGTTATTATGCAAAAAAGCTCAGACACTCATTGGGCTTGTCTCTCCCTTGCTGTTTGACAAATAAGGCATGTTTCGGCTGGGCAGCGTGAGGTGCTGCAAAGTATTGATTTTATTCAGAGTGAATGCCTAATTGGACTTTGGGTAGATTAAAACCTCCTTTGTCTTTGCACTGTTTGCAGTGCTGTTTGGTATTCAATTAGGTATGGGTTTGTTCACTTTCTTCCAGAAACGTCCAGGCATCAGGACTGACAGTGCTGAGCGCATGAAGCAGCTCTGGAACAGCCATGATTTTTGTAGAAGCTGTTCTCCCCCAGAGGAGGATGTTGCCCTTTCCACCTTTCAAGCAGACTTTTCATTTTCTCAAGCACAGAGGCAGCATACTTTCAATATGGTCTTTCTAACAAGGGGGAGAAAAATGATGCTAAGGTAATGGCATGTGGTGGAAACTCAATATGACAGAGCCTGATCAGGCACAGATGTGAGAATCGGAGAGGAGGAAGGCTGAAATGGGTTCGGTCAAATTGTCTGAAGTGTTTTTAACGTGACCTAAGGTTTTCCATCTTGAGGTGCTTCACCTGAGTCTGCTGTGCTTTCTTGGCAAGGGTGGGGATTATTTACACAATGTTAGGGCATTTCTGTTGCTCCCAGCTGCACTTATTTCTGTTTGTTTGCTTAAATCTCACAGATTTTTGAACAAAAGCAGTGATTTGCAGCCATTTGTTAGTTATTCTCATCTAATCTGCTGTAGTTTATATGCATCTACTAACTAGGTGATTATGGCACAAAATAAACCTTCAATATTTAATACATGTATGTAAATAACACAGAAGCCTTGACTAAAACTAAAAGAGAATCATGAATATGTCATTGTGGGTAAGTGTTGCTGTGAGTCAGGTGTCAGCATTCAGCAGCCTTCCCACTGGCATAATGGACCACCAGGGGTGAAGCCATGTAAGGATGTCAGTGGAGGGGGAGAATGTTTTTTTTTATATAAGACTGCAGTGGAATCCGAACACTGTTAAAAACATAACGGTAGAAAAATGCAATATAAAGATGAAATTGAGCAAAGCTGAATATTTAGACTCTTCTCTCTTGTCATGACCTTCTGTTTAGAGATAAATTCCCAACTGGTTGTTCTGTTTTTTTAATGACTGCATAGGATTTCATAAAAAGATATAAAACACATCCATTTGTCCTTTTTATTAGCTAATTATGCAGGTTTAGGTTACACAAGCAGCAAGCTTTTCCCAAGCAGTTTTTATAAAAGCGTGTCATGAATCAGTGCACCTGTGGCGGCAGGCTTATGGGACCTTCGTTGTCACGGTTACAATAATAAACGCGTGGTTAAGCTTATGGATTGGTTGCAGTTTGGTTAGGGTTAGACACAAACAAGACTTGGTTATGTTTAGGGAAAAAATATGGTTTGGGTTAGAATATGAACTTTGTTGTGCTTTATATTACGTCACGTGATTTCTTCCTTTGATCCCGTCATAATTATTACAGCTGTTAGAAGGCATCTAACAATAAAATGTAAGTATGGGTTGTAGTGAGCTGCTGGCACAGACGACCTATAGGGTTTTTTTTGTTTTTGTTTTTAGGGGAGGATAGTCTCTGAATTGTAGATGCGGGTGAGCAGCGACAGAAAGCCTAAAAAAGCAGCTTATTCTTTATCGAGGTGGTTTCCAGCACATGGTCTGACAGCTGCAGTAGTCCAACAGCCATGCCTGCTGTATTAATTGATCTCATTATATATTCAGATGGCTGATGCTAATGAAAGCTAAATAATTCCAATTGCCTGGGAGTATTTGATCCAGTCTGACTCAAACCTCTGACGTTTTTTGGAAGGCGTAGAAATCCTCTGTAGAACAGGATGAATATCAGTCTTTGTGTTCTTTATCCTCAGAGAGAGAGAGCAGTACAAAAACGGCAACAGAGCGCAATACCAGACAGCATCAATGCACCCTTGGAGTCCAGTGTCTGTGTATTTCATATGAAGTTACTTTTTCAGAGCAGATGAATGATTACAAATTCTGTCCTCCCCGCTCGTCGCAGTTGCATCACTCTCGGCTATGCTGAGCAGACGCCGGGAGAAAACAACATTGACAGTGTTTTGGGCAGTAATGGACAGCTGTCTTAGATGCTTTTCCATTCATGTGCTTGAAATGTGGGTGCAAATGCATCATATTTACATTTGCTAATGTGGCCAATCAAATGCTGTTCTGGTGCATATTCACAGGAATTTTTGACTTTCTTGCTCGGAAGTTGATGTAAATGTGCCAAGTTTTAACATCAGGCAACCGCAAGACTTTTTTGTGTGTCCACTTCATAAGGCTCTGATGTTGATCCCTGGATGGGAAAGATGTGCAGGCAACTGTAGTGATATTGCTTTGTTGTTTAATGTCAAAGGCCTCCGTCTTTGCTCCTTCCTTAATATTTGATAAGTTGCCATGACGTGAAATTGCTTTTACATGGATAATCCCTTTAAATCATTTAATGCACCGTTTACACAACGGACTTGTGGTTTTTCAGTAAAGCACTACTACGTCTCAAAGTGCTTGTTGTGGTCTTTTGTAAAGTAACACCTGCTGAACCCTGCAGGAAAGAAAAAAAGATGAATTGAAAGTGATTAAAATCCAGCAGAGAGGTGAGCAAGGAGACAAAGAGATGGATAACGAGAGAAGGGACAGAATGACAAACTGAAAGCAGTGTGTTTGTGTGAGAGTGAGATAGGCCATGTGTCACCTTAGCTATTCAGAGGAGTTCCCCATAGTCAGAGAGGAATAAAAATGTACTCTGTGTGTGTGTGTGTACGTGTTTTCAGACTCAAACTTTAGGCTGTTTTCTTTATTTCTACACTGGAGAGTGATGGTGGAGATGGGCGAGGAGGAAATTAGGTGTAGATGGCAGAAAAAGCCAGTCCAGAGCCAGATTTGGACCCTTCAGTGTGCGTGTTAACTCTACATGCCTTGGCCTGATCCAGTGTGACACTCTCTCGTCCTCTCTCATTCCTGCTCCTCTTCCACCTTTCCTGGCCGATCTCATTTCCTGCCCTACATTGTTTGCTGCAGCTTTGTGTCCTTCTCTCCCCATTTTCATTCCTCAACAATACCGACCCTCCCACGCACTCTGTATTTGCATTTGAAAACACCTTGAATACTTCCTAAGAAGAGCTGAACAATCTGTGTCTTCATACTTTTTATCCAAAAATCTGTGTAACACGGGAGATGTAGTATCTTATATTGTTTGTACAGTTTAGGATGTTATTTTCTCTTAAATACACTACAAGGAGTATTTACATAAATTCCTTAAAATCATTTCCACGTCGTTCACGTTAAAAATATTTGACTGATTTTTAACAGCTAAAATAAACTGGTATAATTTAAATATTTCACTTTTTTAAAGATTAAGTACCCTGTCCTTAATGAGATGAAAACAGGCTCTTTAAACAGGTTTTATGGGTTAGGACAGTGAATTTTATGTAATCCGATTACATCTGCAATCTTATATTGAAGAGATTTTGATAGAGGAATTCAGTACAGACGCACCTTCACTGTCTTGCCCCTCTCCCTCTTCACTGCTGATCTGAGTGTTTGCAGATGTTTTTTTTTTTACTTTTAATTACGTCATCCATGGCTTCCAAAAATCAACCTTCATCCAGCCTCAGCCTCTCCTGCTAATATTTGTTTTTCTCACTTCTGCAATCATTTTTTATTCTTCTCCTACCCTCTCAGCTCCCTCCGTCCCCAGGATGATAAATGGTAAATAAAGACAAGATTTCATCTTTTCTCAACACAGCCGAGACCCACAGATACTATATATATATATACAGTATATGTACTCTGTGTGTGTGTGTGTGTGTGTGTGTGTGTGTGTGTGTGTGTATGTTTGCACGTGTATACATGCATACTTCCTTCAAATGAGAGCATACAGCATTTGCATCATTATCACAGCTGGTTTGGCTTTAAATGTACATTTCATTATGTGTTAACATGTAAACATAAATACAGAGCTATATGTATCTGTGACAGTGTGAGCTTTACATTTGATTACAGAGTATTTGTAGGTGGCACATGTATTTTAAGGTAGGCCTTTACTGTCTTTGTGGGTGTATGTGTGTGTGTGCGTGCATGTTACAATGTGTTTGCATAAGCTTTGTGAGCACTAACCAAGCGGAAATGACAGTAATTAAATAAACGAGCTACATCTGCACCTGAGGGGGAGAGAGACGCAGAGAGACATACAAAATATGAAGCTGCTTTTGTATCAGGAAGAAAGGGAAAAGAAGGGGTGCTCAAAGAGAAGAGGATGGTTTTCAGCGAAGACTATGAGAAGGGTATAGGTGTAGAGACAGTGAGAGAGGGAGAGAGAGAGACAGAGAGAGAGAGAGAGAGAGAGTGAGAGTGAGAGTGAGAGAGTGAGAGAGTGAGAGAGTGAGAGAGAGAGAGAGAGAGAGAGAGAGAGAGAGAGAGGGAGTCCTCTCCTCCCCCTGGCCCCTGAGGGGAGGGAGGCCTGCAGCCCTGTAACCCCAGAGAGAGTTACCCTTCATTGAGAAGACAAAGCTGCTGGCTGGAGCCTCAAGTTCAGACACCAAACCTTACTGATTAAGAAATGCTTAACATATCACAGCTTTAAGTGACCTGGGAAAAAAAAAACAAAAAACAAAAAACTTGTGAAATGCAAATAATTACTCCTGCAGTGCTGTATTTGTTATATTTCCTGATATGGCAGTCTGAGGATTCAAGTGGAGAAATTAACGCCAGTTTGCAACGGGCATTTCTTTTTAATGTTAAATCAAGTAGACATCCCTCTGCACTTCAGGTTACACCATGCTGCTTCAAAGGCCAGTGGTGATAGTTCAGCTTTTTCTTTCCTTTTGATGAGCTGCACTGCTGATACAATTAGGATTAAACCCCTTTTATCATACAAACATAATAATTAAAAGTCTCAAAAGATTTTTTTTTTTTTTTTACACAGAATAAGAAACTAACATGCTGTGACAGAAAATATCCTTTAGTTCGTTAGTATCTGCAGAAGCTGCAACGCAGTACAATGCACCACAAGAACTTCAAGTAAGTTCAGTTGCCTTCTGTATAGAATCTAGAAATGTCATGACCTGGATGACTGAGAATCTTCACAGAGCCACAGAAAAAAGGATTTTTTTTTTTGGGACGTTGCGCAATCTCACATACAGTAGGTCACACCATGCAGCTCCAGAGGTGAACACTGAGCTTCTGTAGCTTTTTAAAAAAAACATTTTTTTTTTACTTTCAGTATTCTATCTTTTCTGCTGATACATTTGAGATTACAACAAAAGTGCTTAACGAATAATTGACCTTGCAGCAGGAGTCAGTTACGATGGTGCAACATAGTGTAACAGTGAAAGGGAGGAAATGACTTTACCTTACTGTTACCACTGTCATGTGTGTACAGTGGTGCAGCCAAGATTGCTTAGTTCCCTTCAGACAATGATGCTATGGAAGTGAAGTATGTACGATAAATAGTAAATGATAAATGATTTCATTTTTTCGGCTTTGGGGATAATTTTAGTGTCCTGGTTGTTTCAGTCCTCCCTGACAGGAATGAAATACTAGAAGAAGAAATGAATCAGTTTGACCATTTAGAATTTTTGAGCATAGGCACTGACTAAATTAAAGATGAATATTGGTACAAATCATTATTTCTTCTCTCTCTTAAAAAATCCCATCAGTCTAACCCTTGTAGAAGCAGTGAGGGCTTGTGAGGCCAATTAATGGGAAGGCATGAATAATACTAACGCACTCTACCTAAGATACTGTTTTTGCTCTGTGAAAGTCAAGGAGGCAGAAGCAGTAATTGAGCTTATTACTCTAAAAACAAACTCCCACTCACACTGTCTTACATGTTTCAATACTAACTTTTCAACATCGACCTCCATGGACTAAATTGTTGAAACGGTTTGAAATAAGTGTTTCCAGATGGTGGGATAATGATTCGTCAGGTGCTGAATGAGTGTCTATTTCTGAGTTTCATTAGATGAGTGAGTGTTATGTCTGCATGTCCATGGGTGGAGATGTTCTGCATCCTTAATTTAAAGATGTTCTTCTAAGAGAGCAAATTCTGAAATGCAGACGTTTTTTTGTCAGTTAAAGCAACTGAGTTTGCAAATATAATGCGTGGCAGGATAGCGTGGGATATGGGTTAATGATTCCCCACCTGTTCTCTCCTGTCAGAATGTGCAGCTCCCCCACATTTGTGTGTCTGTGTCTGTGTGTGTGCGTGTGTGTGTGTGTTTCTGTAAACAATTGCAACCACTCTTTGAACTGATATTAGACATATTGGAAAAACTGAAGTTGCACAATTAACTTAGACATTTGGAAAAAGTTGGAAAATTATTATTACCAGTGCTTCCAACTTATGATGCCGTGATAAATTTTGTGTCGTGTCCGTCATTAGTCAGACCTCAGTGGTTTACAGAGGATTGCTAAGCTACAGAATTTCCACCTGTATTTTATTAGAGGTGTTGATTAACCAGTTTTATATAGTTAATTGATTGATTTAATGTAATGAATCATAGTTTAGTCGCTCTTTTGAACTCTATTAGAACACAAGTTGTGAGACTTTATGTTCTTTTCTGGCCAGCCATCGTAATCGATTGAGCTGCGAGCAGTAGTTTTGTAGGAAGTGGTAAAGTGAGGACATGCTACAAATAATGTTCCTTCACTGTCTTTTTGTCCACTTCAAGTAAACAACTGTCTGATTTTGTCGTCATTCAGTCGTTGGATCCATTCAGCTCCCTGAGTGGTCGAGTCAGGCATCATGTTGTGAGTCAGTAAATTTTGGATGTGATTTTTTATTTTTGAGTCACCTTATCTTTTGCTTGTCCTGCCCAAAAAAGCTAAAGAGAGTCAAGAGATGTAGGTCAGGGCAGAGCTGGAGAAGTCTGGCTCCTGATAAGTGTGTAGAGAAATGATCTGTTTCTTTGTGTGAGTGTGTATGAGGCAGCTCATAGTGCTAGAGAAATCTGGTGTGAAGCCTCTCCATGAGTTTTAGGTTTAAATGATATTAAACTGTTGAATGTAATGTAATGTCAGTACACAGTCTCTCTGTCACACACACACCTCCTGTATGCACACATGCACAAGTATATGCTACACACAACATAAAAAACATGGATGGGTAGCATGGCCTTACACCATGTTTATGTGTGTGTGTTGCACAGCATGTGAAGACGTATTTAGAGCTGCATCTTTTCCGGCCATAAGATGATTGTGCAGAGAAAAGCGACTGTGCTGAAGGAAAAGGAAACACCCAGGCTTCTTTCTTAAAGTGTCTTCTTTCTTAAGTTCATGTCATGACAGTTGAAATTTCTTCTTCTCTTCCTTTTTTTAGATGCAGTTAGCAATGCAAATTAATTATATTTCATTATTGATTTATCAGTTGACCTTTTAACTTATTTATTTATTAATTGATTAATTGATTCTCGGAAAAGTCAAATTGGAGCATTTATAAACGGTGTGGCATTTTCATAAAAAAAATAAATAAATATGATTTGAACAATTATTTGATTATTCAAATTGTAAAGTTTGTGTTTATTGACTATAAAATTAATTGACTAATTAGTTCAGCACCTGATTATACATGTCACAGAATAAACATAGCAATGTCTTATTAATGAAAAACATTCTTTATGTAGAAACTCTCACATAAGTTATTATTAACATTTTGGTGTAAGCAACAACTATCTCTCTGACAGCATTACAGCTGTACAAGAAGTGTACATGTGGGAGAGAACAATAAAGACAAGGTGAAGACAAAAGCACAAGCAGCAAAGTACGAGTCTGAGAGAAAAACATACAGAGAAAAATATGAAAGACTGGAAGTCAACAACAGAAATGTTGTTAAAGTGCATATCTGAAGGGGGAATCTGAAAGGAAGATGTAACTGAAACAACTCTCCTTTGTCCTTCTGTTTTTAGTGTTTCACTCAAATGATCTCTTGTCCTCTGCAGTGCAAACACATCTGAACCGTGAAATGTCTTTCACTGTCAGTGGACTGACAGCTCTGCTCAACATCGCATGGTCGAGAGCAGACTCTGTAAATTGTTTCTGGCTTTGGGAGAGACTCACTCATAGCTACATTTAAACCTGCCTCAAGGTCATAAGAAAATCATCTGTACACTCTGCCTCTTTCTTCAAAAAAAAAAAAAAAAACACAAACCGAGGAGCTCTGAGTGTATCTCTCTTCATCGACCCAGACCGACCTCTCCTCACTCAAATTATTTCACCATCTACCTCTGTATTAATCTTGCTGTCTTTCCTCTCTCTCCTCATCCTGTCGCTCTGTCTGTCGCCTCTGTGCAGTCCTCTCTCTCGATCCATCTGTCTGTCGACACTTCCTCCTCTGCATCTCTGTTTCTGTTCATCTATCTGAATCTCTCTCTCTCTCTCTTCAGGGGACACAGGCCCAGTCAAATCGATCATATCACCCTATCTGTGTCCCCCTCGCAAAACGCAGATCTCTTTCTCCCCCTCCTCCTTGTACACCTCTGGCTGTATAGGCAAGACCATCCATCAGTCTCTCTCTTTGACTCTCACACATACACACAGACCTCTATTTTGACATACAAAGGTTCTGTTCTGCACTGCATCTGTCCACTTGTCTCTTGTATCTGTCTTTTGCATCATGTACTTCTCTTTTTTTTCTGCAGTCTGTCTCTTCGTCAATCTGTCCATCCATCTGTCTCTGTCTGCCTCAATCCAAACACATCCCCTGTCTGCTGTTTGTGTTTCCAAGACGATGCAGTAATGCAGTTCTGTTCCATCTCTGTCGTCGTGCCTGGCAACGCTCCACTGCTTCATTACCACGGCAACAGAAAACTGTCCCCTTTCATTACAGCGCTTTTTAATGCCACACGCACATATGCTCACGCACACACGCTGAACAATATGTATGTTTAGGTATGCACAGAAGCACACACCCATGTTTTTTCATGCGGGAGGAGAATAGATCATAGGATACACACACACACAGAAATGAAAACAGGCAAAAGACTAATGGGTAGACTCAAGCATCAATATTAACTTGCTGTATAATTGCCTGGCCATATTATACTTGGAGCTCCTCCTCCAGTATGTTAGACATTCAACATACTGCAGGACACGCACTACTGGCTTCAACTTAACAGCATTAAGTGCACTTCAGTGCCTGGCCAGGGCCTCAACAAATGATACACACTGCATGCACTGCTGAGTTTAAACTAAAGGCTCAATTCGCTGTCTGCGCACAAGCTGAAGCCCCCCCTCCTCACAGCAGGCAAAACACGAGTGGCTTGAAGATGTTTTTCTGTTCTCATCATCAAGGAAGATATGTCTATTAAAAAAAAAAAGAAAAAACCAGAATGTCATTGAGATTGTTCTGAATACAGGGGATGCAACATGTGAGAATGTAATTTGTCAGTCAAGGGCATTCAAGGAAAGTGGCTTTAGTTTTCTGTAATTTTTACCCGTCCTCTATCGCTTTATATGAAACGTCTCACATTAATTTCTTCAAGTAGACGTGACAAGTTTTTTTAACCATATGTAAGCGGATGAATCGGCTGATGTGAACCAACAAAAGTGAAAAATGAACTGCAAAGTCACTGAAAGCCAATTGAAGTAATGAACCTGAACTGACAGACAGATATGTTTTTCTCAGGAGGTGAAACTCCTTCAGGGTGCGTTTTAAGTTGATGATACCACTTTTACACAACTCAGTGGTCAAGTCAGTTGTCACTTTTTCCCTTTTTGCTTGGCTGGCCAGTACGAGCCCTGCCAACGGAAATTGGCTGAAAACCGTAGCAACGGAGATTACAGGTGTCAAACTACCTCAGCTGGCTGTCAACTGTAACAAGCAGGCTGTCAGGAGAGCAAAGGCTGCCTTAAATCGCCCCCCTCCACCCCCTTTCATCTCATTTATGAAGGGCTAGAGCGACGCCCCTTCAGGCTCAGCTTGGAAAATGCCAGGTCCAACAGAAGGACAAACAGGAGGAGGAGGCTTTACTAAATTAAAGAAAAGCCCTGAATAAAATGAATGGGGAATTTTAACAGATGCACATGCCTCCGTGCAGGGAGTGAGGATCCACTGAAAAGTTTCTGTTTGAAAATGACGCGAGTCACATGCTGCGGCCTTCATAGACACCAGATTCCAACCTGATTGAACAGATTTTTGGACCAACTTATCAGACAACGCTCTCCGCCGCCATTATTGACACCAAATAAGAGAATGTTTTGGGAGAATATTGTTCGTGCCATCTGTAGAGTACCACAAACTTTTAGAGTCCGTCTCTGTTTTGGAGGCTGTTGGTGGCCCAGCACCATCATGCATCCTTTTATGGGGGTTTCTATTTGGAAATGCTTCCGAAGTTTAGTTTCTGGGCCTTTTTATATTGTAGAGGTTGAAATTGTGAATGACTAGTGATTTGTATTGTTTTGTATAGTTCAGAGATTCATAGTCACTGACTAAGCAGGTGCATCTCTGTTCAAATGCACATCAGCAAGCCAGTGAGGGCAGGTCATGTTCATATATATATATATCATATTCTCCTGATTGGCAGAATATCCATATAAGCTGAACACTAACAGCTCTCTAATCGAACTCTGGATCTCTCCTCCCTCTCTTTTATTAACAAAACTCAGATTTAGAAAACATTTGATTTAGGCAGTTGACTTCTCATCTGTAGCTGCCATGGACCATCACTTTTGTTGGTTCAGTGACAGATTACATATGATAACTAACGCTGATTTCTTAATCCACAAAGGAAAGTGTGTTTTTTTCCAGTTCAAGAAGACCGACAGAGCGCTTAGTCCTCTTTTTGAAAATAATCTAGCTGATCTATCAAATCAGTTTCAGGAGAATCTCCTAGTTAAGCTATTTAATATTAATATTTTATGCTTATCAACTTAATAATTCTGCATCAGGACATCCAGTATTTGGATCAAGTAGTTAATGAAAAATAAGATGGAAAGTAAAACGTAAGTGAGCAAAATGTGTTATTTCAATGTGTCACATCCAGTTACCCCCCAGTACTTCTGCTTCTTGAGCAGCACGTCTCGTTTTCACGTCGTGGCTATGGGTTGTCAACACTGATTAGGCTGTGAGTGAAAACTCTACTGAAAATTCTCATGAAACAAAAGCAGTTCAAGATATAAATTGAATCTCTGAATTATAAGTATTTTTAACCTATTTGCAAATGTTGAAAGCTAAAATTATTTTAGATTAGTCAGATGTAATAAGAGGATTTGAAACTAGATTTGGATTTGAAAACCCAACCCTACCACTCCACTATCTGTCTGAAAGCAAAAACAAAAAACAAAAAAACAACCTTTCTTAACTCTTCTGCCTTCCTTTATTTACAGTTTCTATCATCTAATAAGGTAATAAGAGAAATATGCCCCATTCATCTTGAAAAAGACTGTCTTTAGGGTTTGGACCTCTGTCTGGTGTGCACATTTAAACACTGGATCCAAGAGCCATTTCAATCATTTATTTGTGAAGGATGGATGGGTGAAGGGATGAATGGACGAATGGATGAATGGGTGAATGGATGATTTTCTGTATAAAGGAATACACAATTAAAATACTGCCATACATGTGACAACCAGCTAAGTGAACAAATGAAATAATCTGCTTACATTTTTATGCATCCACCGAAGGCCTAAAAGGAGTAATACTCCTGGGTAGAATATGCCAGACTGTATAATGCTTGGGAAGAGGCTGGGAAACTGGGGGGAGCATGTGTCTGGGGTGCCTGCCTGGAATATTTGCTGCCTGAGGTCCACTGGCTGGTAATTGTGTAAGCTGAGGGCATCACACTGGTGGGTAAAGGAAGTTCAGGTAATCTAGGTGGAGGTTCTTGTGCAACAGATCTGTGGTATGGACCCTCAGTCCCTTTTATTTCAGGTTGGGTTATATTGTCGCCTGTGGTAGTTAATTGTGTGGTGACAGGCTGTGGTGGTCTCTCATGTCTCCCCTGACATGGCAGTGTCTGAACAGACTGGGAAATTCTCTCATGCCTGGGTTTCTGTACAGACTCTGATAATGCAGGCTCTGATTGTGACTTATATGTATATGGATCATGGGTTTCTGGATTAGAAGTCTTGTCCTGTTGTACACATGCTCCTTCACAGGATTCATCACCACTTTGTTCTTCAAATTCATCTCCTCCTGAAACACTCTGCTCATAGTGGTCAAGTCTGTGTCTGAGTTCTGCTACAATACCTTTCAGCTGTGCCAGTTCTTGCTTTAAAAGGACGGCTTCTGGAGGTGAAGGACAGGCTGCTCCATCCTGTGCAAGGGCCTGGCTGTAAAGCTGGGTTTGGTAGTCTCTGAGGTAACCAGGTGGCCTCCTCTCTCGTCGTGGCCTTCCATGTGCTTCTTCGTCTGATCCGGCTCTAGGATCCATACCCAGTCCAGAGGTCGATCCGGCTCGAAGGACCATGAAAAAGACTGTCTTTAGGGTTTGGACCTCTGTCTGGTGTGCACATTTAAACACTGGATCCAAGAGCCATTTCAATCATTTATTTGTGAAGGATGGATGGGTGAAGGGATGAATGGACGAATGGATGAATGGGTGAATGGATGATTTTCTGTATAAAGGAATACACAATTAAAATACTGCCATACATGTGACAACCAGCTAAGTGAACAAATGAAATAATCTGCTTACATTTTTATGCATCCACCGAAGGCCTAAAAGGAGTAATACTCTGTCACAGAATCTATTTAAACAAAGAAATTAATATACAACAAATGTTACTCAACAGAATTGGGTATAAATAAACTCAAATAGAAGCAGAGGCAAACAAAACAGCAGATAACATAGAGTGTCTTACTGGTGTGGCAGCATGGCTGAGAACAAAGGGGGATCTGTGGAGAACACACAGCCTTTTATCACCTCCTTAGCTCCTCCCCTGTTCAGGTGAGCTTTTCTACCCACACCCACACACTAACTAAACTCTCTGGATCTGAGATTCTTTAACACATCTCGTTTATACATCTTGTTTACATCGTGTAAAAAGTTAACATCCCTATTGTTTTGTACGTTCAGTGTACGGCTTAATTTTCATTCCTACTCTATGTATTTTTTTGTTTTATGCATTCAGCTCTTTTCAGTGCACCTGGCTGCCAACAGACATGCACATCAGGGACAAGCTGTTCAAACAGTCCCCGATACAAAGGATAACAGCATGTGGTGAACGGTGCTCTCATTCCTTTTCAGGAAAGGGTGACAGGCAGAAACAAATGTTTCTGTGGTATAATCGGTTACCTGACCCATAGAAAAACCTTGAGCCAAAGCATGGCATTTGAGACTGTCGAGATAAGACACTATGCTTCCTGAAATAAATTGTAATCAATACTGACACAGATTGATGGAACCTGTGTGCAAAAATGAGTCTATTTGAACCACATCTCTTGCTTTTTTATCAGTGATTAGTGACCACTTAAAGAAAGGTAACTGGCCAGCAGCAGCAGGAGAATGGTTTAATGAATCTGAGAACCACTGGAGGGCCAGAGACTTTCCAGATCACCAGTTAAAGAATCTGGGTCATGGGTTTAAAACCTTTAAGTACCCATGTTGAGAAAAATCCCTGACTGAGGCTTTAATAGTAGCTTTAGTATCACTTCCACTCCAGTGGCTGACCAGGGCTTCATGCCTGCATCCGTTCTAACCGGATGTATTCTGCATCAGTGGATTGCCTTCATTGAGATACATCTAATATGGCTGTAGCAGCGTTCCAGTCTGGATTTCAGGAGGTTTATCTCACATCCTCTCCACCAGTCTGCTCCTCAGCTCTGTGGTTGACAAGGGACTCGTGTTATGTTAGTTTTCCAGCTGGGTGTAATTCAACATCGATAGCACTTATCTGTGCTCTGCTGATCTTCCCTGGCACTAGGATGCCAACGGGATATCCTCTCTCATGTGGCACTTCTGGCAGGCAAACCTCAACAATCACTGGAGCTGATCTCAGGAAGTTTTTTTTTTTTTTTTTTTTCCCCCCCAAGTTTGGGTACAAACCAAAAAAAAAGCAGCAAGGGAAGATTAGTCCCAGTCCCCAAGTAAATCCACTGAAAATGAAGAAAAGTTTTTAAGCTGTGTTGTGTGTTGTGTTAAGTATTCCCAGGGCAATGTAACACACGGCAGACTGCAAGTTTGTGGGCTAGTGGTCTCAAAAGATGAGATTTTTGATAGATAAGCTTAAACTGCCTGACGAATCACTTCTGCCAGGCAAGAAAATTACGAGAGTCCCAGTGCTAAGTATTGGAAAACAACACATTCTACAGCACAGCGCCTTCTTATTTGTAGTTTCAGTCAAAAGAAAGTTTTCTGCTGTGAAGTTGACATTTACAGCAGCTCTGCTTTATGTCTGTCATTGTTAATATTACATGGCAGGCGTGAAAAAAAGTCCGTGTTAAAATGTTGCCATTGCAGAATTATGTCTCAGGCATAAAGCACACATCTAATAGCTTTATGATTTTCATCAATAATGTTTATTTTCCTGTAACAACCCATTGCCTTAAATAATTTCTTATTGTTTTATATCTCTTTGTTTCTGTGTTGTGCTTTTGGGGCCTTTGGTTGTTGTGTTAGATGTGAATAGACATCTGGTTACAGGAAGGCATTTCAGGATAGTGGTGAAGGTGTGTGTGTCTCTGTGTATGTTTGTGAGTGCAGTGTGTTAGCAGTGGCCTTGCTAGTTACCAAGGGACAATAGGCTCTGAAAACGCATTTTAGGAAAAATATCAGTGAGGGAGAGCATTTTTCATTATGCATTATTGAACAAGAGTGTGTGTGTGTGTGTGTATTTGTGTGTATTTGTGTGTTAGAGGCCCCACCACGGGTGGAGCCCTCTGCCTCTTTCTTTCTGTGTTCTTATTCAGAGGAAGAATGTATGGCCTGTATGGTGCTGTAACCAACAGGCTGCTCGGTTTGGAAGCTGTATCACTTGTGCATAGAGAGTCCATTAAATGGCTTTTCTGGAATTTAAGGCTTTGTTCTGTGGAAAGACATTTCAGCATATTGCTGATGTTTCCACCCTTTAAATTGCCATTTTACAGAAATGACAGTTTCCTGCAATTTGAGAACTTGTGGTGGTGACTGAGAGATTTAGTTAGTCTAGTCTAACGTTAGTTTTAAAGAGTGTAATATGTTGAAACTAAGTGCTTTTATCTATCTGGGAGGAACTCTACTACACACCCACTGATGTGAAAGCTTTGTAGCTGTGTGACAGACTTCAGTCAATTCCAGGAACAAGAAAATACTTAGTGCCTGTCAGACAGAAATAACACTTCAATAATTCGTCAGACATTAGCCCTGTATGTTTTGTTTTGGGTAAGTGCCAGACTCCCTGAGGTACACTAGCAATCAAATATGAACATGGTAACACAATATTGATGCTGTTTGTTTTGGGCCTTGTTGATTTAATAGTATCTTTCGAATTGATTTATCACAGAATTCAAATGTAATCCTCTAAAATGTAAAAGGTTTGTAAATATTCAGGAAAATCGAGAAGGTGTGGCATTAGATTTGGGTTTTGAAGCTCCAGTGGAAGCCTTCTCAGCGAGATCCTTAAAAGATCGGTGTGTGAAAAACTGCCATCTTCATTGTCCCAGTCCATGGTGTTGTTTTTGAGAAAACTTTATGCCCTGTTCACTTTCAGAGCAGTTATTTCCCCAAAGTGTTACACTCCACTTGCTGGATCAAGTGGCGCTGTTTGAATGCTTTTGAATTCAGCCTTTACTTTTCTAGACATGTCTTCAATAGTAATAAATGTTTAGGTTTTTATGACTCAGTTTGGTGGTTAAAGGTTTGTTTAAGGGCTTGCACTGTAACTGTCTCGCATTTAGGAAAGGGATTCTCTATTTCTGATTTTTATGAGCTACTAAAATGAGTATTTGGTTCAAGAGTGAACCCAGAGAGACATGTTTAAAAAGTACTTTGATTGGTTGATTATTTCTAAACAATAGCTGTCGCTCTTCCCATGGGCAGAGTGGAGGTCAAACAGCCAAAGACTTCCTTTTATGCTTTGTATATAACATTGAAAACATGTCTCATAAATTGCATGGCTTAAAAGGGTTATGTAAAATGCTTACATTGTGTGCAGGCCATCATTTTCTAGGTGACGCTGCTTGAACCGTTAAGATGCTGATTTTAATCCAAAGGCATTAGCGGCAGCTGCAAAATTGCTCCTGTGCACAGTGGAAAGTGTCAATGTTGTCTGCAAACTGCCACGATATCACTGTACTGTCACTGAACTGAACACACACCACGCTCCAGCTGAGTCCCACTGTATCCCGTGGTCTTATTTGCCTCGGACACATGTGAACCTCTCTTCTCTGCTCTTACCTTTAAAGCCCATATATGTCCAATTATAATATGACTTTCAAATTATTATACCTTAATTTATGAACATAGTTGAAATGACGGGAAGGTGAGAAAACATAACCTTGCATACAGCTTTAGAGGCATCAACTCTGATCTGCTGTTGTTGCATCTGTACAGGACACCTTTTTTTTTTTTTTTTTAAATAAACTCTTTGTGGAATAAAAGCCTGGAGTATAAAAACACCTGAACAAGTACAATTGCAGGCATTTTACATCAGCACAACCTTATTGAGAAGTTATACCAGAAAATGCTTCAAGGTTTTATCAGCGCTGTTGCGACCTTGAGTGTTTTCCCTGAATAAATTGTCCTTGTGAGTGTCAGTAGTCATCGCACCATGGTATAGGAATAATTGTTTAAGTGGATATATATATATATATATATCCTTTATTCTCATACATGAGCCTGTGGGAAAAGGGCTGTTGTCTTAAATTGCAGATGTGGAAGGTATTTCTTTTTCTATTCAGAAATTCAGAGAGAAATGGCTGAAATTTATTTATTTTAATTTAATGATTTTGAATGAATAGTTCTACTTCAACGAGTGTAATGAATAGCTGTATTTAGCGGTGGTGAATGAAAGGCTGAGTGTGTTGTCATTGTGTGCTGAGATGTATCTGAGTAGGAGGGTAGGAAGAGGAGGTTAGGTACAGTGCGACAATGGCACAAAAAAGAAAAACACACATGCACGTTGTAAAGTACACACTGTAAAAATGACTAGCTCCTGATTTAAATATATCCCCAATTGTTTCAACATTTTTGATTCATTTGGACTTTAACTGCTCCATCATCATTTATTTAATCATACCGTTAAACGAGAGAGAAGCAAAACAAAGGACTGTTTGTAAAATGGTTTTGTCATAACAAAAATTTAAATAGATAATGAGGCTTTTTACTGTCAGGTTCAGTGGGTTTGTGATCTGATGAAGAGGACTGTTTCTGCATCAATAATTAAGAACATTTACCTTTAACACTGTCCTGATGCTGAAAAGCATCAGGCTTTTCAGCCAATGTCCCAAAATGACATACGTGGCAAAGCCTTCTCGTGGCTGTGGAAATTAGTAGAGTCTGTTAGTAGAAACAGTATATGTTAAAGATCAGAAAGAGCTGTCCTGTGTTGTCTGTAGGGAATTTTGGAGGAGTTGTTGTTATATTTAGTTGCCTTCCTTTTCCTGAAACAGTGTTTACAGTGTGATGTATGACAATAAATTTATGTTATATACAAAACAGAATTGCTTATGGCTGCATGAAGCATTTTCTGACTGCAAGAAAGACTCCAAAATAAACTCAGAAAGAAACTCCAACTTCAAATTCTTGCTAAAGTGTTCGCAGTTCCACTGCTTACTTACTCATTCAGCAAATGTGTTTCTGCCCGTTTGACAAATGTAAGTGGAAAAATTTAAAAATCAGCCTGTAGACTGAGCCTTCGGCTTGCTCGGTGCTCAGATTTATTCACAAGCCACTGAATTACTCCATCTCTGGTCAGGTAGTGTATGAGTGTGCGCGTGAGTGTGTGTGTGTTTGACATTTTGTGCCCGAAATGGCTGCTAATAATTTTATCTACATGGTTTCTTACAGCTCAACCATATGGTCTCTGTGCCAGACAGAAATACAAAACAATGGGCTACACGTCGTTAGCTGAGGAGAATGTTAATTTTCAGTGGATTTGACACAAGTGATCCTCTCACATAAAACTGAGCCATTTTATTCATTGTTAATATTGAAAATATTGCATAATAGTTTTAATATTGTCAGCTGCTGGCTTGGGTTTTTGTTAGAATGAGATCTTTTGTTTCAGAGTGGGAGTAAAGTGTGAAATATTCAAGCCTGGCACACCAGACTGTTACAGGGACTGCCTTGTGGAGTTAATCAGTCGTGCAGCACGCTCACACGAACATGTGCAGACAAACACGCACATCCTAATGACCTGTACCCTACAGCTTTATTTGCTGGGTCATGAGGTTATCTTAACGAGGGTGTTTCATTTACCACAGTCAATATTAGCCTACAACCACCCATGTGTGCGTGTGCGGTTGTCGGTAACTGAACATGTGAGCCTATGACATGTTTGCAGGCAAGAGTTTGTGTGTGCAGTTCAGGCTTACTGTACGTGCAGACAGTAGGGATCTGAATTTTGTAGGCATTCAGGCCCCTGGCTTATCTTATGTTAATGCAGGGAGGCAGGGATGGAAAATCAGATTTTTAACAGTGACCCAGATCTGATGGTTTTTACACATTCGGCTGGCAAATCGGAATTGGCGCTCCATATTTCAACAGAGACACTACCCAAAATCAGCCAGTGAAAGGCGGCTCTACCTGCATTATGCCAAGGTCTTGGAGAAAGACTTCTGCTTTTTGAGTTCACACAAAATCCTTTACTAATGGTGATATTTTTAACATTTTACATCTGTAAGCATTAGGCAGTACTACTGTAGTAAAAGATTAAATTCTAAGATTACTGTAGAGACTTATAGTAGAGAGCACAGGGATCAGAATATCCTTAAAATTCAACCATTACATTTGAATGGTAGAAATGAAATTTTTTCTGTGTTACTCAAATGTGTCCTTGTTCATGATGCTGCTGCACAGGTTGTGCCTGGTGTCATATTCAGCCTCCCCACACTGGTTGTTAGTGCTAAAACTGATTGTGCAGATTATTCTGAAGGTACTACATGGTTAGGCCCCTTGCTACATTTCTAACCTTCGAACTCCCTCCTGTCTGATCCACAGTCTGGACTAAAGACCAAATAAGACCCAGTGTGTGGAACAACCTGTACAAGCAGCTAAGGAGGGAAACAGCAGTTCCCTTTGTAATAGCTCTCTTTAAAGCCCGTTCTCATGAAAAAGATTTATTATTCAGTTATTCTTTCTTCTTCTCCAGGTGGGTTGCATCTTTGTCAGCTAGTACACAGACATCATCAAAACCTCAGATCCTTTTATGCCAGTGGTAAAATTGTCAGTTCCCAATGAAAAAAGATAATTTTTGTGTTTTACTGAAGTGTAGGCTTCATTTAGAAATCCAGACGATTCCAGTAAGAGCTGTAGACCTCTAATCTAGCCTCATCTGAAGGCTCTCAGTGAGAGTGCAGCTCTGTTAGAAGTATGTGCGTGTAATTTTATTTCGTTTCATTCAGATATGGGATTTGGATTGGATACCATCTCTGCCTGAAATTGTACAAATGTGGATTAATAGCAAAGTGTTACTTATTGACATGTTCCATGATGTGAGGTTTATCATAACCAAAGCTGTATATTACAACAGGAGCATTGGTGTGTATGTGTGTGTTCTCGATCCGTTGTGTTAACGCCATGTTATTTATTTTTAGTGTCTGTGCCTGCACTGTAGGCGTTAGCATGTTGTAGTTGCTAATAGGAGCTAGTGTCAGGGAAAATGAGACACTTATTTCCGTCTCCAATTTTAGCAGCAACTTCTTCCCCTTAAAACCACCACCATCGCCTTTACAGAGAAACCCCTTCTTCCTGAGCTTTGAGCGTTGATTCTGTATTATCTTACAGAATATTTCAGTGCACCACTGTCAGGGAATGCGATCCAAATCTGGCTCTTGACCACCTCAAACTATTTTTAGGCATACAGATGTTCTCACAAATATATGTGCATGGGCAAACAACACAGAGAAAAGTGGGAGAGCTCGAGAGATGCTCAAACCTGGTAGGAATCAATGTTCTGTAGTTTTGAAGAGAACTGAAAATGAATGTAATGATGTCAGTATGAATCAAATGCACAGCATCTGTTTGAATAACAACACTGTGCAAAACAGGAAATCTTTAATTAGATTCCTGGAAAGTGGTGGAAGTATCAGAACCCACAAAGTCATAATTTGATTTTAAATCTAAAAGTGTAATTCACAGAAGGAGGAATAAATGTAGTTAATTTGTCAGGGATGTGTGATCTATTTCACAGCTGCCAACATTAAATGTGTGGCTACATCATCAAATATTGAGACAGTGCACGTAAAAGCTTGAGATATCCTGTGCTACAAAATGCTGGCACCAGTGACCATACTGTACCACAGATTACTGATGAAATACATGACAGCCATCTGCTTTGTGTTAGATTTGAGTGAAATATAGCTGCACAGAAGCTTAAACTTATTAAAGTCACAGTTCATATGATCACATTACATTCATTACACGTTGATAAGAACTATACTGTCTTCAAGAATGAAAAGGATATGAAACTACAATGGCTGGATGTTAAACCTGGATGTTATCAAATGACTAATATTGTAAATCTCTCGCTGACCTGAATGTATTCTTACTGCAGTTTAGTTTTTTTTTTTTAATTATTAAATAAATTGTCTAAATCCTAAATCAGTCTTTAAAGGAAACAGACTTAATCCATCATAACAATCATGTGTAAAGGGCAGACAAATTAATATTTACTTTACTGTCCCACGAAAGGAAATGTGTCCTTTTCAGACAATAATGAGCCAGCCCGACTGCCCTTTAGATGAAATTCCCAGTTAGAATTAAGATTGTCTTAATAGAGTAATAGTGGCTGTTTTTACATCATTTTTTAAATAAGAAATAAGGCTAGAGGCAAAAAAAATTGCATTTAATAGCTGTAATAACCAACCATTATGGATCAATATCACTTTTCTGAAAACACGAGAGACCTTTTTGTCCATGGATCTGTCTTCACAGAGTCCTTCTGACTGTGATTGTGATGATGCCTTCTTGGAGTTGTTGTGTGATGAAGTGTTGTAATTTACAGTTGTTTTTTTGTATCCACTTCAGCTTCACCTGCTTCCACTTAAGTTGTTGATTTCCCGAGATAACTTCTGACAGCTCTCGTAGAGCAGTTGTGAACTTCTTCTATCCAGCTGTGGATGAATAGTACAGTGATAGCTGAGGAGGCTTTCTTTTTTCCAGTCTAAGTAAAAAGCTGCAGCTCTCAAAACACAACCTGTCTTGAGACTGCTTTACATTCTGGTGTACTGGTTGTTGAATATCAGAACAAAAATTTGAGCTCAGAAAAGAAGACCTTGTGCTGTTATTGTGTGGGTCTGACACTTAAACCAAATATTTTCTTTATTTTTTTTTTTTTTTACCACTGAAAAATGTTCAGTTGTGAAGTATAATTTTAGCTGAATACTTGGACATATCATGGTGTCCAGAGAGGGACAGACATACAGAAGAATCTACACCACCAAAAAGGAAGCAGTTAGAAGGCTGTTCAGTAAAAAAAGAGCCACAGTTGTTCATTCACAACCGCTAGTTGTGAATGAATGTTTCTCTCTTCTTTCCTGTATTTTTTGTGCTTCAGACATTGACTATCAAAATCTAACAGCAAAGTTTTTGAGTTGTTATCAGTTATCAAAAAATAGTGCATTATGCCCATCATATGGCCATCAACCAGAAACAAGTGGAACAAACTGTTCAGCTCTTCAGCTGTCTCAGCAGGTCAAACCTCTGTTCTGTCAGCTCCAGTCTGTCATCATGCATCTATGTCGACAAACTCACAATTTAGCTGTTCTCATAGTTGTGTCTCTGGTGTCAGGCAGCTGTGCAAGCAGGAAATATCGCCTTTGCCCGAGTCATAGCATGGCAGGTACCCTACTAGTGATTTTGGACAGAGTCATAGACATGCTGTCTGTATGCACATTAACAGTAACAATCAGAGGCACATCTTTTTGGAAAATAATTAATAACCACTGAACATGTAGCACTTAAGATATTAATATTCAGCTAAATTCTAGTGCAGGACATGGTTGGGTAGGTAGAAGGAGCTGGTGAAAGCAGGCTGTGGTGTCGCAGTGAGGATGTAGATCTCTATGAAAAACACCAGCTTAGTGAAGACGGTGCAATAGTGTTTTCAGTTGTACCTTCTTGGCCTCAAGTCTGATCTTGTACAGCCGAGAGCGTAGAGGCTGATATTTGCCACAGGTGGAGCTCACAGGCTGCCAGCACAAGTGTGACTTCTCCCATGCTGAGCCCAGATTACCAGGTGTGACTCAAAGCTAATGAGCATCACTTGTTCTAATGCATACAAAGACAGACGTCTGTGCCTGGACAACTTTAGAAATCACATACGCAAGTGATTGTTAATCCTGGACTTGTTCCTAGTTTCCTCTGGCACTTGCAGGACAGGAGGTGCATAGATGTGTGCGTAAAAGAGAGGATGAGTGATAGAGTCCACTTTGACAGTTTGTTCTTTTGCCCTGAACAAGCCTGTTGTCACGGTGCATTATTCTGACACCAAGGTGGAGGACGTAGGTGCACACAAAGACATTTGTTGATCAGCACCGTGTCTCTGACGCACGTGAATAAAAATAACAAGTGATTTGGCTCTCTGTCTCTGATCCGCTCCCTCTCTTTGCTTTCTGATTCCTTAATTCCTGTCTCGGCTCGGTGTCGCAGTCTGAGCCGCTCTCCTCTCTTCTGTGTTAGCTCCCTCTGCCTCTGTCGCATTGAATCCTCCCCGTCTGGCTGTGTGTGTGTGTCTCTGTTTCTGCTCTTCAGCCTCCCTCTTATATTTGCTGCAGCGCTTTGATTCAAGCTGGAACGCTTGAAGCCCACGGTGGCAAAGTGAGGTCACACTTTGAGACAAGCGCGTGCACACGCACATGCTTTAACACACACTTTAAAGCCTTGGTGTGTTAAAACGAGGACCAGAGTGCATCAGCTGTGTATGTTCCCATGTTTGTGCCCTCTCTAACACCATGGGCTAAACCAGTTCTGTGGAGCAGTTTTAGTACTTAATGAGATGTCTCATCACATACACACATGCAGTAATAACACTCCTTATTTCTCTCTTCCTTATCAGTCTTTCTCTCACACACCAACACACACACGCTTGCATCAGCACAGGGTGTCACTAGCTGTAGCATCTAAAGGGCTTGACAGAGATTGACTCTGGAGGGGTGATAGGAAATGATCCATGCCGTGACTAGCTACTGGCCATCATTTGATGCATTCATTAGAAACTGAATTTGTCAGTGTGATCAGCACGCAGCATTGATCTGTCGAGTTAATTGATGTGTGAATCTGTGTATTAATTCATCACTTGTAAGGTTGCCCATGGCTTAGTGATGCTGCTGTGCTGCTAATAGTGTTTAGACTCAATTCCACCGTTAGATGGGGAGAGGAGAGTAGCAGAGAGGCAGATAGTTTCCTGTTTCTCGCTTCATGTCATTTAGCCGTGGAACAAGGCTGGATACACACTTGCACCCCCAAACATTCTGTGGTATGCACCTTAGGAGTTATGAGATCATCACATCAAGAAATTGAGCAGAGCTGACTGTAAGCCTTACATGAGACATGCCATCAGGGACGTTTGTGTGTGGACATGCAGGGTGTGAGGTTTTACTGTCTTGCAAGCCCCTGGCTGAGGCTTCTCAGACAGGTGGAAAATTGTCCCCACAAGCAGTCTTTGAACAGGGAGTAATGGAAAAGGAATGGAGATGGCAGTGGATCACACCTGCCAGGCGAGTACTCAAAATCCCTCATTTGAAAATGATCTGTGTTTGATGCAGTGCTGCTGTTTCATTGGGTGTTTTTGACATTGTAGAGTTTCATTTATTTCCTGCTTTTGCATCGTGATCATCACTGATTATTGCTATGGCTCAGTGCTTTTTAGTATCAATTTCAAGTCTTTGGCTCATTTTCAACAATTAGAATTATGCACTTTGAAATCTAAAGCATTTTTTGTGGAGAGTCCAGAAAGAAGTAGCAATATGGTAGCAATTGTGTCTGGAAGGATAAGAACCTGGTCATGCTGATTGACAGGAAGCTTAGAGGCTGACAGAGCCGTCCATCCTGTCTCTCTGAGACACGATGTAGCCCATCCTCCTCGTCTATTCTCTCTTTATTCAGGCAGGAGGATTACAGCAAAGAAAGCAGCAAAGCAAGCAGTGAAGGGATTATCGAACAGCAGCAAAGGGATTAGAGGTGAAAGTTGCACCTCAACAGAGCATCGGACCCCTGTGGCCCATGTAAGAGACTCGTGCACAGGTTTTGAAAGTTGGCTCCTGAGCCAGCTGCTGCCATATGGCTCTGCTAAAATTTCACAGAGCTTCTTTGGTAGTTGCCAAGACCTTCCAGCTCTCTCTGGTGGGTATTTACTATTCATTTGGACAGTGGCAAAGCATACAAAGGGATGATCAAAGAAAAGCCAAAAGGGGCATTTGAACTCAGGCACTTATTTATAGATTAGAGCCAGGATTTATTAAACAGTTTCAGTCTGAGATCCAAATGAGTAACTTAGTCTGTGACCGCAGGACCCAGGGTAATGAAAATGTTTGCTTCTCTTGTGAGGTTGAGACCCCATCACGACAAGTCCTCGACCAATTTTGAGGCACAGTGTCAGCTAAGGGAAGAAAGATACAGAGAAGTTGTGGTTTTATGTGGCAGTGGCCAAATATCGACAGATAGTGCAGCTGTTGTCTTCTGGATGTTGACTCATTAATGTAAACCTCCTACTGTAGTTTAATCTGTGATATGAAAGTAATGGTAAAATGCTAAAAGTTTATTTGCTGTCTGATACAGTGTGTAATTTAAAGGTACCTGTGGAGTTTTTCCTGTATCTGTGCATAGAGCAGCGCTGACATGACTAGGATTCTGCAGACCTGAGTGTGAGGCAGTTCACTGCAAAGTAATGTACTCTAAAAAGAGGAAAATATGTTAATTTCCTCTTCACAATGCAGGCTCAAATGTTTATATAAAGGCTGTATAAATATAAAATTTTTGTGCTTAGAAAAAAAAAAAATAAAGACCATCTGCCATTTATGAAGGAAAAATTAAAAAAAGAAAGGAAAAAAATTAATTACTGGCTCAACCCTCTTAAATGTGATGACACGACTCATTATATAATAAGGCATAAAAGCGTCTTAAAAAAGCTATAGTATAGTAAGGTTTCAAAATTGTCATTAAAAAAGGTCATACAATAGTAAGGCTTCAAAAAATACCAAAAAAGGCACAGTTAAGTAAGGCTTCAGAATGTCATAAAAAACACCATAGTATAGTAAGGCTTCAAAATATACCAAAAAAGTCATACTTTTGTAAGGCATCAAAATCGGCCAAAAAAAGTCATACTTTAGTATGACCTCAAAATGTCATAAAAAACGTCATAGTATAGTGAGGCATCAAAATGGGCCAAAAAAAGTCATACTTTAGTATGACCTCAAAATGTCATAAAAAACGTCACAGTATAGTATGGCATCAAAATCTGAAAAAAAAATCATACTTTAGTATGACCTCAAAATGTCATAAAAAACGTCACAGTATAGTATGGCATCAAAATCTGAAAAAAAAATCATACTTTAGTATGACCTCAAAATGTCATAAAAACGTCATAGTATAGTATGGCATCAAAAACGGCCAAAAAAAGTCATACTTTAGTATGACCTAAAAATGTGCCAAAAAAGTCATACTTTAGTATGACCTCAAAATGTGCCAAAAAACGTCATAGTATAGTAAGGCATCAAAATGGGCCAAAAAAAGTCATACTTTAGTATGACCTCAAAATGTCATAAAAAACGTCACAGTATAGTATGGCATCAAAATCTGAAAAAAAAATCATACTTTAGTATGACCTCAAAATGTCATAAAAACGTCATAGTATAGTATGGCATCAAAAACGGCCAAAAAAAGTCATACTTTAGTATGACCTAAAAATGTGCCAAAAAAGTCATACTTTAGTATGACCTCAAAATGTGCCAAAAAACGTCATAGTATAGTAAGGCATCAAAATGGGCCAAAGAAAGTCATACTTTAGTATCGCCTCAAAATGTCATAAAATACGTCATAGTATAGTATGGCATCAAAATCGGCCAAAAAAAGTAATCCTTTAGTATGACCTCAGAATGTGCCCAAAAACGTCATAGTATAATATGGCATCAAAATGGGCCAAAAAAAGTCATAGTATAGTAAGGCATCAAAGTGGGCCAAAAAATGTCATACTTTAGTATGACCTAAAAATGTGCCAAAAAAACGTCATAGTATCGTAAGACATCAAAATGGGCCAAAAAAAGTCATACTTTAGTATGACCTCAAAATGTGCCCAAAAACGTCATAGTATAGTATGGCATCAAAATGGGCCAAAAAAAGTCATACTTTAGTATGACCTCAAAATGTCATAAAAAACGTCACAGTATAGTATGGCATCAAAATGGGCCAAAAAAAGTCATACTTTAGTGTGACCTCAAATTGTCATAAAAAACATCATACTTTAGTATGACCTCAAAATGTGCCAAAAAACATCATAGTATAGTAAGGCATCAAAATGGGCCAAAAAAAGTCATACTTAAGTATGACCTCAAAATGTCATAAAAAATGTCATAGTATAGTAAGGCATCAAAATCGGCCAAAAAAAGACATACTTTAGTATGACCTCAAAATGTGCCAAAAAACGTCATAGTATAGTAAGGCATCAAAATGGGCCAAAAAAACACATACTTAAGTATGACCTCAAAATGTCATAAAAAACGTCATAGTATAGTATGGCTTCAAAAACGGCCAAAAAAAGTCATACTTTAGTATGACCTCAAAATGTCATAAAAAACGTCATAGTATAGTAAGGCATCAAAATAGGCCAAAAAAAGTCATACTTTAGTATGACCTCAAAATGTGCCAAAAAACTCATAGTATAGTAAGGCATCAAAATGGGCCAAAAACAGTCATACTTTAGTATGACCTCAAAATGTGCCAAAAAACGTCATAGTAAGGCATCAAAATGGGCCAAAAAAAGTCATACTTTAGTATGACCTCAAAATGTCATAAAAAACATCATAGTATAGTATGGCATCAAAATGGGCCAAAAAAGGTCATACTTTAGTATGACCTCAAAATGTCATAAAAAAGGTCATAGTATAGTATGGCATCAAAATGGGCCAAAAAAAGTCATACTTTAGTATGACCTCAAAATGTCATAAAAAACGTCACAGTATAGTATGGCATCAAAATGGGCCAAAAAAAGTCATACTTTAGTATGACCTCAAAATGTCATAAAAAATGTCATAGTATAGTATGGCATCAAAATGGGCCAAAAAAAGTCATAGTATAGTATGGCATCAAAATAGGCCAAAAAAAGTCATACTTTAGTGTGACCTCAAAATGTCATAAAAAACGTCATAGTATAGTAAGGCATCAAAATGGGCCAAAAAAAGACATACTGTAGTATGACCTCAAAATGTGCCAAAAAAACGTCATAGTATAGTAAGGCATCAAAATGGGCCAAAAAAAGTCATACTTTAGTATGACCTCAAAATGTCATAAAAAATGTCATAGTATAGTAAGACATCAAAATGGGCCAAAAAAAGTCATACTTTAGTATGACCTCAAAATGTGCCCAAAAACGTCATAGTATAGTATGGCATCAAAATGGGCCAAAAAAAGTCATACTTTAGTATGACCTCAAAATGTCATAAAAAACGTCACAGTATAGTATGGCATCAAAATGGGCCAAAAAAAGTCATACTTTAGTGTGACCTCAAATTGTCATAAAAAACATCATACTTTAGTATGACCTCAAAATGTGCCAAAAAACATCATAGTATAGTAAGGCATCAAAATGGGCCAAAAAAAGTCATACTTAAGTATGACCTCAAAATGTCATAAAAAATGTCATAGTATAGTAAGGCATCAAAATCGGCCAAAAAAAGACATACTTTAGTATGACCTCAAAATGTGCCAAAAAACGTCATAGTATAGTAAGGCATCAAAATGGGCCAAAAAAACACATACTTAAGTATGACCTCAAAATGTCATAAAAAACGTCATAGTATAGTATGGCTTCAAAAACGGCCAAAAAAAGTCATACTTTAGTATGACCTCAAAATGTCATAAAAAACGTCATAGTATAGTAAGGCATCAAAATAGGCCAAAAAAAGTCATACTTTAGTATGACCTCAAAATGTGCCAAAAAACTCATAGTATAGTAAGGCATCAAAATGGGCCAAAAACAGTCATACTTTAGTATGACCTCAAAATGTGCCAAAAAACGTCATAGTAAGGCATCAAAATGGGCCAAAAAAAGTCATACTTTAGTATGACCTCAAAATGTCATAAAAAACATCATAGTATAGTATGGCATCAAAATGGGCCAAAAAAGGTCATACTTTAGTATGACCTCAAAATGTCATAAAAAAGGTCATAGTATAGTATGGCATCAAAATGGGCCAAAAAAAGTCATACTTTAGTATGACCTCAAAATGTCATAAAAAACGTCACAGTATAGTATGGCATCAAAATGGGCCAAAAAAAGTCATACTTTAGTATGACCTCAAAATGTCATAAAAAATGTCATAGTATAGTATGGCATCAAAATGGGCCAAAAAAAGTCATAGTATAGTATGGCATCAAAATAGGCCAAAAAAAGTCATACTTTAGTGTGACCTCAAAATGTCATAAAAAACGTCATAGTATAGTAAGGCATCAAAATGGGCCAAAAAAAGACATACTGTAGTATGACCTCAAAATGTGCCAAAAAAACGTCATAGTATAGTAAGGCATCAAAATGGGCCAAAAAAAGTCATACTTTAGTATGACCTCAAAATGTCATAAAAAATGTCATAGTATAGTATGGCATCAAAATGGGCCAAAAAAAGTCATAGTATAGTATGGCATCAAAATAGGCCAAAAAAAGTCATACTTTAGTGTGACCTCAAAATGTCATAAAAAACGTCATAGTATAGTAAGGCATCAAAATGGGCCAAAAAAAGACATACTTTAGTATGACCTCAAAATGTGCCAAAAAAACGTCATAGTATAGTGAGGCATCAAAATGGGCCAAAAAAAGTCATACTTTAGTATGACCTCAAAATGTAATAAAAAACGTCATAGTATAGTAAGGCATCAAAATGGGCCAAAAAAAGTCATACTTTAGTATGACCTCAAAATGTCATAAAAAACGTCATAGTAAGGCATCAAAATGGGCCAAAAAAAGTCATACTTTAGTATGACCTCAAAATGTGCCCAAAAACGTCTTAGTATAGTATGGCATCAAAATGGGCCAAAAAAAGTCATACTTTAGTATGACCTCAAAATGTCATAAAAAATGTCATAGTATAGTATGGCATCAAAATGGGCCAAAAAAAGTCATACTTTAGTATGACCTCAAAATTTCATAAAAAATGTCATAGTATAGTATGGCATCAAAATGGGCCAAAAAAAGTCATACTTTAGTATGACCTAAAAATGTGCCAAAAAAAGACATACTTTAGTATGACCTCAAAATGTGCCAAAAAACGTCATAGTATAGTAAGGCATCAAAATGGGCCAAAAAAAGTCATACTTAAGTATGACCTCAAAATGTCATAAAAAACGTCATAGTATAGTAAGGCATCAAAATCAGCCAAAAAAAGACATACTTTAGTATGACCTCAAAATGTGCCAAAAAACGTCATAGTATAGTAAGGCATCAAAATCGGCCAAAAAAAGTCATACTTTAGTATGACCTCAAATTGTGCCAAAAAACGTCATAGTATAGTATGGCATCAAAATGGGCCAAAAAAAGTCATACTTTAGTATGACCTCAAAATGTCATAAAAAACGTCATAGTATAGTGAGGCATCAAAATGGGCCAAAAAAAGTCATACTTTAGTATGACCTCAAAATGTAATAAAAAACGTCATAGTATAGTAAGGCATCAAAATGGGCTAAAAAAAGTCATACTTTAGTATGACCTCAAAATGTCATAAAAAACGTCATAGTAAGGCATCAAAATGGGCCAAAAAAAGTCATACTTTAGTATGACCTCAAAATGTGCCCAAAAACGTCTTAGTATAGTATGGCATCAAAATGGGCCAAAAAAAGTCATACTTTAGTATGACCTCAAACTGTCATAAAAAATGTCATAGTATAGTATGGCATCAAAATGGGCCAAAAAAAGTCATACTTTAGTATGACCTCAAAATGTCATAAAAAATGTCATAGTATAGTATGGCATCAAAATGGGCCAAAAAAAGTCATACTTTAGTATGACCTCAAAATGTCATAAAAAACGTCATAGTATAGTATGGCATCAAAATGGGCCAAAAAAAGTCATACTTTAGTATGACCTCAAAATGTCATAAAAAACGTCATAGTATTGTAAGGCATCAAAATGGGCCGAAAAATGTCATACTTTAGTATGACCTCAAAATGTGCCCAAAAACGTCATAGTATAGTATGGCATCAAAATCAGCCAAAAAAAGTCATACTTTAGTATGACCTCAAAATGTGCCCAAAAACGTCATAGTATAGTATGGCATCAAAATGGGCCAAAAAAAGTCATACTTTAGTATGACCTCAAAATGTCATAAAAAACGTCATAGTATAGTATGGCTTCAAAATCTGAAAAAAAAAATCATACTTTAGTATGACCTCAAAATGTAATAAAAAACGTCATAGTATAGTATGGCATCAAACTGGGCCAAAAAAAGTCATACTTTAGTATGATCTCAAAATGTGCCAAAAAACGTCATACTTTAGTATGATCTCAAAATGTGCCAAAAAACGTCATAGTATAGTAAGGCATCAAAATCGGCCAAAAAAAGTCATACTTTAGTATCACCTCAAAATGTCATAAAAACCGTCATAGTATAGTAAGGCATCAAAATGGGCCGAAAAATGTCATAGTATAGTATGGCATCAAAATGGGCCAAAAAATGTCATACTTTAGTATCACCTCAAAATGTCATAAAAACGTCATAGTATATAGTATGGCATCAAAATGGGCCAAAAAAAGTCATACTTTAGTATGACCTCAAAATGTCATTAAAAACGTCATAGTATAGTATGGCATCAAAATGGGCCAAAAAAAGACATACTTTAGTATGACCTCAAAATGTCATAAAAAACGTCATAGTAAAGTAAGGCATCAAAATCGGCCAAAAAAAGTCATACTTTAGTATGACCTCAAAATGTCATAAAAAACGTCATAGTATACTAAGGCATCAAAATCGGCCAAAAAAAGTCATAGTAACGCAACAACATGACTCAAAAAATGTCAAATGTAAAGCCACGTTTTCACAGTCATCTTAAACGGAATATGATCACAGATGTCCATAGAGTGGACCAAACACAGAATTCCCCCATAAAATAGGTAAGCCTCAATTTGAAAGCCAAATGCAGTTTGAATTTGATGTCACTTTGAATTAAACATTCAAAACAGTCCAATTTTCTCTCGAAATGACTTAATATCTCCATTCCCATAGGAACAGATTAACGTTGTTGTAGATTAATCAGCCTTCCATTAATGTGATCATTTTCAGTGCATAAATATTCAAGTAAACCACAATTTGCTTTGACCACAAGGATGCCACCAGAGGCCTCATTAAGAGAGAACTTTGGACTATTTTTCTAAGTATGTGATACTCACCAATCATCAATAGTCTGGATCTTGTACACAGTGTGACAGCATGTCAAAGCCACAGGAAACCATTCATAGATGTGTGCTTGAAAAAAAAATTAAGCTGTTAATCAAAATCTCTGCGAGCGTGCCACAGTAAGATGTATAAAGATAGTTCTTCATTAAACTGCTGAGCTGAGGCACTTGCAAATTGTCAGAACTGTGACATTTGCTGTGTTCATGTCAAAAGCTTTACAGTTTTCTGGTTTTAAAGCGCATAAACTGGAAAAAGCATGTCAAATGTGAAATAAGTTTTTATCTGTACTTGACCAAAGTCAGTTGAATACAGGCACTGCTTTGTTAAAATTACTCACAGGTGTCACCACACTCTTTGTTTCTTGTAGCGTTAGCAATCCAATCAAGGTCAGACCCTTATCCTCTACTCCTTTATTCACATATGCTAATTTGATTTTGTTATTAATCACAGCTGTCGCTCAAGTCACTTGACAAGTGGGTCATTACATCCATTGTGTTACATGATTGCCCTTGTGATTTAATCTGATGACAATTAAGTATCAAGTCATTCTTTTATACTGCCACCATAGCAACACGTCTTCTCTGGACATTTCCAGTTAAACCAGTTTAGAGTGTGGTGACAAACCAGTCCTGCACAGTGTAGTAGTACATTATTATTAGTGATACTCAGCTTACTTCTGTCCATACATGAGCTTAATCAAGCTCCCCAGCACACGCCTAACAGTGGATGTGGCGGCTGATCGATAATGCCAGTTGAGCAACAGACTTGATTGATTTAGCGTGGTTAATCAGTACTTAATCACATCCATAGAACCTGTTTAAAAGACAGCAGAGCATCAGTGTGGATCCACATCCAGCCACACAGGAATTAACTTGTTTGGAAAGCACCAAACACAGAAAATCCTTCAGCAGATCTGGATACAAACTGAATTTTGATGAGCAGGGAGGGTGAATTGAGAGAGTAAAATGAGCATGCTTGTGTAAAATAACCCCGTCTGGCTCCAGCATATCCCTGTCACATTATGGTAATAAATGTGAGAATATTGTGCTGTCTGAATCGGTAGGGTTTTGTCTTTTCACTTGAAAATTTCTTGTTGAAATGTAATTATTAGCTGGACACATTATTCCAAAAGAGCTGCGATTCATCAAAGCCGGCCTTCGCTCCAGTCTTTCTTCTAGTGCTCAGAGTTTCTCTCTTTTGTGCTGTGTAAATATGCAACACACACAACCAGATTCATTTACAGTTGACACTTTATTAATAAGTATAGATAGAACAAGAACAATTATCACTTTTAGTTTGTACTGCTTATTTCCCTTTTAGTGTATTCCCACTCTGAGGACCTGAACATTAACTTAAACTTTAAAGTAAATTAAATGTAAACTACATCAGTAAATTAAAACAATTACAGTGAAATGTAAATTTCAAACTAGGATTGTTTAGAAATAACATAAAAATATCTTGACAACTTGTGAACATTTGATAGAAATTCCATGGAGACATTTTGAATCTGCTGGTAGCCGTGCCTGCTAAACTGAGAGTAAATAAACAGTTTGGTTGGTTTCATAAAAACACACAAATGAAAGCAATAGAAAGAAAATAGAAATGTCACAGACCCCGTTTTCATACTCTCTGTGATAGTTCACCTCTAGACCGCATGAGCTCAAGAACAGGTCAACAGTATATCCTCTTTTCTGAAACAAATAACATTTTCTAGGTATGTGTAATTTTTCTCTGATTTTATTCTTTTCTTTTTTGCCTCAGACACTGAGCAGTAGTAGTACATTGTCACAAGCGCGATTGCTGGAATTGCTGCTGGCTAAGACAGAGAAACACAGGTACAGTTTACCTTATTGCATGAGTTGATGCCAACATCTTAACATGTGCAAATTTACACTGTGGAGAGAAGGGAGAGGGAGATGGAGAGGGAGATGTGATGAAAGGTTTAGTTGGATAGATGAGACAGGAAAAGCAGATGTGAAGTGAGAAGAGGTAAAAAAGGAGAGGAGGAGGGACCATTATATTATTGTGCAACAGCTCATCAAAAACACTCAGTCATACATTCCTACCACTTTATCTCTTTCAAAAGATTCATACAGATTGGTACAGCCAGGAGGTACATTGAGGCATGGCAGTGGGCTGGCAGAATGAGGAGACATATCAGTGTTCTAATTAGGTATGGTATCGCTGCTTAGTATTGATGCATAGTTCAAAAGGGGACTCGTTCTCAGAGGTAATGGTGCAGAAACTCTGGCAACAATTCAGTCGAGTACTAGAGATTCAAGTTCAATTTTTGTTTGTTTCGATCGATGTGCTGCGTCTGTGTGGTACAGACGTTTTGGAAAGTAAGCTGTTGTCTTTTCTGGCTCGCTATCCTGAACACTTCCTGCTTCACTGTGTTACAAGGAGCTTGTGATGCTTCCTCTCCTACTGTGTGACCTAAAGGTATTCCTGCTTGTTCATTGTCTACTTTGACTGGTCAGGGTAGGTGCACCTTCAATTTGGCATAGATCACTTTCCAGGTCCAAGACCCTCGGGTGGTTAAAAGGCCTGCAGCTGACATTAGTGGAGTTAAAGCAAAGTCTGATCTTCTGAGAGTTTAATTTCCGTATTTAACAGTATCATCTGACAAATGGCTAGGGTCGCAGCTGCGTTGCTGTTAAATGTTTTGGATAGTGTTTCTATGGAGATGCAGCCACACCAACGTGCAGTGTACTTGGTTTTGTTTTGATCCAGCACTCGAGGGCTAGGAGTGTTAGCGTGAATATTTTGCATGTGTGTGTGTGTGCATGTATAAATTATTATTATTTTTTTAACAATGTTTCAGTTGTGGTGGTGCAACGTAATGGGAACTGGTTGACTTTGTCTTAAAATTTGCTTTCACGCACACGTTTAGGCTCATTTATGCAAACACACACACACGCATTAGAATTATAAAGCTGAGTGCTGCTACTGGGAGTCTCCAGAGTCTCTTATTAGTCCGGCTAATTTCACATCATTTGACAGAGAATTAATTCATAAATTAATCAGCGGAGCCTCAGAAAATAACACCACATGCCTCCATTACACCACCATGTAATCCCATTTACACCTAGCATTAAAATCCCCATGCAGACAGAAGGCCATTCACCATAATCTATGACTGGTTCTGAAGAGACAGGGTGGAACCACTCCTCTGACAACTTTCCCAACACTATTAAACCAAAATGTCTTGGAAGCCACCATAACACTGTGACTTTATACCTCTAAAATGAAACAGCAGATAGAGCTCAGCTGGTTGATTGGGCCACCCTACTGCTGGCTTTGGATTAAGAAAGCCACATCTAAACCATGGTACTTTGTGAAAATCACATCTCTAATCCTGTTCAGGTGTTTCCAGTCTGGCCTACAGCTTCATTTTAACAATGCTGCAACAACTGGCTTCTGTTTTGGGATTTTAAAAGACAGGTGTGAATGGGGAAACATTTTCAACACCAGCTCAGATCTTTAACAACAACAAAAAAAAACACCATCTACTATTACTGATACAGTAACAGAATACATTTTTCACTTTGGTGCAGCATCTAACTTTTCTTGCATGTTTATCTGTGTCCATGTCAACCGAACATGTTGTCACTTGCTTTGTTGTGCTCTTATTGTGAAAATATTGTAATTTTTTTTTCCTTTTTCCTTCAGCCCCTGTGTACTTTATCTTTTCCAAAGACCCCCCCCCCCCCCCCCCCCATTTTTTTTACATACAAAAATAAGGGCGTCTAAATGCAACTAGTGATTACACATTCCCAGAATGCACTGTGACTCATGTCAGCGATTGATCATGGCTTACAAAGGCAAGCATGCTAAAAAATGAAAATGTTCCCATATGAAAAAAATGATTTGGTAATACATCCTCAAGTCTACCCCCCCACCCCCTTTGTCTAAATCCTGCTGATTACAAAGAAAGACATTTAGTAGTCGTTAATATAGTGTCACTCAGATTTAATGTTTTAGGCAACATCAACGGCATAGAAATGAAATTGTAGAAGGTAGATGTTATGACCCTGTAGTGTTAACACAGTCAGGTCAGTTCATTGTAGTACATCTCATTAGATTTAAGACTAGCGTTTAAGTAACGGAATGTATCACAATTCATCACTGTGCGTTACTGTATCACTGTGCGTTATTCTAAAAGACATTTTTCCACAAGTTGACAGGATGTGAGTTTTCTTTAATCTTATCACTGCATCTATCTTTTGGGAGGATTACATAGAGATTGATAGTATTTACGATTGTCATATAATCTGCTCATCAGGTCTGGATATGTGTAGAGCAGTGCTTAATTTTGTGTCCCCAGTGTAACCAAACAGAATATGTACAAACTGGGGACCAAAATGTCCTGTAGTACTACAACAGAAGATATCTGTGGCTTCCTGTTTTTTCCTGTCCTCCTTTTTTTTTCTTTTTCCTCTACCTCTCACAATTTCCCAAATCAGATAGTCTAACTCCCCCCTCCTTCCTTCTGCCCTCTCGCTCTATTCCTCGATTTCCAGGATCAGGTCATCTCCTTCCAGGGAGGCGTCGGCCGTGACATGGACTGCCTTAATGGTCCCAGCCATCGGGGAGTTGACCACAGTCTCCATCTTCATGGCCGAGAGGACACACAGCGGCTGACCCTTCTCCACCTTTCGTGAGTATAAAGATAGTTTGCAGAGCATTGAAAACATGAGTTGAAGGTTAACAAAAGTGTTTTACTTAAACAACAAACACATTGTTATGCTTAGCAAATTATTAGAGTAACTAGCTCACTGTGAATGTGTGTTTCAGTGTAAAGGGTTAGTTCACCCCAAAAAGCTTTCTCATTCACCTAATTGGCACAGTTTTGGTCTTATTTGTCTGGGTTTTAAGGTACAAGTCTCTGACATTTCTGCCTCTACCCCAATGCAGTGGAGATGAATGGAATTTAATTTGTGGTGCTCAGAGTGTTGAAAAATGAAAGTGTCCCTGTTACTCTGGATAATGTAGAGATGTCACTGAGCAGTTCTCATAGGGGCTGTTCCTTTGGTTGAAAATATTTCTGCTGAATTTTTCAGTGCCATGAGCACCACAAATAAAATTCCAGTCATCTCCTCAGGGCTGAACCTCAGTGCTTTGGTGGCACTGACCACAATGTGTCCATAGTATCAAATACTGCAAAGTACATGGGAGTACAGTTTCTGATTTAAATCACAATTCTACCAACTTTAGAACTTTAGATTGCTTTATTTGGACAGAGTTCTTGTACAACTGCTTGTGTTTAGACATTGACAGGATATTGCATCAGTGGTACTAAAACATTTTGAAATAACACCCAGCCGCACATTCCACTGCACTGGTGTAGAGGCAGAAATGTCAAGTGGACAGGACAGGGTGACATTTGAAATCTTTCTGTTTTAGTGCTGATAGTTTTGGTAGAGCTAAGAAAATGACACTTTGCCTGATACTACTGCTACTTTAGCAAAGCAAGCCAATCTCCTAATTACGGAAGAGGATTAGGGGCACATGTGGGGAAAAAAAATAAAATTAGAGTTTTGACTTTAAAGTCATAGTTCTGAGAATCTCAGAAATTCTGACTTTAACAATAAACTGATCTTTGGGTTCTGACTGAGTCAGAATTCTGACTTAAAAGTCAGAATTATACTTTCCTTTTTTTTTCTAGATGTGGCCCTAATCCTCTTCTGTACCTAATCTTATATACAAGAACTTTTCATTAATAAAATTTCAGATTTAAATCAGGAAGTAGCAGTTTCCTAATTACGGAAGAGGATTTATTTATTTCTATTTATTGCTATTTATTTATTTATATATTTATATCTATTTATTTATTTATATAGCTATATTTGCTATATATTTATTTATATAGCTATATTTTTCTATTTATTTATTTATATAGCTATATTTGCTATATGTTTATTTATATAGCTATATTTTACTATATATTTATTTATATAGCTATATTTTTCTATTTATTTAATTATATAGCTATATTTGCTATATATTTATTTATATAGCTATATTTTTCTATTTATTTATTTATATAGCTATATTTTTCTATTTATTTAATTATATAGCTATATTTTTCTATTTATTTAATTATATAGCTATATTTGCTATATATTTATTTATATAGCTATATTTTTCTATTTATTTAATTATATAGCTATATTTTACTATATATTTATTTATATAGCTATATTTTTCTATTTATTTAATTATATAGCTATATTTGCTATATATTTATTTATATAGCTATATTTTACTATATATTTATTTATATAGCTATATTTTTCTATTATTTAATTATATAGCTATATTTTACTATATATTTAATTATATAGCTATATTTGCTATATATTTATATAGCTATATTTTTCTATTTATTTAATTATATAGCTATATTTGCTATATATTTATTTATATAGCTATATTTTTCTATTTATTTAATTATATAGCTATATTTGCTATATATTTATTTATATAGCTATATTTTACTATATATTTATTTATATAGCTATATTTTTCTATTTATTTAATTATATAGCTATATTTTACTATATATTTATTTATATAGCTATATTTTTCTATTTATTTAATTATATAGCTATATTTGCTATATATTTATTTATATAGCTATATTTTACTATATATTTATTTATATAGCTATATTTTTCTATTATTTAATTATATAGCTATATTTTACTATATATTTAATTATATAGCTATATTTGCTATATATTTATTTATATAGCTATATTTTTCTATTTATTTAATTATATAGCTATATTTGCTATATATTTATTTATATAGCTATATTTTACTATATATTTAATTATATAGCTATATTTTTCTATTTATTTAATTATATAGCTATATTTGCTATATATTTATTTATATAGCTATATTTTACTATATATTTATTTATATAGCTATATTTTTCTATTTATTTAATTATATAGCTATATTTGCTATATATTTAATTATATAGCTATATTTTGCTATATATTTATTTATATAGCTATAATTAGCTATTTATTTATTTATATAGCTATATTTTTCATTTATTTATTTATATAGCTATAATTTGCTATATATTTATATAGCTATAATTAGCTATTTATTTATATAGCTATATTTGCTATATATGTGTGTGTGTGTATATATATATATATATATTTATTTCTTTATTTCTTTCTTTCTTTATTCTTTAAAGAGTACTCAAATTTGATAAAAACTAAATTATTGAGAGTAAAGAAGAGCTTAACAATAAACTGACCTTGGATCCAACTTCCACTTTGACTTCCAGGACTTTTCCAGGCATGGGTGCTCCTACCTGACCTTTGATAGACTTCTGAGCCTTGGGATGGAACTTCATTTCCTGGATGAAGGGACAAAGATTTCGTGCTTCCATCTGTCCAATCGATCGTCCATCCAACTCCTCCACACAAGCCTGCCTCCATTTATTCACTCATCCAGACAACGATCCATGGATACAGTTGTTTAACTACCCATTCAGACATTACTCCCTAATGAGCCTCCATCTACTCTCCTTTTGAAACCTTTTGTTTCTATGAATAAAAATTAGGAATAAAATGAAGTGATTTCCAAGTGCACTGTCATAAAATTTGTTCTTTCAGATTGAAGTTTAAAATAAAGAACATTTTTCTTTCAAGAACCTTTCCTTAATCTCTCCCTCAAGCCATCTATTTATTTACCTGCACTGACATCTATCCTTCTCTCAAACCATCCCACCTACCAGTCATCCATCATTTTTCCATCTACCAGCCCATACCTTTCCTATTTCATCAACAGTTCCCCCTCCCTTTATCTGTCCATACCTCACTCCATCAACCCATAGACTCCCCCTACATCATGTCCCTCCCCTCTGCATACCTTCATGGCGACGGTGTCTTTAACCAGCACAGATCTCAGCTGTCCGTTCAGCTCAAAGAAGACCTCTCTCTGACCGGCCTTGTTCAGGTCACCCAGTGCCAGCGCCTTGATGTGGAGGATCTTCCCTCTCTCCAGCTCCACCTGAGACAAAAACAAAGCCAGAGTGGAGGAGGAATGGAGGGAGAATTGAAGAGAGAAAAGATGAGGGAGAGTGTGGAGGAGGAAGGGGCAGAAACAAGATTATATTAGAAAATTGAAATTAATACACGGGTTCTTATTTCACAAGTCCAGCTAAAGCAATAAAAACAGACTGCAGAGCCTGATGAAATTAAAAAGTGAAGTTAGTGCGGTGAGACAAGCAGAATGTTTCCTTCTCTTCCTATTTCTTTTCACCCTCCCACTGAGTTGTGGTAATTCCCCGCATGCACTATGGAGGGTAGGTCAACATAGAGGGGTTGCCAATCCATAAGAAGGGACTCATTTAGCCTCGCTTCATTTAAATGGCTTAGTAAATTAATCAAATAATGCAGCATCGCATGCTGTGAAAGTAGTATTTTCCACTAAGTAACTTTTTTATCAAATTTCACTACATCTAGTTAGCGACTCGCTGTCTGCTTTTATTAGCTGCCCATTTCTGTGCTTAACTAAATCGTACAGGACAATCGTGCTTTGCATGGGAAAGGATGAAGCTCCTCAGTAATCTTTTTTTCACAGCAGACATTTAGACTGGTCAGAGTAGGAAAGTCACAGGTGTTCATAAGTATAATAAGGTTGCTTTCACACTTGTAGTTCAGTTCATTTGGAGCAAACTGTGGCTTACTTTCACTTATGTTTTAATAGGATTTTTTCCCCCCAATTGCTGATGGATCTGAGAAATGAGCTTGCATTAATATATAACACCACTTATAGAAATTGCTCATAACATTTCTTTTGACTCCATTTGAACTTCACCAAACAGGTTAGGTGCTAAAGCAACCTTCAAGCACAACACTTTCAGTCATTTATTAAGTAAAAATACTGAACACGGGCACAAGATATTTTGAGAATTGCCTTTTAAGATGTTGCAGCTTAGTAGACTTTGAAAATGGATTTTCAAAATTTGGTAAGTGGAGCCCAGGTAACATAAACCTGATATATAACATCTGTCGAGAAAAGAGATGCAAATACAGAAGTTATATACCATATGTAAAGACCTAAACACTGCACGTGTAGGCACTTTGCAGCTTCACTTGCCACCTCAGAAACAAAAGACAAGACATGCTGTACATGCTGTATTTCTGTCTGTGTGTCTGTAGCAGACTATAGGTTTTGCACCAGACATATCAATTCTGACATCAAATGGAAGCAGAAATGCTATAGACAGAAAAACAGTCTGAGAAACAGAGAGAAAGACGGGAGAGTGAAAGAGAGACACAATGGAAGCCTTTAAACTCTGTGACTTTACCTGCCACCTGTAACAGTGTTGTTTTAAGACAAAGACATTACTTTATCTCTCTGTATCAAAACCAGACAGGCTCTTTCCTTCTCATATCAATTCTGGTCACTGCTGTGTTGTCTTACTAGCATCTCCCTTGACACCGGCCACTGTACTTCTTCATTTATCTCACGCCTCTTCTCAAATCTCTCGCCTCTCTGGTCGGAAACTCATTTTTTCCGTCTTTCCATTTGTCCGGCTTCCTCTCTCTGGCTTTCAATCTCTCTCTTTGTCAGTCCTCCCATGTGTCACAGCTTTCCATTTTGTATTGTTATTTTGCTACCTATTTCTGGGGCTACTCTCTCTCTCTCTCATGCCGTTATTAATTCCCCTCATCTGGCTCTTTCTGCTTCTCTTTTATCTGTTGTCTGGCTCTCTGTTTTTCCTCTGCTGTATATATCTACTCCTCTTTCTCGACCCTTCCCCTCTCATCCTTTTTGTATTTCACACTGACACCTCAGCTGCTGAGTCTCCATTGATATTCCAAACTAAGTCTGAGTGCAAAGATGAAAATACACGCTGCTGCAGGTATGTATTGATCTCAATTTCGTTCTGTCTCTCTCTTTTTCTGGGTGCTCTGAATCGTCATCTATTTCCCTCTCTCTGTATCTGGTCTCAAAACCTTTCACTGCATGCCTTTGCTTCATCTCTGGCACTCAATCTTCATGTCTCCCTGTTTCTCTCTCCACCTTTCTTTACACTGAACTCCTCTCCAGCTTGTGCCGTTTTTATCGGGCTCTTGGCAGCTCTTTGCAAAAAAACAAAACTGCCTTCCCTTTTCCAACTGCGTAGCTTATACACTACATCTCCTCACAACTGCTCCCATGAAAAATACAGTATGCATCTCTTTGAAGCGTTGCACAAAATTTATGAATCTTTTGAAGATGATTTTGTCCAAGACACAACTGTGCATGTGCACCAGGTTTATACAGAGCTAAAAGGAAGACATCAGTGCACTGTCTAAAACATCAGACACGCATTAAGACACTTTCACTTGTATAAATTACACTGAAGCTCACACACTTGCTGCTTACAGCTACCTCTTACACACAGGTTGTACCAGTTTTCTCGCACTATTGCCAACACACAGAGAGTAGGAGCACAGAGAGTAGGAGAGAAGCAAACAGACAAATGACTGAAATCGGCTGACACTGGGCAGAATGCAAATACAGCACGACGATGCCATGAATAAGCTGATTAGCACATTGCGTCATCTAGTGACTTCTTGAGCTTTAGCTACTTTCCATTGAAAGTAGTTGTTCACAGCAGTTTTCAACTACACACATTGACCACACGTGGTCCAGACACATCCAAGGTTTTGACCTGGTCTTCTTTAACTAAGAACTTGTCCCTTAACACCCTCAAATTACATAAAGTGACTGTATCAAACCCAACCTTAACCAACCAGCCTCCTCCTGTTCTGATTTATTACCATACTTGTCATAGCATCTCTCGTGCATCATGTATTTTATATTCGCTGTTATAGTCTATATAGCCCTCTCAGACTGCTCCCTGAATAAACTCAAGAAGCATGTAACACAAAGCTTCTTCTGTCAAATCCAACTGCTTATCCACTTGGATCCATAGTAACATTATACTTCACATCATGTCTTTGAGATGAGTTTATTAATGACTTGCGTAGCCTGTGACAGTAATGAGATTACTGCGGCGAAAAGAGCTTCATGTGTTGGTGTCTGTGCACATTAGTGCTGACAAGGTGTGTATGACTGGGTCCGTGTTTGTGAAAATCTGTTTATACTTCCATCAAACATGATTAATACCATACTGAGTCATCAACACATGCCAGATAGGTCAATGTGGTTTTTTTTTTCTCTCCTGTTTGTGTTGTATGCGTGTGTGGGTGAATGACAGCGACGGACGGAGCTGTCACCCATGTGTAGGTGTAGATTTGTTTATATGAATGCACATTAGATGCAATTCTACAAAGTGGCCATTTGGTATTTAAAAAGCTATTTCAGGGAAACACGTCTGAGTGGGTTTTGTCCAACTTTACAAGCTACAAGTATGTCAGATACTGGCTGAAGGAATCAACAATGAAGTACAACTCATAATAAGCTCATAATTTTTACAGAACAAGACATTACACTGCATTAAAAAAAAAAACCTCTGTCGTGATGGTGTCCTCCCACCACATTCAGAACACAAAAAGAAATCTAGGCTCGCTGTTCACTCTTTGGCTGATAAGGCTCTTGTACTGGCTTTGCAACAGGCTTGAAATGAAGAGCTAAACAATACCAAATGATTACTGTAAAAGCCTTTATATCTACTTCCCACAACATCAACAACTCAGGGCTTTAGGTCTAGCTCAGCGCTCAAAAAGATTTGGTGCTTAAATCTGTTTTGATCAAGATTTCTGCTGTGTGCTTCACATGCTAGCTGCCAAGAGCTCATAAACAGCTTTTGTTCCAAATATACAGTTAATAGTGTGATTGCATAAGTACTGCAAGAGTCATCTGTAACGGACAGTTGCTGCTGTCGCTGCGGATTTACCACAAACGCCAACTAAGGCTCACAATCACAAGCTCAAAGGCTTTTCTTCCGCTTCATCTTCTGAAGATCATCCATTTTATATTACAGATAATTTAACATAAAAAAACAAAGTTAACTCTTATGTTCTGTGACCACTTTGGCCTTGTGTATTTTTTTCATTCATCCTGTACAAAACCCTGTTAACCTACATTATATTTTCTTCATGTCTATTCATTTTTAAAGGTGCATTTCTATACAGTGTCAGATTATACAGAAATTCAACTCAGAAAGGTGTTTTCTAGCTGAGGGAATGGTGTGTGCCTGCTAGACTGAGTTCTATTACCTCAACTATAAAAACATTCCTAATTTAAAAACTCACCAAATTGCTTTGGCTGCTCAGTGCTATTTCCTCTCCTAAGGGCTCCTCACTGCCCTGACTACTGCAATCAGCATTACAAAAGTTGCCACGCATGAGCAGAAAAAGAAATGTGCCTCTCATGAGCACCTAACAATTACCATTTCTGATGGTCCAGAGACAGACTGACACACTACAACACCCACACTACCTGTCTGCACATTTGACAACAGTTGTTTTCCTCTGATATGAAGCTCAAAGGCCGCAGCAGCTGCCATTCACACCAATCAACAGTCAACCTGCCTCTAACATATTTAATACTCACATCAAACCATCATGGGCACACACATGGTGCACACCTCATGACTCAGAGAGCCAACTTTCCTCAGGGACAGAGGCAACTCAATTTCCCAGGTGATGGCTATCTATGTTTTAACAAAGGCTAAGCTTCAAACAAAGAACCAGAAATAATTCCCACTATATAATAAAATACACTCAGTGAAATTTTAGGTACGTTTGTATAATCTAATGCAGTCTAATATAACAGCTCTGCCACAACATCTACTGTTACAAAGCACATAATGTTTAGGTTTTGCTGACACTGTTGGAAAACAGTATACACTAACTATGACCTCGATGCTAAATGATGGTATTTAATTTAACATCTCTATGATGCATTAGATTATATAAGTGGACAGAATAAGAGTGTAAATAACATAATAGGGAATATTTTGAATTACACTAGGACTAGAAGAAATAAATTGGATTAGAAATGACAACAGTAAAGTCAGTTGTTCCTAAAGCAGGAGCTTCATGCAGCCCATGAGGAATTTCTCACTGTAAAAGACAGAAAACAACCAACAGAAACTTCATGCTGCATTTGACAGGTCACTTTTTTGACATGTTTTCATTCCATCTCTCTGCTGGTACTGCTAATCGGACCTGATCTGTGGGGAGTACCCATCAACGTGACAATAGGGGGAAGTCTGTGGCAACGACACACACAAATCTGAGTATGTGAATGTTTGAAAAGTGACAGGAGTTGGAGATTAGATGAGCAGCAGCCACAGAAGGTTGCTGCTGTTTTTGCAGCTTTTGAAGCGTTTTGTTGGTTATTTAGCCCTTTTTGTTGATGAATATTTGTTTGGACTACAAATCAAGAACATGTAATTCAAGCCAACCATTCAGTAAGTTGTAGGAAATTGAAAGAAATGGCACTAAAGTGTGGCTTCAAGTGAAATTAAAGTACAAGTCTTTATCAGTCTTTATCAAAAATATCTTAAGGATTTATTCTGATCAGTGATTGGTGATCTATGGGTCTGGTGCCACACTTACTACACTCACTACATCAAATAATATACTCCCTACGGCGACTGGCATCGGAGGAGGTCTGCCCATCTCTCGGGTCAGCACAATCAATGCAACTCCTGATTCTTTGATAATAAAACAGCAGCAGAGTCGTGGTGCTCCCCATGTCCCTCGTAATATAAAAATCAATTAACACGAGCCTGGAACCATTTTGCTGCAGTGAAATGAAGCAGTAATTAAGCATGGTTGCCTTTGGTCGCTCTGAATCACTGTCAGTTAAATCTGTGTGTTTCTCATAATGAGAGAATCACAAGAAAATATTGAAAGAAACAAAACTATGCAGAAGGACCAGATGACTGCTACTGAATTATGTGTATTAGGGCTTTACTGGGATTATAACTAATGCTGGCAGAAATATGAGTATGAATGAGTCTAGACAAGAGGCCTTGTTAAAATGGTGACAAGTAACAGTTAGCTGACGGGAACGTAGACTCCCTTTTAATGTCGTCATGCAAATTTCACAGTAAAAAAAGGGGATCTTTCAAAGGCACATTTCAGTTAATCTATGAAAACAAAATGCTGAAGATATAAAAGATGAGAGGAGAATAAAATGATGACTCAACTGTCCCTGTAGCAGCTACAGTCTCCTTTTAGTGCAAAATGTAAACGTCATTCACCTGGAACACAACACCTGGAAAATAATAAAAGTTCTTCTGTCTGAGATAGAAGTTCTTGTGCTTGATTTTTTTGTCAAAAAATACTCCTGCAGTCAGGAGACACAAACTCTGCCACAAAGCAAAAATACTTTATGGTACCGAAAACACCAGCAGTAGGCTGTCCACAAGCATCACTTCAACGTGAACACTAAGGGGCTTTCTGCTTTTTAGAAAGGAAAACAGTCTCAGGTACTTGATGTACAACAGATTCGATGAACACGGGGCTTTCAAAGCGGGGAAATCAATTTCAGAGCGATTACCTTTAGAATTAAGCAGCTTTTCCACAGAGAAAGTGACAAGCGTTTAGGCAATTATTAACCATATGTGAAACTAAAAAGAAGGATTTTCTGGTATTTACTGCAGATGAATACTATAGGTAGTTTACTAGTTGGCTTATCAAACAGTTGGCCTGGTTAGCTGGTTGCCCTGGAAGTAGACCATGGGCAAATCTCTGATTCACAGAGAATCAGAGTGTATCAAGTTTCTGATCCAGGTGATGTACAATGTTCTGTACTTCAAACCTTTTCACCTAGGGCAGTGTGGACCCCCCCAGACTGCCCACTGTGCCCAGCAACAGTAACACCGGAGCACATCCTGAGCTGCTGCCCAAAGGCTCTAGGGCAGGGCTGTAACACCTGGCACCACAATCAGGTGCTGAAACCCCTTGTAGATACCATCAACATCAGAATCAGCAGCTGCAGATAAGCAGCGCCCTTCAACACAGAGGATCACTTTTGTGAAAGTAAGTGAGCAGCCACAAGTAGGAACCAAGGGACCATTAGGGGTCCTGGCAGTTGCACAAAACTGGAAGCTATCTGCAGACTTGGAGAACCAGCTGACGTTCCCACAGGACACTGTAACAACTACCCTTGGCCAGACATCCTCCTGGTCTCACAGGACACTAAGAGCATCATCCTTGTGGAACTGACAGTGCTGTGGGAGGATTGCAGGGAGGAAGCTCATGAGAGGAAGAGGGCCAAATATGAAGAACTGGTTATCGACTGCCAGAAGCAGGGCTGGAAGGCTTGATGCATGCTCATCGAGGCTGGATGCAGAGGATTTGTGGGGCAATCACTCTGCAAAGCCTTGAGCCAAGTTGGCGTCACTTGACCGGGAAGGAGCAGAGCCATCAAGAACATCACTGAGGCAGCAGAAATTGAGCCATCCTTGAGATGGCTCTGGATTAGGAGAGGAAACCATGGGGAGAAGTAAACGCCACCTGAACACAAGCTGTGGCCTGTTCATCCACACCTGGGTCACCGGGAAGAGGGCCTGATGTTAAAAGACACTCCACGGTAACATCACTGATGATGTGTTCAGGGTCATTTAAACAACAAAATGATCTCTAACATACTCAACAACTCACATCCTGCAGAAAACACACAAAAAAAAACACCTACACAAAAGTACTACACAAGGTCGCTGCAGAGCTGCAGTCAAAACTGTCACAGGCATCATCTCCGACCTGCCATCGCCTATTTGAGTGCTTCATACTGCCGTCATGTGGTCACAGGTACAGTGTGTAAAGTTGCCAAGTCAAAAAAAAAGTGCCCTCTCATACAGTATCATCACTCAAACAGCACACTAGACTCATGATAACTGCACTTCTTTTCTCATACAAAGCCATGTGAAACAACTCATCTTAGCTAAAGTCTAATAGTGTCGTTTTCTTGTCTACAAATAGGCCACTTGATTCTTCAAGTCTGCATGTTTGTAGTTCTAAAGAAAATCTTCCCTATAACCTTAGGTAAACTTTTGAATCTCTGAAAAACATTTCTTTACTTTGACATATTGAGTGACAGACTCTTCAAACATCTCCGTCAGTAGCAAAGCAAATTTCTTTTTGAGCTGACGTCTGATTCTGACATCTGTCGCAAAGGTTACTGTCAGTGGTTTCAACAATCTCTTTGGAATCTGCTCTTCAGTCTGGACTTAAACAGTTACTTTAGTTTGAGTTTTGCTCATCAAAGTGGTTACTCCTGTCTTTCTCCTGAAATGTTCTCTGTTTACGCTGCACTTCCTGGATAAAAACAGAATCTTTTTCAGCGCCTGTCTCCTGTTCTGAGAGAAACTTTCAACCAGCGCAAAAAGACATTTTGAAATATTTCAGCTGACTGTATATTCATATGTGTTAAAACCAATTTCCAGCCTGCTGATTCTGCTTATGTAACAGTTTGCAGTTGACAGGAAATGGTTTTCTATTTCAACGTCAATATTCTCCAGGAACGTGTCAGTTTCAGATTTTGTGACAATCATCACCTATTCTCACTGAGAGAGAGACTGTTCGATTCCTGTGTCCCATTAATTTGTTTGTATGCAAAGCAAATTCAAAACGTTTTATTCCTTCATTGAGCCGCATTTTCAGACACCTCCCTGATGGAGAATAAACAAACGGTACACGCGTTAGAAATCCGTAACAGTTAAATTCTGGTCTGAGATATTGGCCCTCAGTGCCTTTCACTGGCCTGCTCTCAAATATCACATGACAAAATGAATGTTATTTCTGTGCAGGAAGGCCAATCTGATGGCCGGAGGGATCAGAAATGCTCTTGTTCCCTTGATAAAGTGTTAATATCTCTGTCCTCCCTGCTGTGTTATCAGCACTTCACTGTGCCTCAGCACCAAACTGCATCAAACCTCAGCCATCTGCAGTGATGGAAAAATCATTTCCTGCTGATAATGTCTGTTCTTGGTGGGACTGCTTTTACATCAGAATTTATTAAAGCGCTAAATTGATTATTAAATGAATGACTATTAATATTCAATGTATGATCACAGTATTAGTGAGAGTTACTTAACAATAACACACATCTCAGTTCTGGATAAGCGTAATTTGTACTATCACTCTTATTATTTTTATCTGAATTCCTAGTTTGCATGATAACAACAGGCACTGTGCACACACTGTGAAACAAATGTCAGAATTGTTGCTACAGGGCTCATCAGCTTTAGACATGATTTCTGTTATATATAAAAACATAAAATAAAGGGGATGTGCTTCATATAAGACCAGTTCAGTATTTTTACTTTCTAGCCTAGAAATTCAAAAAGGTCTGTGGTATTAAGTTGTGTACCTCAAACTCCTCAGCGATCTTGGGTCCATCCAGGAACAGCCTGGTGCTGAGACAGTCCACAGGGCCGAAGTTAGCTGAAAACACAGAAACAGATGAGGCGTCAGTATCAAAGCAACTGTTTCGTTATTGTGATTTTAATCCATGTTGATGACTATAAAAAAATCCAAATGTCTCTAGTATAAGTGTGTATGAATGATTTCCAATGTTTAATATCAGAAATGAAATTAGCAAACATTAGAAAACCTCTACCAGTTTAATGCTAACATTTCTTCACTCCTCAAGGCAACAATTAAGACTGCATGAGCCCAGGCAGCTGAATGATACTGTAGCTACTTTAAACGTCTTTCAGTCAGGTTTGACTCTTCTCCTGCCTCCTGTACATGCTGCGGCTGACTGACTGTACCTCAAACTCATGCCTGCTTAAAAATGCAGTTAGTGGTTATACTGATTTCTCCCTCTACCAGCAGTCCTTGCAGTTCTGGTGTCTTATTTGTGCATTATGTAAATTCATCGTCTGAATGAAGTTCTGTGTTGTTACACTTCTGGGGCTCAACAACTCTCTTCCTGGAATCTGAAGCATGTGATTGGTTTCTTGTGTATAAGACCCCTGAACTGCCAGATACAACAATTAAAAACATTTCTACCAAATGGCTGAATGTTATAATGAGTGTTCCTGACTTAAGGTTGGCTCATGCTAATTTCAAGCCCCAGTAATAACACAAATGAGAATGCGAGAGTGAGTGTGTTAGAAACCAAATGTCACGATCGCAGACTTGCTCGAAAAAACAGACCCAGTTTGATAAAATGAATTTCATTAATTAAACTTTCAAATAAAACAATTAGTTGATACCGATTCTTAAACGATTATGAGTATCTGAATACAAACATCAGATATCTGACATCTGCCCACTCACAAGTAAATTCCTTGAATTCCTGGAACACCTTCGGGTACATGGCCGCCGACATCACATCCTCAGGGGTGATGTCATCACCGTGTGCAGCTCGGAGCCCCTCCTCCAGGGCCTTGAAGTCCATGGGTGGCAGAGAGGCACCGGGACGACCATCAATACGGGGGAGAGACTTCAGGACCTGGTACAGAAGGTTGAAGTAAAGAAGATGGAAGGAGAGGAAACAAGAGAAGTGAAGATAAAAGTTGTGAGGGTGCGTGACAGAAGAGAGAAGGGGAAACAAACAGATTGCATGAGTTTTTATTCAAAGTCATATAGTCTTTCTGAATGTTTTCCCCTTTGTACCATCTCCATGGGACTCTGAGTCACATGGGATGTATAAAGTGCTGGTAAAACCTTCACATTGTACTTCACAACTATACGTCTGGATAAAAGCTGCAACCTGTCAAAGCATTAAAGAGACTTTTGGTGGGAGGAGGAGGAAGGTAGAGATACATGGGGAGCTGTTCTGGGGGACAGAGAAAAAGGGAGAGAAACACCTGAATCACAGAGAATATAAAACTTATTAATGCAGGTTATTTTTAAATTTGCATAAAAGTGGCACCACTGTTGTGTCAAGATCTGCAGTGATTTCCACTTTAGTTCCCTCCATCTCTCCCACTCTCTCAATTCATCTTTTATCTCCAGTAAAGTACCATCAGCCCATCAAATGACTGCAGTGGTGCCGCATATGTGACATCATCTTTGTTCTTTCTTAGAAATAGTAAAAGAGAATGAAAGACAAGAAGAAAGACAAAAAAAAAAAAAGAGGATCACCGTTGAAAGCGGAGGATGCCATAAGACTAATTATATGACATTTTATCTGCCCACACAGTTGTTGGTAGCTGACATCTTGTAGAGGCAATCGATCTGAGGCTACTAATAATGTCTGGTGAAGAGATTATGTCAAGACACAGGAATTTTGCCTAAAGGCCGCTGTTTTGTTTTTATTTTTCACAGATTTCATCTGCTTCTGATGACACAGGCTCAGAGGAATAGAGGCTAAGTTGCAGGAATCTCCATACAATTAGCATATTTAGTCTGCTTCACTGCCTCAACAACTTTCTTGGAAATATACCAAAATGCATCAGCTAACAGCTAAACTTTCTGTGCTGCCTACCTCTGTGTGTGTGGGTCTTTGTTTATCACGCAGGTTAAAATAATCATCGCCTGAATTACATCCCCAAACATGCTAAGAACTATAATGGTCATCTTTAAGTGTGTTTTCACTCATTTACACTTGAAGCATAGTGCCCTGTGCATCAAATTAAACATTTAGTTGAGTGTGTACATACTTTGCATATATATGCATATATTCATTATATGTTTGTGAATATGTGTGTGTGCGCTGCTGTGTTGCAGTCAGTGTGAGTTTCATATCCTCACCAGTCTTTTGTGTGTGTGTGCAACATATCGGCACACTTACGAGCGCATATGTGTGTGTGTGCCTTGCGGAAATCTCCAAACAAAGGGGCCCAGTGCAATTCTATTAGTCACAGAGCTAACAGTTCAAAGATAGCTGACTCATTTGTGCATGTGAGAGAAAGACACTTCAAAGATGGCAGGCTCATTGGAGTCCGTGCTCATTAACATTGTGTCCTCTGAGGATGTCTTACACCTAAACTGCTTGATTGTTTAAGTGTGAGACACAGACAGATAGCGACTGAGTGCTTGTGTGTGAGTGTGAGAGAGAGAGAGAGAGAGAGAGAGAGAGAGAGAGAGAGAGAGAGAGAGAGAGAGAGAGAGAGCAAATGTCTGCATTAACAAATGAAGAAAAGACAAACTCTTCCTTCAAGGTTATTTGCTCTGTCTCCTCACTTCTCTTAAAACCACTCAACAACACACTCCTAACTCTTTCTTTCTTTTTTTTTTATCGTCACTGATTTTTCCTCTCACTTTCTTTTTGAGAGTGGGCCTCTGGGGGATGGCGCTGTATTTTTAACAATAATCTTATTTCTTGAATTCACTTTCTTCCTGATGGCCGTCTTATTTTCTCTTTCTGCTCCAATCTCCTCATCCATCCATCCTTCCCTCTATCCCCCTCTTTCTCTCTGTTGCCTTCTTGTTTTTGGTGTTTTCTTCTTCACTCCATCCACCCACACCGTAAATGAACTGAGCGTGACAGGACGAAGATGAGGAAATGCCTCAATTACCACTTGAAAAGTTTTCCCCATGCATGAAAACTACTTTTGTGCATTTGTGTGTACAGTCTGTGTGTGTCTGAAGTGCACGCATGTGAAAGCATGTGACATAATGCTGGAACAACTGCTTGCTGACTAATTAATGAGCCAAAGCCCCATTAAAGAAACAATGCTTCTTCCATGCTGCTAGCATGCAAATATAACCTTCAGCTACAGCACACAGGGATGCAGACATCTCACTGTTGCACGCAATACTGTAATTGTGAGTGTATGCCTGAGCTTACAGGCCAACAGATACTGAAAGAAAATTTACAGTTGCTAAGTAATACGGTAATCACACTAAAGCTTCCAATAAGAGCCACACACACACACACACAAATGCTTTAAGATGAGCAGATGCAGTGAAGTAGCAGTAAATATTGGTCAGATTCTTGCCTCCAGTCAGCAACAGTCATGAGGCAAACTACTGCTACAAACATAGCTCAAGCTGTTGGAGGAAATAATTTCATAAATAAAATAATTTACTTCCTTTCCCTTTAAACAACTTTTACTTTATCCAGCTTACACAGGTTTGACACCAATTACTTGGATTTATACTCCAAATATAACCCCAAGATACGGTGTGAGGGACAGTAACATTTATCAGATTTATCTCAGACTTGCAGCTTGCATGTAAACACACACACACACACACACACACACAGAAGGCACACAAATGAAACCATTGTGCAGGAAAGCAAAAATGGTTTGCAACAAAGCTGAACTACTCTGATTCTGACTGACTCAGTGGGATGGAGAGTTAGTTCTTCAGTAGGCTGTGTGAGACAGCCTCTTTGGTGTCTGTGTGTTAAACACTGAGGGTGGACTGTTATTGTCACGGTATGAATATCTGCAGGGGAGATTTAGAGGAGTACTCTCATTTTTTTCTTTTTTTTTGTTGGCTCGGATGAGAAATTGGCAGCACTTCTACATATGTGTTGAGGATTTACTCTGAAAACTATAATGCAAGCTAAAGCTTTGACACATTGTTTAAATGTTTAATGAATGGTACAAGCTGGCTAAGCCTCATGGAAAATACATTGTGCAAAACCAAAGAGTTGGAATGCAAATACTCCCTTCAACAATACACAAAAAGTAGCAGAAGAAAAAGGTCAATGGCCGGAAATTCTAACTTTTGCACTTATCTATGCTGAAGGATGGCCAGCCTATCTCAGCATAAAGGATCCCAATGCCAACTGAAAATAAAAATGGAAATCTGAGGATCTGAATGAATACTGAAGATATGCACCATCCTGTTTGTTTAATAGGAGCGACTCCCTTGCCACGTTTTGAGAAAGATGAGACAGACTGAGAGACACTAATAGAGAGGTAGAGGGTGATGGGTTGGATAGTGTATGTCAAAACTGAAAAATCACTGAGACTGTCAAGGGTGGAGCTGTCTGGGAAGCTAAATGAAAAACATTTGATCATATAATCTTCCAAGTGTACGCCAGTGTAAGGAGACGAGGAGAAAGGACAACTTGATGATAAGGGTGACAGGATGACAGGAGTTAGTTTCACAGAGGTAAACAGAGGAGGAGGGACGTGAGGGAGAGACAGTAACTGGAGAGACAAATGAGACCACTAATAAATGAATAGACACGATCATAAAGTTCCCACTAAACAAACATAAAACTGACAATGAAGGGAAAAAATGACCACTGGCTAAATTCAGTGCTGTTCATCAAAAAAGGCGTAGAATATAGATAACTAAGTGTGTTTTAATTATCTTTTAGCTTGGGCAGAGGTTTTTCAGGCTCTGCAAAAATGTTTACAGACGTGCTGTAGCTGCATGAGTGCATACAGACACGCAAACTCTCAGCCACACATGGTGACACAGTGAGTCTCTGGTTAAAACAAGCAGACGGGCTCTCACACCAGATATTTTACATTTTGGGTGCCAGCCAGCTCACTGAGAAAAAAAAAAAAAAAACTTGAAACACTCAGCATCTGTGGATCCACTAGTTTATCTTCCTTGAAAATATAAAAAATAAAACATCCTGACTTTTTTGAGTAATGTCAAGTATGCCAACGTGTCAGCAGGTTTTTGGGAGAATGTGACAAATTTGCTTTTATTCATGCGTGAGTGTGTTCATGCAACTCTCCCAGGGAGACTTCAAGCTGTTGGCCCCTGATGCGCATGAGAGTGTCTCCCTTGCTGTTTGCAGTCGTAAAGAGACGAGACAAAGCAGGTAGACAGAGGTAAAGAAACACAGAGGAGATGAGAGGACAGAGCAGTATCACGGTTTTCTTCACCGCTTTCCATGTCCCTCATGGGGACTCGCAACTGTCAGATGTAACCAAGCATGTGACAGAATTTGTGCATGTGTGTGCACTTGTGTGTACGCATGTGCCTTTGCGCTGGCTCTCTTGCATGTGTGCTATTTTTGTTAAATAAAAAGCAGGTGTTGTGATATAAACACATGTGTGCTTACCTAAACTAACCTTTTACAGCAGGTTCTAGCAAGAGGACAACAGCCTGAGGCTCAACCTCTCTACTACTATCCCATGATTTTCACCGAGTTCTGTGTGGGCCTTCCTATCATCTGGTCTATGCTGCTCGCAACTTCCACAACTGGTGTCAAGAACCCATCCAAGACTGCCTCGGTGGGATCTCTATTAGCTGCTATTCAAGAGGATCTATCACTATACACCTCTTTAATCAACGGGTTCAACGCTAAACCCCTTATTAAATAAAGTCTCTGCATTCATGTTAATTTGTGTCTTTCCTGATTGAAGCAGATGTAAGTGTTACATTCATTCTGAACTTTACAATTTAAATTCATATTTGTGAAATCCTCAGAGGGAAATTATCAGAAGTCTATGAAAGAAATGAAAATACAGCAGGAAGAGGTTGCAGGATAAACTGTAGTACCTTAGATCTGAGTGGCTCAGGGAATCCTCCATGTGGTATCCCGATGTATCCCTGCAGGAACTCGACCACAGACAGGGGGAAGGATAACTCGTCAGCCCTCTCCTCCACTTCTGCCCTGGTCAGGTTGTTCTGCACCATGAACTGTGCCAAGTCACCCACGATCTTTGAGGATGGAGTCACCTGTGAGAAGAAGTAAACAGGACTGTGAGTTACACTGAATCCATTATTTTGCTTAGGAAAAGAAAGGAAGCGGAGGGTGAAGAGAAGAGCTAACATCAGCTCTGTTTAGCCCTCAGTACGGTATTTCTATTTAACCGCAGACTGAACACAAGATATTAGTACAGCGTCTGCAAGCAGATGATATCTCAGTTTGTTTATTTCTCTCTGGTACATGACCACTGCTCTTTTAATCTGGCAAACATCAGAAAAAAAAACACACACACAGCGAATCTATTCAGGATAAAATTACAGTTTTCTGTGATATAATCTTGCTTTTAGTTTTTTCCCTCCCAAAAATCAAAGCTGTTGGTTGCACAATTTTCTCTGTAAGGTCCTGGTGTAGTTTCCTGTCAGAGGTACGCAGGTAGGTATGCACATGCACCAAAAGAGAAAAGTGGCGACAGAGTCTTTGTTTTAATGAAGATGCAGTCTACGAAGATTTAGCACTGAGTGACACAGAGAAAGGAGAGAGCCGGGGAAGCAGAATGAGTAATGACAAGACGTTTGCATCCGCACAGTTTCCTTAATTATTTGATTTGGCATCCATGAACAAAACCACACAGGTCTTCTGTGTGAAAACAGAATCAACCTGAAAATGATGAGGGAAGAAGAAAAAGCGAGGAAAACATTCATTAAAATCACATGTATTCATTCTTTCATTATTTATAATGGCATATCATTATGGTAATCGCGATCCCTATTAGCATAATGGTGATAAGTGGACTCTTTTTTTTGACTGCGAACAGGACACTGATGCAAATATCAATTGCACGCATTACTCTTCTATTGTAATGAATGGGGATGCAGTTTTAAAGCGTCCTGTTTACTTCCATTTGGTACTGGGAACATTAAAGAGAGAGAGAAAGGGTTCGATTAATGTCACACCCACCAACACTAAAAAATCTGTAAACCACCTTTGGGCAACTTTGTTTGTACTCACTGCTCAAATCAGGAGGTTTTTTTATTATAAAGAGTTAAGAGTTTGAAAAAATATGACAACACTCCATCTCTAACCCCTTTAAAATTTAAAGATACTCTCACATTTTGGGACCCACCAGCAGAGGGCCAGTGTCCTTTTCTCTGAGCCCCACACACATTTGAGGAGCTATAAACTTAAGCACTGACATCTTAAGGGTTGCAGAGAACAAAGAGTGGGCCCACACCCTAAGAGATGCCTATTTTTGTGGCAGTTAGTGCTCTCTGCAAAAGAGAGAGAATAGGTGAACAAATATAGATCAAACTGACTTTCCGCTAAGAACGTGACACCTGTATCGAAGGGAAGCGATGCCAAATTATCCAGAGTGAGACATGAAATGCACAGATGGGCTCACGCATAAATGCTGCTCTGGGATTACCACAACCCTCTCCTGGGGGTTGGGTGCTTGTCAGGCTGGCTGAGCTCCTGGGATCACTTAAGTCTTTGAACAAGCACAGTGCAACTTGTGTGTATGTGTGTTTTGTGTGTGTTTGTGTAAGCGCCTTTGGTCTCCAGAGATGCCAGGACTACCAACCATCTCATTCAGAACTCTTGTAGCGAGTAAGCAGTATTAATGAGAGAATGGTATGGAATGCAGGGTAAACTGCATACTAAGCATATTCTATGTACAATAAACTATTTTCTTCTTAGTCATAAAAGTCACCAGTTTACACGCTGAACCTACTCTGATCCCACTTCCACAACTTGCTATTACACTTTCATACTTCCACAAAGCCCATTTATCCTGACTTGTAGTCCCCTTGTATGAGTCAACCACCAACAACACTGCCAACCACAACACCTCCCATAATGCAAACTGCATTCAAAAAGCAAATCTGTATTAAATTTAATTCATTTAACTTTATTTCACCAGAATATTCCACTCATTATCAATATACATATGTGTGTGTGTGTGTGTGTGTGTACGTGTGTGTGCTGCAATGTTAACAATGCTTTTATCCAAATTTAAAGAACAATGGTTTAAAATGATCTTTTGTCAAAGCAAGCGTTGAGAACATATATGCATATCAAACAAAATATGGGCCTTAAATCAGGTTACATTTCACTTATCTAGCAGCCAGCAGTTTTAATTGCACAGTTAAGAGCCAATATTCTTTCACTGGATGTTGACGTTGGCAGATTCAACAATGTTATGGAGGAAAAAAGACTGTGTGAGCTGTGTAATTTGTAAGAGTGGAAAGTGAGTCCCATTTTCTTTTGTACTATACCACGATGATTTAAGCATGTAAATTTTCCATGAAATGACTCAACAAAAGCCTGGAATACTCTGGAGTGAGCAGACGATCAAAAATTTATATGGTTGTTTTAATTTTGATGTGTTAACCTTTGCTGGCTAGATGGAATATTTAATTTGTATTTTCTCAAACATTTTCCTGTAATTATGACTGTAAACGTTCTTTTTCTTTCTTTTTTTTTTAAATAACAGCTGTTTTTGAGAAATCAGATTTTCTTTCTGTCAATTTCACATTGCAGGTGGGTCTAAATACTACAATACCACTGAGCCTTGGCCACCGTTGCTATGGAGAAGAAGTCAGTCAGAGGCAGTAACAAAACATGGTGCTGTGGTTACCACATTCATCCAAAACTGACCCCCAATTCACAAGTGAACTCATTTAAGATGCAGACTGGGCTTCAGTTTTCTCAACACAGTAATCTTCAACTTCTACCCACTATATCAGAATTTTAAGATCAATAATCTGATGTTTTTTGGCAAAAATACACCTTGGAAGTCTTATTTAATTCCTCACCAGGCATTTTTTTGTACACAGGCTTGAACTTTCAAATTATTAGTTCAAAAAAAAAAAAAAAAAACCACTTAACACAGTGTATTAACTTTTGTGCTGATTATTTAACGAGGAGAATTTCAAAACCATTCAACCCATGGAATGGCTCAAACTGTGAGTCATCTAACCTTGTCAATGGAAAAGATGAAAGAGGGTTTTGCTCCTGGAACCAGAGGCACTTGAAATAGCCCCTCCCACTGTGCAACTGCATTTGGACGCTCATGAAACAGATCAGGGCCTTAGACTCTGGTTGTTCAGGCATTAGTTATTTGAAAACTGTGTCACTGCAATTTATCTCCCAGTGACAGACTACATCTTTTAAAAACAGTCCAGAACGCCTGTTGAAGTCCGCAACCACTTGGCAAATTTTTCAAATCAGTCTTGCACGGAAATCAGTGCTTTCCCAGCGTGATGCAAGACAGAAATGCTCCTTGCTGATTGAAAGGGTGCACTTCCCTTCCACTCTCCCTCGCTGCAACACCTAAAGCTTAGTTTGATTGGGTTTGTGAATAGAGGAGATAATGATACATTGCTTTAACAGAATGACTGTTTACAGAGAAGCTTAAGATATTTGAATGGGCTGTTGAAATCCCTGGAGAGACCATTAACTTGGTATAGCTGTGGAACAAAAGCTCACTGCTGAGTTCTGAAATCCATCTAAAACACAAGTAGCATGACTGCGCATTCCTCGTCTACCTTCACCCTGTTTCCCTTTCTCTATTGTTTCCTCTGTCTCTGTCTCCGGAGTCCATTTTTGTCATCTTTTTTCACAGCAGAGTTAAGAATTGTTACTCTTCTCTTTATTATGTTTTCATGAACCATCCTTCTCACTGCGTCCCTCTCTAACTCACTTAACTACTATCTTGTCTTCACAGTAAAAGCCAAGATGTTGACTTGTTACTCTTTCCTCATGAATCACTGTAGTCCCGTCCTCCATTCCTCTTTTCCTCTGTCCATCTGCCAAATATTTCTCTTTTTTCTTCCTTGATCCACAGTAACATCAAGAGTGTTACTCTCATTATCAATCTCTGTTGATGAATCACCCTTCTCCAACTCTCTCTGGGTGCCTCACACACAGGAGAGGGAAATTTTATTTCCAACTGTGCGTGAGCTATATATGATGTGTGAGCTTTTCTATATTTTTAGACGAGGAGTGAGGTAAATCACATCCTGGCCATGCAGGGTTAGAAAAATCCGATTTCCTCTGTTCCTGTTTTTAAGCTGAGTTCAGACTCTTGACTCCTCACTGCAGAGCACTCTCAGTCTAAGTGATAAGACAGTGTCATTATGTCAGTAGTTCATATCTGTCTTTTATACACAGAACACACTGTTAAGGATGTAATTACATTTCAAAGGGGACGTTTAGCTTTTGACTGGACTGATGTACCTTATCTGTTTCATGAAGCTCTGAACAAAACTCAGTCCACTAGAAAAGGGCAAGCTGTTATTCTATCTCAAGTCAGCAAATTCTGACCATATTTTATATCAGTCTGCAGACAAACAAGACAACATATGCAGCCATGTTAGATTATTGTACAGAAAACCACTGTTTGATCTGTTAGGTAAAAGTTATAATTGCTAAAAGGGTGGTGTCAGAATAAAGCCCTTCACAAAGTTAATCTTGTGGGGATGAAACACAACAATTGGGCATTACACACACAGGGGATCAGCACAGTCATTAGGATTCATCCTCAGGGAACAATGAGTGCCTGTAAAAGAATTTCATGGCAACATCTTCCACCTTTCTGCCTTCAGTAGTGTTATCTTTTCTCCTCCACATGCAGCAGCATTAAGCACTCTGATCCCTCCATGTCTTTCTCACCATCACTTAAACTCATCTCTAACCTCATGTAGTTCTTCATGCAGCCTCATTATCACACCTGATACACAAGACCTTTCTATTCTTTCTGCCTCCGTGTTCTTTTTCTCTCACACAGTACTGTTCTTCCACCTTCTGTCCATCTTCTCACTTTCACTAATGTACAGCTCTCACTAAGTGGTCCTGCATGACTCCACACTCCTGCAGCAGAAATGGGGTATTGTAGAGAGTATATGTGTGTGTGTGTGTGTGTGTGTGTGTGTGTGTGTGTGTGTGTGTGTGTGTGTGTGTGTGTGTGTGTGTGTGTGAGTGAGTGAGTGAGTGAGTGAGTGAGTGAGTATGTGAGTGAGTAAGAGAGGGAAAGTGTGGTGGTTATTTAGCGTGTGCTGGTATGCTTGTGTGTGTCATGTGTCAGTGTACTTTGCTCAAATTTGTTTTGAAATGCAACTCTATCCAAACTTGAACTCCCCTAATGGGCAAAGGATTATATCATGTGTATCTGTGTGAGAGTGTTATGGAGAGAGGGCAAACACAACAAACAAACACACACACGCACACACATACACACACACACTCACTCTATAATGCCAGCCAGCCAAGCCAGGAGCAGAGTGAAGAATGGTACCTGTCAAGAGAGGAGGAGACAGGAGAGAGGAGCGATAACGAGAGACTCAGAGAGGGAGAAAAGGAAAAGATAGGGAGATTAGGGATACATGAAGAAAGTCTAATCAAAATAAGGGAATGTGGGAGGGAGTGATGAATGAAGAGATGAGCTGAAATTGGAGAGGAAGAAGACCAGCAGACAGGATGATGAAGAGATAGTGGGAGAGAGAAAGGGATAGACAGATGAACAGAGGGGAGGACATACAGAGGCAAACAGACATCTGCAGCCCCATAGGCAATACAAGGAGGTGCTCCACCTTGAAGTAAGAGAGACTGAGTGTGTGTGTGTTTTAAACAGCGTGGAGGTGAGTGAATACGTGCTTGTAATTGCAAAAGGAAAGTGACAGAGTAAGAGAGGAAGACAGAACACACAAATACAGATACACCTTGTCCGTTTTATATTGACAAGCTCATGTTGCGACAGATGTAGCTGAGCGAGAAAGAAAAGGGGAGGAAAACAGAAAAAGGATTGTACATTAAGAGCAAAGGAGGAGAGGAAAGAGGCACTGGAGAGTCAGAAAACTTTAGTTACGGCTGTGTGCTCGCCAGTGACAGTTTCAGGACTTCACGTAACTAGTCTGGCTCCTGAAGATTAGACTTGTAGAGAATAGACTTATATTATGAATATGAGGGGACTTTTTTGGGCTGCTAGTCAGACATAATAATAAGATATTTAAATGAATAGTGTAACATACTGGGAAATATACTAAATCATTTTCTTTCTAAGAGGCAGATGAGAAGATACTCGCCTGTACAGTAAACATAAAGCTACAGCCAACAACTGTACAACTATATAAAACATATACACACTACACTTCAGGAAGGTTTACTGTTTACAATTGTTAGAGATTACATTATTAAGACTGTGCCTGCAGGCATCTGTTCATGTATGTTTTGCCTGATTTTTTTCTGTTGCTTCAGCAAATACACCCTCAGGCAAAAATAATAAGTAGCTAAAAAAGTGGTAGTGGTGAAGACTTATTATTACTGTCTTCTGACAAAGGGAATTTGTCAGCTTTGACGTCACACTGTTTAAGTGATGCTACATTACTGTGGGCTATGCAAGGGCACCACTACGTGACCAGGAGGATGATGAGGAGAAAAGCGACTGGCAGGTGTGCATCAGCCGAGGAGTGCATAATACATGATGACATGTTACAGAATATTTATAGGAAAAAAAAAAATTCTGTCCCTGCCTGTTCTCCAGTAGCTCGGCCACTCAGCTGTATCAGTTGTTTTGTCTCCATTTTCAAGATTCCTTCAACAAAAAGACTTTGTTCCTCTCAATTTAGTATTCCTCTCTCCCAGTGAACAGCACTGCATTTCACCACACTCATCCATTTAAACCACAGATCACTGATGGGGAAAAAAATGCTGCATAATGCTAACAACACAATGAAATATTCAAGATGAAAATAAGCTGCACAATGTTCAATTATATAAGACTGAAGGACTGAAAAACAGAATTTCAGGAGAGCTAGCAGTTACATGTGATCCACATTTACTTCAATTTAAAATTTAAAACACCTGACAAATGAAGGAGTTGCGTAAATCTACAGCCGTCTTAGACTTAAGAGGTTTCTGTGAAATGAAGTCAGACTCATTCATCAATTCACATCCAGACTCGCTCATAAATCCACATAACCTGAACAAACCTCTGGGCACATATAGTGGATCCTAACCTATGGTCGACTTAATGCCCAAACCACCGTCTCTCAGATCAATAAATGTCCTCATAAAGTAGTTCGCTTTCAATACTGTTTAACATTTTTGGCTAAGAACAGATATAATACATTTACTTTTTCATCCCACGTTCTGCTAGCTGCACACGGCCCTGTGCGTCTAAATGTTTTAACTGTAGCAAGCAGTGTCACTCATCACAAATATCATAGCTGCTGCATGATCAGTGACAGACATTTGATCTGACCTCAAACTTAGACTCAACGGTCTAATCAAATCAGTATCAACGCTGAGGAAAGGATATTTTATACTACTTCACTTTACTGCTCAGAGGTCCTTCATAATTGTAAACCAAGTCCATGGATTTAGGCAGATCTTGTGAATTTGCACTGGGTGCTCAGCAAGCAATGTAACGATTATACTCAGCTGCACATCTGGAATTAATTTTAAGTTATAAAGACAGTTAGGCTTATAAGCACTTTATAAAATAATGATAATTCAGGACACCCACTGCTAATAAACATGAAACAAGTTAATAGGCTTAGGAAAGTGAGCAATCACTTCAATGGAACTCGTTTTTATGCAAATTCTTTGATGATTAAATGTTAAAACTTTTTTAAAACATGACATAATTAGAGTTGTTTGTCTATTTCATGGTGAGGAGGTGCAGCATTCTGTAAATATCCCTAATTTTTAATGTATTAAGTGGTCTGGAAATTCAGTCCTCAGGCAAGCACAATCCTTTACCCACAGCTCCGAGTATCAAAGATATGATATTCCAGCTCTGTGGGTGCATGTGTGTGTGAGCGTGTGGGAGATCATGGTCAATGTATATACCTTGGTTGCTCTCCTTACTGCCAGTGCAGTGTGTGGTGTGTCTATTTTATATCTATATCTGACAAGCACACTCCTCCTCCCTTATCGACAAGCCAACAGTGTGAGAGACGCAGCCATTGTCAAGCTAACAGGATACAACAGAGAGGGTAACCGGACCCATAGGCACATTAAGCCAACATTGGCTTGTGCAGTGAAGCCCGCCAAGTCTTAATTGAATTGATAGAGAGCATGGGGAGAGGGTAGGGGAGGTCGGGGAGAGGAATTGATGAGGAAAACAGAGAGGAGGAAAGAAAATTAGGAAAAGTGGGAGAGAGACAGAAAGACGATTAAAAAAAAGAGAATGAGAGAGAAGGGTGGAGGTAGAGTAATGGGGAATTCGGGGGACCATGTCAACTACATGAGAGAGTGAAAAATAAGAAAGATGGCGGCATAATAAATGTGTGTAAAGCAGCAGCAGAATGAGAAAGCGAAAGGTGAAAAAGAAAAGTGAGAGGGCAGCTTGATGAAGGAAGAGAATGCAAACGAGAGAACAAAATAATTACAGAGAGAGTGAGCGTGAACACGATGAAAGAGGGATGAATCCATTACTAAGCTGTGATGGTAAATAATGAAGGGAGAGAAACAAAAGAATTAATCAAAGACGATGAAAAAAAAAAAACAAAAGGGCAGGCAAGAGGTGAATTTAGGCTGAGAATGAATTTGTTGCCTGCAGAACTGGCAACACAGCTCCCTCTATATGACTACGATTAATGTGCCCTTCAGGAAATCAGCCCAGCACTGGTTCACTGGAGTTTCTACCCAAGCTAACATAAAGCTGATGATACAAATAACAAAACTTCTCCAGTATCTGAATAAATCTGTCTTACCGGCTGAAATAAAAGTTGGTTAAGTTCTGTTAAAATGTATATTCATACAGTACATTAAGTATTATTTGCCAGCTTAGGGTAGAAATGTCTAGTTAAGGAACAGGCAAATATTACTTTCCCTTACAGTTACTTAAGCAAGCCAGGGAAGGTCAGACAGCCTGTGTAGCTGAAAGTGAATCCAGACAGCACAGAATGGTGGATGTACCAAACTTAATCTGGGCTTGTTAGGCTCAGCCATGCAAAGAAAGAGGGGCAGCTTGGCAGAAGCATCCAGCATGAGAGGTGCCAGGGTAGAAACATTTCACTTTCCAGATCATGTTTCCCTTCTTGTCTTAGATATAATGTACTGAGAAAGTGAGCAAAGTGAAGTGAAATGCACTACGTGCCTGACTTTTTGCATGCGATTGTTTAACTGCCCTTTATTTTCCCATCCATATTTCAATCTGCTCTGTGTTACAGGGTAATATTACCATTTTAAGTCTTAAATGAAAGAGCTTTGAATATATTAATGTCAAAGTCAAGTCAACTTAGGATTTTCTGTTATCAATACCAATATCAGGAAGCTACAGGTGACATAACTGCCACAGCATACATCTTTATACTTACAGCCTGTGGTGCTGGTAAAACTACAATAATGTAGAAATTGCTCAGCTACACTCGTGATAATAAAGAGGAATTTGTGATGTTTTATCTTCATGTCTCACCTTAATGAGGTCCCCCAGCAGTTTGTTGGCTTCAGTGTAGGCCTTCTTCACCTCCTTGAATTTATTTCCCAGTCCCATACTATGAGCCTGCAATCAGCCACAGTGAAACAAGTAACAGTATGAATGAGTAGAGTAAAAATTATTTTTTTATAACTCCCTGAGTTAAGTGAAGGCATTGTGGGCCATTTGGTGTCAACCTGTGATTTAAGGCTATAATTTTTGCGGTGACACCCACAGCTCTTAAATTTATGGTGAAGATGCTCATGTAGCAAAGGCCAGATGGGCCAGTGCGACATCCACTGGAAACTGTAATTTGTGAACTTGTTCACTCGTTGATATAAACAGGTCACAACTTTTTTTTTTTTCTTTTTTTTTTTTACAGTGGATTCAGTCGCTTTAAAACAGACTGTGACAGTTTTCAAAGTGTGACTGTGTACTGATGCACCAACCACCGCCAACACTCCATCCTAAGGAGCTACGATTTTGGCAAAGAGCTTTGTGAAATGTATTTTAACTTATTTAGATTCAAAATCAATCACTGACAAAAAGACACAGTATAAAAAAAAGAGGCCCAGAATAGCTCACTGTACCTGGAAGTGAAGGTTGGTGTACTGTCCTCCTGGTATTTCATTCTCATAGACGTCAGCGTTGCCAGATTTCATTGTAGCTGTGCAGTCAAATGGAGCATAGAGGCCTCTGGCGACTTCCCAGTATTCGCTGTAGTCAAACACCTTCTCCAGAGCAATGCCTGAGACAGAGGAGAGCAAAGCGACATCAGATCAACGGTCGCCATGCACTTTTGGCTTTTAATGGGACTTGACAACACAGATCTACAGTAATTTGAAGCAGAGTTTGCTACTCTATTTGCCTTAAGACAAAGATGTAGCAAGTGGGAACATCAAATGCAAAAACACTGGTAATATTTTTGTGTCTTCAGGATATAAATATAAAGCATGAAATATGTGGAGAAATAAAAGCTTTATCATCATGGAAACATGAATGAATTCAGAGGTGGGAAGTAACAAAGTACATTTACTCAAGTACTTTAACTGCATTTTGCTGCTACCAAAGTATTTGTACTTTTTCCACCACTGGTTGAATTCAGTTTGTTCTGTATTGACCAAGATGAATGTGTGTATAACAATGACTAATTGCTAATTCCTATTTAAAGGGGAAATCTGTAACTTCCTGAACAGGAAGTTACAGAAACCAAAAAGAAGGAATTCAATGTGATATTTATTATAAATATAATGGATATGATGTGGAAGCTTATGTGGCAACCTGCCATTTATCTGAATTAGTCATCTCAAAACCTGTGCCAGCTAGCAATCTGTGACAGTACTGGGCTCATGCTGTTGAGTTTGATGTATGAAAATATAAACATGATGTGAAACTTGTCACAGTTTTGACAGTGTGCTGAGTTTTTTTTTTAAGCATACACTACTTTGTCTGCCAGAACAATGTGCCTCCAACCACAGCACAGTGTTGGTTTTTATGATTTACTATACCAGGGTCCTCAATGTCAAAAAAGTAAGCAAACCAAAATGTCAGCCAAGACATTTCTGCAGCGTATAATCCTCCAGGAACTCGCTTTTGGGCAAAATTACTTTAAGTCAAGACAATTTTGGGACTTAAAATGGTTTACAAGGCAGAAAAGCTTGAACAAGCCTGAACTGCAGTGTAGGTACTGTACTATTAGCTGCTAAGTGAGCTTGAACTCACTCTGCATTTTCATCCTGCCTTTCCCACATCAGAGCGGCTCATTAAATCCCTGTGATATTTTGTCATCCTCAAAAAAAACATCTGTTGCTCGTATTCATGACATTCTGCTGCAGCCAGTTAAGGTGTGCTAAAGCTGATTACCTTGAAAGGAAAAATCTGCTTTAATGTCACGACAGTAATGGGAGCACACTGAGTTTTTGGCTAATGATGACAAAAATCAGCCATGTTAATGAGACAAACTTAGCTTGTTACATCTACAACAACTAAGTGACAAGCTTGAATTTTTTGATTCAAAGCGAGTACTTACTCCAAACACTGTTTGTGTGCTTCCACTGTGATCTTGGCGGGGAAATGGAGCTACTGTGAAATTAATGTGAAATTAATGTGCATGTTGTTGCTGCTCAAATTCAGCTGCCTGCCAAGCCAGTCAGTAATTAGGTCAATTTCCTTCTCTGTTTGAGAACACCATTTTTGTAGCTTGCATTTATGCCTCTATTGTGAAATTACAGCCTCCATTTTCAAGGGGAAAACAATGGCATGTTCAACGTGAGCGCAGGCCTCTGTTGATTTAAAGGTCAGCTCAGGTCAAATTTCACCCACCTCTAGCTGAACACCTCAAACTACACTTCATCTTTCCGTCAAGTATGCAGAAATAGAAGTAACTGAGTTCTCCCAACTGAAAACACAAAGAGCTCTGCCTCTGTGCAAAACTGAGGACACACTGCATTCTGGTCTGTTGTACCGAGGCTACGTGAAGGATGGTTAAATATTGGTGAATATGATGTACATTTCACCATGTTACATCTGTACCAGGTTTCATGTCGACCAAGTGCAATAGCTGTTAAGATCAGATTTCAGTCTGGATCAAATGGTGGGCCCCCCAACTGACTGTCCCTCCTCTGAGTGACGTCACTAGCTCTAATGGGAACGGTTAGTGACTCAGTAAAGGGACAATGGTTGAATTTTATTACTTTAAAGAACCAAAATGCAATTTAAAGTAGGGTTTGAATCCCTGACCTCTTGGTGGAGAAGCAGCTGTTCTAACAGCTGAGCGACAGCATCTGCCAGAAAACTTCTTTCCACGAGCCCACAGTTTCCCGAGGAGAAGTCCAATTAGCTAGAAACCACACCTGTGTGAGCTGGAAAGTCTTGTGAAAGCTGAATCGACTAACTTAAATTATCAGAAAAGCACTTTGGCGAGGAGTCATGGCACAAGCATCGTTCTCAACCAACTGCAAAGCTGGCTGTAACGAAGCAAACACTCCAATGTTATGTTATATCTACTCTGTGTCTCTAATCTCTGTGATGACCTAACTTGTGTATTTATACACTTTAAAAATGTGGATGTTGAAGTTTCAAAAATTTTGTTTGAGGTAAATACAGCATTGTTTTTTTCTGGGCTGCTGGTTATACCGCCAAAGTCATCAGTGACTACACACCACTAAACCATGTGTGTGTATCACAAAGACATGCAAGCACACAAGCACATGATTATCCATAGATCATTATCATTATGTCTGCTAGGCAGTGACAAAGTGCCATCAATGTACAACTCATTAGCAGTGCAACCGCACTAATGCAGGAGACAAACAGACAGAGACACACACATATTTACATTCATTATGTTGTATGCCTCCTCCACACCAAAACAGACACACTGAGTTGAAGAAAGGCAGCCACACACATACGGTTTGTGCGTGATGAGGTGATGAGGGCTAAACTAAATCATAGATGAAGACAGATGAGACGCAAGAAGAGTCAGGAAGAAAAGAAGTGAAAGCTGAACTCCGGCAGATGAAGACAGGGAGAGATGAGGAAGGCAAACAAGAAGCCAAATGTGTGTTCACCTGCCTCTCTGTCTGGGCACAGTGGCTGTGAGTCAGTCTGTGGTTTGAGTACCTACAAATAGTAATAGTAGTAATAGCAATATCTATGCTTTGTGTGCGCTGTGTGCACATTCTACATGGTGTGTTAAATGCCTGCTACATCTTTAATGGCTGCATTGCTGCACTGTGGTTGCTGAAAATTCCTCATCAATTAAATCCATGGGAAAAGGTATTAAATGCTGTGCCAAACAAACACAAAGGCCACTTAAACATGTCTCATTATTCAACTGCACAAGTGTCTGTGAATATGTATGACTTTTTCTAATGATAAAATGCATGGGTGTGTGTGCACAGTGTGGCTGACTGAATAAACACACCGACACCTTAAAGACAAATGGATTAACCAGTGAAGCTCTGCTTCTTCAAGACAAAGAGATACTGTGGGAGATACTCAAGGAGTGGAAGGGAAAGAGCAAAGAGAGAGGGAGTCTGAGGGAGTGAAATAGGCATGTGAAGTGCTGTTAATTGCTTTATCACTGAGTGAGAGGGAGGGAGGGAGCGAAGGAGGAGGAGGGAGAGACAATGTGAAATAAGCGGGGGTGATAGGAAAAGGCATGAGAGCGTGGAGGGGGAGGGAGGCTGAGCACACAGCACAGCACTGACTACTGCTTTGTAACAGAGATGGTAGAAAGAGGGGAGGGAGGGAAGGAAAGCAGTGAGAAGAATAAGGTTATGAAGGTATGGATGTATCCAAGGCAGTAGGCTGCATGATTACAAAAGTAGTGAGATAGGCAAACGGAGATGGAAGAGGGGGAAAAGGCACAAAGAGAGGCAGAGATGAAAAGAAGAGAAGAGCACAAGGTGACAGGTATAAAAGAATCTGGAAGTGAGGAGGAGTTTGTCTGCATGTGTATGCATAATGCATGGACCAGGGTCACATCAGGATACAATATAAGTATGCACATGTGTGTGTGAGTGTGTGTTTGGGAGACATCCTGCATCCCACTTTTGGTCTCGAGTGAAGCAAATTGAAATTCCATGAATAAACTGACAGACTTGAAAACCTCTCGCTCTTGAGTAACGACCTTGTCTTTCTCTCCCTTTTTTCCGGGTGCTGAGGGCTCACAAATTGATATTCTGTCACTAAACTGGACTGTGTCTAAATGATGGGAGTTTCTCTCACTCTGATACTTAAGATATGTAATGTGTCATGTTTCCTGCATTGCCCAGAACAATATTTGCCAGCTCCAGAGAATGGATGTGAACCTGTTGGATTCAGCGGTTGGTTGAGGGTGTAGATGGAGGGAGCAGCAGTGAAGCAAGAGGCTTTCCTTTCAAAGCACAAGTCACACATCACACTCAAAACACAGCATGTCTTAATGGCTCTGTTGTTGTGTTGCTTTATGGACTATTACAGAAATTGCTTCCTCCTCTATGACAGATTTCTCCCTGTACGATTGTTAAATATTGCTGCGGTAACAATGAGTCTAGAACAGGAGCCCGTTCACACTGAGGGACGAACACGACCAAGACCCTGCTTTACAACACCACTGCAGCTGAACTGGAAATATCAGTGTGACATCATGCTGGCGGTGTGGCCCCTCATCCATGGAAATTAAGTGCCACAAAACACAACAGTACTGCCAAAGAAATGCAAGGAGCATTGCTTTTGTTTTGTTTTTGTTTTTTTTAATTAATTCCTTTTTTTCATTTTAAAAAAGAAACTCAGCACCAGCTGATAATCTTGTTTTTGCAGACCAGTGATTTAACTTTTCCCATTTTTTTGTGTAGAAAGGAGAACTTCTGACCACACCTTTCCCAGAACTAGAGGAATACGGTCTAACACTGATCTAAGATACGCAAATGATTTTTAAGGGAAAGCATGCACTGTAAGATGTTCAGATGTTTGACAGGACCTGCACAAAATACTCCCGACCATGTGTCATGGCATCAGTGAGACTGTAGATATGAAAACAAGGAGGACTTGGTTTAAAGTTGTGCATCAAAAACATAAATCAGTTTGTTACTGTATGGTACCTAAGTGCAAATCACTTAGCTACCATACAGTGATTATGATGTTAATAGTATCCTGCACTCCAGCAGCAGACAGTCCACGAGCTGTGCACTGTGAATAGTGTAAACATAATTAACAGAGCTTTTCGTGGTTCTGAGTAATGGAAATTAGCTATCAGATCTAGTTAGTAGAGCTGAGTCAGTTTTCCCAATAGCATTACTCTGCATAACTAAGCAGCAAACTCCACATCACTTTTAATTCTTTGAGCCTGTTACATGTTCCTTCCGTTTAAAAAAAAAAAAAAAAAAAAAACGCTTCTACAACTGGCTGTTTTAACATATTTTCCACTCTGCGCCCATCACTATCACAGTGGGAGGCAGAGGTCACTGAGCCCGGTCAGTTATCAGAGGAGGGAGGGGCTCCAGCGTTTTCACAGCCCATGAAAACTACACTGAGCAGAACACCGTGCACAACAACAATAACAACAACAAAAATAAAACCAACCCAAAAGGGAATGAACACATTATAAATCCATCCTTCCACTTATCATTTGACCTCCTAAGAAGATGGAATAAAGCAGGGGTGGTCCAGAGTGTAGAGAGACAGGCTTAGGACTGAAAGATCTCCGATACAACTGCACAGAACGTGGGCTGAGAAGCAAAGGAGTAACCAACAGTCATTTCAAGGTTGCCGTGGGAGAAGCCTTTAACCCCTAAATGCTCCACGGAGAGCTGCTCATTGGTCAAGGCAGAAAATTTTCACTTTTATCTCGCTGTGATCAAAACAAGGCCACCTCATTCGGCTATACAACCAATAATTTTATATACAGTCAGATAGGTATATAAACATCAAATCCACCTCTCATCCTCTATTCAGTACTATATAGGAACGGTTTATTTCATGGATCAAGAGTGTTTTGTATGTTTGTTTAACAGAACATCAGTTTTCATCGACCATGTCAGTCTCTTTCTTTTGGTCTGTCTCTGTTTAACATCTTCCTCTCGTAATTGGCTGTGCACGTTATCACTAAGCTGAATGTGTCGGTCTTTCCGACTTAGGGCCATAATTAGTGATGCGCTCTGCCATTTATTGATTCGTTGATTGATTTTTTTTTCCCCCCTCAAGAAAAGTAGTAGACTCTCAGAAAGACAAGAAATTATTTCTGGGGAAGACTGGTGAACTAAGAGACACTGTTTCATTACCAGCTACATACTACAATAAATGATTGGTGTGGATATTCGTGTTTGCTGCAACACATTATTTTCAACCTGTTCTTTATAATTTACTTCACTCAATTAAAACAATGAAAAAAATAACAGTCAGTAATGTCTGAATGTCCACTTACCAGTATCCAGCTTGGTCCCCTTGGTGCAGGCCACGATGGCTCCCATGCTGGGCTGAGAAGTCATGCCAGCCATAGAGTCGACCTACAGAGAGACAATCAATATAAATGCTGTTTGACTAAAAGCTTTAATCCATGTAAATGTGCATTATGTGGGTGCACACCTTAGTGGATTGATTTTATGTACACAGACTAAAAGGTGTGGTGTGCCAGGCTGTAAATCTGTGTCCACATAGTGGTATTTTTCTAAAAAAAAACAAAAACAAAAATAAAACGTGTGCATGTATAAATAATGATTACTAGAAAGAAAACACAAAAAAGCAACTTCCCATCAAAAGACAGAGGAATTTTATCTCCAAAAACTCCAACGTCTTGGCCGTGTTCCCTGCCCTGTCGAGTGTATTTCAGCATGCTTCATCTTGTTAGTTAGCGTACATGAATGTTTTATCACTTGGCAAAGTGAAAAGACACAATTTAACTACATAAACCAATGGAATCGATACAAACAAATGTTTCTGGTGGGTGTGTCTGATCCATGGTGGACAGTCGGTTGTTTGTTTCATACAGTGTTACAAGGCACCGCACAACAGAACGGCCCAAAAACTGCAAATAGCAGCCAATTGTTTTAATGAAACTGCCCATGCTGGCAGCATGCGCCAGTGAACACAGTAAGGGAAATGTTACTGGCTTCAACAATTGTTCCGTCTTTGTTTTAGTGACATTTCACAATGCAAACTGCAGAAGCTGGTGGAAAATTAATGTTTGTTCATGTTGTCGGGGTAAACTGTGGGTGGACCTGGGCCTACAAATTATTATTTCAGTTGAATGTGTATAGTGGTTGGTACTTGTTACATGTCAGGCTTCCCACAGTTGAGATGATACTGTGGGAAGTCTGGTATAAAAGTGTACATTTACAGATGTCAGTTTTTAATTAAAGGAATTAAACAGGAAGTTAGCAGAAACGGATAAGAACTGAAAACCTCTCTGAGGCTTCTGTACTGCAAACATGAACACTCACAGCCACGTCAACTACGTCAGCTCCAGCCTCAGCACAGGCCAGCATGGCAGCCACTCCGGCTCCAGCTGTGTCGTGTGTATGCACATGGATCGGTACATCTGGGAAACGGTCTCTCAGAGCGCCGACCAGAAGCTTGCTGGCTTCTGGCTTCAGAAGGCCGGCCATATCCTGGTGAGGTGGGGAGAGAGAGAGAGAGAGAGACGTAAGGAGGGAGTAGCAAAAGGGTCAAAGGAAAAATGGAACGAAAAATGTCTGTGGCATTCGGCTTAATATCCTATGTCCTACATTACCATGTATTTTCTCTTTTAGATCCACACATACATTCCTAAAACTCTTGGGACTAGATTCCTAGACACACAATGAATAAAAAACAAAACAAACACACCTTAATCTAGATGTGTTTTAAGTGGCTTTCTGCAACACATTAAATTTTGGAAACGGAGTCCTGGACTAAGTTAAACAAGATTAATTTCAACCACCTGCCTTAGTCCTCATTAGTGAGAGAATGTGCACACAAGACTGGCCCGAGGCTGCTCATGAAAGCTGGAACACACCGCAAAGTGCTGATAATTTGGTGGATTCAAATAAGTAAAAACAGATGGAAACAATGGAAGCAGAGAGAAAGCGATTAGGACTGAAAAAGAAGGGGCAGTGATGGCTGAAATCATCCAAATAATCAATGTGTCTTGATTTGATGAATTCGTCAAACCTGCCACCACTGGATGCTGAATTTAAGCCGGTGTTCATCTTTTGGGAGTTTAGTTCTGTTAATTCAAGACCCAGCTACATCTAGTCCTATTCCAGACCATGTGTGAGAAAGCTAGTTTGAATTAATCTGGATCAAAAAGCCCTTTTATTTGTTGTTGTTGAAGAAATCACATTTCTGTAGTTCTCAAAAAAAAAGATTAAATACGCGCACGGAAATTATTTTAATTAGAAGAACAAAATACTGGCTAAAGTTGACGGTTTCACAGTCTCGCAAAGATGATTATAATGTATAAATCTTAACTGATATTAACACAAGTTCCCAGACAGAGCTTAGATGTTTAGTTGCGCTCCCTTTGATGATCATTGTACTCCTTGAAGTTATAATGCATGCTCATTTCCTCTTTTAAAAGTTAATCTCATTAGCTGTGCAAGCCTTTTATGAGATTGCCACTGCTGCGTGTTATGGTTCACACTGCGGTAGAGCCGGAGTTTATCATTTCACGTTTGAAAATATTCTGTCATGCTTGAATAAAGAAATTAATTCAATGTGAGCGTTATCAGTCTACTCATTTAGATAAGTAGCTCAAGTATACAAGTTACTTCAAAAGGAGCAAATAAAAAAAACCTCATGTGTTCAGCAGTTAACATGTGAGTGTTGTCTATTAATCAAAATGGTAATCCCTCTAATGCATGTATGTGTGTTGTCTGTAAAAGGGTTTCACTTCACTCTGATACATTAGTGAAGCTGGTTCTTGGAAATTCCAGATTTTCTTAATCTATTTTTGCATTAGGCTGAATATCAGCTAACATTTTGCTATTTCAGTGGCAGTAGTGCCAAATGTAACAATAGCAACAGAGGTAGAGCGAGTTGCAGTGGTAGCTGCTGCAGTGTAGGTAGTCATAAATAAACATATTCAACACAGGTTAAAAGGAGTGAATAAACACACACCGCAGCTCATTTACATTATTAAATAATGGTAATTTGATCAGGATTTCCATTATTCAATGTAAATATCTTACCTTCCAAAGGAGGTCCATCCTTTGGCAGGTTAAAGCATGCCAAAACAGTGTGTATACAAGAGCAAATGAGTATTTTCAAACGCTCTTTTTCTGTTGTTTTTATGTTATTTCTGTGCCAGATGGGCACAAACTTCAACACAGAGGCAAATAATAAGTAAATAATAAGTGCCAGAATCTTTAGATTCAAAGCAAACTCTTGATACAACTCTAGATCTTGTTTTCACTTTCTCACCTTGATACACAGGATGTGGGTTCCGGCTTTAACGAGCTCATCCGCCAGTTTCACGTAGTAGTCCAGGGAGTACTTCTGCCTCATCGGGTCAGACACGTCACCCGTGTAAGAGATGGCAGCCTCGACTACGCCGCCTGCTGCTCCGGCAGCCTCCATCCCCAGAAGCATGTTGGGCAGGTAGTTCAGGGAATCAAATACACGGAAGATGTCCATGCCGTTCTCCTTGGCCACCTCACAAAACCTGGAAGGGAGAGGGGGGGAGAGGGGGGGGGGGGCAGAAAAAATGTTAGCCAACTGCAGATTTATATATATTTTTTAAATTATATTCAAATAGTATTCAAATTAGAGGCAGAGACAGACTGGAGAGGCAGTCAAGACTTTCTGTTCACCGCAAGATTATCACACCATCCCTCTCACTCTCACGGTTATAATGAGTCCGCCTTCATGCACAGGGTATCCTAGATAATGGCGCACATCTGGGTTGGGATAAGCTGTTTATATCTATCTCCATATCGCCACTCGTAAATATCACTGTACCTGCGTTGATACAATTTTCTCACTACTTCCATGAAAAGTGAGCTTACACAGCTTACGGGAGCCCACAATAACTCGAGAGAAACGCATACCCGCCTCATTATCCAAGCTGCTAGTGGTAAATCCTTCCCTATTATAGCCTTGGCCCCCGTATCTTCATCAGCTTTTTCATAGCCGGGGTGAGTGCTTACCGTAGCTGTGTTGCTGTGAATGCAATATTTACAAACACTAAGAGCTTTCATTTTGGCAAATAAACAGACTTACTTAATGTTGTGCTACGAGGGGATTACCAGTCCAACGTCTGCGTGTCCAGTATTTATTTAGCACTACAATGTATACAACTGCTGTCTAGTGGACGTTGTTTGGCACCAAATCAAACACACTGTACAGTCCTACGTCTCTGACTCAGAGCTGAAGGGATCATTATTCATGCGAACCCGAAAGTTTTTCTGTAAAAAAAAAATTTGTTTCCTTCAAGTGACAAGATGATCCACTTAGCAACCCTCCAGGCGTTTTAGATATTTTTAAATTTTACACCCCTCTTGCTGCAGTGTACTGTACTGTGACCCTGTGAAATGCACTTTAAAATCAATGAAACGAAATGAAATTACACTTTGATTTGATTTAGTTAATGAAGATGCTCAGGCCACTTGGCTGCAGGCTGCCACGCTAAAAAACACTGAGGGCGAGAGAGTGACAGAGTGAAGGGAGGATGGAGAGAGAGAGCCGGGCAAACAGATCAAAGCCATTAATCACAATCGTGCAAATTTTCGCTGGCACTCCCCCTGTGGGACACAGAGCGGTGGTGGTGGCGGCGGGGGCAGTCGGGATAGAAAGAGGGAGTTAAAAAGAGGGAAAGAAGTGTGTAATGCAGAGAGATGAATGGAGGCGTAAAACAGGGAGTTATAAGAGTGGGGATAAATAATGACTATATGATAGTCGAGGGGGGAGGAGAAGGGGCGCAAAAAAAAAAAAAATAGGGAGGATAGGGGAGGTCTATGTGTGCGTGTGATTCAATGGGAGGGAGGGAGAAGGGGACAGCTGCATTAGTCATAAAGCCACTACTAATTTATTTGAGGTGAGGGGAATTACACAGTGTATATGTGTGTGTGTGTGTGTGTGTCAAACTGACTGCAGGTGTGTGCGCTCAAGTATACATGAGTCATCCACATCATCGAGGTAGTTTGTGAATCCGTTCGGAAAAGTGTTAGAGGCGTGTGTATGCATGTGTGTAGGCTCAGGACTATTTACTGGTGTACATGTGAATCAACAATATGTCTGTGAGATGTATGTAACTCACTGAGCGTGGTAGGAGGCAACAGGACCACATCAACCACACTGACCTGATTAACTGTGTGTGCCAGTTGTGTGGTTTGAGGTTAGATACCTTACACTATATGCATTTGGATATATTTAGAAATAAAGCAGCTGCGTCTGAAGGCTTCGTGCTACACACGAGTCTGTTTTATACAATGTAGGAGTAGGAGGGAAAAAAAAATTCAAAAGTGGAGCTTAAATCAACTTTTGTTCTCAACTGAGAACCTTCGTCTGCTGAGGATTAACTCAAGATGCCTTTCCTTGGAAACAGCAAGTAGTATGGACCTTCTGTTTATAAAGCTATGAGAGTGTTTAAGGTAGAAAGGGAAAGAACAAAATAATGATTAAAAAAACATTTTATGTGTTGATTGTGTGATTTACAGGGGTGAATTAATAGTGTATTTTGTATTTATGTACGGATGTAGGTTCCATACATATGTAAATTTATCTTTTATGAATAATCATGTTAAACCACATCGAAAAAAAAATAAGTCAAGTTAAAAATAAATCCCCTAAAAGTATCCAGAAGTTGATTAAACAGAGAAAAAGATAATATGACTTGAGAGGAATGAGCAAGTTTAAGAAATAAGGGTTAAGAAAGAGAAAGTATTGTATTTCAGAACTGGTTTACATGTCCTGCACCTCATGGTGTCCAGCACATATGGGCTTCACACTCTACAATAACAACAGCTATTATGATCACATAACAAATCGTGTGCACACACACGCACAAAACAAACCTCAACAGACCGAGTTTACCCAAGTGTGGAATCCAGCATGAAATATAAAGGATCTTAGCAACAAGGCTTTTTAAAGAAATTTTGCCAAAACAAAAATCTCCTCATTAAAAAGACTAAACCTTCAGACAACAGTTGTAGTGAGGAAGCGAGGAACATGTTCACAATGATTCAAATTTACAAACATTACAATATGATGAATAAAGCATTTTGGCAATAGTCTGGTGAAAGACCTGCAGAATTTGGCTTTCTGTTACTTCTGATGCCAACTAGGTTTCGTCTTGTAAGAAGAGTCCATGTGATAAGCTGTAGCATCAGCTTACATCTTTTTGGTCTATAGAAAATCTTCCATGCTTTTATGCATTGTTTTTGCTGCACTGTTACATTGGCAGTAATTGCCTTGCTATTGTTTTAACCTAATTGTTTGTGTAATTATTCATGGACTGCAAGAAATTTCAATCATGTAAAATGCTCGGCTAAGCTTACATACAGGCACAAAATTATGTATGGAGTTGATGGTCACCCATGTTGTTTCCATGGAAACAACCCAGTCAGGGGGACAATTTATAAATATGAGAATGACAGACAAAGAAGCTGGAGGAGAAGCAGCAGGTTTCAAGAAGTCTTATTCAAATTGATGTTTCCCAACATTTCAATAAAAAAAAAAAAATGTCTTCAGCACAGGACAGGAGCTAATTAGGACAAAGTTTGTGGACAACGTACAGATTTGGACAGAAATGCGATGCGTGCATGTCCATAGCAAGACATCTGATTGAAGGACAGAATGTGGGAGTGTGTGTGTGTGTGTATGTGACTCACTTAAAAACAGCATTGTCAGGGTAGTTTGTGTAGCCCACAGCGTTGGCTCCTCTCAGCAGCATCTGGAAAGGGACGTTTGGGATCAAAGCTCTCAGCTCCTGGAGCCTCTTCCACGGGCACTCTGACAGGAAGCGCATGGCCACGTCAAAGGTAGCACCTAATTACACACACACACACACACACACACACACACGCATGCACGCATGCACGCACAGACAGGGGAATGGCAGTTTATTTCAGCTGTCATCTCAAATCTCATCTGTCATCCAAAATTTGATCTCAATTTTCGACTCAAAAACTAATATTTCAAACTTATCACGTTAAACACACACACATACTCGTTCACTTGATCACTTTCATCATTCATTTTAAAGTCATTGTAAAATCTAAGGAATGTTCCAGTGGAAGGGGTGAAAAAAAGAGAGATAGCAATCTCTCATTTCCCTTTCTGGGGGAGTAGATTAGCGAATCTCACACCCGTTTATCATATCAGCTATTATTGATACTAGCTATTAATATTGAAGCCTCCAGTGGAACTCTGCTGATCCAACACTGTCATCATTAAATTTCATTTTCTGAGCACTCATACATTTAGACATGGAGAGAATACTAAGCACAAGTGCTTGTTCATTACTCTGGGAGAAGCAGGGAAAAACCCTCCTCTTTATCAAATTTTTTTTTGGATAATGTTTTTCACCCCCTGATTTGGATTTTAGCTTACGTCAGTGTCTCTTAAACTGCTGGTTTAGAACGGAAATGACTCCAAGCAATCCTATCTAATCTTAATCATTAGTATTAATGTTTCACTGCACGTGAGACAAATTCATCTGGGGACAGCAGAATTTAGCCTAACAATTTGATAACGCGAATGAAGACCGACAGCTGGTCCCACATGCAGGACATCAGGCACGGGCACTGCTGTATCCTGTCTTTTTGGACAAGCGGGCAGTGCACAATCTGCTGGGAAGATGAGCAGAAATAAATCAGATGGAAGGATGGAAACAAGCACTTTACGCAAAGCCCACAATTGCTGGAAATGCTGTCAATACCCAATGTAATGTTTAAAGATGGAGGAGAGGAAAATGACTTATTTTCGGACAAACTGTCTCCTGCAATGGAACATCTTCTGTGAGTATGTTAGGTAAGAGTAAATTATACGCAAAACTCAATAATAAAACCACTTGTACAGTCTTATGCTGGCAAACTCTCTACTCCATCCAAATTTCCCCTGGTGGGAAAATAAGGTTCTATAAAATTAACCTCTATCTCATGCTCTTGAGCCCATAAAGGAAAGCCCATGATGAATAAAAATGATTAATATCTATAATTTGAATCATTGAGTTACATAAGCACATCTCGGCAGTTATGAGCATTTTTGCTTAAGTGTGCAATTATAGCTCTGATGCATCAGACAATTTATCCTGCCAGGTCAATTTTTATGTCATCTGTGATTCCACTGTATAGCTGTGGATCGGCTGCTTTGCCTTTGTATAGAACAGATTTTCATGCTTGTTTGTGTCCACATACATTTTGAGACCCAAAAAAAAAAAAAAAAAAACGGCTCACATTCTTTAAAACATACAAAAGTACGACAGCTGGACTGAATTTAATGCACACGCCAGCACGATCACATACTGTAATTAAGAATCTGCAGCTTTAACATCTGATAAATTAGCCAACTGTGAAACAGATATGGGGAACTGCATAGATACATTATGTGACCTAGTTCATACTACTGTATCTTCTATGGTGTTAGGGAGGAATGCTTTATCAGGAAGGGACTTAATCCTCAAAGGGCTTTCACAGGCTTAATCTCTTCAATGACTCATTCTGCCTTTAAGCAGCTGAAACATGTGAAACCAATATTCCCTATCTAAGACCACTCTGTGTTAAAAAAAAACAACAAAACGATTTTTACATAGATGTGTCAGGGTAACAGCGTTCAGTACTCACATGGTAATTTTTCTTTTGTGATTTATTTTGGTTCTATGTGATTTGAGCACAGCTAACCACAATATTCTTTGTCTCTGATCATTTTGTAAGGAAAGTGCATTGTATGGGGGACGGCCTGTCACGAGAGGCACGGTGGTTATTCCTCCTGTGGTTATTTACTGATTTATGAGGATCTGTTTAAAGGTACAGTTACAAGCTGTCACTGAGGGACAGTGTGTGCTGGAGCTGAACTTTTCACGACAGCACGGTTGTCTCAATATGAGACGAGAGTATGGATAGCAGCTGGTGAATGAAGGGCGTTTTACAACAACATGTCAGATATTCACACATTATTCTGAGATATACTGCAATAGGTTATAACACTCCTTTCTTAATGAGGGACTCCAGTGATTTTATAGCTTGAGTTTACTCATCAAGAAAAGTAATCATCACGTAAAAACTGTTTAGACTCCGGAGAAACTTTATGGAGTCTGAGTAAACAGCCCTTGGTGATGTCTCTGATTGGGCTTGCGACTTCAGATTTTGAAGCATAGAATTTGCAAGCAGCAGGCGTTTATGGACGGATGCCCCTGGAAGGTCTAGGGAAAGAATCTACAGAGATGCATTATGGGAAGTGTAGGATCCAGCGTTTCTGAAGCTTGACTCATAGAAAGGACTAAACACATGAATATCTGGCACCACAAACTTTTCAAAACACAAGCTACATAGCGGTTTACAGGAAGAATAAATGGAAACGGAGACAGAAGAGACAAAGAAGACAATATATAAAACATGGGGAGATGAGTGAACCCAGAAAAAAAATCTCTGCTCCACAACGAGATCTCAACCAGTTGGCAAAAGCCATGAACTGTTCAGACACTGACTTCAGAGGGAGGCTGGCATGAAGCCAAAGAACATCTAGTTTCACTTTAACATCCCTCAGCTGCTCTTCTCCTCAAAGTACAGAACATAAATAAATAAAGGTGTCAGGGGGATGTTTCTTTTTAGAATGTATTCTGTCTTTAAGCGTTTAGATAATTATGCTCTATTCCGTTTTCTCTGATTCATTATCATCTCATGCAGGAACTACTGATGCCTCAAGAGGAGTCAAGAGCATATTACATTTCTCTTTTCTTAACTGAGAAAGACAAATGAATCTTATGTTCCTCTGCTCATAATATCAGCCCATTACAGAATCATTATGTCAGGAGGTGTTTAAACCTCTCCAGCTCTTGTTTTACATCTGATTTCAATGATGTTCTCTTGCTGTGGTTGTATAAATGGGAGAGAGACAAGCATATATTCACTTTCTGTAACTTCTTTATGAAGACAGAAGACTGTTTAAACTTCACGCGCTTTCATTGACAAAAGATTTCAAAACACGACTCCCACTGCAATTCAAACATTAGCGCTTTATGAGAGAGTTTCAAAGGAAGACACGAAGTAAGACCTAATCACTTTTCTCTTGCCATTTTATCGTAACTGGATTCGGTTCAGAGACCAGATTATTCTGCAGTGTTTACTTAGAGCTTTTACTGCATCAAATCCCCAGATTAAGAATATTTACCACATTGTCTGCTCAGTTATGAATTATGCATTGTACTGAAAAATAGTCAGCTGAAGACTTAAAAGGGAAATGATGACATTATTTGATCTTATTATCAATTGTTTAAAAGGAAATGTTCACTGTTTTAGCTCAAGCCTTATTAAAATATATATTTATGACTATTCCTACTGAAGCATAACATAACCGCACCAATTAGTCATGAAAATCCTACCCCACTGCTGCTGCTGCTCCTCTCTGGCTTTTAAATAGTTCAATGGGTAAATGGTTTAGGAAACAGGAAGCTCCTTATAAATTAACATCTTTAATGTTCAACCATGGTCTCAAAGCATGCTTTCTATCAGGTTTTATTGACTATTTTGCACAGAAAAACCTGATAGAAAGCTCGGTTTGTGCTCTATCATCAGTTAAATATGTAGATATGTGCAGACTGTGCAGTGAGCTTTCCATTTCCTGAAAGGAGGTTTATCACAGTTTTTTGAAAGACTAAACGATCGCCCTGTTGCAGTGTGTTTAACCCGGTGAGGCTGCAGCAGAGTGTTAGGATCCTCAGAAGTCAAGCTATCAGTGAGGTTGTGTTATGCATGATTAGAAATGATGGCAAAAACATTTGGTAAACACATTTAAATATGGTCTAGGTTTAAAAAGTGGTGGATTTATCTCTTTAAAGCTTTGCATATTAGACAATGAAATGTTAAAAAGGGCATTTAATGCGCCTTAATCACAGCACTTTCCTCTTTCAGAGCTGGCTCACACAGTATAATGAGACATACAGGGACAAGGGGCTTCCCTGGTATCAATTTGGCAATTTCCTCCAGAGTGAAGGACTGAGTTCGCTGAGACTTTTCACAGTCTCCCTTCAGAGATTTACTTTTAATGTAACCGCTCAAAAACGGCTAAGCTGAATACATATCATCTTTCTCTGGTCAGTCTCATAATAACATCACGATATACTGGATGGAAGTCGGGAAGCGTTTAAACCCTTCTTATCGAAATATCTCTTCGATGATTTACTTTGGCTATAACCTTTTTATCTGTTCAAACACGAGTTGAGGAGACAGTTGCTTAATGTGAGATCTGCTCAAAGAGCTACAGTAATGAAATATATTGCTTTTCCCCCTCACTAGTGCACCATGATCAGCTACTGGGAGGAATTTAATCTCAGAAAGGGTTTACAGCACCAAAGAGGTTTCACTGGAGACTCTCTCTCCTGTGCTTTTTTTTTTCCCCTCACTTTGTTCAACCATCTAACGACGAGCGCAGTCACTGAAACAGAACCCCCTTTTTTACTTAAGGCTTTTGTTGTTTAGTTCTTATGTTTGCTCTTGTGATCTACTCAAAGCACTCCAAGTAATATAAGCACAATCGCGCTGAGTAGTTTACTATAACTGAGCATTAAATTAAATGTTTCAACCTCAAGAGGTGCACTGGGCATATCTCCACAAATGTGCATGTCCTAAGTGTTCGAGTGTTCAAACGGGAAAATGAATTTACTCTTTGAAACCAGTTCATAACAACTGCACTTCACATTGGACCATTATCAAGAAGTGTTGATAATTGGTCGCGTTGCCGTTCAAATTCGTTGCTGTTCAAACACGAGGCACGTATTTTCCTTCTCTGGCCAATTTCAGAGTAATTGCATATTATACAGGGACAGTGTTGCACTGTTCATGCCTCAAGAAGTTTCAATAACGCGTCATTTTCTCTCTATTCATTCAAGAGCAGGTGAAAGGTACAATCATTGCCTATTGAAGGGAACTTGCGGAAGACTGACTTGTTGGAGATGAGATGGAGGAGCGAGATGTATTTTCAATGGCACATTATTTTCATAGCTCACACAAGAAAAACAAAGGGGTACAATCACTGTCATCAATGAAACGCGGAGCAAATCTAAAGCAAGACTGGGAGAGCATGGAAAGTACAGTCACTGTTCTCTGGACACATTAACATGGAGGAACATTTTAGATTAGATTAGATTAGATTAGATAGACAGATAGACAGACAGATAGACAGACAGACAGACAGATAGATAGATAGATAGATAGATAGATAGATAGATAGATAGATAGATAGATAGATAGATAGATAGATAGATAGATAGATAGATAGATAGATAGATAGATAGATAGATAGATAGATAGATTGTAGTGTGGAAAGAGCGGAGTGATTAGAGTAATAAATAAAAAGGCAGGTCCCAGTATAAAAGCAGTCCTGATATATTCAAGTGATCAGATCTATTCAAGAGTTCTGGTAGTCCTGATGTGCAAAGAGCAGAGTGTTAAGAATACATAATAAAGGTAAGCTTAGTCCACGAGCAGTTCAAAGACAGCAGGCCTTGCAAAAGCAGATGAATTATAGAGTCTGATAGCACCCGGCAGGAATGACCTCCTGTAACGCTCCTCTCCACATCAGGGATGAATAAGTCTGGTGCTAAAGGTGCTCTTCAGCTCGGTTAACATGCTGTATGATGCTGGGTGGGAGGCGCTGCCCAGGATCGCCAGCACTTCTGAGCACTCTGTCCTCAGCTTGGATCCAATGACAGACTCAGCCTTCTTTATAGGTTCATTCAATGTGATGGCGTCCTGTGCTGTGATGCCTCCTCCCCAATCACACCACAGCATCGAAAATGAGATGACTAATAGAACATGCGTTGCATACACTGAAGGATGTGAGCCTTCTCAGGAAGTAGAACCAAAGAGTTTAATTAACGTGATAGTCATTGGAGGATGAGCCTGCATGAGATCACATACTATTATATATCTTCAGAGTGCTAAATAGTGCTATTACTTTTTTTGTTGTTTGATATTTTGAAGAATATGTTAATTCACTTTTGTCCTGTAGTTGTATAAACAGCGACAAAGTCCATGCAGGGAAGAAGTTGGGGTGGACGGTTGGGCCGATAAAATGCTGGACATGGGAGACTGCTGTTTATTTCCTGTTTCAAACTAATAATGTGTGTTTTTTAACCATGAGTGTTTAAAAGTGGTCATTTGCGGAGTCACAGAACATTTCCAGTGTGATGAAAATATTCCAAATTGTCATGACATGCATTCAACACGCTAAAACTCACCTCCCCAGTTCTCCAAGCTGAAAAGGTTGCTGAAGTTGTGGCTGACGAATGGTGAGATCTTCTTCAGGTCATGGGTCCGAACCCTGGTTGCCAGGAGCGACTGGTGAGCATCCCTGAACGTGGTATCCATTAGCAGCAGACCTTGGTGCGCGCGCACAGCCTTGGCGAATCCCTCGGGACCATCGCGCAGCAACACGTCACGGAAACCCACGGGAGGGTCGCCTATTAGTGAAGGAGGGAGAAAGAAATGTAAGCAGGAGAAGAAAGTTAATGTGCAGAACAATACAGAGGGGTAATGAACGGGAAATAGGTTTGTGGGATACAGCAGTTTGTGAGAAATCAATATCAGATGCCGGAGGAATACTTTAAAATGTTCCACAACAACAGACTGTGCAGACACTTAGTAATGATCAGTCCATACAATCACAGAAAATGGATTGACACATAAATATAGAAAGGGAAGAAACTGTAAATATGGCATTTATATTACAACTGACCTGCGATAAAGAGGGCTCTGTTTGTTGTAAATAAATGTGTAAAATAAGAAAGCCCTTTATTTATCCAATCTTACAGTGTATTGACTTAAGACACTGCTTAAGTGCCTGGTCGAGATAAATGATGTCCACCATTTTAACAAGACACCAGCAGGTGAACCGATGTTATTTACACAGCGTTTTCTCTTAACTTGTGCTGTTAACAACAACCTGGCAGTTGTCATAACTTCTGCTAATGAGATGGATGCCGTTTCCTCTCAAATCTCTCTCAGCTCAAGCAGATCAACTATAAAAGAATGCAGGGAATATAAGCTCAGCAGCTCGGCTTATTAGACACACAACCCACCGATTTGTGAAAATGGATTGTTCCCGCTGACAGTGACTCATATTTCCATGGTTTTCTATATAAAGTAAGCAGCTACTGTTTAGTGAAACAGGAGATCTAAGTGACTGAGCTCGGTACTGTACGGTTGCCAGCAGAAGGCAAACCGCTTCCAGGATGACTGCTATTGCACTTTTCATGCATCTTCTGATTTCTCAGCCTTATCTGGCCTGTGACCCTGTTTTGAGGTCCCAAAATTCTCATGACGCCGGCAATCAGAGAGCTGTCATGTCAAATTTGAATATGGCAGATATTTATATTCTATTTTCAAAAGTGTGGAGGCAGCTGCAGATGGATTACTGAAATTATACTTCTAGCCTTTTTAATCTATGTTCATTGACATACAGATGTTTTATATATTTCCATACAATATATTACACTAAGAGCTCTCCGACAACCATGTCTGCATATCCAGCAGACATGAAATTCCCAGCCCAAGGGCTATACTACCGTCTGTGCCAGAGTCAATGGCAGTCTATCCGACAGTTGTTGAGACGTTTCCCTCAAAACCACAGATGTAAACCTCATGATGTTGCTGGAGCAGCAGTCAGGGAATCAACAAAGTCAGATTCGTCCTAGTCATCCAGTAGTTGTTGAGATATTTCAGTCAGCAGCAAAGTGGTGCACTGACATTGCAGTCCACAGAGCCATGCCTCTACTGTGGCTAAAAAAAGACAAGAGTAATGCAAGTGAACAGATGAACTATAAAGCAGAAGGTAGATCACAAGGTACAAGGGCCATTATAAGAGTGTCTCTGAAACCTCGCTGCTCCACTCCCCGAGGAACCCGAGATGAAGACTGTCGGACACGTTGGCATAAGATGAGTGTTTCTGGTTAGCTTTCAAGACTGTGATGTCATATACAGTAGCAAAGTGTATCCTCACCGCTGAAAGCCTCCACGAGGAAGAATAAAAAACAACTGCTATGGAATCCCCAAGACACGTACTGGCATTTTCAGTTTATTACAGCTGAGTGGTCCTCAAAACAAACACGTTAAACATTGAGAAGACCTCGCTCTGCGTGAGCTGCTAAAACCAGCCGTCCCTCCTAATCCTCCTCTCTTTCCTCACTGTGCCTCGCAATTAAGCACAAGCACAACCAGAGGCATTAAAATATTGGAAACAGAATTGGGATCTGTTTTTGCTGCAGTGTGTACAATCATCAATCAATTACACTAGTTAATGAGGTACTATCTGCGTGCTTAGTTGTCCTCCAAACCTTCCTCCCTCTCTCTCTCTCTCTCTCTCTCTCTTTCTTCCCCTCCATCTCCCTCTCTCTTTCTGCACAGCTGAATATTCGCTCTTGACCTTTTATTGTTGTACCTCATCCCTGAAAACAAATGATCTCCGCTATAATTGTCTCAAAGGCCAGCATGAGCAAAATTAACTCTACACACACACACGCGCACACACAAATGTAGATACATTTGTTCGTGCATGCAAACACAGATACACAGAATTAGCTCACTGAAACAGACTCAAAGCCCTCCTTCCATTTCTCACACTCGTGCAGGCTTTCTATGTTTTCGCCGCTCGTGCCGTCTTTGACACATATGCCTCAACACAATAGGGAAGAAATGAGGGCATCTCTACTGGGACTACAGTGGCTTACGTGTGTGAAAGTTTCCTAGAGAAATATAGTTGGAGGCTTTGTGAGTGTGTGCGTGTGTGTGTCGCATCGTACAGAGCAGGAACAAAAAGTAGTAAAGAGATACAAGTCCCACACGGTTGCTGTGCTTGACAACTGACCCACTTACACACAAACACAGACCCATTCATTTGCATTGAAAGCACTCCCGCTCCCCAGCTCCTTTGCCCTAACTTCACTCCTCTGTCTCCCAGGCTGATGTCAATTCATACCCCTTCCCTTGACATGCTTCACCTGTCTGCTCCTCTCTTCACACTACAGTTCCTCTCTACCAGCTCCACAATACCAGCGGATATGACTGGATAGAGTGAGCTACCGCGCTCAGTGGTACTTCTTTATTTGCAGCTCGTGTAGGAGATAATCTCAGAGTAATAACAGCTTGCCTTGTCAACGTTCCTGAGCCGACATCTACCTCCCAAGAAGACTGTTAAACGCCTTGTGTCTTTGTGTTTAGGAGCCTTTTAATTGGCAGTTCCTGATTGGACTTCTAATTAGTGTTTAATTTAAAGTCAGGGGTGCTAGAACATCATCAATTCAATTCATCATCAAAGAATCAATTAAGTCTGCGCATGTTAAAAGCAGGTAGATGTGTTAGAATGACTTGTAAGACAAATGTACAGCTTGCTGTCTGCTACAGGTGCCAGTCCCCCTAATTCTAAATTAACACAAGATATTTCTTTCTTATAGCGCAACAAGGTGTTAACAGTAAATTTGCATTCACTTATGGTTTGCCTTTAAGCATAACTGCTGAAACACACCCTATTGAAAAACCGTTGACTGTTCAAGAACAGAATTTTTTTCCTCCCCATAGCTGGTACAGGAAATGTGAAACAAACAACTGAAACAACTCTCTTTGGAGGAAGAACAAAGAAGAAATAAGTTATTTTGCTGTGCACACACCTGGAAAAAAAAACCCCAAAACAAATCCAAGGTATCTTCAGGTTTCAGAAAGCCAAATTGAAGACTCTTTATGACACCTTTTAAAGCTACCTGAAAATGAATTTTGGACCTAAACAAAAGAGAAAAAAAAGCCCCACAAAGCTGGCAAAGAAAAACAGTCTTCTCTGTTTGAAGATGGCTAATGAAAGCATCCAAAACTAGAAAGAGGCAGAGGAAGAGAAAGAGGGAATATTAAGACGTTAAGTCCATGTGTGTTTATGTTGTGAATACAATGCTTTATCTGTATGCAAAAAAAAGATTGGGCACAGATGTTACATATTGGTACTACCAGTCTTCTACTTTAATCCTAAGAATGAAAATACAGCACGCAAACGGAGGGGAGGGGGGGGGGGGGGGGGGGGGGGGGGGGGGTGTAGTCTGTCATTTTTATTAGTCATTCCTCCTAAAGCTAGCTCTGAGGCATCTGGTGATTAACCTCTAGATGTCCTCCATTAAATAAATCCCGACAATAATTGGAACAAGGTGTACTTATACACCATCGATGAACCACTAGCCATCAGCCTTCGGAGGGAACGTTTCAGACTACAAATCCTAATTAGAAAATAATGGCCTTTGAGTACTTAACAGGGTTCTGTCAGGACATCCTCGCCCTGTCTTTGAGGAATCATTTTCTTCCTCTCTCTCCCTGGTGTGGAGGGAACTCCTCAAAAACAGCCTTTTTCTTCTTTCTTCTTATCTTCAGATGTGATGTTCTGAGATATGACAATGTCATTCTGATCTTTGCTCTTCTGGTTTCTGTGGGTGGTACAGAGTCACAGTCCTTCCTGCTCTGTTCGCCATCCTCTACATCCCCTTCTATCTATCTCAATCATTTATCTATCCATATCTCCTTGCCTGCCTGCCACAACCTGACCATTTTCTCTACATATAGGGATTATACACTGTCCAAACCCTCCCTGTTCTCCTTTCATAACCTCTTTCTCCTTCCATGCCCCTGTCCCTCCCTCCATCCCTCCCTCCACAGAGTGTGATAATACAGGCCTAATCCCTCTCTTCTCTCAATCCCTCCGTTGAATGAAAGAAAGGATATAAGCACATTACAAATCTCATTACTAGGCTTTAGGTATGCCTCTGTGCGTGCCTGTGCTGCATACAACTACCTCATCAGCTGCTTACTATAGGTGAGTGGGGGCATCTCTGCAAAGTGTGCCTGCCTATAGAGTACCTGCCCACTTTGTGCTTACTGTAAGAGTGCGATTTTCAAGTGTACATGCATGCGGGCGTTTACTTTCCCGCTACGACGAGAGAGGGGCGGGCAACGATGGCTTTCAACACAAGATTTGCATAAGCAGACAAGTGGTGGGTAAGAACAGGCAAACACTCCCATGCAGACGTACACAAACAAACACCGCCGATTATTTTGTCCCATTCTACTCCATTGCATTGCACTGTGCACGCTTTTTAGATGTCAGATTTGATTAGTTATGCTTGATTATGATTCATATTATTCACATTATTTTGTTATAAATTCATGTTTACCGGGCATGCTGCGGTATGTGCTGAGGCAGAACAGGGTGCTGATAAACACGTCAGATTGATACAGCTGACTATTTTGTTGCTGTCAAAAGGAGCAGCTGCATAAATTCATGCCAGTTTGCACCCCTAACAAAAATAAACCTGGGAGCGCAGTGAGAGAGGAAAAAAAAAAAAAAATGCATCATTGCAGAACAACCACAGAGACAGACTGTGACATCAAGTGAAATAAGCCCAGTTTTCTAGATTTTTTCAGCTTTTTTTTTTTTAAAGAACACATTTAGTAGTAAAACTGAGTGCAAGTCATTATTATTTTAAAATGAGTATTTCATCAATATTTCAGCTGCAGTTTAACCTCCAAAAATTCACCAATACACTACAGTTACAATGGAGGAAGAAAAAAAAAACCCCACACAGATCCTCAAGAGCCTAAGTGGCTCAACGAGCTCATCAAGGAGCCCAGCTTGGCCGTTGGCCTTACCTGCGAGACTCCAGGGGTGCTGGTGCACAGCAGGGTGAGAAGCAAAGGACTTCTGCCTTCACAAACAATGAGCTGCACCCTCTTACCGCTGTACTCACAGCTCAGCAGAGCACTCTGGGCCAAAACCCTTTTCCTCTCCGAGTGCTAAGCTGAGCCATTTAGGAAGGCCTTTCCGCCTACAGCTATCAGACTGTTCGACAGCCCATTTGTCATTCGGTGGGTGCTTTTATCCGAAGTGCCCTACGGATCCACAAGTGTTTACATTTTTAGCATCGGTGCCCCCGGTGAAATGAAACCCCCTAGCCCATGCAGCGGCAGTGCCTTGCTAAATTAGTCCAAATGTAATAAATGCAATAAAGATGATGCATTGTGACATTATTATGGTACTGTAGCAGTTCGATAACTATTTCTAGTGCCACAGAGGGTGAACCATGCACTGTGATTGGCTGATTTGCTTTTTTGACTGACATACCCATGGTGACAGGAGGGATGACAGGGTCTGTGGAGGAGGGCTTAGCCTTCACCGGGATGGGTGTGGTTGGTCCGTTTACCATCACATGACCTATATATGAGGGAAAAAAAAATAAAGAATAGAAGTCAGATGCAGTTCTGTAACACATGTAACATCTTGTACAGATGATAAAGGAAAAAAAATGAGGGTTATAAAAAAGCAGATTCCAAGATCTTCTCTATGTAGGGTGGTCCTCACTTCTTTCACAAACCAGTCCCTTAATTTTAAGAATATAAAGAAATATTGAATTTCAATACCCTATTTCACCTTTGGGTATTAAAAGCTGACACATTTCCCATCTTTGAGTGTGGCAAACAGAGCAGTGGTACCTTCCCCTTATCCACTGTGTGGATCTTAGGTCATAAAAGTCTGGTTTGAACCTTAAAATTAGATGCAAACTAGCTCAGCACTCTGTTTCACTCTTGGGTCCCAAATTGCTAATGATCCATGATATGCTTTACATTCCCCCCCACTGAAATTGCCACGGTCAGCTCGACTGTTAAATGCAGTGTGTTACTTCCTGGTTAATAGCTGAGTGGAAAACCACAGAAAGCCACAGATTCTGTGAAAGCCACAGAAATAATATTGAAGTCAAAGCTCTGTTGCAGAAAGATGGCTGCTGAGTTATTAACCTTACAATCATTGATAATATAGGCCTAGTTTTATAGTAAAATGTAACAGTTCAAACCAGCAACAGACTGAACTTAATATTGAAAATGAGATACTCAGAAAGATCATGGGAATGTCACAGTGTTTGACTGAGGATGTTACAGATCTGCTAAGAAAACCTTCACTGACATAGTGACTGCATATATTGTAGTCACTGTTCAGCGTTTGTGTGTGTTGTTGTTGAGACACTGACCCAGGTAGTGCAGCAGCTTCTGGGCTCGGTTCTGAGTGGGTTTGAGGTTGAAGAGCTCCTGGTTCTCGTCGATGAACTGTGTGTCCACAGTGGAGTGGAGGAACTGGTGGTTGGACAGAACGTTCTGGAGGAACGGGATGTTGGTCTAGAGAGGGAGAGACAGACAAACAGCGGAGGGGACTTTTATTTTGTGATCTTCTCTGATGAGCGTTTTCCTGCACTGGGTGTGTGAAACAACTCTTGCACAAACTAAAGGAAACACAAACACAAAAAAGAAAACACATTATTCAGAGAAGCAAGAGAGTCAAGACAGCAATCACTGCTTAAGTTCTGTTCTGCTAATTAATCGCTTGAAAGAAAGCATCTCATTGAAGAGCTCTGCGTTAAACAGACATTTGCACACAAAGGATACCTACACATTCGTAAACACACAAACAGTGGCATCACGTAAACCACATTCAAATAGCAGAGCACGCTAAACGCCGCACAATCTCAGCTCCAATAGGCAAACACATAAACACGCGCACACACACACATGGAGCAAAGGGAGAAAGTCAACAGTTGAAAGTAATTACATTCCATTTCTATTTTGTTGTTGTTTGTTTGCCTCAAAAGTATTATCACGCCAATTAAGCTCTCTAAATTAACAAAGAGAGGGAGAGTGGATGAGAGAGAAGAAAGAGGAAAGAGATGTAATTGTTGGAGTTAATTTCATTACTTGATTTGTTGCAATTTTTTTTCACTCTTGTAAGCCTGTCTTAACAATGCAGGGAGACGGCTTTGAATTGTTGTAAGAGGCGGAGAAAGAGGAGAAGGGGGGCAGATGAAGAGGGAGATTGACAGAAGAAGGAGGTGTGGGGGGTTAGTAGAAAGAAAAGCAGAAAAGGGGAGAGCGGGAGTGTTAGTTGGAAAGATTCAGTGAAATATGTTAATATATTCCTGAAGTGGCTTCAGATATGTTTAGCGCTGTTTAATATCCCCAAGGGAGAGTGAAGGAATGTAAATGGTGTGAAAAGATGATTTCTTTTCTATTTCTTTTGCTAAAAATGTCTTTGTGTATGACGGAAATGTCAGAGTTTTAAGTGGAATTTAAGGTTAGATTAGATCAGATTCAGCTTTGCCATTACACAGAGTACAAGTACTGAGACAATGAGACGCAGCTAAAAAAAAAAAAAAAAGAAAAAAGAAAAAAGTATTCAGAAGAAGAAAACCCCTGCCACTCATGAACCAACCTCAAAGTATCCTTTTTATTTAGAAATGCACAGAGACATACACCACTAGAGCTCAGAACCAAGAGGGAAGCAGAGTCCCTGAGGAGGTCCTGGGTTTTGGGGTATTGCAGCTCCCTTTAAGCTCAAAAACTCAACATTCGCCTCTCTATCTATATAAACATGCATAGATAGATCTCTCCGTCTCTCACACACACACACACACACACATATGGACTGATGTACAGAAACGAAATTAAATGAAAGTATGTGCACTCACAAAACATAAACCGCAGATGGACAGAATTTACAGCCATAATCTGTCCATTTAGCTGACAGTCAAACCCAGAGCGACTTGAAATAATTGATGCAGAACAATCACTCAGGAATCCCATAATTGGGAGAAGGGAGTCAGGCAATAAACAAACCACACAAACACACACCTCATTACCAGTACTGAGAGCGACAGAGAGAGAGAGAGTGAGAGAAGGTAGAGGGGAGGGGAGATCAATGTGGTCAGGCAAATAAAGCTCATGTTGGTCATGCCAACAGAGGGAAAATGAGATGTATATATTAAGAAGTGAAATATAAGGTAAGAGCAAGAGTCATTTACATTCAAGTTTTTTTTTAGGAGTAGAGAGAAGACTGAAATCCAGAGGGATATGACAGCAATACATATCATTTATATATATTTCAGCTGAGGAGACAATACAGCTGAAGAACGACCATTTCTGCTTTGTCAATGTATAGAACTAATAAAGAACCATTAATATTCAAAAAATTTAAATGGAGAGACAACACCGTGCCCTTCTTTGCACACGTTCACATGCCGAGCGAGGGGGAGAAGAGAGGATTTCACTTTGTGAGGCACACATCGAACACACAAAATGACACCGTATTCTCAGATCTCTGCTACAGAGAGGAGAGCTGGAGAGGAGAAAGAGAAGAGAGCTGAGGGATTCACAGGGATGTGCTACACTGCCAAGCCTTGGGCTACAAGCTGTGGACCAAAACAAAAAGGGATTTCTGCCGAATGCTACAACTGCAATAAGACTTCAGAAACCTGTGGACATCATCTTCTCTCTTCCATTTATAGCATCTGCCAACACAACTGTATTATAAAATATATGCTGTAGCCTTACATACCTGCCTCCTTGAGGAAAATAAGCAGCCATACAAAATCTGGATATTGTTTGATTGTACATTTTACTGGATGAAAATCAAAGCTTTGACTTAAGGACAGCCAAATGCAGGCTGGCAATGCAAGCTAGTTAGGTTTGAATACATGTGGTTAAGCACATGGTTGGCTGAAGAACCTGACTCATTTTATGAAGCAGTTCAAAAAGTAGTTTGACATTTTGAGAAAAACACATTCACCTTCTTGCTGAGAGCTAGATGAGAGGACTGACACCATTCTCGTATTGGTACAGTACAGCTTAGCACAAAGAGTAGAGACACAAGGTAACAGCTAGCCTGGCCCTGCCCTAATTAACACATTACATCTTGTTTGTTAATCTGTTCTGTAGGCAAATGGTGATACCTTTGGACAGAGCCAGGACAGTGGTTTCCACAACAACGTCAAAGGCTGAAAATTTTGAGGTTTCACCTTCACAAATTTGGTATTTTCCCCTCATTTTTTTTGTTTGATGTCATCTTGATCTATAATTTATATGTGTAAACAAACTAAATAAGAGTAAGTAAAGGAAAAAGCTACCAAAAGGTATAAGATAGGGTAGAAATGTTGAGAGACAGAGACATGGAAGGAGTTACAAATAGAACAAACAGCTGCTATTAATGAAAGACTCAGAAATAATGGAGAGGGAAGACAGAGACACCATTAATACATGAAGGTTTGTCCTTTTCCTCTCTGCTGTACCAGATCAATGTGTTCATTATCGGGCTGCTCTGTATGCCTGTGGCTACCACACACACCAGCACACGTACACATACACACAGCAGCCCTGCTCTTTCTCCATGTTCCCCCTAATGGTGTGAAACACACACTCTAAAAAGGCCCACACACACACACACACTTTGGTCTATACCTTTCCACTGCTCTGTATCTCTTCAAAATTTTCATTCAGTTTGCTGTGATATCACAGGCATACACACATACACGCACGCACACACACACACACACACACACACTCGACAGAGGCCCTTCCCTGATTTGGATGCCCTGTAACAAGGCTACAGCTCTCAGAGCTATGCGCACAGCATGCAAAACACACACGCAAACACACTTTCTTGCTAGTGATGATTGTGGCTCCTGCTCCCAAATGCTCTTCAGATTGCGAACACAAGCGCACACACACAAACACACCTTTGGGTACTGTATTAGTTTTAGTGGGAAAGTAAACATGTCTAAATGTGAATTAATGCTCACACAGGCTGTAGTTTACATACACCCACGCTCTCTCTAATAGCCAGCAAATGAACTCACTCACGGGGCGCAGTATCACAAGCCTCTGCCTCTTTTTGGTGCAAACCAAGTCACGTGTACTTGTTTTCCCTCCTACAAAAAAACAGCATCTGGTTGTGTGTATCTTCACTTTCATTCTCACGGCACTGTGTTTATCACCAGAAAGGTGTGTTTTATTGCTACTCTGCTCACAGCCGGTCGTTATCACTCTTGTTGCAATCAGCTTTACTGATGATTGCCGGAGAAACACAGTGAAGTAAGTATTGACGTCCCGGGCTGTTGACTTGACTGCAAGCACAAGTCGGTTCAGCACAGCATCACCTTTAAACAGTTACTGTTGCATGGCGTCTGCTGGTTTCAGGCAGCTGAGGGTATTTTGTCTCACTTTATCTTTAATTTAAGTTAGACTAAAGGAAAAAAAACCTCACCAAATAAATACTTGTTTGCGATGTGCTGAACATTATTTATTGCTGGCTTCAGAAGAGGTGCCAAAGTTGTCGTCTAATATTCAGATGTTGTTAATACAGACAGAATTTACAACTGACAGTTATGTGCAGCCTGGATATCTAAAACAAAAAAAAATTCACCTGCTATTTTATGCCTTCTCACTGTCTACAATCTGTCTGCACTGGAATTGGAAGTCATTTTTCACTACTACACAGCAGGCGAGTCAGTGGGGTGACGACCAAAACAACAAAGAAACACAAACAGGTGCTACTGTCCAGACTGCTCCTAATTTTTCTGTGTCATGAGCAGAGCTCTAAAGCAGCAAAGGAAATGAAGTACCTTTGGAGCTGCTATGCATATGAACATTTCTGTCTACGTGGAAGGCATCTGTTCATCATGCAAAGGAGCTTTTTCACTAAAGACAAAAAGGACTGTGCACACACACGCTCCAAACTGATTGTAATCTGAAGGAGGTTTCACAGATCAAATCACAGTGATTGTAATGTATAAATTTAAACCTGCCATTAACATTTAATCGTATTGTAAGGAATTATGCATTCCTGCAATTCCACCGGTTTTACTTGTGCTGATATAAACCGGAGCAATATTTCACATTCAAGCCTGAAGACAAGTCAGCGCCCTTTCACTTCAGTGTGAGGACAACTAGGACTGGTTTCAGGGTGAGCAACGTCGGCATGAAACAAAACAAAGCTAACCAGATAGGCTACAAAAACAAGTAACCTTCCACCCTAACCACTTAGCACCATAGCTTAAAAACAACAGGAGAAAACAGGAAAATAGAATCTGAAGCCCCACAAAAACCAAATATACACATCAGCGTGGCAAAGATGACAATACAAACAATGGGAAAGGAACAACAACTCAGTATGTCGCTCTGCTCCTGCACTCAATCCACTGACTCCCCCCGTACTGCCTCACATTAGGTTTTAAATCCTGATCCTGGCTTACAAAGCCAAGAAAATGCTGGTTGAAATCCTGTGTTGAGGCAGGGTGTCTCTGACCCACAGCTCACCTGGATCCACCCTCACCCAAAGGTCTCCTGTAAACAAGGGTGTTCTGTTCTTGCTCACGGTAGAGATCAGGCCCTCGGCATCTTCAAATGCAGGATACAGACCCACCTCTTCGAAAAGGATCTGGGCTGCCCCTGCTTCCGCCTAAAAATATCACATCGCTTAGCATTTTCTGGTGCCAATGCTCTCAAATACACACACAGTACTGTATGTATACTGTATATTGCCTGTGTCAGTTTAATTTAGCTCATTTCTGGAGTTAAATGTTGACTTGCTTTATGCCAATCAGGATACAAAAACAGAGAAGCAAAGACAGTACAGGTGCAGATTTGGAGTTTGGATTTTGAAACATTTCCAACTGCACTTAGCGTTACACACATATGCACCACATGCACCCCTGATCTCCGTCTTCCCCCGACGCAAACAATGCCTGCCTCTGTCACACACAGCCTCCTCGCTCCCTCTATGATTAGGAGTTGAATAGCAGAGCTGTCAGGTCATTTGTCTCTTCTCTCCTCTCCTCCTCTGTCTCCCCTATCCCCATCCGTCACGCCCTAACCACTGGCCCGGACACATAAACAAGATCAACACACACACACAGCTCGAGGAGTGAAAGTAAACACACTCACATAGACATGTAGGGGACCTCTCACACACCTATCAGCTATAAATTCAGTTAAGCAGGTGAGACGCTTCTAAAATAAACACACACACACACACGCACACATTTGTCTTTTGCAGCAACCTAAGAACAAGTAAACACATACAAAGCAAACATTTTTAAAAGGAAGACACTCGGGAACCTAAGGGTTAACATATAACACGTGTGGACAAACAAGCACACAGTGACACAAACAGACTCAGTGTCAAGCTGCTGAGATGTTTTGGTCTCAGTTGGCCGTTAATGGCTTTGCCACAGTCCGCTGATTGGTTTGTTAGAGGGACAGCGGGCCAGTCACCGTATGCACGCATTTGTTTACACTCTTGTCTTTGCGTCCTGGCCTGAGTGTGACTGCATCGGTTTATGAGTCCAGAGAAAGAATGAGTGGGTCAAGGCGAGAGCACTGATGATCACACTCTGCACTGATGTGACAAACAACTGTGACCACATTACTTCCTCCAGTTCTTCTTTAACTCCAAGGGCATGCCTTAATTCTCTGCTCAGTTTCTCTGCCCTCTAATTTCCTCTGCACTTCTTACCTCTTGTCTTCTTCCCCAGTATAAACACCGACTATTCACCATGCCAACCATCTTCTTCCAATTTCCAGTGGCCTTTACAACCATGAAATAAACTCTGAAAATGTTTTTTACTGCCAAAAGGGAAAGCAACAGTGGTCTGAATACTTAGTCTCTGTCTTACACACACACACGCTCTTCGCCTCAGTCTTACAACAGACTCATGCATGACTACTTCATGGCTGTGCCTAAAAATTAAATCTGGAATCAGTGTTTGACATTTGCCACAGGCCTTTTATCTCAGTGAAATAAAAAAAACAGATTGGTGATCTTTCCAGTAATAACTCCCATCGCCTCTCCGTGGCAGAGCAATTTTCACCTTGCATTTCATCAGGGGAGCTGTGGCCTGAAATATTTCCACTGTAAATAAGGTTATGGGGTGTAAAGAAATCTGACAAAATACGAATAAATAAATTGACAAAGGCTCCTCTCTTTCTAGGATGACGGCTTTGCGCGTGTGCCTCTGCATGCATTTGTGTGCCTGAGGATTCATGAAACGCAGGTCATGTAAATACGGCTATGATCCATTATTGATTTTGGAAGGAGTGAATAAAGCTATGCAAAGGAACAAGAGGAGGGAAGAGAAGCAATCTTTAAGCTTTGAGATGTGTCTTACACAGACTAAGGACTATTTCCAGCTCAGAAACGGGAGATCTTTCTCATTACAGTGTGTTTCAGTTGTCTGTCTGTGAGCCGCCGCTGACCATGGTGCTGAAACCGCCGCTGACCATGGTGCTGAACTTGCCAGACATCCGAGACAAAGTGTGCCACTTGGGAAATGCAACAGCTATTGCACCGTTGTTAAGATACTTCTACCATAACAACAGTGCTCAACAGAAAAACAAGATTTTAAGATTCAAACCAGGAACAGTAAATCATTCTTGGAGTCATTTGCTCTCAAACAGAAGAGGCGCTAAGCTTTCCAATTTTGCTTCAGTGTTAAACACCTTCCAGAGAACACTTTAGCTGTAGCAGCACTAGCTGATTTGTCAGTTCCTCCGCTAACAGTAGTCTAAAAAGCAAATGTTTTGCAGCTCCAGAATATGTTGTTGTGATTTAAAGGGGATGACAGTTTTTCTCAAGTGCTCTGAACTATAACTACAGCTCTAACCACTTACATGTCAATCCCAGCTGATTTACAGGGGTTGCTAAAGTTCACACGCTTCTCCAGGCTAAGACGATGAGATGATGAAGCAGGGTAAGGGAAGTGGATATAACAAAGGTATATTTCTTGACACAGATACATAAAAACCCACTGAATGCTCTACATGTTTCAAAATAACTACACATAACAACTGCTTTTTAAATATGGCAAAATAAGATTGGAGTTTCTTTGCTACCGGGGGGGAGATACATTCACCAGGAGCCATTACTAATAAGTGACGCGTTTTCCTTAAACAGCATGACTCAGACTCATCTGGCATCAACAAATGGGGTGCTGAACTAGCTAAAAGAAAGCTTTCTTAGACTCTTTCAGGTACCCTGAGATGCAAGCTTATTAAAACAGATTGCTACTTGGTATTTTGGGAATCCTTAAGCACTCGGCTTGTGATGCATCATACGATTCGTGATGTACTTCAACCTCACACAGCGTGTCGTCTCAGATTCTGTTAGCAGGTGTTTGGTCTTGTGTGTTGATTATACTTGAACTTGTGAACAATCATCTCACTCTTAGTATGTTGCAAAAAGGAGAAGACATCCTACAGACTTCATGTTTTAGGTATTACGTCATCAGTACTGAGATTAAAATACATTAAGACACTATCTCAAACATCTCAAGTCAAATTGTGGCATCCTGTTTCTTTATTCTTTAACTATAAACTACAAACACAACTTTTTTTTTTTAACAATGCAGGAACATACTCTCTGTTGTTGGGCCGACATTTTTGAAAATAAACATCTCTTCCCAAAAAACACAAACCACTGAACCAAGGCCCCTTCTGAGAGTTTTGAAAAAGCATAAAGAAGCAGGGGATATTCAGCCTTTTAGAGGCTGAGGAAAACACTGGGAATAGATTCACTCTGGCATCCCAGCTCAGTAAAAAAAAACCTATTACTACCCCTATCTCACAGACACTCACCTAAAGTAGAACTGGAGCCTTTTTGGTCTAAAATTATAGTATAAACAGATATTCTACTAAAAAACCAGAAGGTCTGCTGTACAATGTTTTATCTCATGGAGACACAACCTCCAATGATTATAAACCTCCAGATGGCAAATGGGAGACAATAATGGTACCTAATAATTTAAAAAGATAGTTCCAGTTATTTATTTTATTTTACTTTTACCATGGCCAGCAGAACACCTACAGTGGGCAAAGTAAACAGGAAAGTTAATGAGCAATATTTAAAGGTCTTTTAACATAATATTAATACTGGGAGTTATTGCATTTAAAGGACTAGTTTTAATGACTTTTTGGATTCAACTGTTGGGATACCAGCTGTATTGAACTTTTAACTGCAGTGCTCTTTCCACCTGCAGGTATGAAAGCCAAAGAGGGGAACCAACAAAAAGATTACCTTTAAAAGCGAGAGAAGCACTTTTTCAGGCTCCAAACTATTCTTGACCTGTCAAAAGTGAGATATAATTCTTTTTTAGGGCTGATCAGCAGCAGGTTTCAGCGATGTGCTATGAATGTTAAACTCACCAACACGAGCCATTGGAGTTCTTTTAATGAACAAACTCACAGCATGCGTGGATGGACAGAAATATTTGAAAATGTTTTTAGCTGAGGAATTAAACATGAAATGCATGGCCTTGCTGTGAGACCACACAGTGTACGGAGATCCAGGGTTGGATGACACCTACATGTATCTCATTTCTGATTACATGCAACAAATTTTACTTCCTTTAAAAGTCAGTGTCACTTTGTTTTATCAAAGCGAAATTGAAGTAATAGTAATTCTAATTTACATGTTACAGGTCAGATGTAATTAACCATCACCTAAAACCACTGCCCAAGATATTTCAGCCTGAAGCCTTACTTTTATCGCTCTTCAGGTTTTTATGTAGTCTATGGTACAACCATTCATTATCAGGCAGTTTACCTTTGACATCACATTACTTCTACCTGTTATCCTCCCTTCAATGGCTGTGACTCATTTTGGATCCTGAGTCATAGTTTAAAGAGTTTCCGAGGCAGTGGTATTTCTGTAAAGAGAAGTCTGGTTTTATGTATAAGGCCTCTGTTTTGTTGGTTCAAATAGTCTGAGGAGCTGTGACATAAAAAGTGAAATCCCAGTAGTGCCAGAGACAAATTCTCAAGTTGTGACCTTCAGTTTCAAGACCTACAGAAAGACTCAAGAACCACTGAACGACCATTTGCCAATACTGATGCCACAGTGCAAATGACACTATATTTTCATTAGTGTATAATCACCCGAAACCACGAACTGTTGTGTTTTTGTTAGCTTTCATTCGCTTAAAATGAGCCCTTCATTCCTCAAGCTTTCGTGTTTTTACTTTACTTAGAGGCTACCGTCTGTCCTCCTGCAGGCTTGGAAAGGGACTTGTGAGGGGTGGGGTACTCAACTCAACCTCACCGCGAGATGCCACTAAATCCTACACCCTGGTCCTTTAACTCTACTATATTAAAACAAACATCTACCATATACATTATGGGATCACTTTAGGTGACCCCATAAGAAGGTGACTACAAAAAGAAGAGCATGCAAAACAGGATTCAATGAGTCACATGTTGCTTATTCGAGATCAAAGCAATGCACAGTGTCTCTACCTTATCACATTCTGTACGATGTTAGCAGAGAATATAACTCAGCCACTTTCCTTTCACCATCATGATAATGGCCTAAGTCTCAATATACTGTTCTGTCAAACTAATGCATCTCATCTAATGGGCTCTCTCTATTGATGACTACTGTCAGTGGTGAAAAGGTGATTCATCCACGTATCCCCACTCATAAATAATGAGCAAAGATGGTTGGACGTCCTACTTAGCAATGATGCCTTTAATGCTAAATCACCCTTAGTGTCTATTTTCAGGGAGCAGGGGAGCCCAGAACATGAAATGACTAACAGCTGCCTCCTTATTTACAGAATGTACTATAACTGTCTCGATTTTCTCAGCACAGAACATCATGCATTATTTATTTGAATATTTTTATAGCCTTATCATGGTTGCCTGTGATCTGTGATTTTCTAGTCAGTATTTATAGGTTTTCAAATTTGCTTTTTTAATGCTCTTTCATCATGGCTCCTGCTCCTCCTCCTGCTACTCTGCGTGTATGTGTGTGTATATTCTTGTAATGAAACAGTGTATACAGCTCATGTGCCCTGACCACGGTGCTGTCTGGCAGCAAAAGCTTGCAAAGTTAGACTTATGAGCCTAAACAGCAGGGAAAGCACAGGTGAAACACGGCTCCGTTCCATTTAGTCATGGCCATTAAGCCATGCCAGAGAGGCAGCATGAGCAGCACTAAAGCTCTGGCACTGGCACACCTAAAGTGAATACAGCTATTTATCAGTGTTATTAGTTACACCTGCATGTAACAAGTCAGAATGTCCCACTGTGAGAAAGGTCTAGTGGTTGTTTACTTGCACACGCAGTAATCCAATCATAACACGACTGCAGCTGTAACATGAGTGAGGTGAAGCCCCACGTAAGCAACATGCTCTGATTCTGTTAATGCAATTACTCATAGTCAGAATAAGCATAATCACAGTAAGCTACGTGCCCTTCTAGATGCATTGTTAAAGGGCATTTCACTCATGTAAACACCTTAATCCGGCAATGACTCTCCAGTGGAGTTTCAACAACATTTTGCAACACATGGCATTCCAACTGTTTGATGACACATGCCAAAGATGTCAGCTGGTGAGACACTTGAGTCTGCTCTTTCAGCGCATTGTCTCCGTGAGCACTCTCCAAGGCTACAAACCAACTTTCGACGCTTCAAGTGCAATTTATCGAGTGGTACATCTTTCTTTGGGGGGGAAAACATTGTGGCACAGAAACACGGTTATCAATGGAACAATTATGGAACAATTATGGAACCATGCACTCACTCCCTCTCTCTCTGTCTCTCTCTTTCTGTAATACATGCACGGACACAAATTCCTGCTTTTTCGAACACAGACCTGATGCCAAAAAGGCGCAGCTCCTTTCAAGGGAAACGATCGACAAACAAAATCTCATTTGCAGTCCTTTCATCGGCACCTCCCAGCTTTGTATTTCGACATCTAACTGCCTCTTTCTAACAGCTCATTGCATTTCTGTACAGATCCATTTATATAGCCCCACATACAAAGAGACCTTTATTATTTGCCTCTTATCCATTGGTTGTTATTTTCACAGTAAATTCCAGCAGCACAGAAGGCATTAAAGAAACACACTCTTGGAAACATTTGGCTTGCATGTTTGATTTTTTTTTTTTATAGCAGTATATCCCTGAAGTCATTTCTGCCCTGTGTCTTTACGTTAGAGCGTATTTGTCAAGGTTTTACACTTAAAGCAATACAGACAAATGAGACCAGCATGTTTTTCTCGTACTTCATTGACTGCTGCCCATAGCTGGTAAAATGGTCTGCCAGCAGTAACTGGGAAATCGTTTGGAGAAACTATTACTAAGGCAGGTGAAATAAATTAAAAAGCACAATGACATGCAAACGGCTGTAAGAGCAAAATAGGCGGGGTTGTGTGGCCTTTGTGCATGTGTGTGCATGTGTGTCTGTCCTTGTCTCTCATTAGCCGTAGATTGAGACAAATAGAGTGGGATCTGCCCTTCGATCTAAACCTCCACACCGTTTACCCCTGACATCACAGCTGAGCAAGTGTGTGTGTGTGTGCTTGTTTCATTTAGCCTTGTGAGAGGTGTGTGTCTAACTACAGTGTGTGCTGTCCACGTCCTGATTTGTGCGATACTACGGCGCGTTTGTGTGCAATCATGCAATCATGCCAATCTTTACGTGAGTGTGCATATCATGCTCTGTGTGTGTGTGGGGTTGGTTGCAAATAGATTGGGTGGGTGGAATGCATGTTCCGTGTGTGTCCATGTGTGAGGTTTTTGTGTGTGTGTGTGTGTGGGTGTGTGTGTGAATGGAAGCATTTGACACACTGGTGATTATGTGTGACATGTTTATGTGCACAGGCGCTCACTGAGTGCATTTGTTTTTGTGTGTCTCAGTGCTGCCTATATTTAGCCACCGTGTCTCACAAACTCACTGTGACTCATTTACACACACAAAACAAAATTTGCCCTCACTTGACGACAAACCAGCCAGATGACAGATAAACATTAAGTGGGGGAGAGGTGTGGACTTGGTTCATGCAGGCAGCTTTTTTAAAACTACGCAAAGATGTAAAATTACTCAAATTCCAAAAAAAAAAAAATCAAAGCGCCTCTCCATTTTCTCCCTCACTCTCTCTCACTCACACACAAGTTTCATTCTTGCTGCTGGCAAGGACGTGTTCCTCAGCTGCTGTTGAGGTTCCACCTTTTGATTTGAGCTGCACACTTGCCATAACTGTTGGTTTTCTGCCTGTTAGCAGCAAACGCCCATGGTAGGCAACACTCAGAAAAAACATGAACTCAGCCGTTTCCTTACAGTCTTTTACAGAAATCTGTTCCCACTGTATTTGCTATATAAATGTAAAAATGGCTCAGTATTCCAGTGCATTAGATTTAAAATGAAGCAGTGACCATGAGATTAAAGGTGTTTCTCACTGAATGTCTGAGCGACTAACAAATATATTCACTTCCATTGTTTCCATCCCAGTTTGTATTACTGCCACCTGTGGATCGGTGCAATAGTGCAAAACATGTGCATCAGCAGCGTGCATGTGCACGCTGTGATAAAACCCTTGGTGTAAAGTGTTAGCAAAGCACCCACAAGTGAGTCACATAAATACTTGACACGGAGATGTTTCCAGTTTGTTGAAACCACCAGTGAGCTGACCAGTGAACCAGTTCGCAAAGAAAAAATAAATAAATAAATAAATAAAATCGATGGATTCATTCAGCCCTGGGTCAGTAGGCCGACTCCCCTGCAACTGTTTTCACTTTGAGGGCTAATTTGGCCTGACCGAACCAGAACAGGTCTGGCCTCTTTCTGATTAAGTGCAGCATTACTCGGAATGAACTAAAAAAGATCCTGCCAATCTCTCTACTTAGTTCTCAGACTTTGGGAGAAGAAGACTTTTTCTTCTCTCCTTCTTTCTTCTTTTTCCTGTGGATTTTACTTGCACTTCATTGATCTGTGGCCATAAGAATATTCTATAGACACACAAATTTTCTGACCTTTGCCCCGCAGACCTCTGGCTGCATGTCATTTTTCTGAAAAGAAATTTAATTAATTCAGAGGTGCATTGAATGTGCGTTTCCCTGAATTTATGCCTTTTATGTAAACCAACAACTCGGTCAGTAATGAGATTTTCTCCTGACTGGTGAACTCACTTCATCCATCACCCGGCAGTAGGTCATGTTAGTTTATTTCATTCAGCAAGGTCACTCTCCCTGACGAGAGGACCGGGCGCCAAACCACTAGAGGTTTGATTAATTGTGAATCAACGAGCCATAAAAGCAGAGTGCTGTAAACGGGCTGCGATTGGGTGAAATGATATATCAAACTTCTCCTTGCTGGACCTTGCTTTGAGGGAGGTCTGGCTTACTAGGTTAAAAATACACTGGCCCACAGCAGGACTATAATGGAGTGACAGTAAAGAGGGGGAAAGCAAGGGATAAAAATAAATTCAAGATAGAAAAATGGAGATGCATGAAAGTGGGATGAGAGGTAAATGCTTAAGAGTTAGAGATAAACAGGGAGAGGTGGCACAGATTGAGAAATATTTAGAAGATGGAAGAGCGAATTGAGGACAAAAATTGACTCCTGGATAGAAATTGAGACACATAAAAGACAGTTCATCCATAACACAACCGAATCTCTGTCCCTGCCCTCTTTTTCACCATCTTTTATTCCCATCTTTCTGATGTGTTTCATCTGCGGCGTGTGATTGTGTTGATAAAACGGATCTGCACATACGTGAATGTAGGAAACAACTTAATTCCAACATCCAATACTTCTGATGTTATAGGTTCTGCCTTGGTAATGGGACACACATCGACACTCACACCCGCACCCAGGCGGTTTCCATTAAATGGCTATTTCCAGCAGCTATCGGCGCAGCAGGGAAATCAAGCGCCCGACCACCGTTTGAAGTCGTATCAGCTACACTTGTTCCTATCGCCATGCAATCACTCCATCCACTCCTCACTTCTATCCCTCGCTAACCCCTCTCTTCCTCACTTATCTCCCTTACGCCCCCAGAGATCTTCGCCCTCCTCTCTCTTCTCTACCTCTCTTTCGTCACACATCGCCACTTGTGCTCACTCTCTCTTAATCATCCTTCCTTTGCTCCCCCTCTCATCCCGGGCTGACCCAGAGTTGCTCGAGGCACTAAGAGCTTCACATCCCCCCTTGTCATACCAGCTGACTTTTATCTCCTCTTGCCCCCCCCCCCCCCCCCCCCCCTCCCCCTCCCCTAACAACCTTTCATCAGTGGTTGAAGAAACACTAAGAACCTTTAATGAAGTAAAAGTAGTAATACCACACTGTAAACTCACTCTTACAATCAGAAATCCTTCATTCAAAATTTGACTCAAGTAAAAAAGTATTCTGTGTAAACAAAACATACTTTTAAAATGGCATTTTTAAAAAAATTCACACTACCACTACTTCTATTACTTCTTTTATTGTTATCAAAAGTTCGCACTCTTATCTCACTCTTGATTTAGAGTGAGATAAATTCACTGTTATCTTTCCCTCTCAGCTAGAAACACTCTGTCCTTAGAGTGACTGTTCATACCAAACAGTTTGATTGAAGCACACTGAAACCTGTTTTCTATATGTTTCCTACTATCAACATAATGTGTTGGTATTTTTTATGTTTATTATATGTTCTGTAAATAAAACCTTAATCTGTTAAATAACTAGTAGCTCCAGGTGATAAATAAACATAGCGGAGTAAAAAAATACTCCACTAATATTCATCTCCACCTTCTTCATTCTCCTCTATTCTCTTTTCTTATTCTCTCCTCCAATTCACTTCTAATCATCCCTCTTCCTCCTCCTACATCATTCCCTCTTTCATCTCCTCCTTCCTTTTTCCTTTTCATTCTCCTCCACATCTCTTCTCCCCTCCACCCTCCATCTCTCCTGCTCATCTTCATGCCTCTCTCTCTCTCTCTCTCTCTCTCTCTCTCTCTCTCTCATGCACTCTCCCTCTCTCCCTCTCTCTCTCTCTCTCTCTCTCTCTCTCTCAGTCCGATGCTTGGCGCTGCCGGAGACAGATCGCAGTCCTCTCTTCTGCTTTTCGTCGGGAATCACACACTCTTCTCCACCAGATAAGGACAAAGAGAGCCTTTAAAAAATAAGGAAAAGGCAAGAGGATAAAGATGCAGATGAATGGACAGACGAAGAGAAGAAGTAACTGAGAGGAGGCAGGACAAGTAACAGGACAAAAAAAAAAATGGAGAAAACCTCCCTGAAGGAGAGAGGAGGTTTCTAAAAATACAAGCCAGCTTACTCCCTGCATTCTGTTATTTTCTCTCTCTCTCTCCCCCTTCTTTTTGCTGTGTCCTCTTCCTTCATTCAGTACCTGTTCTGTGGGATTAACATGACTTAAAATTCAATCAGCCTACAGCCTGACGGAAGAGCGACAGAGGAGGCAGACAGAGCGCTGCAGCTGTCGAGACCGAGTGAGGGAACAACCAACGGGAGGAGAGAGAGAGAGAGAGAGAAAGGGGGATAGACAGAGAGTGATAGAGAGGGGAGAGAGAGAGCGAGGGGGGGAGAGGGAGGGAGAGAGAGAGAGAGAGAGAGAGAGAGAGAGAGAGAGAGAGAGAGAGAGAGAGAGAGAGAGAGAGAGATGGGTGTTTTTCCACGGAGCTGAGATAGAGAGCAAGCCGCGGAGACAGAGAGATGTGACGGCTCCAAAAGTCGCGGTGGAATGATCCGGAAAACAAGGTTAGTAATTCCACCTTTTCATCTAGCGGAGGGCAAAAAAGGGGAAAAGACATGTTAGATAAGGATGAAAGAACCCGAAGCAAACTTAAAAAAAAACGGATAAAAGGACACCAAATAGCTGTAATGTGCTTTTGAAGTAGCAAAGTGAACACCAGAGGAGAGGAGCAGATAAAACAGAAATGAAAAAGAAAAAATAATGAATCAAGGATATTCAGTTGAATTCAGGAGGGGGGTCTGGCAGAGACGCCGCTGCACGAATGTACAGATACACACTCTAAGCAACACTCTCACAAAGAAACACACAGACGCACACAAACAGAGTGAGTACACAGCTGTAGAGCAAGATAATGAGATTGTCTTCTTAAAGGTGTCGGCTTTTGGAGTTTGATTGACAGGCCAGAGTGTGGGGGTGGGGGCGGGAGGGGGGACTTTTGAACTGTCTGACATTCATGGCACTGATCAATAGCCCAGTTGTTTCATTAGGGTGTGTGTGTGTGTGTGTGAGTGAAAGAGAGTGCAGGGGAAACGCAGCGGCGGTGTGTGCTTGCAGAAGAGTATCACTGCATGACTACTTAGTGGATGTGTGCGTGGTGGCGACTGTGATGGTGGCGTGTGTGTGCAAGCATGCGTGAACGTGCTGCATGGCCGTGTGCGTGCATGTGCTCGTGCTCTCCCGCGAGTGTTTGTGTGCGCAGGAACGAGCCAGTGCACCCCGCTGAGAGGCATTAAGAGGGTCTCAGAACTATTGATTCTGTTTGACAGACAGGTGTGAGGGAGGGAAGGGGAGACAGAGGAGAAAAAATCGGGGGTGGCAACGTAGGGAGGGGGGGAGTTTAAAGAAGCCATAAGGGAGGACTGAATGATTGACAGCAGAAGTCGTGGAAAGAGGGATAGGTGTGGATATGAGAAGGGAAGAGGAGGTCTGATGGGTGGAGGAGAAAAACGAGGATGGGATGGGACAAAAAAGTGATAATGGACTCGAATGTTTGTGCGATTTAAGCGAGTGAACACACAGAGTAAAGACGACAGTAATGGCACACATTTACAGAGCACACAGTTCATTCCCTTCACACTCTCCATGTTTCTCCTCTTTTGCAGGTTTTTAGCCATCCCTCCATCGCTCCAGCTTACTCCCAAACCTCCTTTTCTGCGCCTCCCTCCAAGGTCATCAATGAACGACTAACTCGATGTGGGAGAACGGACAGTGGTCGCACTCTGTGGAGTGTAGAGTGGCCCTGTAACACGCCCTGGAAAGCACTCTGGGAAGTGAGGGATGAGAGAAAGAGGAGTGGGGAAAAAAAAACCTGAACGTGTGAAAGAATGAAGCAATGAGAGAGAGCGCCAGAGAGCCAGATGAATAAATAAGAAGAGGAGAGACAGGGCTGTATGTGCGAGGGGGGGACGGAAGAAAAAAAGGAGAGGGAGAGAGAGAGAGAAGGGGGGAAGGAGGAGGTGGGGTGGGGAGGTGAAGATCGCCGCCAACTCCAGGATCCCTGTTCTCCCTCGACCACACTGATTGATACATAGAGAGACGCTGAAGACAGCCATGAGGAAGTCATATCAAAATGCCATAAACAGGATTTCAAGCAAAGTGGATTCTTGGATTTTTTTTTATACTAAGGTCTCTCTTTTGGAATACCACACCGGGATTGAGTGAGTAATTCCGGATTTTCCAGGTTTTCTTCATCTATAGAAGCCTAAGAGGATATTGTGGGGATTGGAATTTCTGCAACTCTCTGGTTTTTTGACACTGACCTACATCCGCCTCCTTTTGATGTGTGTGGAGGGGAGTAGGACAGGTCTGAGCACAAACACACAAACCTCCCCGGCCCCTCGCTGGTCCAACACAAGGAGAAACACCTGGGGCGAGATCTGTGCTAAACACCCACACATATCTACACACACACACACACACACAAACCTGGATAACATGTGGAGCTGATTCGGATTATAGAGCTGCACAGACGGAAAAGGTAACGTCCATGCAGTTTCAAACACTCACTCACACACACACACACACACACACACACACACACACACACACACACACACACACACACACACACACATGCATACACAGACACACACACAGCACTAGTATATATTGGCCCAGGAAAGGTGAATCCATGTTTGCATGGTTAGCTCTCTTGTGCTGAATCATTGAGCACATCAATGCGGTGAACACCAGCACTCACTGGACTGGGAACTCTGTGTTCTCCCACACACACACGTACACACACACACACACACACATACACACTCAGGCCTATAAATAATGAACAGATGTGCATTCATAACAACAAAAACATAAGAGGCAAATGTCAGAGTACACTCAGACAGGAACACACACACGCTCAAATCTCCCACACAGCACCGATGATTGTCGGTTTATCTTTTCTTATCCCTCTATTCTACACTTCTGCATATTCCCACCATACTGGGAATCCTGTTCTCTCTCTCTCTCTCTCTCTCTCTCTCTCTCTCTCTTTCTGTGCATGTGAGTGTCAGCCAGCTGTCCTGTATCAGATTACTCACTAGGTGCATCTCAGCTTGGCTTTCATCACCTCGCCTTTATGTAATCTCACCTGGCGTGTGTGTGTCTGTGTGTGTGTCTATGCGAGTACCATGGTAAGAGTGCGTGGCTGCAGGACTGGGAGTGTTTGTGTAGTGATGGCAGCATCAGCAGGCCAGAACAGTTCTAACCTCCCCTTCGTTCAAGGCTTTTTACGTAAGCCGAGTCTGAGCGTGCGCACACATACAAACACACACACATGGATTTGGCACACTGACACAGGAGATCAGACTGACTGAGTGGATATATGGGAGGATAAGAGGGTGATGAGAAAGAGATGGAGACGAGAGGGAAGTGCAAGGGGGAGGCAAAGGGAGGAGGAAAAGAGATGCAGGGAGATGGGTAAGGGAGAAGGGGGAGGGAGGGGTGACATATAACATAGTGATGGGTGCTGAGGGCTAAGAGGGGTCAGATGAAAGGATTGCAGTAAGACAAGGAGGAATGAGACGTAGTGATTGACTTCATCAAATGACAAGGAGAAAGACAGACAGATGAATGGAAGAATCAGTGGAAAAAACAGTAGAATAGATTAGAAAATAGAGCATGGCAGCAGAGAGAGAGAGAGTGAGATAACAGGGAGGGAGGGAGGGATAACAAGGAGACAGATACAGAGAAATGGAGGGATAAATATGAAAAGACTGAGACATAAAAGGTTTAAGCGGCAAGAAACTGCATCAAATAAAAGACTGAGGGACTGATTCATTGAGTGATAAGTGAAATAAACAAGGTGATTTTAAGAGGTCTGGGATGATGAGAGACAAGATGATAAAAAAAGGTAAGAAAGAAGCCCAATCAGGGTAGGAGGGTAGATTAATGGTGATTTACCACAGCGTGATAAAAATAGAAAGATAGATGAGGAAGAAATAATTAGAAATGACAGATGGCCATCATTATGTAGCTTTCTGCTGTTATACCACTGGATACAATTAGTCTTACATGACCCCAAAAAGTCTGTAAAAGATCCCTAACACCAGTAACGAGCTATTTATTGATATGGTGAATATGACGTACCGTGGGGCTTTTCCATGTAATAAACTTACCAATTTCCAGGCATAACTTGGGGAAAAAAGTGGAATTCTTAAAACATTAATTACCCTGGAAACCAAAGAGAATTGGCTAAAAAAAAAAAAAAAACACAATGCACTACATGTGAAACTATTTTTATGAACAAGCAGCCTTTTGAATAACCAAGACAGGGCTCATTACTTGCTCTGTTGATCGTTTACAGCAGTTTTGACTCTTGCTGTGAACAGGGGCAGCACTAATTCTGAGGAGATGACTGGATCTCTTAAAAGTGTAACAAAGAGGCCTTTTGATATCCATTAGCCAAATCATAATTCTATAATTGGCTTTGCTCTCCTACTACTGATAGTCATAAGAATACAGAGCAGGTAAGTGTGGCTTGATTCAAACACTGAAATGAAGGTGGAATAAAAGAACACTTTCTCAATTATTTTGTTAACGCTCCGCGTGGCTCATTGTTATCAATGGTTTCTGTCATTCTGAGGCTACAGTAAGGGAGATGAACAGATGGGATGCTCACAGTTCAAACTAGGCCTTGTCAAAATGAGCAAATGAACAATGACAGGCAAGTGGATGGACCATTTACTAAAAAGGAGTAAAAGAAAAAAACAAAACCAAAAAAAACAACTTGCAGATAATCTATCTGACCGGTTGCTAAGCTCCTGCTCCTGCCACCACTGTTACTGTTGCTACGCCTTTTCAATCTCTGCGTGGCACATGTGAAGTTTAGAATGATAACTGATAATAATAAGTGGCAGGATTAGGATTGAAATCCTTATCATCTTTGAACCAGTGGGTCCTTGATTTTAAAGAGGAGCATGTTTCTCATCACTACCACTGAAATGACAACTCTCACTGGCAGGTTTTATCAGCTGTAACCAGTGAGCTAATTAAGCTAACATCAGTTTCACGAGCTGGTTTAAAAACTGTTTCCAGTTGACGACTTAAAAACTGAATCCTGTAAAAGGGTTTTAAATATTCATGTGATTACTACACACAGGATATCATACCTATCGTAAATCCTTACCAGCTGATGATCCATGTAGATGGTATGAAAACATGGTTCTTGCATTGTAGTGTAGAGCTATTTAGTCCTAGTATTTTAAGTATGATGATAAGATACTGAAATGTTAAACTCTGATATATTATCAACCAGGATCAGGTTCCACACAGGGGGGGACTAAACTATGACTATGTTCCAGGAGAGAGGTTTAATAAACAGTCAATTAAAAAATAAAAGCCAAAAAGGAAGAGGATGAGAGGGTGAGAGAGACAGACTGGAAGCATAGTGACCAAACAAGTGCATTAGTTGTAGGGATTAAGAATAATTACATGAAACAGATCGAAAATCATGAGGAATGATAGATGTAGGATGTCACACACCTTCCTGATTTAACCAGCTTTCAATCAAGGAAAGAAGTCGAAGATTTGAAACCCTGAAACAGAGGAGACGTGGCTGGTGTCAGAAAGGTGGCACTTGATGGATGAATGGCTGGACGAATGAATGACAAATGGCGGCGGGAGAGAAGCGAAAGGCTGGGATGTTAAAGAAGGGAGGGAAGATCAAAGGATGAGACATCAGGCTGCTGTCAACAGCTAAGGAACAGAGCGGAAGATGATGGACAGAGAGGTATAGAACGATAGCATGATGAAGAGGAGTAATTACAAGACTGACTGTTTAAGATAGGGAGGAACACTCAGAGGATGGAGAGAGACAGAGTAATGAAGAATGAAAAGGCAAGTGATGACACTTGAGAGGTGGATGATAAGAAGGAGCGGGGATAAGGGAATAGAGGAATAACAATGTCTGAAAAGAAAAACTACACTAATAAAGTACCAGCACACTGAGGGGGAAGGATGGGTGGATGGTGAGATGGAGGCGTGGATGAATGAACGGGATAGAACCGATGTGATTGAATGCTAAAAGGATGAGTAATTAGACTGTTAGTAGTCAGCAGTAGGAAGGAGGGGCTGAGACGAAGGGATGACATGACAAAGGGGAAGGATGAGAAGTAAAAGGATGGAAAGAAGCGGGAAAATCAAAGTGGAAAAATGATGAAAGGAGAGAAAAAGAGTGTGTCACGGAGAGGAGGAGTGACTAAGAGGCTCCGCAGTCAGAGGTGGAAGCAACAAGCAAAAGCATAGTAGAGAAGTAAGAACAGATAGAGGGATGAGAGGATGAGTAATTAAACTGTTGACAGTCTGTTTAGGCACAGCAGGCGCCTGATGAGCAGAACAAACTGTAACCACGGCAACCGCTGGAGACAGACGGAGGGATGGTTCTGGGGAGGGAGATACAGGGGAGGGAAATGGGGGAGAGCCAAATGTGAAAGAGTGTGTGTGTGTGAGTGAGTGAGTGTGTGTGAGGCGACTGGGGGGATTAGTGGAAGGGAGATTGACACAAGTGGGAAATAAGGGATGAAAGAGCGTGGAAAAGAAAAGAGGGACAGGAAGAGGGGAAGAGAGGTGGAAGCTGAGGTATTTGCAGGTTTAAAAAAAATACTGAGAACTGATGCTGATTTAAGAACCCATGAGCCCTTGCAAGGATTTTCACAAGTTAAGATTAGGACATTACCCACATATCTGTGAAAGATTATTCCATTCTCCTGGTAATGCCGATTCCAATCTATGAAACTAAATTTGAATATTCATTTTTGGGGGGAATATGATTCAGCTATTCAGACGGAGAACTGCTAACAAAATTTCACAAAGTACTTTTTAAACTTATCTGGCTAACTTGCTAATCCTGCTTTGTGAAAAACCCCTCTAGAGCTGGAGGGGAAAAGGAGGGCATGGATTTACATACACACACACACGCACACACACACACACACACACACAAACTCTGATGTGTCCAATCCCATCAGAAACATACTCACCAACAGCCATAAGTCCGATCAAAGCAAGAACTAAAACATGTATTTAACCTTCTTGGAAGGTCACCACACTATGGCTGCAGCTACTGATTCGTTTCACTAGTAACTGATCTGTTGATCATGTTTTCTGATTAACTGCTTCAATCTATCGTCAGTAAAATGTCAGAAACTAACCAATAAATAACCAATAAAACCAAGGTGATGTCTTCAGATTGATACCTCTGGTTGACCAACAGTTGTAAAGATATTTGTATAAACCTGAGTAAAGCAGCAAAACCCCACATTAGAGAAGCTGGAAACCAGAAAAAATGCGGCTAATTGTTTCAGCACTATACCACACCACAACAAATAATCTGTCAGGTCCACTCACTGTTGATATTCTGTGGAGGTTTAAGGAGGTAAAAACCAATATGAGACCAAAGAAACTAGTTTCTTCTTCTGCTACGCATGTTGGTAACACCTGCCAGACTTATAGATATATACTTGCATCCAAACCAACACTTCTCCGCGTCTGCAAACTCGCAGGTGTTTGTCTGCATTACAACTATACTTAACAGATGCAGTAGGTTGTAGATGCTCTAGTGAATCATGGTGCAGAATACAGCGTGGGTGATGACTGTCAAAAGAAAACTGCTTTGTACTTAGTCGGCAGCACATATAGTCAAAGTCTGACAGCGAAGAACAGAGTGTTCCTGCCTGTTTCAGCACTGTTTAACATTAGAATACGAGACACAGTAATCAAGAAACTCAAGGGAAACTAGTTTCCCCTGCAGACACATCGCAGCTCAGTGTTGTTTCCCCTTTGTTAGTGTCTCACATCAGGAAATAAAAAAAAAACTAAATCGCCTTGTGGTGAGTTACAGTGCAGTTTGTGATTCATTATTGCTGAGAGTAGCCTGTGTGATCAAACATGCCTGATAACCGGCCTAAACCGAGTAAGCACTGAGAATTCTTCCGATCCCCACTCCACGTCTCTCTTTCCTCCAGGATACTTGTACCTCTACACCTCTTCTCCCCAGTCTGCCGTCTTTTTCCCATTTCAGTGCATCCCTCTGTTTCAGAGAGGGGAAATAAAGAGGAACAAGAAGACAGACAAGGAGAAAAATACTGGACTGAAGATGGAGCTTAGCTTGAGTATGAGTGTGTGTGTGTACGCTTGCATGTTTGTGTGTGTAGCATTAATCAATACATCCATCACTGTGATTCAGAGGCCTGGTTGGCATGTCATTGACCTACTGTGCTGGATGCAGAGTGCTGATTGGGTAATTGTTCTCTTACTCAGGATTTCCCCTTAGAAAGCTGGGAACCCTGCTGAATCATCAAACTGCCACTTGCACATACATACGCTCGGGCGAATAAACGCACACACAGACACACACACTGACACTTTTTGTTAAGCTGCATCCTGTCCTGTCAGGGTCCATATAATTGGCACCACAGGGTTTCTGATTGGGTGGGAGACGTCGACAGCGACAGCTCAGAAGCGGTGCTGTGTGACGCTTTGCCAACCAGTGTTTGTGGTGGATTTGCAATTTTTTGTTGATTAGTCTCGGCTATGTAAACATACACAGGTGCACAAAAGCCCATGCACACACAACGTGCACACCATCACCCACTGAAAATATGGCAGCCTCGCAGGAAAAGCTGCAATGGAAGAATGAAAAGGGACACGTTGGAATCGAGAGAGAGAGAGACAGAAGATGAGGTTGTGGGAGACGACAGAGAAATGAGAGACGCAATGAGAGAAAGAAATCAGGTTCATCTAGTCACAAAAAGGCTGAGCCAGAAGGATACAGAAAGAAGAAGGGGAGGGAGGGAAGAGAGGAACAGAAGGGATGAAAGGAGGAGGAGAGGGCAGAGAAAACTGCAAGCGCATTATGTTCTGGGTGAGTGGCAGGTCAGTTATTTTGCAACACTTGTGATAATGTGTGTCATGCAAAGGCAAATTTGTGGGAGTAAGCATAACTGCATTTAAGTGCGTGTATGCCGGCAAGTTGAAAAAGTGCGTTTGTGTTTGCGTGTGGAGAAGTAGCTTAAGTTGAAGTAAGTTTCTCCCGGTGACCCGGCGATGACTGCAAGCACCAACACACAAAACCACCCCTTCACATACTCAGTCCATCAAATCCCAAAGCATCGAGCTGTGTAAGAATCCCTGGCGAGACTGGACTCAAGTATATTAGATGCTCCATGTGTGTGGAATGGGACCCAAACCGCAGGCTATGGCACTATCACATTAAACGAGACAGGAATATAATTACAAAATTGAAGCAGCATTCATTTTCCAATCAGACACAGTTTGAAACAGGCTGATGCAGGTAGTGGGACAGACTCCAAACTCACAGGTGGGACTGTCATAAATGGGACCGAGCCCATTGCAGTTTCCCTTTGAAACCTGACTGGAGCAGTCAACACGCATCTGTTAATAACCTGCAGATTTCAGTATGATACAAGTCCACTAATAGCATGCAGAAAAGGCTGCAATACACACCGTACTCTCATTCCACCAGTTTTACACACGAGGTTTACTGTTTACTTGTCTTGAGAAGTACAACTCAAAGTTGTGTGATGTATTCTGTTGCTATGGATGGACTTTTGAGAAGTTAGAGAAATAAGATGCTGACACCACTGAGTTGCATTATGGAAAATTTACGGTCCAGCTTTTCTGGGGCTTCGGGATATCTCAGCCTCTACTGCTTCGATTTTGACTTTTCTTTTTCAATAAATCTCTTTGTCCCCCCGACTTCATAGGAGTGCAATGAATAAATCACTGGAGTGCCCTTTACCCCCTTTCCACTGATCACAAAGAATTTCCAATTCATGACTTTCCTTGCCGAAATAACTAATCCCCAACATTTCAAACTAAAATGTTATCATGTCGCCTGTGTCATTTAACAAGGGTGGGAAACCTTACAAAGAAAAGCTTTCATGTATATAGAGGACGGCAATACATAGAGATGCCAAGATTTATTTCCCCATCACATTCAGCACAATATGGAGTCTGCACCAGAAGATGAGCACAACAAAGACTGTTAGCTATTAATTAGAGGCTTTTATTGGCCCCATCTTAAACCATGTTACTATGCAATTCAATCTGATGCAACTGTGCTATTGCCATCTGGAGTAAGGGAGCATCAAAACAGAACAGTATTGAGCCACCTCCCTGGCACCGATATGACAGCTATCCACCAATGAAAAATGATTCCTCTCCAAGTAAAAAGCCATCCTGGTATAGCAGAGTAACAGAGCTGCCAGAGCTCTTTTCAGCACTTTATGTTCCCTCATTTGCTCAGATGTTCCCATCACTTTGGCCGCTGAGTTGTATCCAACTGTAAGGCTGTTACAGATGTATAGAATGAAAACTACTGCTACAGTTTACAAAAGGACTTTCAAAATAGATAATGCTGAGATTACTTTGCAGTCAGAGCGACACTGAAGCAGTACGAGGACAAAAAAAAAACAGGCTTCCCTGGGTAGTGAAAGAAAATGCACAAACAACACAAGCCTGGGGCAGTATGAATGCAGCCACAAATACTGATCCTCAGGCTGATTAAGGCGAGATAATGGATAAAACTTAGAAATTCAAACGAGAGCTTCATAACAGATCAGGTAAAGACCGCTCCCTGGCACGCTATGTGCCAATGAAGTGCCAAAGGAAATCACTGTCACCTCCGTTGTTTGCCAATTCAATTTACCTCCCAGAAAATTTAATCCCCAAGCTGTGCAGTCGGGCGGGCTTTCCAATGGGAGGAAACAAAATTACAAAAACTCAGCAAGGAGTGTGAGATTGGCTGCCACAGATATAACACAACACTGTTACAGATAACTTTCAGTTTGGTCATACAATTGGTGCAAAGGTCTTGAAGATGCAAAAACCTACATGTAGTTTGTTTTATTAGTAGTTAGATGGGCTTTAAGCTTTTGCCTAGATGGTCACATGAGTTCCATCAGGATTTTATCTTATTTTAGCTTCATGATGATAACTGCTCAGATATTGTGCTCATCTTAATATCAGAAATCAACTCAACCCTTTATTTGGCCGCGGCTACTTGCTTGGTCACCATTGCTACAGATGCTATTTGCACGAAAATGGATGGGCAACTACTCAACAGCACTTACTCAGCTCTAGCACCAGTGACCTCCAAGTCCTCCAAGTCCCCAAACAATTTGAGAAAAATGAGGGCGGGGCACCAGAGGGCACAAAATTGCCAACTGGGGGGGAGGGGGACAGCGATGTGAGCTATGAAACCAAGTATAAAATTCTACTCATAAGGTGGATGAGAGCAAAGGCCCACTTAATACTATGGTTCAGTGCTTGAGATTTTTTTTGTCCACCATTTCACAAGTCCTCACGGTTCACCAGTTCACAGCCTGTGGTAAATCAGAACAGTGGGTTAACTCTGCCTCCTGGTTTTTCAGAATATGAGGCATCTCGCATTTCTACACGGAGAGAAAGTCTGTCCTCTTAAACAGGCATACTTCAAAAGAATCCCAAGTAGCATTGGTTTCTCAACTTTTTTTGACTTTTCAAACTTCAATTTTTAACAAAGCTCACTTGGTTCATTAAAGACTGGGTTGCTTATCTATGTGAAGTAGATGCAAAGTGTGGCAGCCTTTAAAAAGGCAAACTTCAAAGCCTCTACCAATATTATTATTATGTTTTTACTCCAAATAGCAGAGTGGCTGGCTTACTCTGAAGTGTTGCCATGTTAAAAGATTACAGATACTTTAAAAACTTCTGAAGATAAGGTGCAGCTGCCAAAAGCACTCCACTACAGTTTCACTCCTCTCTAATGAAACACTTGTGTCTCCAAAAGTCAATTTTCTGAACATAAGGAAAACGCTTGATTTGCAGACTGCTGAAGGAAAAAAAACACCAAAAAAACACCAAAACTGGAGGAGTTTTTATGGCCTTCATGCAAGAGCTGTGAAATGTGCATCAGTGAGACAAAAACAAGGTCTTTACACAAGCCTTTTAATTCCTAAACCGATTCTTGAGTGGAAGTTTTCCAAAAGTGTAAAAAAAAAAAAAAACAAACCCAAACAAAAACATTTTAAAAAATCTGAGTGTGCAATGTTCCAGGAATAGAAACAATTATCAAAATCTTCCAAACAGGAAGGATTCCAACAGGATTTAGTCAGAGAGGGTCGTGCATACAGATGCATATACACAGAGACTTGCTCTATACACACACACACACATACACACACATACTGTTTCTTTTTCTCTCAAACCCAACATACGTAGAGGTTTGGGAGGAATTAGTAGAGTGGAGTATTTTAGAGGAAATGAATTATGCCGGAGCCCTGCTGTGAGGAGACTGCACTCCTTTTATTTTAAAGCGAGCACACTTCACTTCTTTTCTCTGATTTCCCATTTCTCTACTTTCACTCCTACTATTTACCTCAGGGGTTCTGTAAGCGTTTTTAATCAGTACCCCTACCTGTACAGCTGGACGTAACAAAAAAAACAACAGCTGACTGTACAGAGCTACACATCAAGCACTTAATGACAGACATTTGCAGATTTTTTTTTTTTTTTTGAGAGGCACACAATTGACAAAATGATTAGTATTACAAGCTACATGTGATTGACAGCACCTCTTGTTAAAATGCCAAACTAGTTTTGAGGTAATTTAGAGACAGTCGCTCCATGAAATAGTTGGAGAAGCGTGAAATGTCCCGCGCACAATGTAGTTTGGTCACAGTTCTTAACAAATCAAAGGGATCTATCTATGTGACTTGTTCCTGTAGAAAAACAAATAAATAAATAAAAAACTTTGGCCAATATACTGTTATATATTATGTTTTTTTTTTTTCCCAAAGATCTTTGTTCAATAGCGTACTGGGCAGAGAGAGACATCGAAATCCAACTACAGCACAGCTCCTCATTATCCCAGACTTAGCTCACACTTTTAATTTCTGACCTCTGAGCAGAGTTTAATGTCTAAATCAAGAATTTTACACCTCTGTGCTACTCAAATCATGGCTATAAAGTTTAAACGTCATATTATCTGTCCCCAGCCAATCCTTTACAATTTAAGAGTCATTCTCTTGACAATTAACCTCTGTCCTCCTCCTCTCACTCCTTATCTCATCACCTTTGCTTCCATCCTTCAGCCATGTCTCCCTCCCTCCCTCCCTCTGCTGTCTTCCTGCTTCTCCCACCATCATGATGGTGATGCCTTACAAACTCATTTTTAATCCTGCTCTCTCTTTCCCTAATCAAATCCACTCTTCTCTCTCTCATCCCTCTCTCTGACAGTGATGGATGGTGGCCTTCACCCGTTTATCGCCTTTACATATTTCTCTGCCCATCCGCTTAACGACACACATTCATACACCCTGACTCTTCATCCCTCTTTCTTTCCGTCTTCCCTCAAACTCCTACTCTTTCCCTCCTTCTCCGCCACTCATCCCCAGTTCTTCACACTGGTGGGTTTCATTTTCCTCCAATTTTACACTCATCCCTCCTCCATCTTGTGCACTCTTCTCCCATTTTCTTCTCTTTTTCTCACTCCCCTCGCGGTATCTCACGTAGTTAGCCTCGCTTTGCATCCCTCGTTTTATTGTCCGGTTCCATATCCAACATTGTTACCCTCTCTCCCTGTGCTTATACATTCTGGATGCCTGAAGAGGACAGAATATGACAGAGGAATGACAGAGGAGTGATAGTATCAAAAGGATGAGTGGGCTTACAGTACACACGACTGCCGCACGAAGAGGCTACGTGGGCGTTCTTTTGTTCCTTGCCTAGAGAGAGTGTGTGTATGTGTCGGCCTCCCTATAATTATGATTGTGTGGGAAGACTGTTTTGGTATGCTCGTGGTTGTTTCTGTATGCAAGCGCTCACCTAATATCAAGGGCCTCGATTATGAGTAAGAGTGCATGCTAGAAAGCCTTAGCGTGGCTGAAAGAATTTCTGAGTATGTGTGTGTGTGTGTATGTGTGTGTGTGTGTGTGTGTGTGTGTGTGTGTGTGTGTGTGTGTGTGTGTGTGTGTGTGTGTGTGAAAGGCTGCCTCCATATTTGATCCCTGCATTTATGCCAGCAGAGCTCGTGTGTATTTTCAGATCAAACAATGCAGCCGAGCTCAAGTCAGCAATATATATTGATTCTCAAATGACATCACTGGCAATATTTTCATTCATTTCTATCCTCAACTTTTTTCACCCGCATCTCCACTCAAACATTAACCTCGCGTCGCTGTGGTGACTGGCTGTCAGCGATTTTGACTGAAGCCTTGTGCTGCTACCTATTCACACTCCAATCAGATCTGTGGATTACTGTGCTTGTGATAAGTGGCTTTTGAGAGCTAATACAAATCCCCTTGTTTATAAACACTGCAACATTCCCTAAGTTGATTTAAGTCGATTATGGGCTAATGACATTTGCACATGCTACAGTACACGCACACAAAAAAAAAAAAGAAAAAGAAAAAGACACACACATAGGCCAATATGCATGCATGCACACATACACACACACACACACACAGTTTACAAACATTATTAATTGTGTTTGGCATTTAACAGAGCCAGAGATTTATAAAAGCCCACAGAGCATTAAAGACTAAGACCAAGAAGGAACTTAAGCCCGAAAGTGCAATAGGTCTTCCATGTGAAATAACAAAAATACTTCCACACAGACACATTCGAGCTTTTCAAGTCATGCCTGAAGCTACTCTTAATTGCACGGGTTCAGGTCAGGTTCAAAGGAATCACCAAAAAACACTGCTAATGGAAATTCATCATTCTAAAGCTATTAGCAGCTTCATATTCAGCTGGGTTTGCTCTCAGAAAACAGAAGCTGCACCCCTCCTGAGGCTGTGGTGGGTGTTTAAACAGAAACTTTTTTGGAAGTTAGGGTGAGGTTAGGTTCAGCCTCGCAGCTCTGAGCCATGCTCCAACACTTGGGGTACTGAGTAGTTCCTTCCACAGATGCTTTTAGCTCATGTTCTCGTGCTCTCACTTCATGCAGCCTTTTCTGCTCTCTCCACTCGTCTTTTGCTCTCTGGAGGGCTGAGAGTTCATGCAGGGTAGTGTAACGAAAGTCTTCCCAAAATAGAGGGAAGAGGGAAAAAAAAATCAATTGCAGTTATGGAAACTCATACGGTACACATGTCTAGGATAACACAAACCTCTAGCCACATGTTCTTACATGCCATGTGTCCTTCCACTCACACACAAACACACATGGGATTTTACCTCCCTCTGTGGCTGATCTCTTTTCTTGTCCTTCTGTTCTGTCCTCCTCTGTGATTTCTCTCTCCATCATCCATCTTTCATTGACTGACTCCCTCTTTTCTTTACAAAAAGTGTCAAGCAGCCTTGATACCAAAGGGGTTTCGGCCTTATTGCCGTATTGTGATGCCAGGCTGCTTGCTCTGTGTGCATGTATGTCTGTGTCTGAGATCAAGAGAGCGAGAGATTGTGTTAGTGTGTGCGTGCGTGCGTGCGCACTCAGATCTGGCTGCTCCACATTTACTGCAAATTCAGCAGCAAATTCTTAAGAGCAAGAGAAAGCTTCCTAAGTGCAGAAAAATTACACATTAATTCACACACACAAACACACACACACACCCTCGACGAGCTGTGGAAACAAGCATCTACAACCATATACATTAAGTGCAGACACTAGCTGAGGGTTGTGACCACACACACATATCTTGTGCTATTCACACATACTGTACCGCACTGTACTGTGTGCTGCATCAGTACAATGTGTAAGATAAAACTTTATTGATACCCAGGGATGACATTCTGTTGCAGCAGCACAAGAACAGGCATCAAGATAAGAAAAAAAAACTATGCAAGATAAAATCTGAATTAAAGAGCTATATAAAAGACCAGTGTGTATAAATATCATCAGGGGCAAAAGTAGTTTTCAACCAGTACTGCAAATCCATAAATGCCTGAAAACAGAAACAGTAACTTCTGATTTACAGGACTATGATGTAATGTTTTAGACAGTTTATAGGTAATCTTATAAGTGTGCAGAAATGAAATCATTAAAATCACTGTCTTTGAAGACATAACCTCAGGCTCTGGAAACCTGTGATAGATAATGTTAAGTATTTAATGCCATTTTATAAACTAAAACATTTATCCATTTTGACTGCAGCCTTGAAAGAAACCATACCACACTACAATATAGGATATACAACATATGATAATGCTTTAAACTGTTTCACTGTTATTCTCTATATTGTGAAAGAATTTCAAAATAAAGACACCGCCGCTGTCAAAAAGCCTAAACCAACAAAGCTTAAAAGGGTTGAGGTACACCACGCCACAGGGCAGAGGAGAATCAGAAGAGACAAATTAATTATATAAATAAATACACAAATGCCATGTATGGTTGGGAGCAGTAATGAAATGTCATTAAGTATCAGCATTACTGGTGTCACATCCTCGAATGTTTTTTGGCATAAAAAGGTAGCTGAAACACACAATGATGCACATTTTATTTGGCCAAAGAAAGAGGCTGAGAGTGAAAGAAAGAGAACGAGGAGGAATGTAAACGAATGGGACAGGGTGTTATCCAGCTCTGTGGGTATCGATCAGCAAGTGGACAGATCGGTTACACCCAACTTTGTGTGTGTATGTATGTGTATGTGTGTGTGTGTGTGTCAGAAAGCTTCAACACTCCATCGCCCCAGTTGCAAATAAGATCTGCTCTCTAATAGAGGAAGAGCAAGAGGGAGATGCAGAAGTGGAGGAAAGCTTCTAGGGACATAGAAAATGATAGGAGGAGGACGGGTGAGGAAGAGGTAAGGCAGAAAAATGAAGACATGGGAAAATAGAAAGCAGGTGGGGAGGAAGGATGGGTGAGGAAGTTAGATAAATGAGGAAAGCGAGGGAGGAAAGGGGAAAAAAAGCAGGGAGTGAGCCTGAGATGGGCAGAGGATAAGACGAAATTGTGTGTGGAAGTAGCATCTGAGGGTGTGTGCGAGCATATGTGTGCATAGTTTGTGACTGAAAAAAAGAAGGCAAGGAGATATGGAGGGCAGCAGAGTCAGCAAGCGATAGAGAGACAAGACAAAAAGACAGAGGCGGAGGAGGGGAGAGAAGAGGAGGGAAGGTGGCGAGGTAGAGCTGTGACTGATAACATTGTCGTACTCAGGTTGCCTCAAGGGCAGACAAGACAGAGAGAAAGAAAGAGGGGGAATGAGACATAAAGAAAGAAATTTGGAAATTTACAGAGCAGCCAGAGGCAGAAGAGGTTATAAGATGGAAGGTGAGCAAGGATGGAGAGACGGGATAGAGAGAGAGATAGACAACACCAGGAGAAGCACTGCGGTGAGAAACAAATGGCAGAGAATGAATGGCAAGGAAACAAAGAGCAATCTTTGGTAATAGAGTCAGTGGAAGAAGAGGAGAAGCACGTGAGAGCAGCGCAGTGAGGGGAGAGTTAAGGTGTGGGTAGACATGACACACAGAAAGAAGGATGTGAAGGCTATCACAAGGAGAAAGGGGAGAGGGGAGGTGAAAATTAAAGACAGGGTGAGAGAAATTCAGAGATGGATCAGGAGAGTAAGTTATTACGAGAGTGAGAAAGCAGTGAGAAGGAGTAAAGGAGGGAACAAATTTAAGAAAGTGGGGAGTGAAGCAAAGATAAAGGTCAAATGAAGGAGTGCAACAGGAGAGTGTGCGTGCGTGTATTGACATTCAGTGTGCCGCGGGTAAAGTAAGCTGTCTGTGCAGCAAGCATTAGCAAAGTACAGGGGGGGGGGGTAAGCCAGGACTGAAGTGCCCTCCTCGCTCTACGACAACACCTGATGTTAGGACTTTTCAGGGAGCGAAGCAGACGCATTTTTAAGCAGCAGTTCGCTTTTGTGGGAGCATTTTCACATTTTAGTATGCACCCCTCCACAGGAGCTCGGGAGCAGTCGACTTCCAATATCGACTGCCCTTGGGGACTGGCTGTCACTGCAGGCGTTCGTGACTTTGCTGCCCTGCCATCAAGAAGTGGAAGAAACCGTGTAGTAAGGAAGAGAATGCAGAATGGCACTGGAAACCCCCGCGCTTTGATATCCACACTGCTTCTATATCTGAACTAGATGGTAAACCCTCTTCCAGTTTCACCCAGAAAGAGTAAAGCTAGCACCTAATGGAAAATATCGAGCCAGCAATTCGCATCACCCTGTAAAGTCAGCATGATATATGGTTATGTCGTTACTCAAAGTATTAGGTTGCATACATTATATATCACTTCATAATCACAATACTATAGCCCCCCCCCCCCCCCCAACTCCACTGCACAAGTCTCCAGATTGCTCCACATAAAAATACACCCGTCTTTCTCCAATTATGTTAGTTTCTCTGCGTCTGTCTGACTCACCGTCTCATCCTGTGTCTCCTCTCGCTACTCACCGTGGCTGCGACTGTCATCAACACTCCCTGTCACTCTCGCTGTGTCTAGGTAACGGTTGCTATGCCAACTATTATGCATGCCAATCAGTGGCAGTGACTCATCTCCATACCTTATCATCACCATAGCTGTGTTGAGGAATGTATGTGTCACAAAAGCCTGTGTTTACTGGGAGATTTTCTGCATGTCTGAGATTACAATGGGACCCCTCTATGTGTTGTACTCCGCTGAGCCTACTGAGACCTACATTGCTTGACTCCAGTTTTGCTGTAGAATCAAGGCTGATGAGGCTGCTGACCCAATTTGATTTCCTGACCCACAGTCTTAAGAAAGGGTCCTATGATATAACACTTGTATAATCCGCTCTTACAGGTTTCTAGGTAACTGTTACTATGGGGACAGGCTGTGTTCAGTCTTTTGGGATGTTGTTGCTAGGCAATGAGCTGTGGTGTGCCTGCAAGTGTATATGTAAGAGGTACAGCAAGAAAGTGTGTGTTTAGAGGGCTACAACCATTTCTCAATATGGCTTTTTTTATGATTTGAAGCACGAAGTAGGCATTAGAGCAGAGTGGTGCTCATTTATGAGGAGGCCTTGGCCCACACAAGTATGCATGTGCTTGCTGATGGTGGGAACTGATGGGTTTGTCTGTCTGTAATATTGTAAGGTCTTGACCTTACTCTGTAAAGTGCCTGGAGATAATATATGTTACGATTTGGCGTCATATATTAATATAGAAATTGAATTAAATGTGTTCAGAACAGGCTCTCGTTCCAGCTCTGCCTAGTCAGTAGGTGGAAGACAGGGAACCAGACACAAAAACACACTTCACACATCTCTTATAAAACGATATCTGACCAGGGAAAAGTCTAAAGACCCATTTTTGCTCTTTCTCCCACTTCCTCTCTGTCTGTCTCTCTCCAGGTCTGTGGATAGCCAGGCGTTCTACCATGCCTGTCCCCCCACCCCTCAATCCCTGCAGAAGAAAACACCTGCCCCACACACACCTCCACCCCGAACAAAGGGCAGAACATTCTACCTTTCTCTCCCTTTTCCCTCCATCCATCCTCTCTCTTTCTCTTCTCCCCCCTCTCCTTGTCTCATCTTTGCCCTCCTCATCCCACCTCATCCACTGTGCCTGCCCCAGGGCTACGAAAAGAACCCTTCCTGACTCTGTCCCTTTCCCAGCGTTTCACTGGCTGACTCTAGTCACATGCTGCCTGCTGCCATCTCTGATTGGAGCAGGGGAGACGTGGGGCGTGGTCTCGGCCTGTCCCTTCCACTGCGTGTGTCGAAACCTTTCAGAGTCGCTCAGCACCCTCTGTGCCGACAAGGGCCTCCTGTTCGTCCCCCCACACGTGGACCGCCGCACCGTCGAGCTGCGACTGGCTGACAACTTCATCACGGAGGTGGGCGGGAATGATTTTGTCAACATGACCGGTTTGGTTGATTTGACTCTGTCAAGGAACACCATCCACCTGATTCGACCAATGGCCTTTGCTGACTTGGAGAGTTTGCGCTCGCTGCATCTGGATGGTGAGCTAACTACACTCCTGACTTAAACTACTGGGATGTGGTCATTCAAACTGGTAACATATAGATAAAATGGAAAACACTTAATGGTGTTATTTATATTTGTGCATCTAGGTAATCGCCTGACTACACTGGGACCCAGGGACCTCGCAGGTTTGGTTAACCTGCAACATTTGATCGTAAACAACAACCAGCTGGTTAAAGTCTCTGCCCAGGCCTTTGATGACTTCTTGCTAACACTGGAGGACCTCGACCTGTCCTACAATAACCTCAGGAGGTAAGTTCTTGCCTCTGTTGCGATCAACCACACCCTCTCGCACTGTGGATTCACTCATTCTAATCTGCTCTTCTTTGTTAAATAGGAACACACAGTAATACTCTTAAGTTTCCTGTGCTCAGGCCTCAGTCTCAAGTGCGTGCTGCAGAAGCACAGCTCAGCTCCCAACACTTCAAGGCACAGTGGCAACATCTTGTGTGATCTCACAAGAGTCAGCAAACACAGCAAAGAGAAACTAGCTCAAACTGCTGAGGCTGGGAGGAGAGCACTAAAAGCTCAGGAAACTGAAAGAGAATCAATTTTGATGAGGTCCTAACTTTCTATGACTTCGATTTTGTTAAGATTTGATGAGGGCACACCTGAGCTTACTCCACTGTGCATGAGTGTGTGTTGCGGTTGCTGTGCTACAACATTCATATTTTAGACGCACTGCGAAGTATTCCACTCATCTCTGTCTAGGACAATGGAGACACTTACAGCATCACTATCTGCTCCTCTGGACTAAATAATAAGTCAGAACAATGACGATATTCTCGATCAATCCCCTATTCTCCTCTTCAGTGTGTCCCACTGCGTTGATGAATTCAGCAGCTTTCGGCTGTCAGTTCTGATTAAGATGTTTCATTTGTCTCCTCTACAGGAGCTCTCTGGCCTCTCTCCAACCTCAACCAGGCCATAAGAGAAGTGTAAAGAGTTTTAATGATGCATATATTAGCGAGTGCCGTTTGCCCTTTGTTGTGTACTACTCAGTCTATTCTACTGACACAGTTAAAGTGAACCTGTATCACAGATTCTTTCTTATCAAGGTTAAAAAGGCTCAAAAGTGGAAGCAGATCACGACAGGAGCTTATCCAGCTGGGGAGGCCCACTTGCGTGATTTAATTGTGTAGAAAATGGAGGCGCACCTGGCATCTCCTGCAGCTTAAATTTGTTCAAATACCAGTTTTAGCAGAGTTTTACAGAGCAACTCTTGAACTTGAAATGATCTCATGTGCTTAACTTTCTGGGACACTGGTGTTGAGCAACTCAGCAAGGAAGGGAACTGCCAACTACAGTTTATACATGTATATTAAAAAAAAAGATATCAAAAAGAAGTTGTTATGACCTGGTTTTAGGCAAACTCTCCCCTTCTGCTCTGCCTAAAACTGACTCATGTAATGTATCTAGCCTCGCTGTGGGATGAATTTAATAATGGAAGAAAAATGATTGTGGACAGTAATTTAGATCATATCAAAGAGGCTGTGCCACAATATCCTGCTTCTCTCTCTCTGTCTCTCTCTAATCTAAATCACAAACATAATTTAATAAATCAAAATGCCTAGTACTCCTTTCCCCTCACATGCTTAATTGTCTAGAGACATTCTCCTGTATAGACAAAGATGGAAACCATCTGCTGTTTTCACCAACTTTTTCTCTCCCCTTGAAGTTACTAAAATAACTATTTCTGTTCATTTCACTTTCACCGTCTTTCCAATGATGGAAAACAAATTTATACTCTGCCAAACGTGCACAGTTCTTAGTGAATGCCTCCGCAAAATACTAGATGACTACTACATACTCAAAGCACAGTGGTAAAACATAGTGGTAAAGTTAAATTTTAATCAGGTTCATTTCTTATACAACAGAAATGTACCCACAAAGGTCACTAACCATCAGAGAAATAAATCTCCACAACTGCCTTTACCTTGAAGAGATATTCTCTATTTCCTCTTCTCCTAAACGAGAATAAAACAAATAGTCTTGGCACAAAGTATATTATTTCCATTCAACTCACACTAACGTAAATATTCCTCTATTTTATTGCTACAGGGTACCATGGGAGTCCATTCAGAACATGGCCAGTCTGCACACTTTGAACTTGGATCATAACCTGATAGACCACATAGCAGAAGGAGTCTTTGGAGAGCTCTATAAGCTTGCAAGACTGGATATGACCTCCAACAGGCTCCGAACCCTGCCTCCTGATCCCCTCTTTGCAAGGTAGCTCTCGAGCTTTGTCTTTTATGTTTCTCTAAGAAGTGGCTCAGTGGAAATATTCTGCGGCAGATGACATTGGCCCAGAGCCAAGTGGTTTTTAACAGAACCACAGGGAGACAACACTGGTGTTCAGACATGCTGTAACATTTGTGGTCACTCCAATCTCTATGTATTTGCTATTTAAATATCCATATGTACAGCATGGAGCACCACTACAAATGATTTCATTCTTAACAGTCCACTGACTGGAACATAAGAGACAGCAGGTATAATGGAAGATATCAGTGTTCTCATTTTATTTCCGACAAATCCTCCAAGGGGAGAGACCACTTAGGTCATTTGTCCCCACCCTCTGATACGACTCACACCACACCTAATAACCACGCGGTGTGCACCAGCAGCAGTGCACTGGACCTTCAGTGTCATGGCTACAATGGAATGGTGACAGTTTAGGTTTAGACACAAAAACTACTCGGTTAGGCTCATGATAAAATGAGTACTTCCTTAAGCTAAGAGGACCTTTGTTGTTATGGTTACAGTAATAAACACGCAGTTAGCATTGAGGAAAGGACATGGTTAAAAGACACAACAATGACCATTGGTGTCAGGCAGGAAACAAACAGCAGTGTCCTGTGTCAAGGTCTTATGTTTCGTTTTGAGTCCAGCTGTGTGAGTCCAGCTGTGACAGGGCTTCTGTGAACTCAACACACAATTTAGATTTGAAGCAAATTGCTGAGGTGTTTATGGTATGGTGTCTGATTTACAAACTGTCGAGTGAATATGAACAGAGCAGTTATCAGCGACAGACATGTCTTTCTGTTGGCCTGCTGTCAAATACAAGTTCAAATTTAAGGTCAAATCATCACTTCAACTACACTTTCTTATTTTCCTCACAAATCTATGCTTTCACATTTATAGTCAGACTGAACTGCTTCCATAAACAGCCTCTTAAGTCTCCTATTCTTTATTTTAGATTACTTTCTCATTCAGTCTTTTTTTTTTTTTTTTTAATCTTTATTCCAGTTCATGTCGAATGTGCCAAGAGCTTTACGAAACACTGCCATTTAAATTAACCCAGCCGTGCTTTTTATCTGTTTATATAGCCATGGAAGAGCATATAACAGCAGACTACAGCTGCCTCTTTCTGTTAGAGGTCCATTATTTCTTTATTCTTACAGTCGCACTTCTTTCTGTTCTCTCCTTACCGTCTGATGCTCTGCTAGAAGCCAGCTATTGTCATAGCACCCTGTGTCAAATTATTAAACTTTTTCAAAGAAATAAGCAAGTTTGAAAAAATACACACACACGCGCACGCGCGCACACACACACACACTGTGATAGCACATTCATTTCATATATCTTATTACAACCCTAATCTTCAGAACCATCTTCCAGGAAGCTGCTCAGGAAATAAGCGCCACAGAACTTTGTTTTCTTCCTTGCTATTTGCAAATTATTCCAAATTTAATTTGCGCCACTGAGCTGCAAGACGCCTGTCACAGCGCTACCGCTAAGTGTTGCTCCTAAGTAGGTTAGTAAGCGCCTGTTGTGGATCATCATCACTTGTTTCTCTCATTTTCAGGAGCAAGCTCTTGTTAACTTGCTGATACCAAGACCTCACTTCACTTTGCAGCAAAATAATTTCTGGTGCTTTAGACCCCTTTGAATCCTTAATAATTAAATAGTAATTAAAACTCTCTCCTTTAGAATTTGAATCACAAAAAGAGGAATTCATTGCAATTTTACAAAACTGTGAAAAAAAAGAAATTAAACCTTGAGGAAGAAAATGTTAACAGGCTAGTGCTGCTATTTGAGTTTTCACACTCAAACTGGTTAATGACAATTAAAAATGGAAACATGTTAAAGAATAAGGTTTATAGAGTTAGTTTTACTGTTATCTGCAAATTGTTCAGGAAAACAGCATTTAAATAAACTCACGGAGGTTAACACAAATTTATACAAGTGAACTGATTCCTCTTCTACTGTCATCTTCAGGTCCCAGACCGGTGCAATAAGTCCCACCCCCTACAACGCTGTCATAAGTCTAAATTTTGGGGGGAACCCGCTGCACTGCAACTGTGAGCTGCTATGGTTACGGCGGCTTATCCGCGGAGACGACATGGAGACATGTGCCACACCTGCTCACCTGGCTGGAAGGTAAACATCATCGATTGATCAGTGGATTATCTGTTGAGCCTGCTAAGTCCTTCAGTGTCAGAGGGAGCAAAAGAATAGTTTGAATGGTTGAAGGATGTTAGGTCCAGTTGAAAATCATTTATTAGTGTTTCCCAAATTTGTCTCTGGGCCAATTTGTTCCAAGTTTGTGCCCTGGCCTTGTTTTAGAACATATCCAATTAAGGGCCTCACATTTTATGACACCTTGATTGAATCTTCCTGTGTGTAAGAATAGAACTGGAGCACAAACTCGCAGGACAGGTAGGCCAGAAGGACTGAGTTTTGACACAGTGGTGTGATATATCTGTAGTAATTATTCTGATACCTCAGACTCTCGGCCTCACTTCCCTGCATCTCTCTCCCAGAATTTTTCCGGTCTAACCCTGCAGTCAAAACTATGTAGTGAAAACAAAGGAAAATGAGCATCTGTTGTTGTCATCTGTCATCACTGTCACCACTAATAAGTCTTTGCTTAGTCTTGTTTTCTGCAGAGCAGCATGGGAAACTGTTCAGACTGCTGTGTGTTACTGAATTTTACCTTTAAATTGACAGACAAGATGGCATAGATCTTTAAGCTAATGTACTACATTAATCTTCCAAACTCACCTCGGAGGGATGAAACAAGAACAACTAGTGAGTTTTGCCAAAAAGTCAAGCCAAGTCAATTTTATTTATATGACACCAAATCATAACAGAAGTTATCTCAGGGCACAGGACTCAGGAGATAACCAAAAAGATGATTCTGCTCTACCTCTCTCTCTCTGATTGGCTTCATCTCTCTTCCCTGCCGTTATCTCTAAGGTATTTCTGGTCAATTCCTGAGGAGGAGTTTACTTGTGAACCACCGCTCATCACCCGTCACACCCACAAGCTGTGGGTCTTGGAGGGCCAGAGAGCAACGCTAAAGTGCCGTGCCATTGGCGACCCGGAGCCAGTAGTCCACTGGGTTTCACCGGATGACCGCATCATTGCAAACTCATCCCGGACCAGCTCCTTCAGCAACGGGACCTTGGATATCTTAGTAACAGTTGCCCGGGATGACGGGGCATACACATGTATTGCAATAAATGCAGCAGGTGAAGCGACTGCTGCTGTGGACCTGAAAATAATCCCCCTGCCTCACCGGGGAGGAGCAGGTGGAAACACAGGGAATAACAACGTCAACACCAAGAACAACAGGAACGTGACCAATGGGATTTTACGGACTGATCCGGGCTCCTCGGATATCAGCACAGGGAAAAACGGAGGGATTAACAATGGCGTAGGACGGGGAGGCGAGGTGGAGGATGGGAGAAAAGGTGGCGGGGAGGAAGAAGAAGGCGACAGCGGCAGGGCCTCTGAAGGAGAGAGACCTGACGGAGGGAGCATGGAGGACGACGAGGGGGACGAGGAAGAAGGGAGGATGGTTGGAGTACAAGGCGTTACGTCAACCTCGGCTCAGGTCCGATGGGATTTGGGACGTTTGTCCGCAGCTTACGTTGTATGGATGTATCAGATACAGTACAACTGCACCGCAGACGAGACTCTCATCTACAGGTCAGTTCAGCTTTTGCTTTATAATAACACACATCACTCGCTATGTAAACAATGAGCCATATTCTGCATCTGAAATGGTATTTCTACAGTAGCTTAGATATACTTGCCAACAGGTATTGGTAATTGTCTTACATTAACAGCGTCTCCTCTACATGCAACCACAAGTTATTTTTTGTCTGTTCCTTCCTGTTTTCATGCAAAAACCCTTAAATATTTATCCATTACAGCACAACACTTCAGTAGTGTAACTGTTCACCTTGTACATGGGCGAGCGGATCGCTCAAGGGAAGGACGAATGGGGAGACAGATGAAGGGATAGAGGGGGCGAAGGTAGTTAATAATTTATCTCCATCACTGTATGACACAGAAACCCAACAGGTGAATAGTTAATGGATGAGAGTGAAACGGGAGGACAAGCGGATAAACGTTAAAGGAAACAGGGGGATTTTTTGAGGGAAAAGGGGTTTCTAAGATTTATCACAGTGTGCCCTATAACAGCTAGAGGATTTATAAAGCGTCTGACTCTAAATGCAAGATATATCTACAGCAACATTTAGTGGCATACAGTGTCGTGTGTCCATATTAATCTTGATGGGACATGTCCTTTTTAATTTGAAGCTCCATTTAAATCTTCCTCCTCAGAGGCATAACAACAATCAAACATTTATAAAGACCAGATCTGAGGTTAAGGGTTGCAACGTTCTTCATGTTACCACAAATTATTTAAGAGGCCACCGCAACACCCTGCCTCATAAGTTTAGGCTACTTTTTTTTGGAAAAACATAAGGTAAAAAACTAATCTGCATACCTAAGAAAGCTTTTGCAAAGCTGCCAATCTTCGCTCACTGTTTCTGTGCATCGCTGTGAGCCAATTTGTATACTGGAGCTGTGGGTCTAGCAAAAGGGAAGAAGGAGTTCTACAAGAGCCAAAAAAGATTAGAAGAAGGAGCAAATCAAAGCAGAGAGTTTATGTAAAACAAACCTTTCCCTTTTTACATGAAAAGGGATGGATCACGAGTTTCACACGTTGTGTTCACATTGTGAATCTTAAAAACCAGCGGCTCAAATATCCACAGCAGCATGGGCTGAGACGGGAAGTCTGACTGAGGAGGACGAGACGGGAGGAAATGAGGCACACATGAGGAAAAAAGATGGATGGATGCAGGACAGTCTTGTCACTGTGTCATTCAAAGCATAACAGTATGTCTCAGATTTCAGCTGCTATAATGCTACTGCACTGCACATGAATTATGCCTGCGTGGATTCAGAGTTTACTGCCTCTGTATTTACAGCCATAGACTGATGAAACATTTATGTTGCTGCTAAAGCAAAACACTGGGTGAAATAGTGGGAGTGAGATGGAATAAGACAAGGAGAGACAAGGCTGGGTAGAAACTGCCATCACGGCATTATTTCTGTTTTTCTTTTTGATTCCATTCGACACTAATGCAGAATTGAATGTTGTGTCCCAAAGGTATTATAAAGATGGTACTAAGTTGTAAGTGGTATTGAGAAGAGGTGAAGGGAGCAAATTCTACAACAGGAAGAGAGCAGGGAAAACTGACAGATGGAAAAATGATTGGAAAGGTGAAAAGCTGTGCATAGGTATAATCAGAAGGATTGAGGGAAAGTATGGAAAATAGCAGCCAGAGGTGTATGGAAATAAGACGGATGGGGAGGAGAAACTAATAGTCTGAGTGATGGATGGAGCCAAAAGTGAAGAACAGGTGAATTTTAAGATGGGAATAAGGCCTCAGAGATTTCAGGAGGTGGAGGAGATGGATTCAGAGAGAAGGGGAAGATAGGAGATAGGTTCCACCCAAATCACCAAGGGAGAGATTGAGATGAAAGAGGGATGGGTGAAAGGAGAGACACTGACAGACAGTGAGGGGGGGAGAGGTGTGGGCTCACATGGTCCTAAAGAAAAAAGCAAGGAAACAAGGGTGGGGAGAGGGAGGGGAGGTATTAAAATCCATCACAGGAATAGAGTAAGAGAGAAAATGTGCGTACACAATATATATATGATATATAACAATATACCTGGGTAGGGAAGAAAGTGGGAGAGTGTGGTAGTTCAGAACGTAAGATAAAGACCTAGTCCCGGATGAAGCCCAGAGAAATTTGGAATATCAGAGAGATGGGAAGTAGTGCTTTAAAAAAATAAACAAAGAGGAATAATGTCACAAGGGAGCAGCAGGAAGAGGAACTGGAGACGAGGCAGCGTGGTGAAAGCCCTGCAGCACAGCAATCCACTGCTAGAGAGAGAGAGAGAGAGAGAGAGAGAGAGAGAGAGAGAGCGCGTCGGGCAGATGAAAGGACGGAGGCGAGGAGGCGAAGAGGTGTTCCATTGAAATGCCACATCAAAACAGATGAGTGCAGATTTTGTGCAGTCCCATGACACATTTGTGGCGATTACACACGGAGAACTAATTAAATGATTGAATTTAATGAACTGAATGAGATCTAAGCTCCCTCGCTGATCAGCTGCATTACCTCCTCTATGGAAAATACTGTAATAATAGAGGGAGCTGACTTGCTACTTAACGTTATCAAGTAAAGGTGTTTTATCTCTAGAAAGCAAAGCGGTTACAAATTCAGACAGCGAAAGTATCTGGAATCCCTCATTTACAGATTCAGAGCTCAAGGAACCCTTTGATAAATCTGCAACAAACTTTTACACTCAAAGGCTGTATTTGTTGCAGGGCTGTTGTATTGGAATGTATTAAATTGCACAGCTGTCTCTAATATTACTAGAAATCCCAGGTGCCCCCGCTGAATTTAGCTCTTAAACACAAGGTAAAATGCCCTTCTTGTAGTGAACCAACTTTAAGGAGATAATGAAACGGCAGCATCAGTAGAGGTGAAGGCTCAGCTGTACAGCTTGAGACACGAAAAATGCTGCTCGACACATAGGAACTCACACAGAAACAAAACAGCGGCGAGATAAGCGAGAAAGACTGAGCCAAGACATCCGGTGTCACAGGAGAGATGCTGAAATTCAGCGAGGAGGGAGTAAGCAATCTGAAGTTTGACTAAACTTTAAACAAATCACACCGCCATCAAAAGAGGGCGGGGATAACTGTCTCAAAGGAGAGACAGAGATGTAGTGGCTATCTTAAAAGGTGAAATTGAGATATAAACTCCCAACTCAATTGGAAAAGAGAAGGAAAAGGTTCAAAGAGGAGACAGGAAGTCTGAGGGCTTTGTGGAAGGAAGCAGGGAAATCAGTCTCAGAGGACAGATAAAGAGGAAATGGAAGGGTGCAGCATTTGAAAGGCAGTATACCACAGTGCAGTCAGGAATCTCCAGTATAGATTTCTATCATGTTATCAACACGTCAGTGCCGACCACACTATCACACCAGCTAGTAACTCTGAGAAAGGAGGGAGTCAATCAAAAGGAGTCTGGCTTATGCATTCATGGAGAGAATGGAAGAGTTTCCATCAGGGATTTGTGTTCATATTTTGTTGTTGTTGTTGTTGCTGCTGCTGCTGCTGCATGTGTGTTTTGGCAGGTGGAGAAAAATATACCAGGCCAGCTGAACTGAGCAGAGAGGGGAGGGAGAGAAACAAACAAAAAAAACAGAGAGGTTTTAAGAATGGAAGGCAAAAAAAAGAGAGAGGGGAGAAAAAAGCATCTCATCTCCAACAATTGACAAAAAGAGAGTCACAGTGAGACAGTGATATATAGTGTTTATACAGATTACAGAACAGCAGAGCACACTGTGCGACTGCCAGATTTAATCATCTTTAAAGGTCAGTCACACGGTAGACAACACCAGCTTCCATTTTAGCACGGCTTGTCTAATTGTGATGGCGTCTGTGACAGTGCCAGGTGGGATGTCGTCCATGTGGCATCCGCTGGGCACTGCTCACCCTGTCACCCTTAGCTCCCCTGACACCATCAACTGAGCTTCCTTCCTGGAGCTTTGCCACGATGTTACAGTGCCACGCTCAATTTTATCATAAGAAAAAGGTCCTTGATTAAAAACACTGGCAATGTAATAGGATAGAAGTTTACAATACTTTATGAATCAGATGAGGCATACTAAGGCACGCCAGTGGGATCATTTGTATGACACTTGTGAACGTCAGAGCCAAAAGTTTCTTATTTGGTTCAGAAAGTCCTCAAAGCGTGCAGGCAGGAGTGTAAGGGGGCTTTGACAATTTTCACAATTTCACTCCAGTCACAACAGGATCAACCTTCCTGCTGGGCACTCAAAGTGTCAAGTTTTGGCACAGAATTTAATGGGACCAGAAACGATCACAGGGACAGAAAGAGCAGGAAGTTGGAGAGAGAGAATCACGCAGAGTTTAAGAAATAATGAGAATAATGAAAGTAGAGTCTGAGAAAAGGGACGCACAGTTAAAAAGGACAGGGTGAGAGTTTGACAGCCAGAGGAAAGTAGCATGCTGGGAAATAGATGAGAGCATGGGTAATGAGTCACAAACGGAGAGGGAAATGAAAGGATTAAAGAAGCAGGACCTGAAAATTAGGTGTACGGCAATACCACTCATTTGCTGACACTAATTACACACCATATATGACAAATATGTGACACAGAGTACTGAACCAATCTATAAATACATTTAAAAAATATGTGGTAAACTATATGAACTACTTTCTTCCACTGGAGAAATCAAACATCCAGAGACGCTTTCGGTTTCTGTCATGTGCAATATGATACAATACAATATGATATTGCTGAGGAAACTGATATCAGCATCCTATTTTAGCCGAGTACGAGCCTGGTCACTTATACAAGAAATCATACAAGAAACAAGATAAGTGCATCTGCTGAGGCAGAGGCTAGATAAGGATGTAAGGAGAGATATGACAGTGGTGCAGGGAGTGGGCATGCAGAGCCTAAGATGGAGAAAGAGGGAGGAAGGAAGAAAAGAGCAAAGACTTAGAAGGCCAAAAGGATGCAGGAAAGAAAGAGAGGGAGGGAGAGAGAAAGAGGAGGGACAGAACGAGGTTCAGAGCTGTACCCCAGGGGAAGATGTAATTAAGTGTTAAACTACTGTGTCAATACATGTGTCAACTCACATCAGAGGCAGAGGAAGGGAGGAAAAGAGAAAGGGTCAGCACTCAAGACATACAGTATGTCAACTTATATTATACTGTAAGGTCAGAGGAAGGGAGGAAGTGAGTAAGGGACAAAGAAGGGAACAGACAGTGGGTTTCACACTATCCTTTTAATCATGTGGTTAAGAAAAATTGAGAGGAAATGGGGAGAAATGGTGGAGACAGAAATACTGGAGGATTGGGGAGGAGAAGAAGGAGGTCATAAAAAAAAAGGAATGGGAATAAGAGAGAAAAGAACTGAATCAGGCAGAGCAAGAAAATCAGGCCAAATGAGAGAGAGCAGAGTGAGAAGGATAGATTAAGAAAAGCGAAAAGACAGAAGGAGGGATGAAACAAAATCCGGAGGGGGGGTGGGGGAGAGACAGACAGAAAGACAGATCAAGGAAAACAGAAGAAGAGATCAGACTAAATTGAGGGAGACAGCCAACAAGACAGTAAACAGTTCGACGAATCAAGACCAAAAATGGAGGAAAGGGTAAACGAACAAAAGACATGACATGGGAAAAAGGAAGTGAGGGCAGTATAGATGTCAGCCAGAAGAGGAGATAATTGCTTTGTTGTTCCTCCTCGTCTCTCTTTCTCTCTCCTTCTCCCTCTCCCCCTCTCCCCCTCTCTCCTCTCTCTGCTGCTCTCTGTGCCCAATCTTGTCTGGTGTCAGACCACCAGACTTGGTAACGCAGAGAGAGAGGAAAAAAAGAGAGAGAGAGAGAGAGGGAAAGAAATGAGGTAGCAAGAGAAGAAGAGGGAGAAAGAAAGATGAGGAAAGAGGGGTGGGATTCTACCACTCCTTTATCCCCTCTGCTATCACTCTTTTCTTTTCCTCTCTCTCTCCCGGGTACTAATAATTACTCGTTTCTGTGTCACCAGCTTGAACAAAGCACTCCCTTGTCTCGTTCACTTTCTCCCTGCATCTGTGTGTGTGTGCGCGCTTTTGTAGGGTTTAACCATAATTAGAAGCATAGAGACAGACACACACACATGCTCTTGGTATGTTAGGTGACAGAGCACAATGCCAGCGTCTGCAAATAACAGGGATGGTAGTAAGAACAACAACCGCTGCCTTTTCGACAAAAGCAGCTGAATCAATAAAAAATTTGAATTCAGAACCGTAGGTCTACACTTATATGTGGTACACTTTATATTCATAAACATATAATGAGGATTTAGGTGAATATCATGTCATGAGTCCCAGGATGCGTGAGCATTTGCATGCACATGTGACAATAGGCATGTAAATGCGGTTAAAAATGCATAATGCAGTGAGTAGTAGCGAATCAGCATTTCAAAGACTCATGTGTTTGTGAATGTGTCCGGGTATTCCATCTATATTTCAGTGAATTTGCTTGCCTATTTCTGTCGCTGCCAGCGTGGCAAAAAAACAACTAGAGAGGTGATTCACGATCTCATAAGGGAGGGAGCAATGGTGGGGCGGAGGAGAAGAGTAGTGATATAGGGAGAAGGGGGTGGAGGAGGAGAGGGAGGATGAGAAATATAAGATGAGGGCAAATGGAGAGGTGATAGGGAAGAGGAAGAGGGAAGGAGAGGAGAAGATGAGGAGGAGGGAATAGCAGAGGCAGATAAAGAGGAAATGATGAGGAGAGGAGAGGAGAGGAGAGGAGAAGGAAGACGGTAGTTGGAGTGACCTTGGGTGCTGAATAATGGTACACGCTTATAGCTGTAGCTAATAGAGACATAGTACAGTCCCTGCAAAAAAGGAGAGAGGCTGGGAGGTCAGGTAGAGCCCGGTGAGAATCAGCTGAGGATTTGTGGCGAGCAGAGCTGATTGGCTGTGAAACCACAGAGGAAGTAAAAGAGATAGAGAGAGACAAAGAAGGAGAAGAGATAAGCAGAGGAAAAGAACATAACTAAAAACACAAGTCAAATGGCAAAAAGGAGCCAAGAAAGAAGTCAAGCATGGAACAAAAAAAAAGGTGCACCACTGCAGATTTAGGTAAAGGGAAAGAAAGGATGGGTGATTACAAAGTGATGAAAAAGGCAGAGGATACTGAGAGATGAGGGAGGGTGACCGAACAGCAAAAAGATGGAAATCTGTTCATAAAAGATGGATGGAAAAAGAATAAGGGGGATCGACTGAGGGAGAGAGGATCGAAAAAGAGCTGAAAAGAAGGATAGAGGGAAGAATGGAGGACAGAGTGAATAAAGGTATGAGACATTGAATAGCAGGATTAGAAAAATGACTCAAGGATTCTCTCAAGGTGTGTGTATGTGCGTGAGTCATGGTCACACAATGGAGGACCGATTGAACAGTGTGGTGCCTTGTCCCAGTTTATCATACACAGTATAGACTGCAAGAAGCATTCAGATGTTTTATGTTAATCCACATATACTGCATATACAAATTCCTCTGGTGCAGGATAATACACAATGCAACCATATATCAGAAAGTAGAGAGGGAATCAGTGCTAATACTGCTTGTATAAAGCAGATACAGTTTCTTTTCCAGCCCTGAATCCAATAAAGCACACAACAGTATATCAGGATTATTAATCAAACTGAGACACTGAGCGACGTGGGAAAAGAGGGGGGAAAGAAAGGACATGAGAAACCACAACACATTAACACGACAGTGAATCATCAAAGTGAAGGAAAACCCATTAGAATATAACCTTTGTTAAAGAGAACCAGCCCCCCAGCCTGAGCATGACACCCCACAGTGATGGTCAAGTCTCTGTGCCTCGCGGGATCTATCAATTATACGTAGACGCATAAAGGCTCTGGCTGAACTGACACCACTGTAATATTTCTCAGGCCCTTTTATAAGCCTGTAATATGATCGAGGCTTTTTATTCAGAAACAGAGGCAGCGGTGGTGTTATGAGTGCTGCTTCTTGCATATTTCATGTGGCAAATCTGATTGAGTATCCACTGCCTTTACTACTGGACTCTACAGGGGTAATTCACAGTCCTCTGGCGTGACTGATTGCCCAAGACAGGCTTTCATTTTAGGTTTTCATTTCTGAGATATTTAGTTATAATGCTTTGGTTGGATGCCAGTTGTTAAGATGCCTCACTCTTTGTTGTAGGAATATAAAAAGTACTTACTCAAAACCTTCACTTTCCCAAGTTTAAGTTATTGCTCTGAAGTTTTGGGCCTTGCAATATAGTCAGTGTCTATCATTTCACAGAGCTACCTGTCACCTTGAACAATGAAATCTCTCCAAGTGATGGCATCAGTTTGAGGAGACATTCAAACTAATTAATCTGTTACAGATTGAGAATGAATGGACCCTTTTCTTAGACCATGCAATTATTAAACTGTCCGCACTTTTATTTTCTGTATCATTCAGCATGTTTGGAACTTGCTGTGATCCAAAAAGACTATTTTCATATCAGTGTTCTGTCTCTGAGAGAAAAGAGATGACTAATATTCAGGGAAATGAAGCCATGAAAGTTGACTGGTCATGAAAACGGAGTAATGTGTGGATATTGCATGAAGAGATGCTTTCACCAGAAGTACTGCACTGTTGAGCCAAATAATGAGCCTTTGCCATGGTAACACACACCTGGTCCCAAAGTTGCTCCAGCGCAGAGAATGAGTTAATTGGCGAATTTGTGACAGTGTTAGAAAGCAATCTATAGCGACCTAATGACCACTGGCTAAGGCTGATTTTAATGAGACTGCCCCATGTGTCCGTTCAGATTATTCTGAGACTTGGAGTGTCAGACAGTACATTGTAATTCCTTATCAAATCATACTGAGCTTCTGCAGGAAATTAGTTTGGAGGTATTTCTGTGCCAGTCCTTGCAATTCAAATCACTCCAGGCAATTTGCAAAGGCAGCGTAACTGAGTTTGCCACACACTGTTCTTTGGGAATAAAAAAAAAAAAACACTTTTAATCCTAAATTATACCTGTGCAATAGTTGATATTCTGGGCATTTGTTCAGAAAATTTCAATTTTGTTCACTTTTAAGTCCTGAGAGGGAGTGAAAATCAGCGATCACCATCCTTACTTTGAAGTAATCTCACCCAAATTCATAGGTCTCCACTGTAGTTTGCCTCGAGTAGCCCCTCTTTTGCTTCCCAGCTAATTTAGCCTTATTCAAACAGCTAATCCCCTTGTTTCTGTGACACTGATATAAATATGTTTGTGAGAATTGTCAATCGGACTGATTTCATTTGTTAAACTTACTTATGTAGTAGCAGCTAATTACGCCCAATTCAAAATGTAAGAAACACACAAGCAGGCTAAACTGCTGCTGCCCTTGGTCTCTTTATTTTGAAAGCATTATAAGCAGAGTAAGGTTAGGGGCCTTCTGCAGTGGGTCCCCCTGGTGTCTGAGTCACACTAGATGGCATTTATAGGATGTAGCTCAAGTCTGGGGGGAGCTGGAACGGTTAGAAACAGAAGATACAAATAAGCTCTTTGATGTAACGTGGAAACGGAGAGAGAAAGAGGAACTCGGAGAGAAAAGAGAAAAGAAATCACTGACAAAATATTCATAGTAGCAACACAAAAGTACACAAATACACACTTGCCCACACAAGAGGGTTGGACAGCAGAGGGCAAAGTCATACCCATCAGCGACAGACACTTGAGCTGTGCTACAGTCTCCCACACACACACTCTACCCCAGCAGGTCAAATACAGAAACCCACTAGCATGAAAATACACACAGATTTTCATTTTAATATGTCATAAATACAAACACAGACAACCGTGAACGCAGGCACACACTGAAACAAGCACATACAACTCATGTAAAGACTGTCCCCCTCCGTTCTTACCACCACCACTCTTCTTTGGCTTTTCCCCCCCTTCTCTCCTCCTCCTCTCTATTGTTCACCTATCCTCTGTTTGTTAGTTTTAATGGCTGCTCGAACACTTAAAATGAGGACACATCCAAAGCACTTCTCTCTTTATTATCCCACGCAAGCACTCACTCATTAGACACATGCAGGAACACATTTGCAGTCAAAAGACAACAAAACACACCCTCACTTGTGATGACAATACACATTCATTTCCTATATTCCTCCAATCAAAAGCACAAAATGTCTCAGCTTTGCTGTAATCCTAGGCCTAACCGTTAAACCTAAAATGGCCTCTTTTTCCAGTGTGGGGGTCCCACAAAATGGCTTGATTTTTTCTTCTCGCAGGGATTCAAGTACGAGCACGCACACACACACACCCCTGCACTCCAAATGAGCAGACAGAGTTCTCTTTTCATGTTCCCTGGGCGTGATCTCCATCAATAGCCTCATTTTCCCTCTCTCCCCCTACTGCAGTATCCACTCCTGCGCTGTTTCTAGCCATCCTTTCACCCCAGCTTTCCCCTGCTCCGTTTCCAGTTATCGAGCCTTTTGCCTTAATTCCACAATAGTCAAAATATTCAGGCCAGGCTTCGAGTTACTGCAGATATTTTACATTTCACTACACATCCTGTGCACAGCATGCTTGTCTACTTAACTGAGCTCCTCTGTTTTTTTTTTTCTTTTCTCCCTCTTTAGAATTCTACCATCGACCAGTGACCGTTTCCTGTTGAAGAATTTGGTTTCTGGTGTGGACTATAACCTGTGTGTGCTGGCCATTTTTGATGACACAATCACATCATTAGCAGCAACAAAAGTTCTGGGCTGTACCACCTTCTCCACCAAGGATGTTTACCCAGCATGCCGCTCACTCCAAGCCCATTTTCTGGGCGGGACACTTACTATCTTGGTTGGCGGGGTTGTTGTGGTCACCCTGCTCGTGTTTACTGTGGCGCTCATGGTTCGCCACCGTGTCTGCAATCACGGGGATCACATAATATGTCACAACAGCAACACTGAGGCAGGAGGTGGAGCCTGCTGTCAAGGTGGAGGTGTAGGGGGCGGGGACAAAGGGGGAAACAGCAGCGGGTGCTACCAATCAAATGGTTCTGGGGACATGATGATGGTGGTCCTGCCCAACGGTCTGCCTTCCAAAAGAGGAGGGGAGAAGGACAAGGAGAAGGACAAGGAGAAGGAGAAGGAGAAGGAAGCAGCGGATTCTGCTTCCTCTCTGCCTCCAAAACTCCCTCCAAAGCCCAGGCCCAAGCCTAAAGTCAACCTGGAGCAGTTTCTTTCAGCTGGGGGTGTAGTTTCCACAACAACAGGGGCAGGAGGTGAGATGGCATTGGTGGTGAGGCAGAGGAAGCTGGAGAAAGCGCCACCGTACACCCCCGAGAGTGACAGAACTCCTCTCTACTACTCTCCTTCCCCACCATCCACCCTGCCCCGCCAGTCTCGCTCCAGGGACCGCCCAAAGCCCCGTCTGGAGCGAGAACTGACCAATCGTGCCAGTTTCTCTCTGGCCGAGAGACCCCTGAGAGACTCAGAGCTGTTGGACTGGAGAATCACTCCCCGAGGCAGGGACAAATGGAACTCCTCGCAGGCTTATCAGAGTCCTGTATCCCCTCTAAGTCCTGCCTGTGGGACCGTTAGCAAACGGCGGCACTCACTGGATATGGGCTCCTCTGTTGCCCTGGCTACTGATGCTGCGGCAACTGTTGCCAAGCGTTACGGTGCTGTCAGTTACGCCAAGCGGCTGAGCGTGATCTGGACGCGGCGGAGCCAGTCGCTTCATGGAATGCTGGTGCAGTGCGCCTCGACTACAAGCACAACCTCCTCAACAACCAGCGACGAGGGCGAAAGCGGTGGGGGCTTTGGAGCACGCTGCGAGTTCCAACGGGGATACATCCACGCTTATAACACCACCAACTCCAACTCTAACACTGGGATTACAACTGGGAAAGCAGGCAGTGTAAAAGACAAGGGGAGGGAGAAAGGGAAGGACGGAAAGAACGCTGAAGAACTGGAGGAAAGTGTTGTGTAGGGGGTAGTGGAACGGAATTAAAAAAAAAGTTAAGAGGGATTAAGGGTTCTGTGAGAGGACAGTCTGAATGGGATCTTGATTTGAGGAGGGTAAAAAGGTAGGACAGGGAAGATGAAGTGATTGCAGATGAGGAAAGGAAGGTTGAGAGTTCAGGGGGAGGGAGAAGAGTAAAATTGACTAAAGTCTCACTTGTGCAGCTCCTTGATTTGCCCGGGGAGAAGTGAAGAAAAGTGGAGAGGAGAGGGGAAAGCGTACCTGGGAGTGAGGTGGAGATTATTAAGAGGCTTTTCATAGCTGACCCGAAGAGTGATGGGTGGGAAAATAAGTGGGGAAAGAGATGTGACAGAGAAAGGGGATGAGTGGGAGAAACATAACGCCAGGCAGTTTTGAAATGGTCTTTAAATACTTGAGGCTGAGCTCAAGATGTATCAGTAAAAAATGACTGATACAAGATAGGAAAGGAAAGTAGTAACACAAAAACAAAACGCAGGCAAAGAGAGTGACAGTTGTGAGATGACACAATGCGAGTGGTATATATAGTCGCAAAGAGAGGGAGAGAGATAATCAAAGAAGGGAAAACATCAATAGAGCATCAGAATGAAGGTTATATAGCAGAGACAGAGATGGCGTGAGCTCAGTGTGGATTCTCAGTAAAGCCTATACACTAATAGAACCAGACTCCTGCTAACACTTCAACTCTCCAGGGCCCCAGCCCCCACAACAGCACAAGGGTTTACACTGGATCAAAAACATCAACACAACTGGTAATATCGGTGAAACGCTTGGCAAAAATACAACAAAAAACAACAACAAAAAAAGATGTGATTGATTCGGTGACACAGCCCCGCTTTGTTATCTTGTTTTTTGACTCCAATACTGACAGCCATTTTGAAACTCTTTCCCAAAACACAATGAATGTGACTTTTATGTGTCCTCTGTGGCTGGACAATGATTTTGGCTCGCCGTGCCTGTGGATTATGGGAGCATAAATACAGAGCCGGCTGCATTGGACATGATCAATCGATACGGGCTGGAACGAGCAAGTGGAGCACAGACATTATTAAAAGAAAGACATTGGGATTAGGACGGAGTCGATATGGATTAAAAAATGGAGGAGACAGCGGTGTATGATGGAACATGTGCGCGTGTGCATTTCTGAAAGACAAGATCATACTGGATGTCGGATAATAATGGACCAAACAAACGAATAATGCTAATGGTTGCATAAGAGTGCATGCACTGATGGATCAGGAAAAGGGGGTGTGTGTGTGTCTGTGTGTGTATTTGTGTGGGCACATGTATATGAATGTTTGTGAGGGGCAATCCAGTTAACTAGACTCCATTCGTGTTTAAAAAGGTTAAGTGCTTTCTGGACATGCTGTAAAAGAAATAAATCTGAAAATTCAAGATTAGAGGTGATCAAAACGCCCAAAGAGACGTAAAACGTAGTGAAGCGTTTAAAGACATTTTCACCGAAACCAGAGTAAATCACTGTTTCCAGCAATGTAGCATGGTCAGAAAGCAGCAACCACTGAGGGGGGGTCAAAATTTCAAATTAATTTCTTTTGGTGACTTCAGGCTCCTTTGTGCCACAAGGATTCACTTTAAATCCAAATAGTGAATGTTTTCAGAAAGGAACCAGTTTAAGAAGCCGCTAATGCTATAAACTCTTCATTGGAAGACTTTGTAAAACTTATAAAGGGACGACTGATCCATTGGCACAGACCACAGAGACTCTTAAAACATCTATCAATGAGAAAAAAAAAATGAAAAGAGAAAAAATGAAAGTACATATATATAGTATATATATATATAAATATATAAAATGATGTTACTTGTCGCACCATGTGTTTCTGTTTTCTGGGGAATGATGTTAGGATCAAATACAAAATATAAAAAAGTGTGATTTTTTGTTTTAAACAAAAAATCTTCATGATTAGAACAGAAAATGTTGATTATAACTAGGCAGAAAAATAAAGATCAAAACAGATACTGAAGAAGCAGACACTGCACAAAACACTCAAACTGGCAAGCACACACCAAAATGCAGACACACACACAAACAGATGCCTATAAAACAGAGCCAATTACATTAATAATAATGACTTTTAACCATTATTGTTGTTTCCTTTTTGTTATTATTTCATTTTGCCAAAGTCAATATTGTTCTCTGGACTTGATATGAATAATAAAAAAAATTACACGTATGAAACAGAGACTCATTAACACAAGGAAGTGAGTTGTGTGACCTGTTTGTGTGCATCGCTGATTACAGATGTACTTCACATGCATTTTGCACAAAGCACATACTGTATATGTGAAAAGAATTTACAGTATGACATTTATTTGCCTGTGTCTATGTAGTTTAGTACATTGCCAAGTGCCAACACAATATTTTAAGACCATTAAGTGCCATTTAAATCTCCAGCTCTACTGGTCGTAAGATAGATATAGACAAATAAAAAAAAAACCCTAATGCTTTGGTTTAGTTTGAGTTTGGAGAGAAACGAGTGGATGATTCAGTCTTGATGAAAATGTTTTGAGCTAAAGGCAAACTCGTGAGTCAAAGATGCTGTAGCGCGTTCATGTACGTGTGGAAAAAATGAAGTTGTTTACTTGTCAGTCAGCGGAGCTGATTAGACGGTAAGTAACCCTTCTTGAGGTAATTAAAAACAGCATATGACAGAGAAAAGACGGGATGAGAAAAACAGTGCATGAAAGAGAAGCAAACTGAGGGAAGGAGGGAGATCAAGAGTCCCAGGAACAGATGGAAATGCGGTTAGAAACACAAAAAAGATACGAGTAAACAAAAGACTTCCTACAACAGATCTGATATGACACAGAATAGGAAAAAGAGCTCAAGTGACAACAAGCAGACTGAGAGACAGAACAAGAACTAAAAGCTGTCAGACTAATGGATCATGATTCTGACTCTTTGTTGCTATCAACCATATCTGCTGCTTTCAGACAGTCTAATGTAAGACATTACAAGACCCCTTCACTGCTACCAGCAGCTCAGTTAAACACTAATTTAGCAGCAAAGCAATAACAAGCTGGCAGCGACCTGCAACTCAACACAGCTAATTAAACGTCTAAAAATATAAACAAGCTGAAGAAAATACAACAGTAAAGTGGAAAACATGAACTAGCAAATCAAAACATCCCTTCATTTATCCACTTTCTTTATCCGGGTCACGGTGGCAACAGGCAGAGGAAGGGAGACCAGACCCACTCTTCCACAGCCACATCATCTAGTAGCTTCTAGGTCAGAAACCGAAACAGCCTCTGAACTTATCTATAGATGAATGTGCTCATTTCCAAATGTGTGTGTGAGAGAGACAGAAAACAAACACAATGTGCTGAGAGTGTGTGTATTGGTATTAAATCTGTCATGTAAGTATTTCGCCATAAATTATTACCTGACAGATAAAAGATTCTTTAACTGCAGAGGGTGGTGTCCCTATGTGTGTGTGTGTGTGTGCGTGCGTGCGTGCGTGCATGTGTGTGCGTCTTAGGTTAGAGGGCAATTTGATTTCAAACTCATAAGTGTCCACATTAAAAGCTACAGTCACCTCTGAGAAAGAGAGTCAGTGTGTGTGCATATGTCTGTGTGTGTGTGTGTGTGTGTGTATCTGTGTGTGTGCACTTGTGTGACAGACAAGAACAACAGAACAGAACAGAACCCCCCCTCCCCTCCCCTTCTTTGCCGAAGGCAAAACCCTGGCCTAATTTGACTAATTAAAAAAAAATGCTGAGTAATGTGCAAAAACCATGCACACACAGGCTCACCTTTTAACACGCACGTTCACAAATGTGCATCTATACGCACAACCAGACAACCTTGAGGCAGTGGGGTTTGCATGTCTCAGTGTGCATGTGTTGTGCACATATACATATGTGTCTTGAAAGGCCATACCTGCCTTTAGCCAGACTTCCTCTGACTTTTGCAGTTATGATCAAGGTATGATGAATTCGCCTGCAGTGTACTGAATAACTGCTGACTCAGGATGCATCAGGACTCAGCACCTCCTGCACCAGAAAACCAGCCGGACCAGTTCTGCAACATGCTAAACCGTGCTGTGACGGAAACAGTACCGCAGTCAAAGGTACCAAGATAATCACATCAAATAGCAATGAAAAAATCAATGATATTTCCATGGAAACTAAGCAAATGTGTCGCCAGTGTAGAGGCAGAAATTATTCTCTTCTGATAAACAACACAGCTGAATAGACCTCAGCTCTGAAAGATAATCCCACAGTTCGTTCCTTCTATAACTTGGCCCAGTCTCAAACCGATGTAATAAGTGGAGACATTGTACTGTAAGTTGAAGGGACATAACTCTTTTGAGAAGAGTAGTAATAATGTAAAGGAATATTAATGTGAATATATAGTAATAGGACATTGCTTAAGCTCTCATGTTTAATGCTCTGAAGCTCCACAAGGACAGATGTCAATCTGAGTTGAAACGGTAAAATAAACCTTTTTAGCAAACACAAATACCAGGAAAGTTAGAACACACCTGCCTTGTTTAAAAATACTAAAGCTATGAGAGAGAATATAGTACATATGATGATGTCTTAAATCATTTATGAGATGCAGTCACTCACAAGTGCGTTTAGAACAATTAAAGTCCCTCTAAAGACGAGGTGGCAGGAGGAATCACATGGTGCTTCGCATCTTACTGCGTCACTTTAACTGAAAATATGAACAAATTAGTGTGACAGAGTGAGACGGTTATTGCTTAACTTAGGGCAACATATGTGAAACTAATGAGCTGTTGTGAGTTGAGAGTTAGTGAAAGACAAAAAACTTTACTTTTTGAGTCTAAGGCAATTTTCCATCTGACCTTCTGTCCTGATAATTCATGACAGTCCTTTCGCCATATGTGCGTGTCATCTGGTTCCATGTGCACTTGCAGCGGTGCCATTTTATAATGTCAGTCTGAAATTCAGGAACACGGCAGAAAACCTTTACAGTAAATTTAGAGATTCCACTTTCATATTTTCGCCTGGACGATGAAATGCCATTATACCATTTTTAACTACACTGTTCTTTGGGGTTGACAGCTCTGATTTCCTGGGTCCCTGTGTGAACCACCATATACCTCTATCATTTGTCCTGGATATTCAGCGATAATGAAAATGATGGTAATTTAATGCCATTTTGCCATTAAACTTCAAATTTAAATGTTATCCTGAATATTCAACATATAGAATCTGTAACAACCCAGACACTAATCTCTGTTTCTATCAAATATTCAATTATTTTTTCTGTTCGCATTGTGGTTAACAAGGCTCAGGGGAAATGAGGCTTGAATGATGACTCCATATTGTCAGGAGAGCTAATGATGAAGGTGGATGGCTATACAAAGCTCTTGCTGAGCCTGTATGACAATATCAATCTAAGTGAAATATTACCAGCATTTGAAGGGATTCTCTGAGAATAAATATGCACTAATTCAAAGTATCTACAAAGTTTTACCTGTGTAGATCAGATCAGCAGAAGTAGAGACATACAAAAGGTGTTTCTCGCCTTCTACACCACTCCCTCACCACATGCTTTCACTTAATCTTGAACCGAGTGTGTCAGTATTTCATAGTCAACTCAGTATAGCGCGGAGAAGCTGACAGAGAAAAAACAAAGGAGATGAGGAGATGGAAGTAGAGAGAAAAGCAGAGGAGAGGTAGATAAAAAGATTGATTGGAGATGGAAGAGCAAAGAGGAGGAGAGAGATGGGAGTAGCAGCGAAGGGAGAGATCGATGGAGGAAGTGAGAAAGAGAGCTGGAGTGCTAAAGCAGCCGAGGAGAGGAAAATAAATAATGATTTGCCTTATCTAAGCACATGATACAGAGAACCGGCCCTGTTCTTGATCTTTTTCTTTTTTTGTGTGTGTGTATGTTACAAGAAATGCTGCAAGGTACCGAAACAGGAAGCGAGTCTTCAATCGGTGTAAAATTGACACTTTCAAGTCAGGGTTCATTGGAAATGTGCTGAATTGTGATAAACACCAGCACAACTGATACCACAGGAGTGAGACAAACACCAACAGTCTCAGCTAGAGTGTGTTTAATTACGCCAAGGTAGCAGAGTTAATTTGATAATAACATGCTACGCAGAGCACCTTTGAAGGAACAGATGCGAGAAGAGATAGAAGAGAAAGAGAGAGGACAGAGGAGGAAAATAAAGAATAAAGCGAGAGGGAGAGAACAATGCTTAAAAGTAGAGGGGCTCTAAAATGATAGAAGACTGAGCCTCCTGCAAGGCTTTACCTTCATGCATCATTTCTTTTTTCGTTCTCTCTCTCTCTCTCTGCCTTCCTCTCACAGTGTCTCCACAATCTTTAATTTAGCCTACCTAATTTGCTCCCTCCTTCACCTCCACTGACTTCTCGTTCAATCCTTTGTTTCACAGCATTTTCTCCTAATCCCCACTTCTCTCTGACCTCGCTGCTCTCTCCCCTCTCTGTCCTTGTCAGTCTCAATTTTATTCATTTGGTTCATTGTCTCCTTTCCTCCCCACTTTTGCCCCTTCTTCCTAAATTCCCCTTTGATTTCTCCATCTCGAAAACACTGACTTCTTACAGTCTTAACTACAGCCATTATCTTACACATTATGAACTAAGTACATCAGTATACGCAAGAAATGGTAAATGTGTGGTCATGCTATAGATATAAATCTATATAAGTGGAGACTTTTTAGTGAATTAGCATTTGTATAGTATTTTCTCACTTGCAAGGAACACAAAACATGATGCACACTGTTTTATTCAATAAGCCTAACTGTGTGATCCCAGCACAAGATGGTCTGTAGTTTTAACATCTTCGGGTGGATGGGAATGACTGATACTGGTAAACTCTTCGAATTCTGGCACCTTTGCTTGGACCACTACCATCTTCATACTCTGCCGTCATCTGGATCTCAACTACACACCTCAACCCATCTCAACTACAAGTTTTATGCCTGCATATTGCACAGTTGTGAAGCTATCGCACTGAAAAAATCTGCCCACAGACAGACAAACAGATTAAACGCTTGCCAAATTACTCAAAACCACCTCTGTGGTAGTTCCCAATACAGTAGGTGTCTACAGGAACTCATTTTGAGATGATGACACACACATAGACAAACACACACACGCATAAACAGACTCACAAGATAAAAACAATACCAGCCATGCTGTCGCAGCAGGTAGAAATGTATCTTCTATTCATGTTTTCTTTGACCAGCTCAGCTCTGGGAACTGGGGACCAACATGTTTGTCCTATGACTGGGGAAAAAAACAAAAAAACACCTGACAGTCAGGAACATAGCACAGAATTTTGCTGGCTGCCTTTATTCAGTCTGCCATGCACCATTATGACTGCACATGTTTGGTTTGGTTTGGTTTTTTGTTTTTTTTTTAAATCCCAGTTGGCACAGAAGCCCTCCAGCAGTATTATTGTCACCTTACCCTTCTAACCCAGCTATCGAGCTACACAGGGAATGGGACCCCTGACTATGGCAGTGTCAGTAAATGTTGTTTCACCGGTTGAGGTACATGAGGCGACACCTCTGTCACACAGCTGAACGTTTCAATGTTTTGGCTTCTACTTTTAAATTAAGCCAGTTCTTTCGATCTTTGACACCAGTGTATTGTATTGTGCATACTAACATCTGTTTCTCTCGGCCTGTTACTCCACCGTTCAAGCTTTTCTCCTCCCATCTTCTTAAACTTCCCTCATTTAACTTGTGTCTTCCCCGTGCAGCCGAGGGAGCACATCACTTCACTGACAGCTTCTCTTAAAAAAAAAAAAAAAACTTGAAGAAGTTTCATTCTCAGCTTCTCCACAGTGTCTTTTCAGTTCACCCCTCCACCTCTACATCAGTCGTGTGTCTTCAGTATGCTCTGTTTTGTTTCCCCTCACCTATTTTATTTCTGACATCTCTTCTTTTCTCATATTTTATCCCAGATGTGATTTTTGCCTTTCCCCTCTTTTTTCTTACTGCTCCGCAGGGCCTCTCCTGCTCATCATTACCTCTCCCGACATCCCGCCCACTGCCCATCTCTTCTTCACTTTTCCCCTGGAACAAGGAACGAAACAGGAGCACTTCCTGCCCTCTTTTCATCATTTTTCACTCCTCATTCTCTCTCTTTTTGTCCTCAGTGTGGTGATGCTACCACCTACTCCTCCGACTCATCATCCCCGTGGGCGCCCTTCAGATTCCTGATCAGAAGGAAGGAGTGAAATCTTGTAACTGCACTCATCTTAAGACATTCCACAGGGTCTTTTCTCTCAGAGGGTGACGGCAGGAGATCATGATGTGTGTACATGTGTGAGACAGCGGTGGAAAAAGAGAAACATACAGTGGGGTGCTGTTTTTTAGGCTTTGTGGCTGATTTCTAGAGAGCAAGCAACAGGGGAAGATAACAATAGGGAGTGAGAAAGGGAAAGCAAAAGAGATGAGACGGAGAGAGACAAAAACTGTGCGAGACTTTTGGACCCTCTGCATTTCAAGTATTTACCTGTGACACTATTTCCATAAAAAGACTTACGAATGTATAAAATGACAAATACAAATGTGCATGTTCACTCTGAGCTTTGCTAGTTCTATACAAGTAGCTTACATTTACCTTATGCGGCTGCTCAATTAGGGAGGCTAAAGCCCCACAAATCCACTCCCATCTCTTGAACCAACACTCTGTACAAACACTGAAAACCTAAGAGATCTGCATGTAAATTTCCAGAATACCTACGCCCAATTAGTGATGCCAACAATCACAAATTTTTCCACAAATCTCTCCGTGCTAAAGCACTTCCTTTCAGTCCTCGGAGAGGGAACAAATGATTGTCACTTTCCAGGATTTGGCTGCAAAATATAATCTAACAGCAAATATGATGCGACTATTGGTCTTACAACTTTGCCCATGGCCTTGCTGCTTATGATTAGAGCACAACTGGGGACCTGAACCGAGATAAAAACTCCACCCAGTCACCAAGGCTCCTGAAGTCATACACTACAGATACTGTAAGGAGTGAATTTGGTTCAGAGCAGTGAGTCTAAGAAACACAGCTTTACGGCCACTGGGAATCTCAGCTGAGCTGTAATTGGAACCAGCTACTGAGAGACGGTCCTTTAGCTTTGCAGCTGACAGCCCCAGCCAGTAAGCAATTTAACCTTGCTCCTTATCCAGCCTTAAACGCCTACAGGCCAAATACTGCAGGAGATTATTACTATGAAATATTCAGACTGTTTTGCTCCTGGTGGATATCTCGGACCTTGGTGCCTTGTTTGGTTGGCAGAGCTAAATGCGGCGGTCTTCACTTAGTGGAGTCTAATGAAATGTGTGTATCATCATCCTGTGTGATGTGTCAAAGGATTACCACAGAAAAAGCACCTTGGGATATTGGAATGAGAGCTCTCTTAAGACCAAGCAGAGGCCGTCCTTAGGCAATTCATTTAAATTTAGTTCAATCATGTTTTTTTGCTTGAGGAAACACTGTAAATAAAACTTAAAGAGCTCTGACTGCAGTGCGAGGTAATTTTGTTTGATGTTTTTTGATATCCAGCACTTATCACACTGAGTTTTTGCAGATGTGTGCACAAATATCATATTATAATATTCTAACCAAATGTATGAAAAGATCCCATAAGGTACGCTGTTCTGTGGTGCACACCAAAACTTTGAGGCTTGTTTAGTCAGCTGGCAACAAGTAGATGTAAATTAAAGTCCGACTTTAATTTGAATCTGCTAGCAGGAAGTGAAAAGGATTCATTTAATAACGTTAGAGCCCCTGTATTGCACACTGGAAAACAAAATATACTAGCAGACATTCTGGAGTAAAGCTACTTTGCAAATATTTGCAAATAGAATAAGCAAATACATTCTGTTATCCCTTTATTTTAAAAGGAAATGAAAATGGAAATAGATTTCCAAGGTCTTATCGGCTGACACAATAGGCCGTCACTCATCTCTTGAGGGGAAGGGTTGTATATACCATATCTGCAGCTATGTGGGTTGCATATTGTCATCTGTTGCATCTTAAGCCACAGCTTAGCTCGTGGTTGTTTAAGATCAAAGTGCTGTCAAACGTCGGCAGCACTGAGGCTACAAGGGAAGCGCTGAAGCTTTAACAATGCCCCATTGCTTGGCAGCACCAGCACAAAGATAGTGAAGAAAAAGTATTATTTTCCTGAAAAATTCAGAGTTTAACAGGATACAGAGATGTCAGACCTTGGCACATTTCACAGTACTGCTCATAGCAATCTTCTCAAGAAACACCATCACTTGCTACGATAAAACAGTTTGCTATGTGAGGAAAAACACAAATCAACTTGGAATTTGTACAGCTTGTCTTTTAGACAGTGAGAAATTACAAGGTCTCTTTCTATGATTTCACAAAAACATATTCTAAACAACTACACACTTTAAAACCTGTGAAAACGAAAAAAAAAAAAAATATTACAATGGCAATGCTACTGAGAACAGAAATGTTTGATGCTGCATCTCCTCTCCCTGAAAACACGCAGCACAGTATCTGTCTCCAAACATATCAGTTTGCTGGAAGACATATTTAGGAAAAAAAAAAAAAAGCCTACATTTTAAGAAGTCTTTGATTACTGTTTGAGACCACTCATATTCAAAAACAATTTTCAGATCACTGCTTCTATTTCAGAGAAAATGGCACCAGCCTCCAGCTACAATTTCTCAATGATGACTCAGCTCGAGTCATTGGCCAAAGAAATAATGAATCACAAAGTCATTTTGCAGTGACCTTATGCGTTCTTAGTTATTATGTACAGGCTGCCTTGCATGTGATAAAGACCCTAACAACAATTCAAGCACCCAGGGTTTAGGTCAGTCACACACATGTGCAATAACTGATTAGCCTCTAAAATCTGTGCATGGTTCAGTAAAAGGTGAAGTTTAATCAGCGTCCTATTGTGTGCTATCACTTGTACAAGATGTGAGTGATAAAATATTTATTCTGTAGCTGAAAACAGATGTCACAGCTTTCTCCAAACTGTGCATCTGGGTGTCAGTGCTCTATTCGGCTACACAATGCATCATCTCTGACGGAGAGAAAAGACTTCTTATTAGTGTTTTTTCTTATCCTTAACTTTATATAACGCCTCACAAAGAATCAATCAAAGCTCCTAGATTTTCAGATCAGTGACCCCAAAGGGAATCAAACCCCTAAACACTGCCGAGTTTGTGCCATGTGCTACCTAAGGATAAACAGAATAAAATCTTTGCCACCTACACACACTCCAGTCAACTTGCATTTGTCAGTAAAACTTGAAGGCTTTTGCTGAAAGTAAAATTCAACCCTAGCATGTCACTCGTCCCCTGGCAGTCTCAGCCTATAGCATTTCAAGGCCAGCCTGAGCCAGCCCTAAGCATAGGCTTTATTAAAAAGGAAGGTTTTAAGTCTGCTGTTAAACGTGGAGCGGGTGTCTGCCTCCCGGACCCTCCCGGTCTGGGAGCTGAAGGCTTTGTCTCCTCTTCTATTTTTGGAGGCACTAGGAGCCACAAGTAAGCCTGCATTCTTGGATCGCAGTGTTCTAGTGGGGTAATAGTGTGCTATGAGCGCTTTAAGATATGACGGTGCCTGACCATTAAGGGCTTTGTAGGTGAGGAGAAGGATTTTAAATTCTGTGCTGAATTTTACAGGGAGCCAGTGCAGAGGAGCTAAGACGGGAGAAATATGATCTCTGCCTGTGCTCGCTCGCGCAGCAGCATTTTTGTATCAACTGGGAGAGTCTTTAGAGGCTTGCTGGGGCAGCCTGATAATAAGGAATTGCAATAATCCAACGCAGAAGTAACAAATGCATGGACTAGTTTTTCTGCACCGCTCTGAGACAGGATGTGCAGGATTTTCACAATGTTACATAGGTGAAAAAAGGTAGTTCTTGAGGTTTGTTTTGTGTGGGGGTTAAAGGACATATCCTGATCACAGATAACCACAAGATTCCTAATGATGGTGCTGGAGGACAGGGCAATGCCATCTACAGGTGCTACATCATCAGATAATGTGTTTCTGAGGTGCTTGGGGCCAAGTGGAATAACTTCAGGTTTTGTCTGAGAAGCTTGACTCACTTGCCTGCTGGTGTACTGCTCGCAATCCCATAATTAATAGTGCAACGCAAAAACTGCAGTGAACTGTGGACCATTAAACATCTGCAGGGTGTTTCATCTTACAGAGGATGGCAACAAGGTCCACACACGCACTTCACCTTCATAAGCATGCAAGCGCTGCTTTCCGCCCACCAAACCATTGACCCCGTCCCTTCTGTGTACCTGGGGTTTGCTCCTGCTGGACATGAGCACTGGAATTATTGAGTCTTAAATATAACTCAACCTTCAAACCACACAGATGGACACTCGAGTGCTTTAGAGGCGCATTTGTGCTGCGCAAGTGTACAATAATTCAGAGAAATGTATATATACACACAAACATACCGCAAACGAGAACCCACAGACAGAAATGAAGAGGTGCAACATGCAACATGATGTTAGTGCATGTCAGACACACACAAGGAGGTGAAAGGTCAGTCAAGCTCAAGAACCCAATCCACTGGACATGCACATGTGAAGTCTGTGGGCTTTACAATCACAGGGAAACCTTAGCAGCCAAAGAAATTATTCTTAATTTGTACATTTAATAATAAAAATAAATAACAATCAAGGAATGGAATAACAGTGAGATTAAGAAAGGAAATGTGAAAGACAAATAAATAAAAAGAACAAAGCAAAAATACAAACGACCGAGACAAAGCTGCTGTAAAAAAAAACAAAAAAAACAGTGAATGACAGGACAATAAAATGAGAACAACAAAGAAAAAAAATATATAGCAGGCACTGCAATGTTTCATTGCACAGCCCTTTATCTGCATGCACACAGTCACCATTATGGTAGTTCAAGTGTATTTTAAATAGAATAATCCCCAACAGTGTCACCAACACAGTGGAACACACCACCCAAATATCGCCGCTTGACCAATTTCATTACACAGTCCACCACTATGTCGGGGCGTTTCACTGTCGTCTTAAAAGTCCTGACTGAACATAATTTTCCCCTTAAAGAGCCTCGGAGGAATGAACAAAGACAGAAAATTTGTACTGAGGACCTTTAACCATGTCTACAATATCCTGTCTTCTCTGTGACTCTGACTGTGTGGCCTGCTCCCTTCTTTTAGACCTACTACAATGTGTCATACGAGGTGAAGTTATTGCTGTGTGCCAACTTTAAAACATATGATAAGCCTGGACAAAAGGAACAATGGCTGCAGTCTGAATCTCAACAACCGCAAATCTGGGAAATAAATCAATATTTGAACGAGTACTGTGATATAAAAGTCAATATCACATCATCACAAATAACGCTCAGCTGTCAGTTTGTTAGGTACACCCAGCTCAGACTAATGCAACAGCCCCGCCATCAAATCCTATCTTCATGTTAGGCAGAGACATGTTTTTAATGTTTAGTCTTCACTCATTGTTGTAAACGGGGTGGACACAACAGCACCACACACTGCAGCCTGCAAAATGATCACACAGCTGAATCAACAAACAGTTTTAATAAAAGCCAAAGACTGCATTGGTTCCTAATGAACTGGCACAGTGAACTGAATAGTAATTTAAAAAGATATATGCTGGGATAGTTTGGATCAATATAACTTCTACCTGACATTAAAAACAGACACATTAGGACACGTGACAAAAATGTGGAGTTTCTGAACTCTAAAGCATTGATCCCTTTTAAAACTAATGTATCTTAGAGCAAAATACCACTTTAACTAGGCATGAGGATCACAAAAGCTAGGCCCCTGAGCACTCGTGGTGTGGTTTCATAAGTGTGCAGTATAATTATTTATTCAAGAAATGCTAAGTCATTTACTGATCAATTGCATAGCTTGTCAATATCGTCATAAATGGTCCCAAGTTCTAGGAGCACGTTCGTTATCCCATATCACATTTATTACATAAACTGTTCTCCCTGCTACACTGGAGACATGTATAGTCGAGTAGAAGTAGAAAATAGATCAGATAAAAAGAAAATAAGAAGTTAAAGTAGAAGAACAAAGAGAAAATGAGAACAGGAGAAAAGACACGTAAATGAAGAAAAGAAGTAGATGAGAAAAAGTAGAGCATGCAGTTAACACCCCCCCCCACCACCATCACCACCATCTTCCTTATTGCTCTCCTGAGTTGAAAGTATTTGTTTTCTCAGCTGCAGCCCTGAGCATTAAGCTCAAATTCATCGTCTGCTTAAAACGAGACAAATCCCTTTATTCTCGCACAAGCACACACTCTCGCAGACATGCGTGCACAAAAGACACGGAAGCACGACTTATTACTTAAATCTTTGAGAATAAAAACTCTGGATGCTCTAAACAATCTTCCCTCGCTCTCATATCGATCTGAACACTATTTATGCATCTTCTCTTCCACTCCGCCCCCCTCCCTCACTTCAGTGTCTTCAATAACAGGAGACACATTACAGAATGAAATGCAAAATGCCAATCCTATCTTATCACGGCAAAACACAGATAAGAAAATGTCATTTTGCCTTTAAAAAGGCATATCCAATATCCATCATCATTTCCTATAAGAACTTTAATATTCAGACTTATCTTATTCTTTGTGGGACTGTCATCAAAGGACTGACCACAACCGTTATTCTCCGTTCTAATGTTCATAGTGAGAAGTGGCTGAGACTGGGAGCCTGCACCTGATTCTGTTTTAATTGACAATTAATGAATCCAGACATTAGCTCATCCAAACACCTGGCTAAGGGCAAGCCATAATTAAACTCATTAGAATTAGAAAAGAGACTTTTGTTCTCAATCAGTCATTAAAGCAGCCAAAACACAAGGCACCCTCCCAAAGTAATTTCTCTCTTTCTCCATCCCTCCCCCTCCCGTAGCACTTTCAAATCTTTTGCCAACCCTCTTAATAGCACTCTTTCCATTGTTTTCTTCTGTCTTTAACACTTTCTTCATGATGTTTCTCCTCCTATTTCTTTATTTATCTTTATTTTCTTTCTTTCTTTTTTTCTATTTTCCCTTACCTGCTGTTACTGACTGGGAGATTTGTGTTTGCGCCTGCTTTCCCAAAGTAAATAAGTTCAAACCGAAAACAGTTCACCGAGTAACTCTTTGGGCTTTTGTGTTTGCCTCTCCTGCTCGATTTTCTGTGTCCAAAATAGTTTTCTGTCAGTCAAAATCCCACTCAGGCAATCCACACATGCTGCAGCAGTCTGCACACCATGTTTGTGTGGTTTCTGGTTTGTCTTGCAGATCACAACAGCACCATTCTCACTGTTTTTAATCAGTTCATCTGGGTGGAAATGTCTTGTTTGATTTGTTGAAATATTAAACAACCCAATTCAAACCCAATCAACAAATGAATATTTTTCTAAAGTGTCTGGCAAAGAAATCTTTGGTTATTCAGGCAGAAGTTGATTTCTGATGAATATATCAGGCACACGGCCACACATCTGAAGCTGCTGTTGCTTAGTCCAAAAAAATAAAATAAAATAAAATAAAATAAAATAAAATAAAATAAAATAAAATAAAATAAAATAAAATAAAATAAAATAAGATCATTCAGACACCTGAAGTCCAGCATTACTTTCAGTCTAACTGTGATTTAACTGTGATTTAATGATCACATCAATCCATTTGAATATTTCTGTATAGTCACCTGACAGGAGAGCAAAGTACTTATCCAATTATCTCTGTGAGGGTGATTTTAGTTCTTTGACAGACAGCTAAGCGACAGTTTCTGGGAAAAAAAGACAGAAAGAAAAAAAAAAATTTTATACCTCAGACCATTTACGGGACCATTTTCTATCGTAGATTTTAGGCATTTACCTGATGCTCTTATCCAGAGCCACTCAGAGTAAAGGCAGTGGTAGAATAAGATTCAGTTCTTGGATCACCAACATTACCAAAAAAAAAAAAAAAAAAAACATCATTTTCTTTAAAATGGAGGTAGAAGGAGGACTTTTTTTTTAAGTTAAGAGCAAATTAGAGTGAGCTGAGGCGGAAGACGAGGAGAGGGAATATGATTCAGCGTAGAGAAGGTGATTTGAGGTACTTCTTGAAGGAATGGGTTTTCAGCTTATAACTGTGGATGGGGAATGACTCTGCCTTTCTAACCAGCGGCAAAGTCATTCCACTTTTTGCCTTTTTGTGCTGATTCATTGTGGCCCACAGGCTTCCAGTGTGTAAAAACCCCTAAAATTCATAACTGTAAATAATCCCACGCCAAACTCTGTGCTACAGTGTCACATTTCCTTTAACATAGCTGCTTCCTGAAGCCTCGGAGGAATACACTAACTTTTCAGCAAATAAGTTTTTTTTTTTTTGATCAGGGGGCTGCTGTGTGAAATGCAGACTAGTGCTCATTTCCTCTACTCAAAACAGCCCCATTTGCACAGCAGGCAACATAAAGCCACAGCAAATATACTGTATACTGTAGAATATTTTACTATTCATTTTTAGCAGAGGAGGACTCTTGATGTTTTTGGTGACCCATTTACCCTTCCCTCAGCACCAGCATCAGCTCAAATTCCCCCTTTGTGACCGAGATGTGTTGAAATTAAACTTTTAACTTTGTCGCGGCAGAACCGCCTTGAAATTTGTTGACAGGCTGTCATGATGATGATATTTGCCGAGCCTTTTCATACGCCCATGAAGAGGGGGGGAAAAAAAAAAAACCTTTTGAAATTGGTGATTCATGACCCGCTCTCTTGTGCCATCCTGAAGTTCAACTCTACATATTCAGCATGAATTGACTCTAAAGGCAGAAAATTTATCAGTATTTTGTTTGTTTCATCCGGTGCTTTCAGATTGTAAGCTCAATGAATAATGCAGCCTCGAGGGGCCGCTACCAGGGTTTTAGACTTTTTAGTCTTGCTATTTTCTTCCCCTCTCTCAGTCCATATCGATCTACTAGTGGTCTAGACTTTGTGATGAAATGCCACTCTGAAAGGCTTTGTCCGAGACAGCTGTAAACATGTCACCTCTACCGGCCTTCTGGCTCTGTAGGGCCTCAACAAGGTCTTTGTAAATGTCTCAACTGGAGGGCTGTTAAGGGCAAGGCTAGTTTTACAGCCAACAAGAACATTACACACCACTTTGGCTCAAACATTACATCGAGTAACTTTCTGCTTTTCAAGTCTAACGTGCTTATGTGCAATTGTAGAGTTAAGGATGGGATGCCCTATAATTTTGCCAAAGTGTGTACATACATGCTTACGTATGCATACACACTGTAATTTGGAGGAAGGGTAATTGTACTGTGGCACTGAGCTTGGCACTTAGCAATGTCAGGAGTGCAAAGAAGAACAACAGAAAGCCCAAACCGAAGAGAGAAGGATGTGGCTGGAGAGGCAAGCCAGAGATTTTACAGAATCTATTGATGAACTGTGCTGAACAGTTTGCAAAGCATATATCATTTAGCCTTACCAGCAAAACAGACACTTTCAGGCTAACACAGAGAGTGCAGGCTTGTAATGGAATTTTATATTAGTGAGAGCACAGTGAGAGTAGGTATACCTCAGGCTCAGTGAGGGGAGGAAAAAAAAAAACAACTTTAACATTAAAACTGTCAGTGCTACTGGGTTGCCAGATGTTGCAGCGGAAACCCAGCTGTCAAATAACCAGCAGAACTCATAAGGAGGTATGATGGCATTTTAGTGTTAAAAAAAAGAGAGAGAGCTCCAGCTCCAGTATTTCTGGTACATAAAAAAAAGAACTGTTCTGCTTTTAATGAGCAAAACTGGCAGCTCTCACAGAGCGGATTTGCTTCCAAGGTTTCCACGCATTTTTAAGACTTGTAAAAAAAACAAAAACAAAAAACAGATGCATTCACAGGTGCAGTCATCACATTTTACTGCATGTAACAATAAACTACTGCAGCATTTAATGCTGTCCTCAAGATGAACTGTTTGGAAAGCATTTAATTCTCTTTGTGAGTGTGACTGGAATAATCAGGTGACCAGCCGGTCGAGAGAAATCGAGTTCTGCGTTCCATTATGTCCGTTCAATTAGACTCGAAAATGGCTTGAAAAGGGCCACGAGACAGACGCATGGCCACCACATTTCAAACAGAACCACAATGACTCAGCTGCTATGAAGAAAGCTTGTGTTTGTCCTGCTTTATCTTGAAGTGACAATGGGGACTGCTCGCCAACAACTGACTAAGTTGGGTCTCAGTTTCCAAATTTCTGTTTCAGTGAAAAGCTTAGAGCTGTTCAAAGCTGCTCCGGGTCCTAAAAAAGTCTTAATTAAGGGACTAAGGGAAGAAACATGTAAAACCCAAATGCTTGGAGAGGGACTGCATCAGTTATTAGGTTTGATAAGCTCCATTTGTTTATTTTCAATTAACATAATCTACTAGCGTGGCCTAAGACACCAGTATGAGGATGTCAATGTCTAACTCCGAAAGTACGAGAACATTACTGTTTATTCCACCACTTAGCGAGTATGTATTATTTTGTTTGTTGTTTAGCCTTTTATAGGAGAATGACTGTGTTTGTGTGTGTGTCTGTAGGTGTGTAATGAATGATTAAGCCCTAAAACCTTCCTCTGTAAGTGTGTGTGTGTGTGTGTATGTGTGTGAGTATTAGAACACATAAATTAATCAGTGTGTGTACCGACCCTTAATTAAAAAGTCCCACTTCCCCCTGAACCCTAGTCCTATGTGTGCGTGTGTGTGTGTGTGTGTGCGAGTATACCTGCATTTGTATGCACGTCACCGCTGCTGAATCTCAATATTCATGACTCTGCATGGGAACTTGCACAACACAACTTCTCATACCTCAAGCTGCATTTAACTGTGATATATTTTCCTACTGTGATTTCAGAAACAGAACAAACAGTTTTGGGTGCTGAGGGGATCTGTGGAGGTTCCGCTCACCAAAAACAGACAGCACGGGTCTGAACTGTGTTCCTGTCGCATTAACATGCATCTCTGCCCTTTGTGTCAACATTTTCAAGAGTTATTTATTCTCCTGACCACACCTGAGGTCAGTGCCCATCCTGAGGGCTGACTGGTCATTAGCGCTTTGCAATTTGCGAACACGTTAATGTTCAATCAAATTGTGCTTCGAGGCAACATGTCAAAGAAGATTACCAACCAGCAATAACACATTCTGTCCACATGTTGACTGTATTTATCTTTCATTTCTACATGGGCTGCGTATTAGATGCTCTGCCGCCTACTCTCATTGCAAGCCTTTAATTGCTCTCTTTGGTTTTCATTTGCTCACGCTGCCTACACCTACAGCTCTGGATTTTATTGCAATTTGTCATTTGTGCGCTGTGCTGCCACAACTGCTTTCCCAGCCATTCAAGGTGTGGTACTGAAAAGTAATTCACCAACCAGAGTAAGTTCATTCTACATCGCCTACACCATCTTCAGCTAAACCCAGTAGTTCATAATTATTTTTCTGTTACTCCATTTAAATAAACTGAGCAATCAACACACAATCATATGTTGCTGTGAACTGCAGTTGACCTAAACCTTAGACAGCATGACAGAGAGCCCGTCTCCTGGGTAAGTACATTACTCACCCAACTAATCAGATTTCACACCTTCAGCAAGGTCATTGCCTTGTCTTCACTCCCCCTCCTTACCCTTCTGTATTTCCAACTCTCACTCTGATCACAAATTAATATTCACAAAGATGTCCGGACCACTGCGGGGAAGCCAGAGTGTGTATGTGTTTTTTGTTGTTTTGCGTGCATATGCGGCAAAAGTCAAGCTGTGATGTTGTTGCAGCAGAACAAGGAGGAGAAAAAAAAAACAGACAAGAAATGAGGTTGAGGAGCAGAAGTGAATAAAGACGAAAAATGAAGAAAAAGCAAAAAAAAAGGGGAGTGGGCATTGAAAGAATGGAGTGGAACAAATCATCAAAAGAGGAAGCTGCTGTGAAAACACCATGTCTTCTGCTTTGAAGTTAGCTATATGTTTCAGTCCCCTTTGTGTCGCCATACATACACACCAATTCAGATCTCTTCTTTCAGTGAGGTGAAAACACACTGAGAACCAACTGTCAAAAAGGAAAACTGTTTTTCCCGATCTATCTTTTTTAGCTTCTCAGCATGACAAACAACGCATTACGTGTCGTCAAAACAGGAAACAAGTGCGTTTCCCACATTCACACATCTGACTCAAACGCCAAATCAGACAGAAAGTAGGAACGAGATTCGTCACAGCTGATTTCCAGCCGTTTAATCCTGATTATGGCTTCAGAGTCCCAGTCGACATCAAATCCAGCTCAAACTTACTGTGTATGTGTGTGTGTGTACATATGTGCACATGGCGACGAGATGCTGATTCCGGCGAGTGTGCGCGTCTCCTGCATCACAGCAGACTCTAAAGCCAGAGTGGCAGTTTTATTCGGTAAGTCATGTTTGCATGAAAATACTTGCATACGTCAGATTGTTTTCTCCATAAAACAGCTGTTGCAGTTTTACACACAGTGCAAGTGATTATGCACTGTGTGTATATGTGTGAACAGCTCAGTGCTTAGTGGCTGTTTGTTACTACGACCAATGCAATTTCACTTTAAGAGATCTGCCCTTCCTTGGGTTGTTTCTCCTCTGGACTTTTGAAATGAAATCAAAATCCATCTTTGCTAAGACACTGATGCTGTATATCACTGGTGCGCTTATACTTTGTTTAAATGGTAACTACCAAAAAGAGCTAAAGTTTTTTTGTTGTTGTTCTTCTGCCATGATAGCTCCTCATTACTGCCTCATTAGCTTCCTACATTAGTGTTTTCCAGGGTCTGTGAATCTTTGGTTCAGACTGACACTGTTGTATAACTATAACTAGCTGCCACTTTCCAAGTGAAAGCTAGTTAACCTGTCTTGCTACCTTTGACTTACGGAGTTCATCTTCATCTACTTTTGAGTTATGAAAAATACATAAAGCTGCAGTATCATTATAATTTATATTTCTTTACAAAAAGAGGGAGGAGAATTTAAATTTTCACTTCACTGAAGCTGTACTTTGTCATATTAATGTGTTATACTCTGGATTATATATTGTAAGGTGCTCCCGTTATCTGGTCTACCCCTGTACCGTGCAGAGAGTGAGCAGACAAGCGGGGACACCTGCACACAAAAGACAAAATCTGCTTATTTACAGTCATTAAAAATGGCGAAGCTGCAAATGAGCGGCACAAGTAAAAACAGGTCATCTGTAGTTAAGGGACTGCTTATTAAAACTGATAATGAAAGATACACAGATACAGAATTTCTGTTCTGTAAATCTGAGAGTAGCCATGCAGTGCATAAACCTGTCTATACAGGATGAGCAGCTAACATTCCTCCTGTGTGTATTTACAATTTTAATGCCTTTAAGGCCTTAGGATTAGGCAGTTTACACCCAACTTTGTTAGTCTCCAAAGACTTTTTGAGTCAGCCTCTCTCTGCTCCTACTGCTAAACAAGTGGTAAACAAGTCTGCCTGTCATTTCTGTTTTCCTCCCTCTCCCATTTATTTTCCATCAGTATCAACTTTTTTTTTCTACCTAACTACGTCTCTCTCATCCTTGACATTTTCTTTTCATACAATATACCCCTTCAGTTATTTCAGTCTTCAGTCTTTTACCTTTGCGTCAACACAGCCCGGCCTCCCGTTCCTCCACTCATCACTCATCCCCTCTGTCTGTCACCACAACCTACTCTTGTTTATGCAAGCTTACTATCACTAATTGGATTTGCATGTTTTTGATCTTTTATTCAATTTCCTGAAATAAGCTTTTTTTCCAGGAATTGTACTTAAGTGTTCACACAAAAAACGCGCACGTACAGAAACACATAAACATGAGTGCCATGCCTGTACACGCACAGATAATTACTAGACTGTTGGTTTGATTAAGTAGCGTGCAAGTGGTTGTTTAGAGGTGTGAAATGAAGAGGAGATGGACAGATAACCCAGCCCCCTGAGACACATACTAGTGTGTCATTTTGTGTGAGAGAGTGTGTACACGACTATGTGTGACATAAAGAGTGTGTTAGTGAGTGTGTGTGCTGTCAGAGTGTGTCTACAGCTCTCGTTCCTCCTGCTGATAAGTCAGAGATGGATTTCCTGTTCCTCCTCTCCTCTTTGTAAATGCTGAGTGAATGATCCTGGATCAGTGCTTCTGCCTACTCCTGCCTTGGAACATGATGCAAAGGTCAGAGGAGGCTAACTCCAGATCAGAGGGGGAAAAAAAAGGGAACATCCTGTTAATAGGTTAACACTGATCTCACTGTGACTACGGTGATGAAGCCAGGCAACGAGGCGAGAAATCAACAAAAACAGGAGGAAGAAAGGATGGTTGGATAGATCACCAGTGGAACTAATAAAGTGAAATGGTGAATAAAGAAGCTTTAAGATGTTAGACGTGAGAATAATTGTTTACACTTGATGTAATTTGGATGTAAATGTAACAGACTTAAATGCTTGGGGTTTAAGGAAACTGATTGGACTGATTCATTAATGTACACAACAGCTATAAAAGGGGCTAACATGAGGGATTCTGTGACCAGATTGTAGGTATATAAAACACAAAAAAAAAAACCCCAAGACAGAAAAAAGCAGACCACGAGAAAACACGTGTAACCAGCTCAGCGAAACGGTGACGGGAGGCTCAGGTGATCTGAAAACAAAAGCTACACATGAGAGAACCAGAAGACAACTTTGCTCACGAAGGCAGGCCGAGGTCAAACAGGCGACAAGGTGGGGAAGCGTGACAGAAGAAAAAAAAAGAAAAAAAAGACAGTAGGGGAGTTGTTTACTTGACAGAAATGAAAAGAGCTTGTGTGTGATAACAGGTAGATGTGACAGCAGAGGTACTGGGAAAAGCAGTGTTCAGCCAGAGAGATATGTTAATGTAAACCCTGATACAGAGACACCTTGGTGGGGGGGGGGGCAATTGACACTTGATGAATGTGACATTTTAATGATCATGTATGACACAAGTGCTACGTAAAACCAAAAATAAAGATCTTATTCTTTCACTGGAATTAAGTGAGTTAACAGAAGGACAAGAACGTGGTGATCTTAAGATGGAGACCAGCCTGTGATCTGGAAGACTGTAAAGAAGCGAAACACTGCAACGATTCTTCAAAGAGCTTCTCTAGATGGAAATCATCACCAGCCCCTCACACACACACAGACACAGAGACACACACACACACACACACACACACAGACACACACACACAGTGGGTGCAGCAACCTCAGGTCACCTCAAACAGTCTCACTCTTACAGATGATGTGTAAAGACGAGCAGTAATGAAACCGTGCTGCCTAAAGCAAAGCCCACAGTGTCGCAAATATGATTTCTAAATAAACAAACTGTGACGGCTCACGCACACCACAAACCTACACACACACATCCAAATGTCTCAGTCTGTGGAAGTCTATACCAGCCTGGACAGAATATACTGGAGCCGACATCACCCATATCTGTGTGTCACTCAGTCAATCCAGGAATCAACAGAAATGTGGTGAGGAGCCATGTGATGTTCTGCAGGAGAGAGTGTGTGTTCCTGAGCTCATTAGTTATTCAGTGTCAACACACACACACACACACACATATATAAATATAAATATAAATATAAATATCCTAAGAATGTGTCTTTTTCTATATAAAAAAAAACAGTTAAGGAATTCTCAAAGACACTAAGACACTATTCCATCCTCAACACTTCTAGATTCAACAACTCCCAGTGTGCATTGCAAGCACAGACACGACAGCCACTGGCTTCTATGGGCAGCACCAGCTTTCTACACGACACACTCCATCTTGTTTGCCCTTTTGCTGTTTTCCCCCAGCTCCTCTATCCATCTATCTGTACCCTCCTGTCTCACGTCCTGATGCTTTCCTGTCCATCACTCACTTGTTCCAGCTAGATGCGTGATATTTTTCCTGCTTAACATACATGGCACATGCACAGAAAAGTCCCACATATGTCCACACGTACGCTGAAATGCTGTTATGCTTGATAGACATTCACACAAACGCAGAAGGAGATAAAAAGAGCTTTTTGAAATGCCAAACATAATTCCATACAACAGAGGACAGCAGCCTGTGCGTCAACCAAATAGCTCAAACTCTGGATGGTGCATTGTGGTTTTCATCTGGACTTAATTTGAATTTGACGGACACACTACACTTTTCATGCTGACAAACTACCACAGAGGTCACCAAACTCAAACAACGATATTAAAAATCTGGTGCAGTCAACGGCAGATTTTATGTCACCACATTTTTCTTCATTGGGAGAAAAAAAAAACAAAAAACAAAAAACTAAAGTTAGAGTTATGAGGATGTCAGCCTTCAGCGTCATCACCCCTGAGCAGACCAAAGCATTAATAGGCCTTGGATTTGTTGCCAGTGCTCTGGCTTATTACTGGTGACATTCCAACACAGCATAAGCAACACTCTCCAAGGCCACCGCTCACAAACACACAAACAAGGACACAATGAACCACAGCAAGTTCTAGTCAACGTTTTTACTGCCGCATGAATATCCAGTACATTCTCAAAGATCCAGAGAAATTAAATGTACAAGGTCCTCAAGACACAATTAAGCCAACTATGCATGCAGGACATCCGATGAATGCAATTTATCAGCTCAGGTCTCCAACTACTAACTTCACCAGAAAGGTTTTTAGAGTACGGAGTATAAATGATCCCCAGTCGTGGGCAAGATATTCATTAGTTCTACTCTATAACAGATAATCCAGGCTGTAAGGGAACCATCTGGTTCTCGCTGTGGAAAGCTAATCAGTGACAGATTTCAACTTGTGATGCCAGGTGGATGCAGTTAACTAGCTGGTAAGGCTGTAATGTGTTTTGGTTTTAGTTTTTCGAACTGGCAATGGATGAGTTCATGTATCATTATAAAACAGGTAAAGATAAGGAAGGTGGATGAAAAAAGTTGTTAACCAGCTGAGGATGCATCTCAGATGGTGATTTTGCCATTTAGGAAGAATGAGGCTCAGATATCCTTTGTAAAGACAATAATCAGGACAGTTCGGTGACATTAGCAACTGTGTCTTAACTAAAGACACAAGCAAACTGAAGCACAGCCTACATCAAAGTGCAAAACACAGTCTCTGTGCTTACTTTGAAGAGAAGGTTGTTCTCTGGAATGACAAGGATACAAGTACTAGGATTTTTTTTTTAAACTCTGGGACTGTAAAGTCACAAGGACACATTAAGCAGACTTTCCAACCCACTGTTCTATAAGGTAAGTCTACTTACTATGACAAATGGCATAGACTGAAGTTTCTACAAAGTAGTAAAAGTACTAAGTAGTAAGTTGTAAAAGGTACAAGCGCCATCTACTCAGCTTTTAAAAGAATAGGGGAAAATAGATGATGCAAAGTAATTTCGTAGGTGAACTATTTCAGAATTTGGACAAAAAGGTTTTTCTCTATGTCCTTTCAAAACCTTTCCAGCACTACACACCTGTGTGTATCAAATCGGCGCGGTCTGATTATGTCATCACATGAAAAATGGCTCTTGCAGGGACATTAAAGCCCATGTTACCCCCACCCCCCCCCCCCAAACAACAGGCAGACATTAAATTCAACTGTGTCTGAATGAAAGAAAACAGAGCCAGTTTTGCTGCTGTGATTTCTGTTTGCTACCAGCAGGCTGAAGAAAGAGAAAGTTCAAGAAAAGAAAGAGAAATAAGTTTAATTCAGGACCTTGTAATAGCCATACTGTGTTCTTGGCATCAATCTACTGCTCTTTGCTGTATTCCACTTCAAGTTTGATCAGCACAGGCACCAAGGTTTCTCTCTGCAGCTTGTTTACAGCACACGCTGCCTTCACTGGCCGTTTGTCTTTAACAAAAAACAAAAATTTCTCATGTTTACACCTAGAAACAGCTGCTTCTCCTCTACACAATGATTTCAACTGCAGCCACTGCAGGAGAGGCGCATTAAGCTGGCTTCCTGGTGCCTGTTTGCATAAACCACAGCAGCGAGGACAAAGGACAGTGTCCACCGGCCCATCAAGTCTTGGCTAACATCAAACGCTTTCTCACTCTGTCAGAAGGGAAAATTAATCTATTAAATCTGTGCTGACAGTTTGTAAAGTGCACTCCACGGTAAATGAGAAATTAGAGTTTAGAAGACCAATTTGACTTGCAATTTCACCTCATCATGACTAATTCAAAAGAGACCGAGGAATTACTATGACTGAGCCGATAGAATATCAGTTCCACCGGCTACAGAGATCCCTTTCTCTTTATCATGGCCAGGAAGGAAACCCTGTATGAAAACAATGTAAATATCAAATATGAAAATATGAAATTGAAACATACATCTCCCCTAAACATGCTTACAAACACACCACAATTGCCTACGGTGAAAAAACTGCTACTGGTCTATAGACGTGAGGTCGCACCTCCAAATTTACATTAACCACCTCTAACTTTCATTCTCAGCTCATTTACACTCCAGCTGTTGCACAACACAAGCAGGACGCGAAGTGTTTGTCTTTAATTGTGATCTTGCAGTGCTCATTTCCTGGCAATCCGCTCACTGATTTACAAAGAAAACCTTTCAAAAAGCCATCAATGGCATTTCAGCTCTGAATTAGACTACTGAGATTTAATGATTGGAATTTGTCTTTTCACTTAGCTACAACAGAAACGTTACATTTATGAGAATGTGGAATTATTTATTTACTCGACGTTTCACCTCACCAGCATTTGCTGAAACCCCGGCTGTCTGTCAACAACAATTTGCACCTGCTGACGATATTTAGCACAACCTCCCTCAAACTGGAGGCCTCTGTCTTTTTGCAGGGATGTATCCTGAGGCGCTTTTATACACTGAATCCAGCATGTTTTCAGTTTGAAAACCAAGAAATAAAGAGTAGCCTAACCCCTAACCCTACCAGACGGGTCACACAGAGATGTGAGGCTAAGTGTCGGAGAATGCCGAAGCACCACTTCACAGTAACTTATTCTGCTGCTGATTAAGTAGAGATCTTCAAAAAGCTGTCCCCCCTCTCAGCCTCTCAGTTCTAACTGCACCACACCATTAACAATGCTGCACTGGCTCAAATAGTTTGTGATGGGCTCTTATCAAACCATTCACAGCAGACCAATGCCAGACAACACCATCAAATATACATCTCTGCTGTCATGAAAGAATCTCTCCTCGTGTCAGGCATTCACGGTCTGTATTTTTCAGCTTGACAGTTTTCTGACCCCCACAGGAAACAATGAGAACTTTAAATGCAAATAAAAACAAAAATAAATAAGCTCCTCAGAGCCCCGGAGTGCATGAGACTGAATGTCCTACCTTGACCCCTCGTACTCTGAACTCGGCAAGGGCACGGCTCATCTTGGAAGCTGCTGTCTGCAGGTCCTTCCCGCTGGCGATGACTTTCACCAGCAGGGAGTCATAGTGGGGAGAAATGACCGCACCCTGGAAGGCAGAGGCGCTGTCCAGGCGGATGCCCATGCCTTCACCGCTTCGGAAAACCTGGCAGGAAAAAAAAAACAGCAGAGCGAAGAGTGAGGGACTTCATACAACAAAAAAATATGTCTGCTTATAATCTGCACCAACAGGCCTAAGCGGCAAAAACAAATAAATATTCAAAATACTTTTTGCCTTACTTAACATTCTGAAGAGAAAGTCTCCAAACTGCAGTGAATAATTGTTCATTAACACCAAGTGAATATACTTTGGAGGCAGAGCAGGGTAAAAATAAATCAAGAATGGGTCCAGTATTCCTGTGGATATTGCTACAGTGGATTCTGCTGCAGTTGGCAAGAAAATACACTTACACAATTTGTCAATTTAAGATTTAGTGTTTTCATTAGGGCGATTATTGTCTCACTCTACATGGTCCAGTAATCCCAGTGGATGTATGATTTTTAAACATTTTCCAGTTAGTTTTTGCAAAAAAAAAAAAAAAGAAAGACACTAATATTTGTGCTGGGAGGTAAGCAAGCAGAGCAGAGCATCCTAGTGGCTCGGTGGTCTGAGATATGCTCATGTGCTTGGTTCAAAAATACCAGAAACAAAATAAAAAACAAAATAAGTCTGCATACTACCCAAAGGTGTAAGGTGCAGAGTCAAACATTTTTCTTTGTTACTGTCGGCTGAATATTTCATTGCAGTGGTGCAGGATTTCCTCTCCCGTTCTACCAGAATTCAAAACATCACGTGTTAGGCGCTCAAAACGTAAGCGTAAATTAACCTGCACTTGGAAGCGGCAGCGGCAGACAGATATACCAGAGGAGCAAAATAAGGAGATGAGAGAGGAGAAAACAAGCATGAGAAGAGTGAGAAACGGAAAGGCTGGACTGTTCCAAACCACTTGGCAAGGGAGCAGAGAGGGAGGAGAGGAGATGTGAAGAGGAAAGTGAGTGACTGTCCAACACTACAACATATGGAGCCCCTCGAGGGCTGGAAGAGAAAGATGAGTAGAAATTATAATTATAACAATGTTGTGCCACATTGATGATATGCTGGTAATATTTTCAGACAATGTGGATGTGTAGCGGTGCCAACGTTTATGACCAACAATATTTTTTCATCATCTTTTTGCTCTTTACAACTCGCCATTTTTATCTAGACTCATTTTGCCCTCATTCTTCAAGCAGGCAATTTTACAGTATTACAGTATGGTGACAAACGGCTTATGGTGACACAGCCAGAACGAACGGACCACTCATTACCAGGCTGATTCCATGTTATGCTCCGGTGCTGCAGTATGAGTGTTAGTGATAGAAATATGCGTCAAAATGAACACACACATTTACAGCAAAATGTAGTGTAGTGTACTTCACATATCAATATATCTTAGCATGAGGCTGAATGCTATGTTACTGCTATGTCTGGGCATGTGGACAACGCATGCAGAGAATGTATTTTTCAAGTTGGAAAAACTACTTGTGTAAGTCTGGCTTATTCACAGAAGTACCCTCCACCAAGGAGGAGTTCAGATCTTTTTCAACATAAAATGGAGGCCAAGTTGAAAGGGAACGGCTACATAAATCCGTAAATGTATGAGATGCCGAAGCAGAGGAAACTGTCACGCGCATTTGCTGCTCACGCTTCCAGCCTCCACACCTGTGCGATATGCCGTTTCAAGGCTCAAAGCCCCAATTTCCAGGTTGTGATTTTCATAAAGCCGAATACTCCCCTTTGATTTTAAAAGCTTGAGGCTGGTCATCAGCACTTCAAGTGTCACCGGAGTAGATCTCAGTGTTGCACACTCACACTTTCTGATGTGCATGTGAATAAGTTTGGAAGCTACTCTGCATAGAATAAATTTGTTTTAAACTCAAAAAGTAGGTTTTATTTTTGAAGAACATGATTACGGGTCATTATTTAGCCGAGCTTCAAAAGCTGTGCTTACACTAAAACTTTTCTGAGGACAGAATAATTTTCTAGTAAATATTGACTGATACATTTCAGGTGTGAACAATTGTTCAAAATAGACCCGACGCATTCTTGTATGCAACCCCGATCTCTACAGGAGGGCCTTTATTCCACCACTTTCCGACAGTGAAATACTGTCAACGCAGTTACAAAGGTAAAAATAATGATTTCCCCCAAAATTCGCCTGAATAATTGCAACAGGCTGAAGTCAAACTTGAAGTGTGTGCTTCCAACTGCAACACTAAAAATAAACACTTATTTAAGTGAGATTTCTATATGATGGTAACATGAGAAAACTAAGGGTGGTATCTGGTGTAAAAACCACAAGGTAATAAGTAAATATCTCACTGCAACATTTACTTGTAGCTAACATAGGTGCTCTGTCAACTTGATTTTATGTAAAAAGAAAAAAAAACATTAACAGTTTGCTAAGTGTTGCTTTTTGTTATTGTCAATAAAGCACTTTGTCTCCACAGTCGTCTTGAGGCACTTGTCAACTTTCCTCTGTGCAAATGCCCCTGGGAAAACCTGTACTCTGTTTACCTTTCCTCTCTACTCGTTAAATCTTTCCTTACTGTGTACAGGCTATATTTTTCAAATTGTTCTGTCGCCCCTTCACACCGCAGGCCAAGCATATAAACAAGACCAGCACAGCTGTTAAGGCTGACTGTTGTGTTAAAGTGACTGACTGGGATGTCCGACGCCTTCCCGGGGTTTCTTAGCACATTGCTATTTAATATTAAACTGCTGCATCCCCAGGGACGGTTATACTATAGAACACCAAACACTGCTGAAACCCACTGAAACTGATGCTGCTCTTTGACTTCTTCAGTCTATACATCCGTACGAGCTGACTTAACATCGAGGCTATTTTTAGCGAAATCCCTCTGAATAATCTCACAGTTTATGCAGTAGGCAAACACTCTTATCCGGAACAAGTTGAAGTGATAAAAGGGGAAGTGACTAGCTCAAAGGCACATATGTTCCTTGACATCCTGGGCTCGGTTGTCATCTTGTAGTTGCGGTGAAGTTTCTGAAACCATTACCATTACCCAGCAGCCTCACAATTTCACATTCGGGGGTCGTCCACACCAACTAGGGATGTGTCAGTTGATTGGATGTATATCTGTGCTGCCCAAAACTCATTAAAACTGATCTTGAGACTGTTTGTGTAAAGCTTGCAATGGTCTCAGGTATGTAAACATATGAACTGTCAAAAACAGACAGCTGGAGGATTTTGTTTTACGGATGTATCAGAGTTGAGTAAATCTTAAACAGTACAAAGTTGTGTGGATACTCATCCACTTTTGTGACTGGAAAAAAAACCACACACACACACACTACAGAGGACTTGGAATTCAGCAAGGGTATGGCTACGTTCCGGTGACAAGGCCAGATGGCTACTGACAGCAGAAATTGCTATGTTGTTTTTCGGTTGGCATTTTCACCAGGTGTGAAAGTAAGATGTGTTTTCTAATCTGATTCTTCAAGCTGTTCTATGATAACTCTAAAAAAGTAAAATACCTAATGAAACAATAAGTCATATTTAATAATCCCTTTTAAAACCTTTTTAAATGGGTAGTCACATTAAGGAATAAGGGTGTAACTAAGAACGTAACACAAGTAAGTGGTGACATTTGTATGGTTTCTTATGTGAGATTTATCATAATGTTTAACAGAAACCAATTTGTGATAGCAGTGGATCAACTGATTCTAATCAGTAATCATGATGGATTATGGATTTTCACCAGGCAAAGTATTAAGCAATGTGTGTGTGTGTGTGTGTCTGTGTGTGTTCTAAGATGTATGCACTTAAATGTCAGAGAGAGAAGAAAGGCAATGAGATGGAATCCAATATAGCAGTTTGTTTATAATGCCGAGCTGTTTTTGTTTTTTTATGTACATAAAACAGAATTCACTTGTGACAAACTTCAGGAGAATAGCGTATTCCATACGGTTTCATCTAATTTAAGTATCTGCCGTGAAAAGCCTGATAGGAACAGCTATATAAGACTGAGATAAGACTGCACAGTCTGAGTGAATTGGATCCAGACAATGAAACAACAACATAGTGAATCCATTGGCATGAATATACATGCTTTAAGATGCACTGGGCAACAATGAGGCAGGCAGATATAAATGCATGTGCACACACAAACATCCACAAAACATTCTGAGCCCTTAAACACGGACCAATACTGTTCTAAATCCAATTCCTGACTGTAAACAATCTTGTCTTGCTCGTGTCAGGAGACTAATCAAACATGCTGCAAGACAGATGTTTGCTGTTACACTTTACTGCACAAACATATATATGAGATATGTAGTTGACGGGAACCCACAAACCAGTGTGGAGCCTCAGTTATTGGAATCATTCAGAGGCTGTTTTGCAGCGGAAAAACAAATTAAAAAAAAAAAGAAAAAACACTGAAAATTTAATTCCAGAGGGCGTTCAGAACTGTGGATGCACAATTTGAAGAGTTCTGCATGGCCACAGTGTTTATAGTTAAACTGAATCTCGCTTTATGCACTGTATGAGAGAATTTCCAACAAGTAATTCCAATAAACAAAATATTTTTGCCCAATTTTTGCTCATTAAGCCTGTGTGGAATCGTTTCCATATTTACTTTTGTGTGCCATGTAGTCATGAGGGATAACGCACTTTTATGCTCTGCTTTTGTGTATGTGCTTTTGTGAATAAAGCATATTAATTCTGGCTTCCGGGCGTGTAGATATATACCAGATGAATGGAGTTACAGGAACACCCCACAGCGACAAGATGGTGCCTTTATCTCAAACACAATGAGGATTCAAACCCAAGCAGTGCCACTAAAGATCTTGTGGCCACAAAGAGACGCAGGGAGAAGAGAGACATACTGTACAGGCAGAATTTAATGAAAAGCCAAGTACCAAGTTAATAATTGAAGTCAAGGTGTTAGCTTCTTTTAGCCCAGGGCGCTGTCTAACTAGAAAACTCCACTTTCTTCTCTCACTCACTCTCTATGTCTTCGTCTCACTCTCTCTCTGTCTTACGTCTTACCTCCCCTTCGCTCACACTCTCTGGATAGTAACAGACACTAATAATTTAAGTACGGAGGCAACTGAAATGGTCTTGCTGAGACATACATGTACAGATTTTGTCCCCTATTGTCCTGCACAGTGACCCACACGTTACTGCTGTCTCACTCTTTATCTGCAATAATCCAGTATCATCCCTGGACTGTTACACAAGCTCACGTTAGGCAACAACGTACCAGTGATGGCTTTGCACTGTCTTTACTCTGTGGTTCACACCTTTTATTTCATATTAGTTCATTTCTTACAGCATATTGGAAGTCCATGTTCATCCTTCTTATATTTCCGTCACGCCCGCCCCCCCCTCCAATGCTCCATGCTTGAAGTATACCACTCAGAAACTCTCCTCCACTGCCTCTGCAGCAGAGGTCAGAGGTGTGTTTCCCTGGCATTGTATGAAAGGAGTGTTGGCCTGCTATTGGGAAAAAAATAAAAAATACTCAAATCTCTAAAAACACATACTTCTTTTGAGGAATTCAGATAAACAAGTGGATTTCCCCACTGAAGCCCATGCATTTTCAAGAATATCAAAACATCTTCTGAATAGGTTTCAGAGGCCCAAGTCATAAAACTTACTGAGCGCGTGGTAGAGACGGTGAAAAATCAAAAACAAAAGCCAAAAAGCCAGCGGCATGAAAAGCAGTCTTACACTGCTTCACTTGACCACGCTGATATGTCGCCATACAAGTGTAATAAGGCAAGAAAACATTTGTAAAAATGTCCTGAAAGTGCATATGGACATTTATTTTAGGAGAGAGAAACAGTGTGATTCTGATGTCCACATATTTTGGACACAGTGCTATCAGTGGTTTGACTAAATGGGTTTTATCAAACAACTGGGAGATAACTACACCTATGAACTACAGTATAAAAAAAAATGTGTGTGCATTTGTCACAGAAGATTTGTCACAGCCCCTTGCAATTTATCATGGAGATAAATATCACACTCACAGCTGTGAATTATATATGAAGAAGAGAGATGGCTCTCTTTAGAATAAAGGGAGCACTTTCATTTCACTGTGTTTATCCAAAGGGTTCGAGTCCTGAAACTGCTTTAATACTGTTCATTACTTCCTTTAATTTCCACTATGACACACACACACAGTTCACAGGACAGGTTACATATCATATTCAGCGCACAACTACACAAAACAGGCAAATTTTCACACTAAAGCACTACACACGCAATGAAGCTTTAATTGCCTTTTTTTTAAAATAATGCCAGACTGCTGACTTTAAAGCTGCCCTGACAGGAAGCTGTGAAAACAACACTGACATATCACCTTTTAGAGCTGCTTTCACAAACGTGTTAGCAAACTGTTGCCTATTCAGACACCCAGCAGAGCCGTGTTCAGACCGCCGGATCAATTTAAGTCGGAAATTTGCTAATTGATGTTAGTTGCTAAACCAACACAGTGAACTGAAACATAGAGGAACAGGAGCTGGGTGGTAAGTCTCTGTGGGTTGATCACTGCATGTGACAACTATCACATTTTACATGGTAATTTCATCTATTGTTATTATAGAAGTACTGATTAGTGCAGCTTTAAGGTCAGTAAAACAGACTAAATATGTATTATTTGTTTAATATTCTCTTAACTCTGGTATCTCCTTGGTGGACTAACATTATTTTTGTTCATTCAGGACTCAGCACATTCATATTGGCTTCTGTGGACATGACGGCGTTTGTTCTAATTAATTGTTAGTCTCACACATACCCTGAATTCATCTCTCGAGCTCAGTTTTCACTGGGAGATTTAAGCCTGGAAACATCCAATTGAAAATCGATTCAGCCCCGTCAGATTTGTTCTGGACCGATCACTGAGCGTTCAGATGACAAATGACTCGCCCCCTCGCCAAACTCAACAGTATACTGTCGATTTATAAAATGTGCCTTTTAAAAGATGTTGCAGTACGTTGCTGCCTGCTTACTTATTAAGCCAGTGGAAAGAAATTTATTTGGACAAATGGAGAAGTAAAATGACCTTGATTATGGGTCTTAAGTGGTTCCACCAATGACTGAACAAGATCCTTGTTCCTCTCTAAACCCATTTAGGAGCTGTAACACAGTAATGGCCCAAATCCTCAGACTCCTTAAGTGGACCCAAGACCAGATTTCACAGTTAGCTTGCTTTTGTAATAACACTGAAAACTCTCCAAGACACTCTCCGAGCCATTTACCATTAAGTCCATTTCTCCTTCTATCCACTTCACTCTGTATCCCCACTTTACAGACTCCTCCACAAAGCCTCATTTATCGCCCTCTTCCCCTGCCTAACCTTTCACCTTCTCACTGACTTTCACCCAACCCTCCAGTCTTCCTGCTACCCAGTTCAATTCCTCCTCCTCTTGTCAGCCTTTGTTTACGTATAGAGCTGAAAGAGACAGCACACATACACTTGAAGCTAATGTATGGAGAGGAAACAGCGAGACAACGCACGCTGTGTTCCAGCTCTGCGTATGAAGCAGAGAGACAGTAAGTGACAGCAATATCTGAGCTCCAACTGATAGCATACCAATTAAAGAGGGAGAGGAGCAGACGGAGAGACAGAAGCACGGAGAGCTAAAGAGAGTAATAAAAGGGAAAGAGACAGAATAACACACAGAGATGAGGAGAGGAGAGAATATAAGTGCCATGTTAATGTTTGAAGTCGAGCTGTGTGAATGAAACGTGGCAGGGAGAGCGGTTGTAGGTGAGAGAGGCGAGGGAAGAGAAGCGAGACAGGGAGAGCAGAGGTGAAGAAGGAAAAAAAAATAAAATTCGCCGATAATTGCTTTTTGGCCACCAAGACCTGATGTTTCAGAAGTCGTGCTTCGGAATTGTTCCATCATGAACACTTTACACTGTTTTGCTTTTCCTTCTCTTATGGCCTAGGTGTATTAACAGATGTAATCTGCACGAGGCCAAAAATCACAACCTCCCCCTCACAGCCAATGATAACAGTATTAGTTTTCAGTTTTCTTCATAGGAAAGTTATTTGGGTTGGCAAAGCACTCCGCAAGAGGAACTCAAAGACAAACAGAAATAAAATCCCACTTTAAATAACATGTTTCATCATTTGACACAGAAACTGTTGCAAACTTCACAACGTTCTCATTACTTTTAGTGACTCAGTGTCTCAGAAGCATCTTCCTACTTTTTCCTTCCATGGCTAAATGCGTAAGTGGGTTGACTCCCAAGGAATTTGGTGACTTTTTTTTTTTATGGGCAGGCCTGGAAAAATCTGGCCATCTCCTGAATTTAATAACTTATGTCTTTCAAAACTTGTGAGCATCATGTCACTGCAACGTGCTGAATTCAAATCTGGTCGCAAGCCCTCTGAGGCAAGCATGCTTCCCACAATTTCGAGTTGGGAAATTTATGTTCTGTTTCATTTTAGCTGGGATTAAAAAGGTTTTGTTAAAATCCAATTTTATTTATTTATTTATTTATTCATTCATTTATTTTTACAAAATGTGCAGACCCTGAGCTTAATGGGACTGATGTTCATTGTATTCAGATTAGCATTTGAAGGGAACCTACTCCCTGAGAAACATCTCGTCCAGCACAATGAAATCCTATAGTTTTCAATGAGATAAGATAAAATAAAATAAAATCATGGGTCAAGGAAATTTGTTATAGTGTCAGTATAACAGGGGACGTGTTTGTATGCAGCACAGAGAGCAGATAAAATGGAGTCAGCTATGGAAATGAGTAGCAGACTAATGCCTTAGAAGAACAGTCTCTCACCTCTGCTTTTTAAGGTCACACATTTACTCAAAACACAGTTAGAGATAAAAGAGACACTGAAAAATAGGTAAATGTTAACTACAATTTCAAGAATGCAACTAAAAAAACCTGGATGACTTATAAAATACATTCAACTTAATCTGAAAGTGGAGTTTCTGCACAACACGACTGCAGAGGAAAACCTTTACAAATACATGAGGAGAGAGAGAGAGAGAGAGAGAGAGAGAGAGAGAGAGAGAGAGAGAGAGAGAGAGAGAGAGAGAGAGAGAGACAGTGGTGCCGACAAGTAATGGGAAGCAAAAACAGAGGATTCTGTGCATTGTGTATTACAGGCGCAGTATGTGCATGTAAATTACACACCCACACCCATCCACCCTCATCTTTATCCTCAGCAACCACACTGCTTCCTGTTGATCATCTGTCCTTTTTGTACTGGATTATTCAAGACACCAAAAGGTCACCCAAGTGATACCGCAAAGGGAGCCTTACATTGATCTGCTTTAATATTGAACACCAATTACGTCGATTGGAGAACCGATGCCTGTTGTGGATCATTACCAGAGCTTCCCCACACTTCACCATAACACACAAAAGCACAGATAGACAAGCACTTCCCCCTTCGTTTTAAATCATTACAGGCACGTCCCCCTGTGAGTTAACGGCTGCGCTAACCTGGTGAAAAATATCTTCAACCGTTCTGACCGGTGACCAATACGGTGGCATATTGGTCCGACCTTAATTAAAAGTCATTGCCCGTCTTCTCCAACCCTACACAAGCCATTCCCAAAGCTAGGAACAAGGGAGCCATGACCAATCCGATTTCATTAACAGAGCGTTAACTGGTGACTCTCAGCTTCACTAATACATAAGAGGACACCAATGTGAACTCAGTTCTGTTGAGCTTTTAAACCCGTTTTAACTAAATGAGTTTCATTCTCTCCCTGGTTTTATTGTGGAAAAGAAAATTGACTGGAGCCTACCACGTCCATACCATGACAACCATGAGCTGATCTATATATGGCATACTAACTCACAGCTATCTGGGCAAATCTGTATATGCAGATGGTCGAGTAAACATCAGGACTGCAACATCTGAGGAATGTCCCCTGTTTTTGTCACCTCTCAGGCTGTGCTGACTCTTTATTATCTGTGGCTGTACTTGACATGTGTTTGTCCAAAGCTGGCCTGGCAGTCCACAACCGTCGCTCAAGTACCTGAATCCAAAATACAGCCACTTCACCCCCTCTCCTTCTATTTCAATTTTCCTCCTATCCTTTCAATTTCACCTTCATTTCCTGTCTCTATACAGGCTCTATTTTTTTTTCCTCCATCTCACAAAACCATTATCTACCTCACTCTACCTCTTCCTCCCGCTCTGTGTCTGAGTCCCTAGGGCATCCAAGGCTTTATTTATCTTTTTATTCTTACTTAATTTAAACTTTTTCCTTCCTTACTTACTTTCTCCCTTTGCATTCAGTGTTTATTTTTCCTTCTATCCTCTAATCACCATCTTGTTTTGGCACGTGAGATCACCAGCAGTGCAATTACAGGCCGAGGCCCAAAATATGTTTACATGTGCGTGTCCTTCATAATAAAAACCATATATTTTTGATAACTACTTCGACACTGTAAGGGGGCAAGACACACACACACACACACACACACATTTACACACACTGCTGCACACACTCAAGACCTCCCTTCAGTCCCTTGTTGCCTTTCATCAAAAGGCTCATTTTTTGATACCCAACTAAATTGGCTTCTCCTTTCAATCCTCTCAGTGTGTGTGTAAGTGTGTGTGTGTGTGTGTAGGTGTGTGTGCTCCAGACGGAGGTATAATAACCCTAATGAGCAATAGAGGATCTCTGCTGCTCTCCGGTTTTTACTCCTTTTCATTTTCTCCCTTTTCTCACTCTCTGAATTTTCTAATCAATTATCGCTCATTCTGCCTTGCCTCCCCTCCTCCTCAGAACACTCTCTAATTTTCCTCTCCGTTCATAGTCTCCTTGGCTCTCCTCTCATTTCTGCTCTTTCGCTATGTCTCCTTTCATTTCCCCTACACTCCAGTCTTTTCCTCACGTCTCCTCTCCATTCCTCCCCTCTCATCACCTAGTTCTTCACCTGCCATCTCCTTCACTTGAATCTTCCCTTCTCCTTCTCAAATCTCTTTCTTTGCTGCATCACTCCCATCACGTTCTCTCATTACAGATTCCCTCCTCTTCACAATTGGGGAAAAAAAAAAAACCCTCTAAGTGCCCAGCTGCTGAAAAAAGCTAGCTTAAAATGTTCGTGTTTTGTCTAACACACTACTTGTCTAACACAGAATAACCACACAAAGTCAGGAAGAAATACATGGCACAGATGCCTGCTGTCTGGCCACGCACACGCACACACACACACACACACACACACACACACACACACACACACACACGCACACGCACACGCACACGCACACACACACACAGTCACTCTTATCTCTCATCAGTGCAACCATTAGAGTCAGTGGCAACCAGATGTCTGTGACGGCACTACAAGCTGTTTTGGGCTTTGGAGGTGGGTTGGGTGGACACACACACACACACAAACACACATATCTGATATACAAGTTGTTCAAATCTGGATGGACCTCCAGCTGTGCCACACACACCAGTTGAGTCAAGATGAGATACATACTTGCGCAATGAATGTGCAAGATGTCTCGATATGGACGGACAGATCCCACTCACAGCTATCCGGGCAATATGAGCACACACTCACGCTTCACATGTCTGAGCCTACATGGTTCAGAAGACAACTAGTGATGTCTCAACAGTCTAAATAGAGTCTGAGTACAGTCATGAGAGAATAAGCTCAAACATGGCAAAGCACCATCCAGGAAAAGTCTCAATCAAAGTTTCATCACCTCGGGGGAAAGTGTCGAATTTTATGTTTTAATGTTTAAATAAGAAAAGCTTGTTCAGTGTCCTCATAAAATAGACTGAGTTATGTGATGTCTGCATATGACCTTCATAACCGCGCCTCCATTGTGTCCATCTGTCTCTTCATTTTAAACTCACATTTAACTCATACACTTACAAATCCACAGCTCCAACACAACCTGCAGGAAACATGAAGTGTGCTAGATAATTCAAAGAAAACATCAATACGGTATGCGTTCTGTGACACAATAAAGAAAATCTGATACTAAACCTGCTGTGTTATGCTGTTTCCATCAACGTTAGCGTGGTGGGTTTACAATCTCATTTTTATTAACCACACCACAGCGGTGGCTTCATTGCTGTCAGTCAGTCATTCATCGCTATCAGAAATCTCTCAACAACTGCTGGATAGAATACTGTAAGGTTTGATATGAGGCAGATGTTCATGGTTCTCAGAGGATGAATGTTACTGACGTTGAGAATCCCCTGACTTTTCCTCTAACACACTAAACCAAAGTGGTGAACATGGTAAACATTATCTGATAATGTTAGCATCATCATTGTGAGCATGTTGCAATAATTCAGGCTTTAACAGAAGCTCTAACATGGATGTAGACTCTTAGTTTTACTAAAAAATATGTACTAAATCTCCATTATCTTACGAATATGCATTTGTGACAGCTCTGTCATGCATTAGGTCATGTGCTATCCCCACATTTCTACCGTGTCTGATCAAATATTTCTCCCTAAGTTACAGAGGCAAAGTTGTTTGCATTTTCATCCAGTGTGCCTCACTTTTCACTCCTAGTGTAATATTAAAGGAATCCATTTTTTACAAAAATAATTTCTCCCTGCACCTGGCACTTCTCCCCCTGCGGCAGATGCCTTGGCCATTGCTCTTGCTCATCTAGACTCCTCACTTTCCCTTCTGGCTCACCCAAAAGTTCAAACCATCTTTCAACTTTCATCAGTGCTGCCAAGTCACTCCCTGTCTTCCTCCCTGTGACGACGCCAAACATTTCTCAAGGCTACACCTATTCCTCACCTTTCCCAAGAATTGCTTCCGCTTTAATTCCACCAGCGTTTTTTATTTCCTCCTCAGTTCTTTGAACTACCTGTTGCTTACGTGATTCATATGCCTTATTTAAGTGCCTTATTTAATCATGTAACATGCAATGTAATGTAAAATATTTACATGAGAAGCAAGAAAACCTCTTGACATTGAACAGAGCTGCAGTGATCCTGGGTTAATTAACAGCCCACTTGTACAATATCCAAAGCCTCCGTGACCAATATCCATGTGTGAAATATTGAGGGTATTTATATAATGAGTGCGCTACATAAAGAAAGACTAGCACACATAAAGAGTCTCATCTGCTCTCCATATAAATCTATAGATAACTCTTGCATATATATGAAAGCAGCCTTGAAAATAGAAACACGTGCTAAAACAACAGAATATGGGGATTGTCGTATTATTCAGGGTTTGTCAATAAAAAACATTTTTATTTGCAGAATAACGTGAAATGTTTAATGAAGTGACATTAATGACATGATGTTGTTGGATTGTTGTACAGCAAATTACACAACAGCGCGGGGATAAAGATCAACAGAGAGAATGAATGTGTTTTTACGCCAAAGCTCCTTAATTGTAACTCAGATTGCTTAATGGTTTGACCCCAAAAGTCAACTTCATTTCATAACACCATTAAAAAGTTCCTATTTTACTTTTTAATTATCATGAACAAAGCTTTACAGACAGAAAATGATTCTGCATACGCATTTTGCAGCAGCACACTGGAAAACCTCTAAATCAATAAATCTGTTAATCAGCGCCACACTGACTTTGCTGTGAGCGATACTTTGGTTTTAAGGGCTGCACAATGGTAGTTTCTTCGATACATAACTACATTGCACATTTACATTTTAAAATACTTTCTATGCAAACACTTATTACTTGATAAATGTTGCTGACAGTAGATTTTCTTATTTTACTTAATGAAAACAAGCCACAGAGGAAGACAGGTCGTTTGTCAGTCTCTTTTTGAGACAACTTTGCTCGACTTCACTATCAGAGACGCAATCATCAACTAAATGAAAAATGAAGCCGAGCTGAAGACTGGAGGCTGCTGCAGGATACTGATGCATTCTTTACACTGTGAGCACGCTGCACATTGATCATTTAATCATGAACTTTTATGGGACATGTGAGGTAACTTCACCTAAGCTCACCTCCGTCTCTCTGCGTCCCTGTCTTATTCTCTCTTTCACACACAGAGCAAAGACAGGAAAATTAAGACTCACAGAGCTGAAATGATGTGGTCAGTGAAACGTACACCTGCCAGCTTTGGCCTGCGGGACTACACTCATGTTGTCATTCGCCCAAGCAAGCAGAAGTAACACCAATGTGATACAATTAGAGAAGGAGGGAAGAGGTGACAGGGGACGGGGACTGAGGAACTGGAGATGCGGACAGAATGACAATGTGAAATTTAGATAAAGGAAGGACAAAATGAAATACAGCACTTTAAGTGAGTGCTGTGTGTGGTTTTTGCGTAGCTTAGGTGTCCATGTGTGTGCACACGGAAGAACGACGCCACAGGGTTCTCTCACAGCAACCAGACAATTCAACATGGCCGACCGCCAATCATATTTCACTCTTGGCTCCTGGCCTCCCCCCTTCCCTCCCCTCACTGCCATCACTCTCCATGCATCTTTTCCTCCTTCTCTGTCTGTACAGTATATACCAAACACAGCATCCGTTTCTTGCTAAGTAGGTCACTACACCTCCACTGCTCCTTCCCTTCCTGCGCTGCACCATCTTTATTCTCACTCCACGTCTCTGCCAGCTTCCCCTTCCTTCCCACTTCATTTTCAGCCTATTTGCCATTTTGCTTATTATGGATTCCACTAGCATTTTTATCATATCAATTTTAAAAGTAGCCCTGTTTAAGACACGTGTGCTCAAGTTGAGAACACACTGGTTGAGTGGACTCAATGCTTTTAACCTGAAAACAAACAATTTGTTCCCCTGCACATCTGAAAACCCACAACCGGTTTCACCCACACAGTAAAAACATCATCCCATTTTGGTAAAATTTGGGCTTTCAGCTGTCGCATTGCTGCCATTACTGTGCATGAGGAGCACTAATGCACAACAGCATCTTTAACTTCTAACATTTCCCTGAATGTCACTGGATAGGTGCTCTAGCGGCTACGTGCATGCAGTAAGGGCTCCAGTATTATCAGCTGGTAATCAAATTTAGCATATTCTCAAAGACCATTGAGCGTAAATGCCAGAGTGCTCGCTATCAGCAGCGATCTGTCCTCCACAACTGACACTTAGGTTTGTGACCTGTGGTTAAAACCGAGATACAAATAACCCCAACAATGTAATCCAATCAAATACAAAACAAGCTCTGGTTGGGCTAAAGGTTACAGCTAATAACACAGGATTTACAGTGACATAAAACAAAAGGATATGGTACACTGCTCCCTAAACTGAACAAGAGGACAGAATTGAGACATCACCCCTTCCTAAGATGAGGAATAGAAGAGGTGAACGTGTGGCAGCTGGTTCGATGATGTTCAAAAATGAGTCACCGCTCTCATTAAAAATCTTCTCCAATTCATCCATCATGATCAAAAAGCAATCCATCACACCGAAAAAGCAATAAACAGTCACAAAATAATTAAATCTGTCTCATTTAATTCATTGCATGAGACATTTTCTCCCCTCCACTCTCACCTTTTCTCCTCCTTCCCCCTCCGTCCGTATACACACAGAGTTCAGGTATTTCATTGTCAAGCCAAACTTAACTGACAAAGACATGCAGGTCTCAAAGGCATTAAAAAAATATCTGACAGACAGACAGAAAGACAGACAGACAGAGAAACAGAGCAAAGTTGAGGGAGGAAAATAGAGGTGTAAGGGGAATTGACAAAGAAGACAGAGGAGGAGTGCAACGTAGCCAAGGCAAGCAAAAACAGAGGCAGCTAAAGTAGCAAAAGTTGCTTGAGGTGGGGGGAGAGCAGGAGAGATGAAAAGGAAGGAGTAACATGGGAGGTGAGGGAAATGCAAGAGTAAGTTACAGGAGGAATGCAAATTCAAAAATAAGAGAGGAAACACGAAGGAGAAGAGCTGAATGATGATAAGCAACGGTCAAGTAAGAGGATGTTCAGAAGGGGAAACTAAAAATTACACCTAAAGAATGAGCTGTATGAGGGACGGGGTGAGGCACAGGTGAGACTGATGCTGTTTCGTGCACATTCATCTGATTTTGGGGGAAAATCTTTGTACAAGCTGTTTAACTGTTTGCGGCCCCTTCATTAAATCATTGCACCCAGTGGGATGGAGCAACTGGGAAAACCAGGCAGAGAGAGAGAGAGAGCAAAGTTCAGAGTTAGGAAAATGCTTCTGTTTTTGCCTCCAACAAAAATAAACTGGAACTTCAAGTCAAAATATCAGCCCCCAGATCTATTTTTAAACCAGCTGCTTTCCAAAAACGCACTTGTGTTTCAATACACAGTATGCTGAGGAAACTGTAAAGGAATGTGGGAGAGATGCAGGAAGGCAGGCAGATGGTGACAGCTGACAAAAAAGTGACGAGACCGAGCTCCGTTCAGTCTACAAGTGTTTATCAGTGAGCAACAAACCTGTGCAACTCCTCCCTCACATATTGTGCTGCTTTTGTGTTGATATGATGACTACGGGAGCAGGCACAAAGTAGTGCAATTAGATTCTGGCCCCATTAAAATGCATCCAATGCTCCCCTTATGTTTTAAATACTGACAACCACTGATGAATCATCAGTGTATAATGAAATAAATGATCTTAGTTGCACAAATCACCACTGAAAATTATTATATATTATATTATTAACCCTGTGAGCCCGTACGTATCATATATGATACCCACATTTCTGGGACTCATTGCATCACCATCAAGCATAAACTTTGCATTTAACCCTTTTAGATGAACTCTTATGCTCGTATACTGACTCCTGGTGGACCCCCCTCACTTTTCCAAATGTTTTGACATGTGTGATACAAACAAAAAATATAATTAGAATTTATTTTTTTAATTATTTTTTTTTTACATTTTGTCAAAGGGACAAATAAAGAGTTCATATTTGAAAAATTAGAATTTTCTGACCATTCTTTCATAGTTCAGGTCTCACAGGGTTAATTTGCTGTTTAAGTACATTTATTTTGTTAAGTATTCCTCTTCCTCGGTCTCTCCTTTTAAACATCTCTTTATCTCCTGTTTTCCTCTACATTGTGCCCGTCTCCTCAGGTAGTGCTTCTTCCCTCTTAATCCTCTGTCACCTGACTCCTTTCCTCACCGCCTCTTTGCCATTTGCGTTGATTTCACCTCCAACTCGCGCTCTCTGTGTCTCCATCACTCCGACATCCATTTCAGCTTGAGCTCAGCCTCTTCCCCTCTGCCTCATCCCTCTTGACTGGTACTTTGCTTTTACTGTAAATAATCTTCTTTCTTTTATATACACACACACAGTCTATCCAAAGTTCTTCCTGCTCCTGGCAACACATACTGTAAATAATATTTCCCTACTCTTATTTATTTCCCTTATTTAAAAGAAAAAAAAACTTTCATCCATCCTTTCTGCTCTCTTCCAAAATCAGGATTTCTCTATCTCTATTCTCTATTCCCCGTCAAACCTTTTTTTCCCCCCGATCCCTGTCCTTTTTAAAAAGGCGCAGAAGCAGCATATCCACTTGAAACTGGATACATGCACGCAATCTCATGCATGCATACACACACTCCAAAATTAATTTTTCTGTCTAATTTTGCTTATGACCCCTCTGCCTGTCTTTGCTTCTCTCACAAATACACACACAAACACACACACACACACACACTACAAAGAGCAATGAATTAATGAGCTACATTTTTATCAGTGCAACTAATGAATTAGCCTGTGATGGATAATAGGAAACTGGATATGGATGATGTGATGGATAAGTGTGTGTTTGTGTGAGTAAAGACCTGGATATTTTGTGCGTCTGCAGCAATGTAAATGTGCCTGTCGTGTAGGCATGTCCTTGTGCACGAGTGTGTGCGTGTCTCTCTATTTTCTAACAAGGACAAAAGCACTTTGATCATTATGCCGAAGCCTTGATCTACCACCGCAGTAATGTATCATGCATCACACACGCTCTCCTCACTATCTTTGCCTTCTTGTTTTACCGTCTCACCAGCTTCTTGTCTTCGTTTTATCAAAACCACAACCAGATCCATGCAGATGTGCAAGCGTACACATCTGTGCCATTTTCATCCCTCATCCATTCCCCCCTTGATGCTATTTCCATATCCAGCGTTGTTGTTGTTGTCATTTTCCTGCTCTGACTCAATCACTCAATCATATGTATATTGTATGATGTATATTATATATATGTTGTTATGTCACCTGCATTATTCATTGTGTGCATGAACAGAACAACCACTACAGCAGTCTTATCCCTCATTCAACTTTATAGACACTCGTATCACACATATTTTTTTTAACTGTTTTGATTAAACTGGATGTGAATTACTAAAATAAATGAGAGCCAATTTATAAGGAAAGCTGAAGTTATTTTTTTTTTCAGTAACAGTTTGCACATTTTTTTGAAGTGGAGATTAAGCACTGATAACATGTCAAGGTGGTCAACAGTAAAAGTAGAACTAAATAAATATATAAAAGCAACCGTCTCTGTTTCACTGCCTCCAGCTTCGCTCAGACGGGCACATGTGCTGCATCTCTGCTGAGCACTTCAACTTCAAAGACTAACTTTACTCTTAGATCAAAAATGAGCTGCACTCTGGAAGGACAGAGGACTCCTCTTTGCCATGTCTGCGATCCAAAATGCTCAAGTAAGTCAATTACGTGTGTTTTGCTCAACTATTGAAAAGGTTGTTGTCTCACATGTACCACTACAGCGGACACACAAAAGAGCAAAAAGGTCAGAGTCCATCATTGTACTAAAGTACTGCAGGACACCAGTAGATACAACCTAGATCAGAAAAGGTGGTGTCAGCTGATTTACGCATATTTATAATGTACCTTACTTTCTAACAACTCGGCTCCAATTCCTCCATACACGAGTGCCCTTATTATCTTTCTCTTCCTCCCGTCTTCTTGTACTTTCTGTCGTGTAACCAGTGAATTTTGATGTGCCTCATGCAGAACCCTGACACGATTACATCCCCTTAACTTCTTTTACACTTTTATTTCATCTCTGTCCGTGTCCTCCATCTATTCTTTCTTCCATTTCTCTCTCCATTTCTTTATGTTAACCGCTGGAATCGTCGCTGCCAGGAGTCTTACCATTAAACTCTAAAATCATTTCTGGATTTAAATCCCTTACAACACAGTTGTCCTCATTACCCCCCACCTCCCTGTATGCTATCCATTATTCATCCATCCCTCTCCATCCCCCATGTCTCTCTCCCTCCCTCCATCTTCTGCAGCAAAATAGCATTGTTGTTGTTCTTAGCTTGCAGTCCCTGCCAGTACTTTCATTTTCAGAGCATGTGTTATATCAGCTGACTGGCCCAGCAGAGTAAATAGAGTCTCTGTCACCCTGGAGCTCAGACTCATTAAAGCATAATACTCATGTTATGTGGGGACCCAAACTAAACACAGCAAGCCTCTGACACCCCAGGAGCCAGCCTCTTAAAAACATGCCACAGCTCTTACATGGGAACCCAGTCTGAGGGAACGCTGACTCTCACCAAGGGGTCTGGGCTCATAAAAACTACTGTTTGTCATGTGGGTATCGAAAAGTAAGTACACTGTCTTCCTGTTTGAAAATGAGCTCAATGGTCGTCTGTGCCAGCTGCTTATTACAACCCACAATTACATTTTGACACAGGAGACTGGATAACTGCTTGTTCTTTATTGTAACCATGACGATGAAGGTCCTCTGAGTATTTATTTTAACTCAAAATGCAATCTTTTCCAAAAGCTAACCAAGTAGTGTTTGTGCCTAAACCTAACCAAACCATGACATTCCATAAGTTTAACCTCATGTTTATAGATACGGAGGTCCAGAATACCAGCCACCAGTACGCCATCACTGGGACACTATTTCAGGAGACACTCCCACAGGTCATATCAGAGGTCAGGGACAGTTCAGGTTGGAGGACTTGTTGCTGAACTTCTGGGTCCAGGGCAATTAATAATATACTAGCACTTCAAGTAAATTTAGTCTGCGACAACTCAGGCACGGGTCAAACACAGGACAAACCTATTACAAAATTATTATGGAGTTTGTTTCCTCTGAATGTAGTTCACAGCATCCCAAATCCCACTGTCCTACTCTCAAAATCCTCTGGAGAAACTGGAGAAAGAGTGCGCTCATTGTGCACAGTTAGTCTAAATATTATCCACAAGAAATAGCATGAATTCCCAAAATATTCAAGGCACGCTGCTTCATTAAAGTATGAAAAATTAAAAGCATTTATTACCGAGGATGTGTGATTACAAGAAGTCCAACGCACGCCAGGATTTCTCATGGTCAAACACTCAGATGACTGAATCCAGCAAAGACCTCCATTCAACACAAAAGAACTGGACTGAAGATGATACTGGATGTTGTGATGCTTTGAGGTCAAGATAATCGTGCCACAAAATTTTTGCACTGCTCCTTGCCTGCTGATTAATAATTCATTTGTTAAAATGTCTGGTGTCTCCTTTAAAATATATGGGTATTAAGTTGGGACCCAAATTGAGTCAATCCGGTCTCGACGCCCTGAGGCTCAGAATCTTTAAAATATATTAGCATTAGTCTTATTCTGGGACCCAAACCGAGTGAATGTATTCTTGGACACCGCAGGGCGCAGACTGATTAAAACATATCAGTACTATTATGTGGGGCGCCAGCATAAACAGGCCCCGGATCCCTTTAAAATGTCTGCCCATAGTTCCCCTCTCCCAATACTCAGCCCTAGCTGCATTTCTCTGTGCCAACAGTGGAAAACGGCTGCTTGTTGACACGAGCATTAGCCTCATATTATGACAAACATCCACCTTTTTTCAGTCCCCACCAAAAACCAGATCATCCTCATTACCATCCTGTCCTCCTCTTCCTCGTCTGTCCCTGCCAGCGGGTGAGGACGGTGTCACAGTGATGCCACGAATCTGTTCTGACATTGTTCGCACTCACCATCTCTCATCACACCCTCGAGCCCGACATTACACCCTTCTACCCGCCAAGCATTTTTCTTTTCTTTCCTCCATCCACTTACATCATTCCTTTCCACCCATCTCAATCAGTGTCCCGCACTCTGCATTGCTGCGTTACTCTGTTTAAGCTGCGAAGACAAAATACGACATCAACAGTTACACTTCTGTTTCTATTAAGGGTTATCCCTCTCCTCAAGTTGACTGGTGATGACTATAATCTTAGGTAAAAGCTTATAATCAGCCTTCTCAAAGAGGAGCTCAAGCACTACAGGCACCAACAATCTCTGTCCTAATTCTTCTGTCTCTTCTTTCCGTATTACTTTGGGCAGCTCTTCCACCGTTCTCTCCAAAATTACTCAGCCATTTTTCCCTCCTCCATCTTTCCCCACCAGTCCCAAGCTGCTCCCTGCACCATTTTTCCTTTTGATACCCGAGTCCATCACAAATACTGTGCAAATACTCTGCTCAGAACTGAGGTGATGGAAGTAGCTCTGTCCTTGTTAGTGCTCTCCCTCTACATCCTCTGCTAAATGCCCCAGTGTTAACGCTCCAGTGGCCTATTTTGTAGCTGTAAAGCATTTGGCGAGTTTCCCTTGTGTCTGTCCTCACTGCCACTTCTCTGTCCCTTGGTTCACTGTTTTATCCTCTTGTCCTTCTTCCTTCGTGCAATGGCGACTTTGTGACATTTGGACTCTCTTTGTGTTTTCTATTCTCTGTTCACCCCCAAAAAATATCTCCTTAGGCTTCTACGGCTAAACGTTCAGGCATGTTTTCATCCCTTCAGCTCAACCCTGTTCCTTACTTGATCCTCTCGATTCTTTCCCTGGCTTTTATTTTATTTTATTTTTTATTTTATGCATTATCTTCATTTTTATTCTGCTTCCTGCAACGCACTAATGCCTCTCCCCTTCTCACCTCTTCCCGTTAATTCCCATCACAGTTCATTTTCTCGTGATTCGGCTCTTTCTTCATCCCTCTCAGATATTCCTTGCTTCTCTGTGTCAGTTAATGATAAAGTTTCACTGACACGGTGACGGTTTTTCTTTAATTACCATGGAAGATAATCAGCTATAATGAGAATCAGGCTTTTTGGACACAGCTTCTTTGGCCATTTTTAACTCCACTGGCCTTAGTTTCAGAGTGGGATTTATATTAAGCAGTACTGAAAAATGATGGTGACACCACCAAATCCAAAAACTTAATCTTTGCATAAGTGTGAAGCAGTGAAAGAGCTTTTACATTATGTGTCTCATATAATCACCACTCACTGTCAAATGTCTGCCTTGTCCCATGTTGACCTCAAACTGTCAAATGAAAAAGAATAGCCAATGTCTCAATCATTAATGTCCAAAGACCTCAATAATTACGTCTTTATAATAGCTCTCAGCTCAGTTGTGGTGTCTGCAGTGAGTTGGAGTTACTGGTGCATGGGTTTAGCTTCACAACCTGAAAATGAGCACTTAATGTTCACTTGACCTTTCCCAGCTTCTTCCCCTCCAATCTGTCCTTCTCTTCCCCTCTTAACAATATGAGAGAAAACAGCAGATGAGAAAACAAAGTAAACTCTGACAGAGGAATAAAACCAAGAAATAAAAAGACTGACATTGACGTGTGGTTCTAGATTTCTGATCTCGTAGGACTTGCTGCTTTTATCTTTTCTATAGCACTGTAACTGGAATATCTTTGGATTTTCAGCTGTTAGCCAGACAAACCAAGGAGTATGAAGTAGTCAGTTTGGCGAGATAGGTTTTTTTACTCAATCTCTGACATTTTAGAGGCTAAATGATGCATGGATTAATCTCAGAAATGCTCAAATTCATAATAAAGTTAACCATCAGTTTCAGCTCTATCTTTCCTTAAACCCGCTTTTCGCCCTCATCCTTATTTCCTCACCTGGTTCCCTCCACTCCTTACTCACCGCTTACAAGAAATGTGCTGTCATGCTGTCCACCTTTCAATGTCCATCATCCTTCCTCCAACACTCGCCTCTCCTTTCTGTCACCCTTTTCTCTTCTGTCCAACCATTTTTCCATTTCATCCCTCCATTCCTCACAGTCGATCATGGCGAGCTCATTACATTTTCTCTCTCTCTCTCTCTCTCTCTCTCTCTGCGTCTGATTTGAAAACTGTTCCATTAATCCTCTCCAACTCCAGTCATTCCTCTGCATTTATCACACTGTCCCCTACACAATATGTTCATAAACTACGTATTTAAGGAAAAGTCATTTCTGCCTGGATTACATTCACTGGGAAAGTGTAACAATCTTGTACTGCACAGAAATCACAGGGGGAAAGGTCAGCTGGATAGTCTGACATCCAAAGCACAGGATTTTAACAACACAGACAGAAACCTCCCTGTGTGCTGCTGGGTTCAGACGACTAAAACCCTCCCTTAGTACTAGGGAGGGATTGTGATTTCGGAAGACACTATGTCCCGTCTCATGCTTCGAGTTAGCGTTAATTGTTTCCCTACTGATTGATACCTAACCTCTCTTGCCTAAACACAAACATAAAAACAGTAATCGTGCTTTCGTTGCCTGGAGCAGACACTGTAGGGAAAACTAATGAAGCACACTCGCCGTGAAGGTTTGAAGATACATTCAATATAAATGTTTCCTTGTTATGTTAATAAAAATTGTAATTGGGGCAGCACTGCATTTACAAAACTTATTTTCACATGCAAATTAGTTGTATATGCTCATAATTTTTTGGAGACAAGGTTGCCCCCCCCCACCCCCACCTCCACCCCTCTTTTCTTCCCAAACACTGACTCCCACACCTCCTCCATTTGTCTCTCTCTCCCTTCCCACTCTCCAGTGAAGCGGACCGTTTGGGACATGTCGCTAATTAACACCATCAACGATGCCTGGTTGCCACGGGGACTGGCCGTAACCGCCGGCGGCACAACGGTAAACAAAACGAATGTGTCGTAAATGCCAACACGCATGTTGTCTGCTTCTCTCTCCCACACACACACACACACACACACACACAGGGGCAAACAGACACGCACATGCAGGCTAACACATGCTTGTAGAAATAGCACAGACATGCACGCACAGGCAAATAACTTGGCTGGAGAATTAAAATGCACACCCAAACAAAGGCACAGAAACACATAAACAAGTGCGATATTCACACACGCACACACAGGCTTTGAGTGTCACAGCATCGGCCTGCCATGTCTGGGGATACAGGATGATTAATCGCACTCTGTACAGATGGCCACACTGGGGGGAGAAAGGGAGAAGAGGAAAACTGTCCTCTCTGTCTCTCAGCATCCATCCAGCATTTTCTCTCACTCTCTCTTTCTTTCAAAGCCCCCCCTCTCTCTCTCCTGGTCTCTGCTGACCCTCACTCCTCTCCCTCTCTGTTGTTTGCTAGATTTATGAGTGGCTTTCGAAGACCCACTGTCTTTGGCAAGGTGTCTGCATGACTGGCATTAATGACATTCAGCCTATCTGCTCCGAATGTCTTTTATGAAATGCTTAAACAAACCGGTGCACACAGGCAAATCACTCTCTCTCCAGCCAGATCTAAATGTCTCAGCCCACATTACATTCACGCACACAAATCATTAAACACGCCTCTATAAATATGCAGCTATTCGCCAAAAGCTGAACACAAGCACACCACGTATAATTTTGCTATCTCCTTTACACACACACTACTCTACTGGTCTCCCAACACCTCTGAAGCCAGAGCATCCAATCTGAGCAGGATAATGATGGTGATGGTACCAAAGGGAGCCATGAACAGTATTTGCGCTGAGTCACCCTCATCTGCACTCTGCCATTTAGACACAAAATAAGACAAAAAAGGTTCACTGCAGGTACTGAAATGTAAAAACAGTCTTCAAATTGGAATTCAGGCTCCTTTGGTTAAGGCTTCAATACATCTACAGCCACTGAGGCTGAAACAGAAAGCACAGAATATGATTGGAAACACTTCATTTCTAGTGAAGTGGACACTGGATGGAGATTTGTCTTCGCTTTGTGAAAGGGAAAAAAAAAGTCCACAGTCCAATGTACCACAGCCACCATCCCGGCTGACACTCCGTCTCACTGTCAGCACACCACAGAGACATCCAGAGGACTTCGCTTTGGCTTTGGGCTCACATGAGTGAACTCAGGTGTGCTGAGATTTTGCTTTATTGTAAAAATGAAAGGTCAAAGGAAATTTTATTGAAGTATAATGCCACCGCTGAGGTCCTGTCCCCCCGGCTGAGCTGGTTTCAAACATGCTGTATTGTGGGAAGAGGAGCAGGCAGAGGGAACATGAGCGCCTATGATACACAGTCCCACCTTGTTAGCGCAGCGCCGGCTAGATGTCAGACTGTGCCCTTCAGACAAAGATTTATATCCTGGGGTGAAACATTTCTATAATTCATTACATACATGGACACCTGCTCCATCATATGCAGCCTGAGACGTGCTACCATGTTAGTTATAGACCTTTTTAGTCTTTGGTTATAATCAGTGAATACATCAATCAGTTTAGGGATGTGCTGAACGTTAGGATATTGCCAGTTTTGTGACTTCATCCCAGGCCACATTATATCCGCATGTCAGCCAAGCCATTATCATTGTACACTGCCCGTAACGCTCTGCTGCACAGGCTGGTTTCAGCATGACCTAACATCAGGGCACCGGACACTTGCCCGGCTCTTGACCTACACACCCACCCTAAATATTGAATTACTGCTCAGGGAGGGAAGAAAAAATATACCATAAACAGCTTTTGAGGAATTCAGGAAAACATTCTTGGAAATAATAAACAGATTTAGAAGGTTTTTCTTTGGTGGGCGGGGTGGAGAAGAGTCCAAGGGTCATGAAATGTATTCAGTTAATACATGACCTCAGGAATTTCTAAGCATCTTAGCAGAAAAACAAGAAAACCAGTGGCACGCCAGTAAAGCAGTGAAGTGGAAACACATTTGTGTGATGAGGAATGGACACTTAGCAACCTGTGAGCCTGAAGCAAGTACATTATACAGCCAGAGCTGGCAGGGAAGACAAGAATGTGAATTGGAGCTGATGGGGATAATATGATGGAAAACAAATGGTACCACGATAAGGCTGGAGCCAAAACCTCTGGCTATCTGTTCAAGACAAACATGCTGTTTATTTTGTTGTTGGATCCCTGTGTAGTTCACAGACTGTCAGGTGGGTGCGAAGACTTTCACTGATTAAAACATCACATCGCACACTGCACGAAGAATTTAAACATGTTTAAGCTGAATAATAAAAAGATCAAATGCAAACCCAGCATGTAAACCAAACAGGAGACGGCTCTCGGAGCAGGGTGTCATAAAAAATGAGAAACTCCGGCAACAGCCGAATCAGACGTACATCTTATTAAATTACACATCACTTTGAAACGGTTGGTTTCGCGTACAGCATATGGACCAGATAAGAACTCTATTCAAATCCAATTCTTGCTCAATTGCTCAATGTTCTTCTAATTTGATTTTAATTGCCCTTATCCAAGCGATGTCCACTGAAAAAAAAAATCTGCTTAACCAGTAGGACCAGCTCTAATCCACAGCCATGAAAGAAGCGTCTATTTCCCCAGCGCTACACGTTGCAGTCATTACGCCTGACTGATTTAGCCGGTCACTGGTGATGTCTATGGATCAGCTAAATGGGATTCGAAAATGAATTAGATTAGGTGGCTTTACCCCGGCTTATTCCTTTTCCTACCACTCCCCCTTTTCCTTCTGTATCTGTCATTTTGCTCAATCCTCGTTTCCTTGTCTCCTCCCTTTGCCCTTCTCACCGCCGCTCCTTTCACATGTAAGGCCAGTGTGCTTTTTTATTATACTCCTCATATGCTCTTGATAATCTGGACTGGACTTATCACTTTGGTGCTTGATCCGAAATTATCCCTTAGGACTGCAGAAATCCCTGCGCTTCCTTTTTTTTTTTTTTTTTTTTTTGTACGTTAAGCATATTTAAACAGTGATGCAATCTCGATTCCTTCGCTTTCATCTTGTTCGGACTCTAACTTTCTCTAAAAAAGGGAACTGGCGTAAGGTGTTTTCTCTGTACAGCTCATCCAAATACAACCGCCACAGTGTTCTAGCAAATTCTGGAGCATATCACATCGATCCACTCTACTGATGACTGCTGATTTTAGGACTGATCTTAAAATCTTGCGGACTGCTTTTAGGGCACAGCATGGATACGCTCCAGCTTCCACTGACCTTTAAACTCCATGGATCACCTGACTCCCTGAAGTCTCTTCGGCTGCTGCTTTTATGCTCGTTCAGATTTCTACACAAAGGACAAACAGTGGTTGAGTCTTTTCAGTCATGGCCACTACACTGACTGTCTCCCTGCAGGGTGAAAACTAACCATGGAGAAGCAGCGCTCGGTGTCTCTGCACCACATATCCGGAAAAAAAAAAACTCACAGGAAAGTGAGGAGGTATGTTTCCACTCTGTTCCATTAAATCGAGGCTTAAATAGTTTACTATTTAATTCAATTTGGGCTATTTATTCATATCAGTCAGTGCACTGCAACATCTTATTTTTCAGTTTATTCCATTTTTACTTTTTATTCTCTATGTTATTTCCATATCTTTAAATCCTTGTTATGTTGCCTTGTTCTTTTATATCTTATTGTTTTACATTGCCTCTGTTTGCTGCTTTGAATTGCCTTGTTGAAAGCTGATATACAAACAAACCTGCCTTCCATTGCTTTGCCCAGATTTTGGGAGCCTTTGTTTTTATCCTACGTTTTCACAGCTTTACCAGTTTCTGAGCTAATTTTCTCAAACTTCGATGTCAGTTTAGTTCATATTTTATTCAGTAAAGCACTTTGCAACTCTGTTTGTCTCACAAATAAAGTTTATATTTCTTAGAAATAGCTATATGTCACTTACCACACATACCAATTCACTAAAGATGCCTTTGCTGGATCCACAAACATTCTTTTATCCTTTAGTCTTTATTTGTCTTCCAGATACTGGAATAACCTTTTCAAATTTGATAACTGACAGTAATTAAGTAAACATTGAGTATACTAATATACTCAATGTTTTGTCTGTTTTAATACCGTTTCTTTTCTGTTTTGTATCTTGTTCTTCCATCTCTGCATGCCACTACTGTGTTTTTCCCCCCAATAAAATAGAAGGCCTGCGGGAAGTGACATTTCACAGCCCAACAGGGAGAAATAATCAAAAAGGACAAAATGCTAACACAGACCTCCTTTTCTTTCCCCCTTTTATTCTGAAACTTCCTTAAGCGGTTTACAAAAACCTCTCTGGTCCCCAGGTCACCCTTCTTTCCCTCCATTTCCTCTCCGCTTGACCTGTCAGCAACCCCTCCTCCCGTCTTTGCAGTTTATTTTCTCCCCCTCACCACCCTGGAGTCTCTTTGCTTTTCTTGCTGGGTGTTTAAAGTCGGTTTTCAGAGTTAGACTTTGTCCCTCGTTCACTTATTCCAACCGCTTGCTTCTCGACACAGCGCAAACTCGCTTCCTTCACCTCGCCTCTCCCCACGTTGTTTCTTTTTTCTTTTTCTGTCTCTTTTCTGTTTGTTCTCTCCGCTGTGGGTGCTGCATCGTAAACAAGCCGTATCCCACGGTGATCTGAAGAGACTCTTTTTAATGCAAGACAACTGTCACACACAAATGCGCATGCACACCTCTGGATGTGTGGCCAAACCTTTACAGTGAGCTGTACATCACCAAAGAAAAAAAAATTCACTCACAAACAGTTTGCTAACACGGAAACACACACACAATATCTAATATCACAAACTTGGTTTAGATTAATGTGAATGCCAATCGGTCTGAAGCAGTCATGTTACAGGCCCACACACTGACACACACTCTCAGATCAACACTTCACACACCCCACAGTGTTTAGTGTAAACAGACCCCTCTGGTGGTCTCCCTCTCCCCATCATTCCTCTCAATCTCTCAATCTTTTGATCGTCCTCTTCTTTTTTCCTCCTCTCCCCACGTCTCTCTTTCTCTCCCTCTCCCTCGCTCGCTCTGTGCGTCATCGCCCCCTCACTCACTCACTCTCCCTCTCTCCCCATGTCTGTCTGTCCATTCCTTTCTTCTCTGCCTTCACTCTTCAGAGGGCTCTTCATTTCACTGGAACGACGGATGAGAGGCTGGGGCCATCTGCAAGAGCTGATAAAACCACCCTCACACACACACACACACACACACACTTGCAGATACTGACATACATACAGATGCTGAAACAAGGAGACAAACGAACACAGAGATGCAGATGCATCACTAAACCTGGAAAAACACACGCAGCTTGAGAACACAAGGAAACGCAACACTCCAGTGAACACACACTGGGAAAAGAAGCGTGAACACAGCATTAGACGTGAAAAGACACACACGCCCACTACAGCCAGACAGTAGTTATATAGGACAGATTCACTGAAACCTCTATTCTGCATGTAAAGAACGAGAGAAAGGAAAGAAAAAAGGGAGAGATGAGATGAAAGATGCAAAAAAAAAAAGTTAAAATTAACTAGATGAGAGCTGGAATAAAGATGAGCTGGAAAGGAGTTGAGGAAATGAGGGGGTCAGCCGGGGGTGCATGAGGATGTGCGAGACATGGAAGGTGGCGAAAAAGAGTGGGTGATGAAGATGAAGAGAGGAGGAGAGGCCGCATGAAAACGATGGATGGACACGAACGGCCTGGAGGAGAGATTATGCAAAGAGGTATGAGACGGAGAGATGAAGTGAAGGGAAAGTTAAAGAGCTGGTCAGCACGTTGGAAGATGACGTTGTAAAGCTTTAATGAAAATACTGAATTATTTTGGCAAAAAAAAAAGGAGAAAAAGAAAAAACTTCCCCAACTGAGCCACTTATACTCAAGTTAAACAAAAACAATCCTGAGAGAACAGTGGCTTCTACTTGAAGAAAACAAACACAGTGGTGGATTTGCATACATGGAGGAGCTAACTGCTTTGGTGTGTGGGGGACCAAACAATGCTCAACAAGGCTCATTAGCAGGGTATCTATACTCCACACATCCATCTAACCATCAATAATATATTCTATCCCTATAATTAAGCTAAATAATAAATAGATAATGTCCTGTCACCTGGGGAATCAGTGGCCTGTCTGAGCCACATTACCGTGCGGCCCAACATGAGGATTCTTGGTCTAACTAGTCAAACATGTTCAATTAATTCACTGTAATTCTCCTTTTCAGACATCTCAAAGACCGCCGACTGATGTGCAAGCCGCTATACTGACAGATACCAGCCCTGCATTATAATACGCCGGCTCGTTTCAACGTTCGAGAAACAAAGGCGTGCTGTGGCTTCTGTCATACTAATGCAGGGCGGCTGGTGGACACGCAAGTCTTTTTAAGACGGCTACCTCTGAAAATAATCCAGGAGGCCTTCTTTAGCCGTCCTGTTTCTCTATTAACATGCAGGGAACGACTCGTCTGCCAGTCCAACTGAGTAGCCATGCTCTCGGAGGAAACGCGTGGCTGCTGTCACTAATACCAATTAAAAGTTGTGACTTTGCCTAAGAAAATGAGGTCAGATCCGTGTTGTGATTAGGCTGGCTTTTCTCAATGCTGCCTTGGCAACTGGGGGTCACACAATCTAAAATCAGCCTCAAGAGAAATTACTTTAAATGAGCTAACTTGGTTGGTTTACTGGTACAAAGTACCGCTGTGCCAGATTTGACAGGCTCTGTTATACCAGATATGGATTTTATAGAATTAGTATTTTTAGCCCTTTGTTTACCAGCTTGTTTACTCTTTATTTACACTCGGCTGAATTCCAAAGTCACCAGAACATCATGATGGAGATGGTTCTGGATGATATTCACTGCTGCGCTATTTCACACAGTTGGAAAGTGAAAGCATATCAACCTTATAGCTAGCAATGCTCATACTGAAAACTACTGCAGTACATGATACAACAACTGTACGTGCCATTTTCTCATTTAATGCCATTTTAGATTTTACTGCTTGTTTTTTTTTCTTCTCAGTCTGATCTTATCTCTTCATCACACACTCATCTCATCTCTAAAAATTTAAATCTTAAAATTAATCCCATCAAATTCTGCACTTATTAGATCAGAGCCCCGGGCTCTAAAATCGATAAATGGAACTGTCATTCAAGTATGAATGGGGTAAAAGTACAATTATGCTTCTGAAAACTGAAAGAAGAAATTCTGACTAGTTCTATTCAAGGAAACGTATTTTTATCTTAGTTTATTTTGTCTTTATACCTATGCAGTTAATCATGAGCTCCGTCTTTGTAAAATACGGCTTTAATTTTGGGCCCCTGAATATATAAAAGGAGGAGATTTATTTTAGAAAATGACTCTATGTTCAGTTTACAAACACACTGGATTGAATGCTTGCTCGGAGAATTCATGTTACTCAGTGAGTTACTCCCTCCAGCCAGCTGCCTCATATCACTCCTGCTGAATAAAACGCACAACTAACAGGGCACACAAACACACACATCCGAGAATTGTTCCTAAATTAAGCTCAGCCGTTTTGCGCACTGTGCGCTAAAAACGCTGAGTCGTCAAAGAGGTAACACTTCACTAATGTACAAGGGACCTGATTAAAACTGACACACGGTGCAGATGGGATCTCAGTAATTTAACCATTCAGTGCTGAACATAAGCACTAACACACACCAGCATGGTTTCCTCCACACACACACACACACACACACAAACAAAAACACACACAAAAGATAAGACTGGTAAACAAGTGACTGAGAAACTGGGGAAAGAAAAATAATTACAGAATAAAAAGAGTGAGTTTGTCTGAGAGTCACCTTGGATGAGACAGACATGAACCCTGAAGGTGTGAGGACGGTGCAGGCAGAGAGATATACTGAGGAAACGGGGGAGGGATGAAAAAGAGGGAGGAAATGTATGAAAGGTATGAAAAGAAAAGAGGTAAATGGAGGACCAGGTGCATATGAAGAGATGGAGGAATCCGATTTAGAAATAAACAAGTTAGGGAGGGCAAGCAGGATGGAGGAATGGGCGACTAAGAAGCAACAAATAAAGAGAAGATTTCCATAGAGAGCAATGGAAGGAGGGAGGGATGAAAGAGAGGGGAGGGATGTAACAGGGGGAGACAATAGGAGATGTACAAATAAAAAAAAATGGGGAGGGGTACTGAGAAAGAAAATGACAGAACAAGAACCGTAAAAATTAGATGAAAGGAGAAAGAGCAGAAAGTGAAGCGAGGCTGCAAAAACAAATCAGCAACATGAGAGAGAAAAAGAAGCGGGGAGCAAACGAAGAGAAAGAACAAGAGAGAGGGAGAAATCAGGGAGGACAGGGAAAGAGGCAGAAAATAGACAGGAGACAATAATGTGACGATGGGGCGAGAGAAAACATGGAAAGAAATATGAAGCTGCAAAAACAAATCAACTAACAGAGCAGAGGGGGAGACGCACGGAGACAAAAGGTACACGGGGGAAAGACGGGAAATGACAGAGAGAGAAATAGTGAATAATAACTACAAAGAAAACTAGCACAGGGGAAGTAATGAAATCGAAGAGGAGAGATGGGAGAGATAGCGACAGAAAAGATAGGAAGTAAAAACAGAGGAGGAATGATAAATGTGGGGATTTAGGAGGAAGGGAGGAGAGAGAGATAGAGAGAGAGTGGATAGGCTGGAAAAACAACACACACAACGGGAATATGAGACTGGTCCACAGCGGGGACATTCAATTATAGACACACAAACATACACCTGTATACATGCCGACACACACCTACGTGCATTTACTGCACACTAGGCCTCCCACACACCTGCATACATGTCTAGATCACATACATAAACATAGACACGGAACAGCGGAGAAAATTGATAGTGACAGCAGGAAGTGAGGAGGACAGATGGAGAAAAGGGTGAGAGGGTCAACAGGGAAAAAAGATATAGTGGGGACGGATGGAGATGCAGTATAGAAGAGAATAGGACACCTATTACTGTACATGGAGTTATACTGAGAGATAAAATATGGACAGAGGTAGCCGTGGTCCTGGGGAGATAAAAATATATGAAAACAACATGCCAGTGTTTTCTTTATGGCTGCAAACAGGACAATTTGTGGCTCAATCTGAATCTATTACCACACAGAAAGGCAGAGTGTACACATGTGAGGAGCAGGAGCAGTTTCTTTCACAGGAAATGGTTAAATCTTGGTCTTCCAATGAAAAATGGATGTTAAAAAGCTGATCAGCAGTAGGTATAAACTTTAAATTATATCTTAATATCATAACTTCAATTTTCCTGGTGTAATAAGTGTTAAGTTGCTGAATTCTAACAAAGCTAAGTCTGAACTTGTGCACAGCAGGTGCTAATATTCCAAAAATTAAAACGTGTGATGATTAGTACTCATCGATGGAAGGAGTTCAGCTGTATCACCACAAGTGAATATCGACCGAGTCACAGCAATAATCCCAAAGATCTATTGCACTGATTGTAATAGTTGAGATTTTCTTTACGGCACGTGGAACCAGTGTGCAGCAGCCTGTTGACCTCCTGCTGATCTCCTTCTCATACAGGTACTCTTTGAATTCATACTCCTAACGATGCCTAAGTGGTGGAGTTTCAACTTGAAAATGTTCTCACAAAACACTTTACTCTGAGACGCGTCCATTCACTGTTCCCTGCAACAACAGACCACTTTCCCTGCAAGACTTATTTAACTTGTCTCTCTTATTCCAAATATTGAAACAGGTAATCATTACTACTCTCATCACTGGAATGAGTTCTCTGTCACTGCAGGAGAATGGAGACCCAGCAACAGCAATGATCCCACAAATCAATTGCATTGATCACCTGTAATAGTCGGGATTTCCTTTGCCACACGTGGAACAAGGAGCAGTTAAAGGGAAAGCTGAGAGTGTGACAGAGCATTTCAGAGAGCGCACTCATGCATGTTTCCCAATTTTCAATGGGCTTTGGTCACAATAGGTTTTAGTGTTCAGCACATTAGAGCCTGCAACTGCAGCAGGAGGAAAAACTGGCCTCACCATATTGACCAATATGTGCAGAGCAATTAAACTAAAAAAAAAAAGGCAGCAAACATTTCTCAGCACATTGCATTGTTGAATATTTGTAATTAGAATCTTTCTGACTCCATGTTATTAGTAATGATCTCTGTGCAGGTTGTATATTGTTAGCAATGATTTTTTTTTCTGGCTATTTTGATGAATGAAATTACAAGTGATACGATTACATACAGAGAGAGGAGAAAGGATGGCTGGGCATCGGAGAGGCAGAGGGGGAAAAGTGAGACTATAATTGGACAATAACCACAAAAAAAAAAAAAAAAACATGAGCAACAAATTGAATAGAGGGTGCACTAATGGAGGAGAGGAAGAAAAGTCACTCCATGAAATACTGGCCTAATTTGAGCCCATAATTACCATGGTGATGAACGTATCACACTCAAAAATAGATTTGACAGATTTGACCAAAGATTACGTGGAAAAACACCAGGATGGAAACGCACACAGATACGAAAAGGACATAATGCTTCTTTCCTCTGTCACACACCAGCACTCGCTCTGTAGGAGTGAGTCTGCTCACGTTGAAGGCTCTCCACGCATGACATTCTCAAGGTCAAAGGTGGCTTCTTTGGAAATTACACCCTGTACGACTGCGTGTGTGTCTGTACCTGCGGTGCTGGCGGTTTGCCCTCCTGCAGGTGTGTGTTTCTGGTGTTCTAACACCTGGTCAGGGGTCCTGGATATTACCAGAGTTAACAAGGCAGCATGTGAACAGTGTGTGTCCCCCCTCAAGCTCACCACATTCCTGCTTTCTGTGGATTTGCCACTCATTACAGGTTTCAGTGTGCTTTCCAACCTGTAGTTTGCCGCTCTCCTTTCCACTTCCTGATAAATGTTTATATCAGGAAATGGCTTCTTTAACAGTTTCCAATCAGCAAATTCATGAAAAATTCATGATAAAAAACACATATCTACCGACATAAAATCCTGTGGTGGGTCTGCTTTGCTTTCACAACACATACAAAGTGCAGGCCGTTCTTTTAACACAGCCTCGGTCTGGTCAGTAGCTCGAGAGTCTGATCGACAGCTTTCACATCAGCCCAAACAAACCACAATAAACAGGCAAATGCACTAGAGTTTCTTTGAGCCACTGTGAAGGCAAGAAGAAAAAAATTTAGAGGTTAGAACTTTTCTTTTGTTCCATTTTTCCACAGAAATTCAAACTTAATGAGCACAAATCAATCTAAGGTCATTTGCCACCAATTACAAAGGTGACTGACGTATTTATTAATGGAAATGAAGAAAATGAAAGATAATGGCAACAAATCATGGTGCTGTCGATAGGAAGCAACATGGGGTGCAGGATGTTTATGGTGTGCAAATGAAGGTGCTTACGATGATGTGTGAAGCAAGGCAAACACACTTCCTCTAATTAGGACTCAACCTATTTTCAAACTCGAAATTGTTCTTTGGAGGATGGGGAACACACACACACACACACACACAGACGCACACACACAGACAGCAGCATTGTAAAACGTATTATTAACACACTGAGTGACGCATGCAAATGTGTTCCAATAAAAGAAACAAACAAGAGAAAGATGCATGGTGGGGTGGGGTGGAGGAAAGAGACAGACAGATGTGAGTTATGCTGGTAGACAGATTCAGGAGAAGAAGAGACAACTTATTTATGGTATGAATTATGGAATGACAGTTCCTTTTCTGATATTCAAATGTGGATAGATAAGGAAATGAAAGAGGGAGGAGAAGATGAAGAAGCGAGGACTTGTAGCTCCCTCCAGGCTACAAATACTGCCAGAGTAAGGGTTTCCATACCTCTGGAGCCTCTGGATGGGTGGCTTTGGATGAAAATAAAGTGTTCGCTGGAAAGCGCATGACAGTGGGAAGGAAGGAAAGAGAGAACGCAAAGTGGGGAAGAGGAGAAAGGAATAAGTGACATGAGGTGCTGAGTAACAGGAGGGGGTGGATAATAGGAACGCGGAGGAGAGAGGAACAGCAGGGTTTGGCCTTATTTCTTGCTGTCTTTTTGTGGAGACAGAAGGTGGGACAAGGAGGAGGAGAGAAAGAGGATGGAGATGAGAGTAAACAACAGAGGGAGGAAGGAGGGAGGCATGGTGGAAATGTTAAGAGGCTGAAGATGGGAGAGATATGAGAGATAAGAGTGAGAATTGCACAAGTGAATGGAGGGAGAGAAATCTGGATATAAGGTAATAAGAAATGAGAAATTTAGGGAAAAAAGCAATGTTGGTAAAAAGAAAGGTAAAAAGGAAGACAGGTTTGTTAGGATGGAAAGTTAGGAAGGATGAAAAAGAAAGGGGAGGGATGGAGAAATGGTCAGTCATGATGGAGTGATTCACAAGAGATGGACGAAGACGTCGGTGAAAAAAGGCTGATGGATATATCAGCAGACAGATGGAGAGACAGAAGTGTGATCGCTGCTCCTTTGTTGATGCTATCAGGTACAGACAAAGACAAATATCACACAAACCTCTTCATTCACTCTGCTGCCACTGTACTGACGTCTCAAATTCACCGCCCTTCAGTTTTTCCCTGCAGTGTACAACGAGGCCGTATTTCCCCCCTCTTTACAGGAGCAACATGATTTCGGGCTTCAGTAGACTCTCTTCATCATCCACTTATCACACTACGGGAATAAAGGCTTTTCCACCCGTGCTTCTCGGAATCATCTTCACATCTCACAAAGCTAAACTGATCACAGAGCTTACCCGCCAAAAGGTTGGCAGATACGCTGGATGTGACGAGTGCCTGCTGAAGAAAAATAGATTAAAATACAAAATGTCAATGTGCTGCATTAATGCCCCCCCCCCCACCCCCCCACCTTCTCCTTCCCTCCCTCCCTGCTTGCTTGCTTGATCCCAAAGCACGCAGTCCATCCCTCCCTGTCATTCTGTCAACGGGGCTGCCGCTACCCTCACGCTATGACATCCATCACTCCTCATCCCCGTCTCCTCGTCTCGCCCCTGTCCCTCGCTTCACACCTTAGTCTTATCATTTTCCCTATATGCACCTCTTCCCTCCCTGTCTTCTTTGCCTCAGCGTTATTTTGTTTGCTCTGTGGTACATTGACTCACATGTTAATGCCCTGACATCTTTTTCAAGCCAGTTCCATCCGAATCTAAGTGCAACTTAAAAAGTTATGAAGGTGAAGCACAAGAAAAAAAACATGCTAAGCCAACACCCCAAGTAAATTCTTTTTTTTAATAAAAAATAATGAACTCCTTAGTTAAGATGTGATTTACACCACATGCAAATATTTTTCTAATGTTTTACCAGAAAGTGTTTGGCTCCCAGAGCAGCGGCAAAGCTCCTTCGCACAAATATAAAGAACACAACTAAAAACTACTCTTCTTTCCTCCTCGTCCTCAGAGTTGCGTGAAGCTAGAAGCTAGAAGCTAGATTAGTTTGTATATGATTATAGTTTATTAAAATTCATATACAGTTTTAATAAAAGAGAATTTTTTAATGTAATTTTGTGCATTAAAAAAATTCAGAAAATATATTTAATTTATACGATTATAATTATCAAACATAATACTGAAGTAACACTGAACTTTTTGAAGTGCTGGTGTGCTGTTGGTCCATTTTAACAAAAAAATCCTATACAGTCCAGCTAATGCATTATTCATAGGCAAAGAGACCTCTTAGCCATAAGGGTGAACGAGCTCACAGGGTAGTTAGATGGCATCGGTGGGGGTGTGTTCAGGTATGGGTTAGAAATAAAATACATATTCAGAATCACTGGGTAATAAAAAGTAATAATAACTAAGAAATAATTGCATTTCCGGCCTATCAGAACTACAAAGAACAAAACCATGAAGAAGGATTTTACAACTTTTTAAATGTATCACAGTCGCTGTTTCACACCGTTATTATTCTAAACGTGGTCTTATGGTCCAGTCAGCCAGTCCGGATGATAATGAATGTTCTGGCTTCCACTACAGCTCTGTGACACCTGAAAATACAGTTCTTTCCTAAACTCATTTCTTTCTAAATCTCCAAAACTCAAGAACTGCAGAACAAAGAGCACCTTCAGCTGAGATTGTTTTGTCAACTGATGATAAAAATGGCTCAGTCCCTCCTTTTCCAGCAGGCTCAGGCCTCATTTGTGAGTGCAGCTTTGCCACCTTAATGTTAGGTTAACACAGCACATTCTCTGCGAATTGATTGAAAAACGTTTTACTTGACATTGAACAGGAAACTGTCTGCGCTGCAATAAACAGCAGCAGACAGTCATAATGCAGACACAAGGCAACAGCAGGGGGACGTGACACTGCAATTCTGGGTCAGACCTTTAAATAAAAGCTGAGTAACGGTTGTTTTTAACGCTGCTCCACTTCTCTCAGTGCACACAATCTATTCTACCTCATTTGCTTCTGTTGCTCTCTTGTATCCTCATTGCTTCCTGTCTCTCTCCTCACCTATTTCCTTCACCTGCTCTGAAAACTCCATTAAAATGAGATAATAGAACAAGACAGAAAATTCTCATATGCCTGTTTTCTTTTCTTTTTTTTTTTATTTTAATGTCCCCAGAAGCAGAAATAAAGTCAAAGAGACGTGAAACAAGGGTACACACATTACTGAGTTCACCTGATCTTTGCTTCTGTTTCATGCAGCGACACCCATCAGTCCACTGTCTCTACATACAGAAAAAAAACTGGTCCTCCTCCCTGCCTGAATTTCTTGAGCTATCTATCCGTTCCATCTCTTCTCTCTTCCTCGCCTATTTCAAACCCTAACACCCCATTTCCCACCTCTCCTTCTGTTCTGCTGTTTCTCATTTCTTCATGCTTTTCTAGGATGGAAAAGCATTCTCACTCCAGCACCACACACAGGATAGATGATTTTTGTGCTTTATTAACAGACTATCCCTTCCAGTACGGCGTATGACTCTTGCCCCTCTCCTGCTGACACGCAGCAGCTCTTTCGCAGAAATGATCACACTGAGCAAGTGACAGATGAGTTTCAGTTCAAAGTTTGATGCCACTGCAGCATCCTTCAAACTCCACCGTTCAGCTCTTTGCTCCTCTAAGATTTGTGCGTCCTGTCCAGGGTTGTGTGCACCGGCTCTGAGAAGGGTAAAGAAGAGACTCCGTCTCCACGCGATGAAAGCAAATATCAAAGTTGCCTTAAGAGCTTCAAGCGACCAAAGGCTCATAGCGTGACAACTTTCTCACTCTCCTGCCGTCCACCTTGCACTGCGTCACCCAGTGACTGACCTTGTCGCAGCCCTTTGCTAATAATTTATTCATCTGACCCTCAAACATGGCATTCCTCCATCCAGCAGCACGGCTAAATAGCGAGGGAAGGTAAGGAGGGAGGTGGGGAGGAAAGATGAGGGGGAAACGGGTGGAAGCCGGAGACAGTGCATAAATGAGAGAGGGGAAAGGAGGGATGAGGATGTGGAAAATGTGAACAATATTTTAAGACAAGTGGTAAGTGGGAGGGAAGAACCGAGTGATGCAGGGAGAGCTGAGGAGAAAAATATGGGGTGGAAACAAGGCTGAAAGTCCTTGACGTGGAAAGGTCACAAGCTATTCCATGGCTACTCTTCTCAGACAGTTTGTTGAGAAAAGCGCTGCACAGTGCGAGCAGCGATTTTCACAGTGAGAAGTGATGCACCCTGAAAGAGAGAACACCACCTAACAGGGATGATATTTAAGTAGTTAATATTTCTTTTGGCCTGCGTTGAATCTTTAATGTAAGTTGCTTATTTGAATACAGCTCAGAAAAGCTGAATTGTCAGATAAATGCTTCATCCGAATGTGGTGATATATTCAGCTATATCGTTAATCAACTAAAACAACAATTAATAGACTCAAATTCAGCTGAAACAAAACTGTATCCACAACACAACCACTCATTTTTTCCCCACTCGCTTAAAACCAAGAGACAGATGCTTCATTTGATTGGAAAGCAAGTCGAATTCAATCACATCCAACTAGTCAAAAATCACTGTGTTAGGTCATCAGGCAGCAGAGGCAGGATTTTATTCACAGCATCCATGACAAGCTGAACGGAGGGAGGGAAACGGCGAGAAACCAGAGGGTCTCCGGGATTTTGCCGTTTCAAAAATTGCAGTAAATTTGACACGCAGGCAATAATATCACAACATTGATCAGCCTCCCCCCGTCCACTCCTGTGTGCTGCTGAGCTGTAGATTTCTGACAGGATGCTGAAGAAAACTGTGCATGTCACGCTATATTACTTGGGGTTTTTTCTGCACAGTTCAAGAATTAATTCAACTTTTATTTGCCCCCAAGCAGATTCCTCCCACGTTTTGTAGAGTCTAGGCTGCAAACCAAACAGAACCCAGTCGTGGTCTTCGCCCCTCCCTCCCCGCCCAAGGCTTTTCAAGGACCGTGCTATGCTGAGGTGAAAATCTCCATTATCTCTTAACATTATCTTTAACACACGGCTTGATTTGTTTTTATTATGGTAAATAGCTGTTTTATTCTTATTAAACAACTTGTTTTAATTCTAGTCTGCCGTTTTTATGGATTCAAAGTGGCTTTCATTACCATTTAATTATTTGTAAAGCGCTTTCTGACACCGTTAAGGACGATAAAAGCTAACAGAGAATCAGCAAAAAGGAACACATTAAAGAAAGAGAGAGGACAGAGAATGGGAGAGACACAATAAAGCGGTGGGTGGATGTACAGTGTGGGGTGAAGGGCAAAAAGGACCTGACAGCGAAAAGCATCCAGGGATCAGACCTCATCAGCCAGAGAGAGATTTGTAGAGACACAATGAGCAATGGAATATACGGTGTGGAGATATACAGGAAATGTGTCTGTGGATGGATACACACAACACTCATATAGTGACCTCTGTGTCTTCTCATGTGTGAACCACTGTCAAAGAAAATCACTGGTCCTCTCACACAAAGGCACACGGACACACACTCTGAATACTCACCACCGAGCCAAGTATTCACAAAGAAAAAGAACACGGGGGACGCACACAAAAACCATTTACACACTAAATACAACTAAATGCATGTATCTTTATCCCTCTGTGTGAGATAGAGATTAACACACACTCATTCAGACGTGCAGAAATACACACGCATGCAGGGGAATCATGTCATCCCACTCACAGACCTCACATGGCAATGTACGTTCATAATTGCAGCATTAGAAGCTACTGTATGGATCAGTGTGACAGACCTATAATTCAAGTGCCGGCTGATCTCTGCAGCTGTGACTGTGTGCACATGTGTTCACATACAAGCGCGCATACAAGCGCACACACACGCGCACACACACACACACACACACACACACACACACACACACACATACACAGATGAGGACATTCTGTTTTCTCGCCTTAGCACAAAGTTCTGTTACCGTTTGTGATATCACCAAATTAAACGACTCCTTGTGATGCGAAACAGACGCTTCTATTAGAGACGCCACTGAAAATCAACACCTCACTCTGCTGCTGCTGTTTGCAACTTCGTGTTGATTGCTCTCACTTGCTGGTTTGTAAGCTTGATAACGCCGTAGCACCGTATAAAATCTAAACTCTAAAACCTCGCAAGAGCTGATCTGAAAAAAATCTGATGTAGGCTATGGTTGGCATTCGACAGAATATTCAGTCTACACCTGACATGGTGAGGAAGAAGACTTTACTGTGATGCCATGTTCCTTTGTAAGTCCCATTAATGGTCCTTAGCCTATCTGTCTTAGATTGAAAAACTTTGCTGAAGCCCTCTATCCAAAGACCAAGAGGGTAACAGCTGGGACAGAAGGCTTCTGGAATACCATCGTTCCCCTCGGAGTAACACCAGCTGTCACAGATGTTACCCAAGATGTGCAAAGAGGCAGGGACACGTGCATCTCGCACCAACCACAGCCTGAGAGCCACTGACGTACAGAAACCGTATGACGCAGGGCCCAAAGCCAGGCAGATAACAGAAGTGAGTGGGCACAGGTGAGAGGCTTTACTTAAACATGCATAAACTACGATGCTCCATCCATGGAGAGCAGGCAACGATGGAGCAGCTTATTGTCTTATCAAGCTGTTAATGCATCAGAATCACACGTGCCACCAAAGCAAAAACAAGCTAACTGCTTAAAAGGTGTGAAGGCTTCATTATGAGTTGTCTTTCTGGTCACTGCCAATCGACTGCTTTGATGTGTGTGTATCATTTGAAGGTAGAGCCTACCTCAATCCTGCCGGTGTCTGGCTGGAAGCCCCGGGCTGGGTCTTCGGTCGTCACTCTGCACTGGATCGCGGAGCCATTCACCCTGATCTTGTCTTGCTTGAGGCCCAGTTCTGGCAGGCTGCGGCCCTCACACACGTGCAGCTGGGCATGCACCAGGTCCACACTGTTAGAGAGAGGGAGAGAGAGAGGGAGAGGGAGAGAGGGAGAGAGAAAGGCGATGAGGTGAATAAATTGACCGAAGCCCTGAACATGGTGTTGAACAGCTCTTAAATTTCCCTTGATGTCACTGTGGAGAAGCTTTTTTTTTCCCACTCACACCGAGGTTTTAAAGAACGGTGAGGCCAACGATTCAACATAAACATTTTTAGCTATTCTTGGCCTCAGATCAGGATGTGGAGTTTCAGTGGCTGTGAGGATTTTTGCAGCATCTCTCATTTAGGCAAATGAATCTGCGATGCATGACAAAGAAACCACACACCATGGATACCTCTTAGCAGCAAAGACAAAGTAAACTAAAACAAAAAAAACTTTGACAATAAGTCAGTACAACGCAAATACAACTCAGAAAAGAAGTCTGACTTTTCCCTTCCAGTCTCTCTGGCTCATGTTGTTAGACATGACAAAGTTCATTATAAAGAACTGGTACATTGTGGCAATGCAACAGTTACCTAAAAAAACACTGCCATTTGTTTTCACTTGTTTTTTGTTTTTTTTAAATCCCAAAATAGTGTCGACAGTTTAGTACGTGGTGTAGTTCTTTCTCAGTTGTTCTGTCACCGCCGTTCTAACATACACACTACTTGCACGTACAATGCATTCTATTCACACTTATCTAAATAAGCATTTTTACCCAGGAACAAAAGCTTTCACACACACACACACACATACAGACACACACACAAAGAGAAGTACATTATGCAAATTTTTATTCAGTAATTATCTATTATTAGAAAGAATTTAAATCTGAGAGGGACAGAGAGTTATTTTCTTCCATTTGCGCGAGTTGTAACCCTTAACATAAGTTCTGCCTCATCTGTATGCATTTATTTAAATGCAAAGCTCAAAAGAGACTTTCTGGGTTAAGCTTTGTGACCTTGCACAGTCTAATGCATAGCCAAAGTGTATAAAAGTATTTTGTCCTCGTTGCTTTCTGGACACAATTTCAACGCAGCAGTAGACGGACACAGTAGCTTGGGATACATAATTCTTAAACGGCTGTGTCCCTGCACCCCACCCGGCGCCAAACATAAACACACTCAGATAACTGGGAATCCTTCTCCGCCTTGAAGGGTGAATGAGACACAGAAGGCACACACATTAGCAGGCAAGCCTAGATTTTGGACACTGTCTTGGCTTCCGTCTCTTTAATGTCTCAATTAGCTGGTATCCACATTCTGGCCAAACAGAAGGACAATTATGCATCAGCCTGGTGTGAAATGTGTTGGTGGAAATAGCAGATCCACTCTTGATATACTTGGACAGACGCTAACGTCATGTTTTTGTTACAGTTTCATGAATATGTTGGTATTTCTGAAATGACACCACTCCGCTCGTGGCCTTCAATAATAAAAAGGACAAGACGAAATGAGTCACTTTACGAGTGACAGCAGTTAAAGAAATGATTCCCAGTTTCCACTGCTTTGTTTACATACAACACCAGTTTGTTATTAGGAGTCATGGAGTCCATCACAGTGCTGGCAACCCTTTAATATATGATAAAAGAATTTGCCTGCATGTTAATTTGTTCCGTCATTAGTTCACTCATTAACCCCATCACTTCTGTGACGGGGTTAATGAGCTCAAATGGCAGCCTACTCACAGAGGTGGGAGTCCTTTTATATTGTGCAGCATTTCGGCAACAAACCAGACAACTGAACATCTTCTGACTCGAGAGTCAAATGTTTGGCAACCATGCACAGGCCCTTTTTATTATGTATAAATCAAGTTTGGCCTAGTTTTTTTCCCCTCACATAATTCTTCTACTTTGAAAACATAAGGCAACACTGATTGAACGAGGACCCTCGAGGGTTTATGAAATTTATTGTATACTAAGTTGACTCAGATAAATTAAAGAGCCTGCAGCAACATCTGTCCCTCAGTGCAGCCAGTTACAGAATAAAAGCCCCTTGTATCATTAGCAAGTTCCACAATAAGGCCCAACTACACAGAAACAGAATGACAGCGATATGCCTTCAGCTAAAAAAAAAAAAAAAATGCTCTACATTAAATGGACATGCTCATTCTCAATAAGTGTGATGACAATAAATACCGCTGGTTGTTACCGTTGGCAAAACTCTGGCTGTGTTAGAGAACACAGAGGATTAACCAAACACAGTGAGGAGGATTGACCTGAAACATCTGTACACATGCAAATATAAACATCAGTGATACTGAGAGTTTGGCACAGAGACAAAAGGACTGGGAATAATGTGCCGTGCAGTAGAATACAGAACTAAATAACAACCAGGTACATACATTACCATGTCTAAGAGCAATCACTTAGTTTGGAGATTCAAAGAAATCACTATCTACAATCATCATGGAAATCATCCAAAGGAATTCATCAATATTCACTGCTTCCTAAACACTCACACATTTACATCAAATTGTTTCCAGAACCAGGAAGCCATCAGAAATACATATTATATACTGATGCTGAAAAACCTGCTACCACCAACAAGCCAAGATTTTACTGTATTTAATGACATAAATATGTTATAAATGAGATTAACATGTATGGAGAATCTGACACGAATAAATCAGGCTGGATGTTTACCTAATATTTCTATTTTATATTAACAGATTGTCATAGTTCTTGCTATCCACTGTTTTCCTTCACATGCTTTTGGCAACACAGATGCATTTGCATGTCACGCCAATAAAATACGCTTTGTCTGCTCTCCCCTGTCATTCTGTTGTAATTTGAAGATGTGTAAATGTGCTCTGTGCACAAAAAGTGTGACAAATATAATTCCACACCATCAGATGTATTATGAGCAACAGGACACAGAGAAGCAGAGTGATACACACTGGAGAAGTTGCACACATTCCTGATTAATTCCAAAGTTTTCAACAGTAAACAAAGCTTTAAAAGGTTTTTGTATTTATCCATGACCAAAATCGAATTCTAACTAAAGCTGTTACGCTTGCTTATTCACAAACCTAATCTAAAAGTTGTTGACCTCCACTTCCCCCAGCTGGCTGCATATTGTATATGTACCCTGTCAGGTAAGTACCCATCAAGCGCTGAGCACACAGCAGACTACACATGGCAGTTTAATTATATTTTGCCCAGAGCCCCACAAACCAAGAAGTACTCCTGAGCCGCAACACTACCTGGCCCAAAGTTTGCTCCATGTCAATTAGTTGGTGGAAATTTGGTTAAACAGAAATTTATTTAGGAATATGCAGCATGTAGGCACAATATAAACTGAAATAATAAGCTACTAAAACTAGATTTAGACTCGGAGCCCCTCTACAGTACTGGGCCTCAAGATTACATTAGGTAATAGTGCAGGACCTGCCTTAAGGCCCTTGTCATTACAGTTGATATTTGGGTTTAGTAGAGCAAACTCGCCAAAATTAGCAAATAATCACATTACAACAAACTAAATGAAACACAGCAGAAAAGCTTCCTCCTTTTTCTGCCCAAAAAAGTCATGGACATACGCTCTGTGCAAAGCCTTAGCTTTGGTTGTGCATGTTTCACCCTTAATTCTGAATGACAACAAAACATTTATGGCTTTATATCTATATCCCAACCTTCATTTAGCATTTCCCTAAACAAAATAATATTAATAATAACAACAAAACAAAACAACCCAAAAACGTCAAATAAAATATTGTCTATTCTCTTCCTTCGGCGTTATTAATGTCTCCTTGTAAGGCACAGCTTTGCCTCGCTTTGAGGTTCTGACGTGTTAAAGATGTCGACTTGTTCTTTATCTCTGACAATGCTAAAGAATATATAATCTTTTAAGATGCAGAGACCAACACTGAATGCCTATTTTCTCGTCTGGCATCTCTGGCTGTTTAGTGCGTCTGAATAGCTGCCAGGTTTATATTTGATCTCTGGCAATCTAAGGAAAAATGGAAACCCCCACAAGTGTCACAGAATATACGTCTACTCACTGAGTCTGTTCTTTGAAATGTTGTCAGTGCTTTTACTTCACGGCCAAGTACTTTATTTCGCATTTGGTTGCTGTGTCTAGGCAACACCTTGCTTATGGCTTCTGGTATCCCTGTAAATATCTCACATTTGCTCTCTGATGGAATCACCAGTCACTACGGTGTCCATGTCTTACACTGCAGAACTGAATGGAGGCCCAAATTATTTACAGTCACATTCCCATATGTACTATTTTATAACAGCACCTGAAAGGTCTTTTTATTGGGAATAAGCAGTGCAAATCCTTCCCTTGTCTGACTGACACATATTCTGTAAATCACCATGGACATTGCAGATGGCTGAAACTTTACTAAATATACAATACTATACCTGATAGTCCATCTTATATGGCTAAACACACATTTTCTTGTGGCTCCTCAAAAAAACGTCATGTTTAAATGTCATTTGGCTTCATATTTTAGCAAAAAACCCTGTTGGAAAAATTAGCATTCAACACTTCAGCACTAAGGACCCACTTTAAAGAAACCAAATCAGCTCTCATGGTCTTGGCAGAAGTATAAACTCTAAATGAACTTAGCAGGTCTGTCTCCAAGTAGCTTAAAAGATGAGGAAAAAAAAACCCTTTCATCTAAACTCCAGGTCAATGCCATGAACATATTGTTTATCCTCTGATTCAAATGTTTTATCTGAGCTAAAGCAAGTCTTAAACCTGACAGAGCATTTTGTTGAAGCAGATGATGACACCAACATTAACTGGGTCAGCTTTAACGTCTTATTATCCACATGTCAAGTTGGATAGTGTGAAATATCACCATCAAAGACAATGAAACGTTCTATTTTTAAACACCTCTGTAAATGTGAATGAGGCTTGGTTACGTAAACTCAAGATCATCAAAACATAAAACCTACACATTTATATGTGGAATATTAAAGGATCTGGTTCATTTACTGCTTATTTTCTTTCATTCTGATGCTTAACAATGTATTAAAATCTAGTTAATGTAAATGTCGCCTTGTGTTTTTTTTTTTTTTTATGTGATGAAAGGTTTATAAAAACACACCATGAAAAGATGTGGCACCCTTGGGATATCCTGAAAGCACCACAGGGTGCCACAGCTCCCACTCAGGAAACCACTGGTTTAAAGAAAACACCAGGTACATGACAAATGAACTGAACCTGCTATGAGACAATTAACATCAGTTTAACCTCAGTTTATTCTGTATTTTTTGTGCTGTTAGCCGAGCCTGTTCAAACCACTGAAACATAAGGTGTAATTAACTAACATGCATGAATCCTGGCACAAAAATTACCCGCCCAGTATGCATGATTTAATCAAAAGAGGCCGTATGCTTCCATATGACTGAGGGAGGGATATGCATTTCAAAGCAAAAACTTACATCCCTTTAAGGGAGGATCATTATAGAATCACTGCAGGTCATCTCTGGAGTCAAGAGAGCAATGAAGGTTTCATTAAAATATAATTCTATTAAAATGAATTATCTTGAGCCCTGAGTTACGCGGGGAGGGAGGTTAGATTGCCAGGGCTGAGGAGATCAGAACAGAGGATGTATAATGTACTGACCTGTGACAGAGGGGTGAGCACCTGCACATGCACATGCACACACACAGACACACACACACACACACACACACACAAATTCTTTCTTTTTTCCATTAAGTCTCAAATATGCTCATAAAAATGTATATACATTAATGCATACTTAAATATTTCAGAAAGAACTCATGATATTGCCCAATTCCACACATGTGCTCGCGAAGATATGCACAACTCACCCTCACTGGACATTTCCCTACATTATCACAGTACATGGAAAGTACATTAGCTTAGGACTCACTGGAAGCTGAGGACACACACACACACACACACACAGAAAGTCCAGGACCCACGTACGTTCACTTTCAAGCACACAAACTCCGTCCCAATCTGTCACATGTACGTACACGCACACCGAGACCATGAAGGCTGACTACTAATTGCATATCATTTTCACTCGTTTCAGTCAGAGCTCGTTAGCAAGGGAGAAGGGGGTGGCTGTGCGCCCAGAACTAAAAGGGGGAGAGGGAGAGAAAGAAAGAAGAAGCATAGTGATGAGAGGAAGGCAGTTTGCTGTGGCCACAGGAGATACACAAGGAAATATGACAAACAGCAAGAGAGGTAAAGATAATATTCTACCCCAGTATCAAGACCAACAAGGATGAAGGAGATTGAGAGATAAATAAAAAAAAAAAAGAGACAAGATGGAAGCTATACATCTCCAATTCAAGGCAAGAGAGCAGAAAATGAAGTGAGGGAAAGCAGAGGGAGTGGGAGTGTGGAAGAGGATAAAAAGCTGGATGCCAAAACTGAAAGAGCGAGTGGGAAAAGTGGGAGTGTGGAGGAGATTGGATTTGGCCTCTCTCAAAAGGACAGAACAAACAAAGTCAAAGAGCCGACGGGGAGGAAGCGAAGGTGGAAGGCAGAGGGAGAGGGGGGAGGAGTTGGGGTGAGAGTGGGAAGGAGGAATGGAGCGATAAGACAGATAAATGGGAGTGTAGGATGAGAGGGATGAGAAGGGGGTGACCATGTCGAATTGAGGAGGGAGCAAGGGAAAAGGGATGACTCAGGCTAAGGGTGGACAATGGTAAATAAGGGAAGGAGATAATAAGGAAGAGAAGAAAAGAGATTAGGTGGGATTACAGAAAGCAGGTTAATCTTTAAGAAAGATTTTTTTTTCTTACACACAAAATGAGTGCATATGGGGGAGAACTTAAAGGAACAGTTCAACATTTTGGGAAATGGGTGAGGACATCGATACCACTCACACGTCGTCTGTACAGCACCACTGACAGGAGCTGGTATAAAAACCAATCTTGTAGGGACCAGTAGTCTTCATGGGGACCAAAGCTCTGACCTGGTTAAGGTGTGAATTGAGGTTAGGTTAAGGTTAAGCTGTCCACAGTGAATGGAAGTTAACACAATGTCCTAACTTCAGTGCCATGAAACATATCAAGACGGACTGGAGGAGCAACCCCAGTGTGAAAACACAGACAAGGCTGCTCTCCATTAGCCTGGAGGGTCCAGGCATGGACAGATGACAGGGGGAGCCTGTAGTGAACACATACACATAAAGGTTCTTCCTCTCACTTTACTATCCATCCATATTCCCTGAAATGATATCCATGGCCGGCAGGCCAGTGAAAATAAACAAAGTGCCAGTAAAGATCTACTCAACCAAAGTGGGTATTTTCACTTGTCTTCAGTCTCTATGTTACACTAAAATAACCATCTTCTGGCTGCATTTTCATATTTAATGGAGAGATATGAGAGTGGCAATAATCCTATTAGAGTCATATAACTCTTGGCAAGAAAGCAGATAAGTGTGTTTTCCAAAAAGTCAAACAATTTCTGTTACTTTAGGAGACAGAGGAAAATTGGAGAGGGGAGGGATGGAAAAGTTGAAGAATGGGGGAGGAAGGAAGGAAGAGAGGAAGGTGGGTGGACTGAGGAAGGAAGTGAGAGCCAAACGGAGATGGCACTGCAGGAAAAGACGGAAAGTGTGAGCGAGAGTGGAAGAACACAGAAGACCAGAAATGGAAACACACACTATCTTGCGATATAACATAAATCCTGCTTTCCCCCACTGCTGCTTTTTTTCCATTTCAATCTCCTGTTTTCTTATAAATTCTACCTCTTTCCTTCCATTGCTTCTCTCTCCTGTTCTCTCCTCTCCTCATTTCCTCTCTTCACTTCTTCCTTCTGCCTCTCCTTTGGTCCTTTTATCTCCCATTGTCTCCAGCTCTCCCTCCCCACCTCCCACATGTGGCCTCGAAATGCAAAACATTTACTCCTTTTGAAGTGAGCACTTGATTTCATAACTTCATTAAAGAACCCAGTCCGTACTGTATCAGGGTGTGTGTGTGTGTGTGTGTGTGTGTGTGTGTGTGTGTGTGTGTGTGTGTGTGTGTGTGTGTGTGTGTGTGTGTGTGTTTTTCTTTGCATCTGGGTTTGTTCATGTTCACAAATACCGTCTCTCCAATAAATACATTTTTCACGACGGCTCCAGGGCAAGTGGTAAAGAGCAAAGCAGAAATATATTTGTCATTTCTGTAAAACTAATGCAGACTCTTGTCTACCAAATGTGTACACACCTACCACACACACACACACAAAGTCTTTTCGAAATAAATAACTGGAAATACAACCAATGTGTTTCCAAGTGGAGCCTGCAGGAATGGAAATGTAGAAAAACAGAGGATAACTGAGAAAGTGGCAGCGATGGATGACGAGGGAATAGGAGGGACGAATAAACACAAACAAAGACAACAGTAGAAATGGAGGAGGAAAAATGAAAGAAAGGGACCTGGAAGAAAACGGGTGCTGTAGAGAGAAAGAAGAGGACAAAGTAAGTGGGAGGAAAGTATGAAGGACAGATGGAAAGGACGGGAAAAATGGAGCAAGAGAGAATATTAAAGTAAAACAAACGAAGATGAGGCAAAAGACAGGCAGAGAGAAGCCGAGAGGACAGTGAGGAGGAAGGAATCGAGCCTCCGATCTTGTTTTGTATGAATTTCATTAGATGGTTTTAGACAGCAAACAGAGGAAAAGGAAGAGGGAGCCCAGCGAGGGGTGAGAAATAGAGAGACAGACGGGAGGGATGAGTTGTCTGCATGGGGGTAGGAAGGAAATAAGAAATTTGAATCCTTGTGGCATGAAGATGGCATTTTGACATCAATTTAGCTGGCAGCCAAAAAACTATGCTGCCTGTTCGATATGCAAATGCACACAGAACATGGCTGGAGATGGAGGGAGACGGGGAAAAAATATTAACCACAGTTTATCAATCTGAGGAGAAGGGAGGGGAGGATAGGAATGAGTCAGAGAAAGGATGGGAAAGATGAGAGAAAAGGATGGACTCCAAAATATATGACAGTTCTCCCAATTACACAAGAAAATGGGCAGAATTAAAAATGTGTCGAGAACAGCTTTAAGTAAACAGAGGTTTAAAAAAAAAGGGGGAGAGAAACAGTTGGAGGACATGAGTGGAGGAGGACAAGGAGAGGAGATGGTGGAACGAGTGGAAAATATGGACAGCAGACGCACACACAAAACCCAGGACGACACCCACAGGAAAAAAAAAAAAAAAAAACGGATCCTATCTGATTAGATTCCTTCTCCTTTTCAGCTCTCGCTTCCCCCCTTATTTTCTCAGGCTTCACTATCAGCCTATTAATTAATTCCTGCTTTCCTTGTTATGAAGCAGATGGAAGAGAGAGCAGAGGAATACAAAATAACGCCGGTGTCCAGAAGGCAGCGAGGAATGAAATGATAAAGGCCGAAAGGAGAGAGACAGAGGAGGCAGATAAGAGGGGGAGGATGACAGAGGGGGAGAAATGAAATACAGAGGAGAGTAGAGGGTAACAATAAATACAGTACAAAGACATATATATATATTCATAATGTCACACTGCAGTCTTATGCCAATGTACACACATTACTATTAAAGCATTGTTTTACTATACAGGCTGAAAATAACCAACTAATTAGCTTCTTCTATTTATAGTCATTAAAGCATCACAACCATTTTGGCAAAAAAAACATGCTGTGCATACTATTTAGACATCAGTAAGTCATTGTCAGATCAGCTGTGATACAGATAATTATAAACAGAGTGCTAAGAGCTCTGGCAACCTCTACTGTCTTTCACGCTGAATTTTACATGGTATTCAATCATCCATTGTCTTGTGGCACCAAACAGCAGCATGATGATGATGGTGGCTGCTCGTCTTTTCCCTAATTTTTGTTTTGAGATACACTAACAGATAATGCAGCATTAAATACAGACTGTCAATCATCTCAAAGACTGATCGATCATATAATTACATCGACAGCTAACGGCCAGCAGTCTACAGATTTTCATTCCAACCCAAGGCCCACCTGCTGATCAGCCTGTCTTCAGGTAAAGGGGTAGGAACTCCTCAGCTGGAACGGACACTGTTGATTCTCTATGGTACATCGATTAAATCAGGGGAGGCCAACGATTACTGAACTGCTGATGACGAATGGTTTGGCTGTTGAACTACTAACTGACTAATGACTGTTTCAGTGCTAATATCACACGTGTTTTGACGACCATGTGTTAATATTACACACAATTTTATTTACATTACACAGATTTCACTTTGTCTCCGATTCCTCTCGGACGCATTTTCGCAGATGCTTCTATTATATCTGGTGTTTATCCAAAGACACATGAAGAGTTTAAATAAGGTCACTCGTGTCACAGCGGGTGTTTTGTCATCGCTGCCCGAGTTGTGACCTCTGAAGGTTCAACCTCCGTACAGCACCTGAGCAGCAGGCTTACGTCCCGTGTGATTCACCCTTCATTTACATTTCACTCGCCTCTCAGCTTTTAACTCTGCAGTACATTGTGTTTCAAGGTCTACGTGGGAATCCAGAGGGGGTGAGAGATCTCCCATATAAGGCCTAGATTGATGTGTAAAATTGATGTGCTGGGGCAGGTTCGAAGACACCACACGGGTTGATTAAACTTAGAAATTGACATGTGTCCGTCTCCACAGCTCTGTATTGACTCAGGCGAGGTGAGTGTTCATGGTTCAGAGCCTGGTCAGAAAAATAACCCAGCCACAAACCCTTGATTAAAACCCTTCAAACTAGAAAGCTGCATCCTCACACACCCTCTGTAACACTTACTTTAATTTGGTAGCATGTTGTACAGTAAAAGTGAAACCTGACCTCCGTCTACAGCCAGAAGGCCAAACAGTAAACTCAGAGGTCCCAGAAGAAGAAGACCCAAGAACCCCTGAATAACTACTCATACACCTACACAACACTTAAATGTGTATTCATACACCGTGCTTCATTCTTATCTGTGTATTCCAGGTACTGTATCTGAGAGCAAAAACACAACATTTAACCGTATTTATTCTTGTGACCTTGGAAAGTATTATCTGCTGTAGATGTACATACTTTAAAAAAAGGAGGAAAAAAAATCCTCCTCTTTTTGTGGCACTTATTTTTCCTTCCTACCACTTTAGGGACTGTACGGTTATTTTCAACCCATAATTCATTATTACTGATTAACTGCTTCCAACTATAATTAGTAATTTAATCAACTGCAATGTTCAAACTCAGAAACATAACCTGATAATTTGTTACTGAGGGATTCTTCAGCCTCTAAAAACCAAACGATAAGCGGTTTAATGCTCAAATTTAGGGATTCATTTGAATAGTGTGAACACTGGTGATTAAGAGTTACTTTTAAGTGGGAAAAATATTATATAAGCAACATTACATTTTCAAAACCACTAAATATTTTGAGTTGTTCAACTTTCTAATTTGTGAATCCAGTAAATGTTTTGAAAAAAACTGCTGCAATCATGAACTCCATTAAAAAAAAAAACAATTATTAATTGGTCCTAAAAAATGAGGTACACTAGTGCTCAGTTAGAGGGTCGTGCCGTTTAAGATTTTCATTCCAAAGGATGACGTTTATGTGGAGCAAATGTCTGCAAGAAGGACCATATCCAACAACTCAACAAAACACACAAATGCACACCAGTGGACACACACACATGCACACAAGCACAAACCAAAAAATGCAAAAGCCCATATAGGCCTGATAAAATGCAATCCAAGTTCTCTCACTTGGAAAATTGCACAGTGGAAATCACAAACAGAGAGAGAAAGAGAGACGGAAGACAGATAAATAAGCCCCGACACACACACACACACACACATATAAATATACACACAATCATAGATATGTGCATCAACACACTAAGTACAAATGTAGTTAAAAATCCATCAGCTACCGCACTGCACATTTGGCACACCCACAGAAAGATATCCGAGAAGCAGCGCACACATAAAACATGCAACCACACAACATGGCTGTTACAAAACATATAGAAACACACAGGAAGACAAACATGACACAAGCCTATGAGTCACAGACCAACCCAGATAACGTGACAAGTGTAAAATATGAGCTTCGGCAGAGCAAAATAGAGACAACAATGAGGAGGGAGTACAGCTGGGAGAAAAGGGTAATGGTATGCAATAAACGCAACATGAAAGAGAAGAATGAGCGGTGCAGCTAAGAAGGAAAGAATACCGAAGGAAGCATAAGCACACGAGTTTTAATAATGAGCAAAATGGCACATAGGCAAAAAGATAATTCAGCCATGGTGCAGATAGCTGGAGAGAACATTGCTCAGTTTATGGACAGTATTTGTATAAAAGCGTTGCTGATCCCGCAAATTGACCTACATGCATTAAAGCAAAAAAGAGGGGGGAAGGCAAGGTGTTCAGACAGAGGGATAGATGTGGGAACACAGGAGAGGTAAAACAAGGGGTTTGGTACAGCAAAAGAAAAATGAAGGTGAGAGGCTGGTGTTTATGGGATTGACTTAAAAACTGCACTGCCCAAGCTCACTGTAATAAAGGAATGGGAACAGGATAAGGATCAATTAATTATTGGTACTGGCAATTAAAAATTCCAGAGTATCATCAGCCTTGTCCTTTTAATATAACAACGACATTGTGACCTCCAGGTCCCACAGCTGATTTCTCTGTAATTCCCGCATACAAAACAACATCTGCTTCACAGAGACCTGCCTGCACACAGTGATACATTCAGGGACCTGTGCAAATATTTACTAATAGACGTAGATAAACAGTTCTAAATTTACATTAATGCTGGCGTACATAAGCAGAGGCTCATCAAATTGTGTATGCATGCTCACACTCAACATCCAAAGCTATCAACACTGCTGGAATTTCCATTTACAGGTTTTAGATAAGCGAACCGTGCAACGCAACTGCGTGAGTGTGTAACAGGGACGGAGTCACTGGGTCTTCCTTTCCATACACCAAAGCCCAGCAGGAAACCATGCTAATTAAACCCAATGCTCTGAGCAGACTGTAGATGCGTCTTTGATGCATGGATGTATATGTGTTCTCGTGTTAGCATGTGGGAGAAGTCTCTCGCGACACGGGAAGGGAGATAGAGAGGCACACGAGACAATTTATGTGCAAGCCTTATTAAATAAAATGATCTTTTCCACAAGGTTCTCAGCGTGATACATCGATAGGTAGGCCTGCTGTGTACAAGACAACCCAGCAAAGCGGCAAAGCTTCCTTCACGTCTAGCTGGGAGGGATTTCATCTGTCATTTCCCCCTATTATATTCCACTCACAGCTCTCTGACTAACAGGCTGGTGAATCATTTGAATGCAAGCACTGACGCCTGGCATCCACTGCGCTAGTTGGTGGGTGAGGAGTGACAGCCTAACAATATTGACAAACATGACCCGCGATTGGTCGGTTCAAACAGACGACGCTCCAGCACCTTTACAGCAGGCCTCAGTGGGTCGAATGTACAATATGTCATGCAAAGTGAATTGGTGCTCGACAGATCCCTTTAGGTTCATGACTGTGCAATCAAATCAGAAATGAAGTCTTCAGCGAGATGCAAGCAGCTTTTCCTACTCCTCTATGGTGGCAGACAGCTGAAGCTAAGGAAAAAGGAGTCACTCCTTCTGTATCCAGCTTGGGAGCAGACTGATGCACCCCCTTCTGCTGAAATCCCCAAATGCATATCTGTCCCAGGGCCTTACCAGTGATCCACCTCTGTTTGATCCTGAATCCTCTGGTTTTCGTCAAGTCTTTGATACGACTTGGAGCCTGGAGAGAAGGCTTAGGAGGAACCCAAAAGGGATCACTGGACGGAACTTATGGAAATTATAGTTTAATTTATCATTTAGGTTATGGTAATTAATGCAAACTAGGATTTCATTAATTCCAGCCTTGGGTTTAAATGGCGTTGCTCCTGTAGGGGAGTGCAGCCTTGTCAGGATCATGAACATGAACAGGACACTGCGTTCGGCACAGGAAACCTAAATGAATGTATATAAAATCTCAACAGAAAAGGTCATCGCCATGGAAACCCCTATAACACTATTACAAACCATCCACACAGGAGGACAAAACCAAAAAGCACAGGAATGTGAGCTGATACACTGGAGCTGGTGGTAATTGTGTTTGTTGCTCTGCTGCACAACCACCTCTTCAAAAACAGGGCCTAGTGTTCAGAAGGGTTAAATCAATGACTTTTCTAACTCTGCAATCTGCTGTTTCTTATTGCTTCAATGCTAATGGTTCCTAACCGTTATTTCCATTCATAAATGGTGAGTAATTGTCTTTATCTGCTTATTGTGTAGCCTGAGTCCAGTAAAATGTCATATTAAAAGGCCTTAATGCTGAATGAAAAAGTCACGTTTGCCCATGTGCACGAAAAAACATTTCACAAAACCAAAAACAACCACGGCTGTGATTATAATCATGATAAGAATCCTTCCCATTATCATAAATAGCCTCAACTCACTCTCTCCTCCTCACACACAAACACACACTAGATTCTCCCCTGGCGACAGGACGCAGACGCACACAGACACACAGCTACATCCCTCATTCTTATTCATCTGCTTACTTCTCAATCACTCACTGTATGCTTCGCTGCACAATTATAATCACCTTAAAATTATTTTATGACGTGCTCACGAAACCAAACAAAAAACTCCTCAGAGTGCGTGCACACACACAAGTACGCATGCTTGGCCGTACACTGTAACACACACACACACACACAAACTACACAAAATAGCTGAATATCAAAATCTGGATTGGGTCGTATGCCGCAGCGCTTACTGACACGCATTCGTCTGAATTTTTACACCATCATCAAAGCATACTGTAATATAAAGGCTGATTCAGGTAATCGCTGTTATACACAGTATTTACCCAAACACACGCTTACAATTATTATAACCATTATCTAGCTCATTACAAAGCGACCAGGCATGTCGTCTGTGCATCTCAGCATTATTTCCTTGTCAGTAGTTATTTCATGGACACACACACACATACACAGAGGCACAGTGTGTGTGGCCAGAGGAAAAGCTGTGGATTGATTGGTGCTGTATTTCCTTGCGCTGCTGAGGAAGACAGAAATGGACAGAAGCATAAGCCGAGTAGGAAAGAGGGGAAAGAAGAGGAGGAACAGGCACAGGAGGAAGAGGAGGGAAAGTGATAACAGATTCAATAAGGTGTGAGAATAATAAATAAAATATAAAAAGGGAAAAAAGTGCAGGAGGTGAGAGCAGGAGGAGAGAGGTTAAGTTGAAGAAGAGAGTGATGACAGGGAAGGATGCAGGAACAATAAAATGGAGAGAATTTCTTCTTCAATGTGGAGGAGGAGGATGCATGGACAGGAGGAAAGGAGAGAAAGCACAGTGGCCAAGCATGTAACTTGTTTTTAGTATATTAATTATAAACAAGTGCATAATGATCCCGAGTTGACCTTTTCTGGAATATCTTTTTATACTTCAGTGTGCCAAGAAATGTGAAAAGGGTTGGGAAAACTGGAGGGGGAGAGGGAGGATAACTGCTGACGTCGCAGCAACTCCTCCAACTCCCACGTTCAGAAAGAAAATCAAAGCCAAGAGCAGAGAGAGCTGGAGATTACTGGCTGCTACATCCAACACTGAACAAGGAGGAAACAAAGGAAGAAAGAGAAATATAAAGGAAGAATGAATGAGAGAGTATGTATAAAAAGGAGGAAGAAATCGCAAGACAAGCAGAAAGACGAAACAAAAGAGGCTCAATGACAAAATGAAGGGTAGAGAAAAGGCATTACAATACCATCACGGCAAAATGTATTAATGCAGGAGTCTTTTATAGATTCTAACATATCTAACAAACGCAGGCCTGAAACTTTGGTCTAGCAGGATGCTGGGCTTTCTTTCAACAGCAGCTCCAGGTTGCGAGGCTCTCTTTTTAATTCACCTCATGTCCTTATACCCTCTCTCCATTTTCACCCCTCGTTTGTCAGACCTTCTGTCAATTAAAGCGAGGCATTGTTTCTTTCTGCCTTCCCAACTCCCGCTCCCTCTCTGTCACTCTTTCTCAGTGTGATGAAGATGGAGAGTGGTCATTTAAGACTAATTATCCAGACTAAACAGACAAATAACCAGGTAAAGCTCACACATTTTCTCCCGTGCGCCGATAAATCAATGCATGCGCACATGTCCGCGCACTAAGGAGACAAGAAGACGTCTGGTGTCCTTTCCTCTCAAGCACACGTACATGCACACATTACCAAAAGCAATAAAGCCCAAAAGTCAAGCCAGTTTTATTTATATGCGCCAAATCAAAACAGAAGTTATCTCAGGGCACTTCTCATATGAAGCAGGTTCTGGGCCGTGCTCTTTATCATATTCTAACTATAACAATTCTAACTCGCTTTCTCTGACACACATACCTAAATGTACTCACACATAAACACACACACACGGATTCTGTGTGCGCAGAATTGCCAAAATAAAAGAAATAAAAGCAGTAAAAGCGCGAGAATGAACTTGTTTTTGGTTTTAAAGACAGACACGTTCTTTTTGCAGTGCTTCTAAAAACACCATACTTCATGGGAGCAGCTTCATCTGTTCATCTTGTTGCTGTATTTACAGCTAAATGTAATGAAGGCATCTTTCTAAAGCACTGCAGCATCCAACCCTCCCCCAACTCCCCCTCCTTCCCCCTCACGCATACACACACACTTCCAAACACCAAAATTACATGGCAGACTATTCACTTGCCTCATACAGAGGACGTAATGATAGCATTTTTTTCTTAACCAGCAAAAATCACAGTATTAAACATGAAGTATGAGATAATATCAAGTTGTGGTTTTACTCCTCACACTGAAAACTGTGCAGCAGATTCAGAGCATTTGCTTGACAACACTGAAATAAACCTGATAGACTTTTTTTATTATCATTATTACAAAGTAGAATTAGATGTTTGTCATTCCACCATAATGCTGTGCAGGGTAACACTGAGATGCATTCACCGTGATGGATATTACGCAGTTTGTTTATTAACGTTACCATTCAGGAAATCAATATCACACTGCTGGAGTGATCAATACTGACTGTCTATGCGAAGGCCTTCACCTGAAATGATTCAAATGTGACACTTAATCACATTCACAACGCTCTGCATGTACATCAACAGGTTTATTATCATCTGCACTTCCGAGGCACAGCTTTATTGTCCTGTGGCGTACTGCAAATGCAGAGCTAAGTCTGTTATCAGTCCATCAATACAGTGTATCTGAGCGCTATTGGATATTTGTTTAAATATGAGCATCGACCAGTCACTGTCACCCAGCGTCCCGATGATGGATGTGACGCAGTTTGTTTAATGACCTTTGAGATTTTGCCTTCAATAATGTGCTGATCGTCTACGGGAACATGCTATTTATTAATATCTTGCAACAGGAGAGATTTGAGAAACATTTCCCTTCCTGCCACGAAACAAACAAACCGCCGAGAAAATGCTGAAACAAAGATGCTGCACAAAATATGGTGGCTCCCATCCAGGCTTTTGTTGTCTGTCCTTGAAACCCCTTGCCAGTCAAATCCTACTGCAGATATTCAGTACTGCTAGTACATCACATCACATCATGTCACTCACATTTGAAATATAATACGCATTAGTGCCTGATGTCCTGTGTCAGCACAGAAGCTGGAAAACACTTTATAATATGTAAACAAAGGTTCAGAAAAGACTCCATTCAACAATGAAATACCTGAACCACAGGCCTGTGCTGCTACAGTATCTATAGCCGGGAAGCTGAATATTCCACAGGGACATTTGTTCACATTAGACGTAGCAGCCAGTTCTTACTGTGCTCCCAACAAGCCCCATAAATCAAATGGTTGTTCTTTATGTATTAAAGGTTAGACATGGTTCAGGTTCACGGTGCAAGTTTAGGAACTGTTTGCTGAGATTTGAGTTGATGGAGCTTGATGGGGCGATGCACAGCCTGAGTGTAAGCACTGCCTGAGAAATAAACAGACTTTGGGGAAAAAAAAATGTTTCTCAGATGTTAAATGTAAAAAAATAAAAAAATAAAAAATATCTGACTTGTCAAAATTCTTCCTTCATGTTTGTGGAAATGTTGCGGAGACTGGACAAATTGGATCGTCTCGCAAATAATCAAAGACTTTTTATTAAAATGATTACAAATCATTAAGGGCCACAAATGAAAGTCTGGACTTAACATAGATTCCCAAGTTAAGTAACTTCTCATGTGCACGTCTCCACATTAAAAGTGAAACACTTTCTGTTTCATCCAAACAGGCACACAATCCCTCGCTGTGTTCAGCATACACTCGCATACACAGCACAGCGTGAGCCTGGGGGTATAATTACATCACTTTAGGATCTAAAGGACTCCTGTCCACCAATCTAACAAAATGTGCAATGTCCCTTGACGGCAACATGCACACTCTCGCACACACTAGCTGAACGCACGCTGTCGCTGCCAAGCACACACTCGACGCACAAAGGAAAGATCGTTTACAGCTAAATTATGGACAAATTGAACCTTGAGAGAGGAGAAGTTCAAAGGCAGAGCTGGAGTTGAATGCAGAGGCGGTCTGCCCGTCTCACACAAACACTCACCCTTGTGCCTTTCAGACAGACAAGCAACTCATACACAAGCATCTCCCCCTCACACACACACACACACACAGGGTACGTCTCCCAGACAAAACACATCTTACATGTAGCTCACATTTTGTCTGTCTCATACACACTCAGTAGACGCATCAGACAGAATTGCTTCTATTGTGCAGGAATTCAGTAAAGCAGGAAGACAGATGAATAGGTATTCACATACTGTTTCTGTGCAATGTTTTTTTTTTTCCTTGTGTGCGTGTGTTTTCGTGTCTTCGTCGCCGCCTTTGGACATCAAAATTTTTCAACACCGGGGCGTGTTGTTGAAAGCGTCTGTGAATGAGAGAGCGTGTGCGCGTGGGGGGGTGCGTTCATTCTTATTATAGATTGTGGTATTCTGCCGCCTCACTGACATTTGTGTACACACCCATTATCACCGCTGAGAGAGAGAGAGAGGAAGAGAGAGAGAGAAGCAAAGGAAGCAGTGGAAAGTGAAAGGATGCCTTCTCAGTCAAAAAGATACCACCTTGTCAAGCTACCGGCGTTGCAGAAAAGCGAGAGATATGACTCAACAATCAAAGCAATAGGGAGAGAAGGTGGAGAGGGGGGGCGCAGTGGCAGGGGAGAAGAGGAGGAACAGTGGGAGGACATATGGAAAAGAGAAATAAAATGTTGATAGTTTTGAGTAAAGTTACCGGTGCTTGCTCCTCTATGCAAAGGCAGTTTGAGTTTTGAGGTGGTTTAAGACTGGTTGTTTCTGTTTACATGCTAAGTACAAAGCGACAAGAAATACCAAAGACATATCTGAAGCACTGCTGGTCTCAGGTCTGTGTGTCAATACATGTTTAATACTAGAGCCAATCCAAATTCCACTCATAGAGGCAGTGCTCAGTCACTGTTAGGGTCCAAAACACAGAAACAGCATAGCCCTTACTGAGAGCACTGAGAAGCTTATGCTTCACCTGTAAAATGTTTCACTGAGCAGACATCTTTGTAAAATTAAAGAAGTCACTTGTTTAAAAAATAAATAAATCTCCAATTATGTAATTATCTGATATCTAAATCACTTTTTGGACATACCATACTAATCAAAACCAATACACCAAGGATTCAAGGTAACGGCTTGTCTCTGTGTGGCTGCCTTTACAAATGTGCTTTAATTACTTCAGAGTCCCTCATTCAGGTTGTTTTCATCTTGGCTGGCTCTCGGGTTAACACATGAAAGTATGGATCAAAGGAGAAAGACGGAGGTAGAGAGTGACAAGAGAGCAGGATAAGAGAGGGCAGATGGAGGGAGCGAGGGTGAGGAAGGGACAAAAAAGATGACACGCAAGTCGAAGTGGATGAGGCAAAGGAGAGGTAAAGGACAGAGAGAGGGAGAGATGAATGAATAGACAGATGTCAAAGATACGGGAGACGAGAGGGTGAAGGGAAGGGGGGGGAGTTGGAGATAGGAGAGACAGAGAGAGCGGTAGACACATAGAGGGAGAAACTGACAGGGCTGAAAGGTTGGCAGCAGGAAAGAGGGAGACAGAACAGGAAGCAATGGCGCGTGGAAGCAAGAGAGAAAGGGCGGACGGAGCAACGGACAGAGGTGGAGAGACGAATGCACCAAGTCAGCTGAGGACAGCCAGATGAAGAGAAGAGCCTGAGGGAGGAACGATGGGATGAGATGGATGGGTGGCAAGGAAGTGGGGATGGATTAAAGTGAGAGACAGAGAGAGGAGGCTTTGATACCTGTCTGTGTGTGTCTGTGTGTGTGTTACACTGACCCTCAGCAGAGATAGCGTTCTATTAGTAACACTTAGTTCAAAGACACACACAGACACACACCAAATCAAAGTGAGAGAATCTTTTCCACAGAGCATCTAATTGAGGGGGAAAACAAGGCTAAGAGCCCATTTACATCTGGTATTAACATGCGATATATTTCTTGCATATCTTCCCTGGATAATGGCATCTGATCACAGAGCGCCGCATTTACACCTGGTATTATTAAACGCTTTCAAATTCTGTCAATTCTGCCTGGACTGGGATTGGTTCTTAATATGGTAATTAGGCAGGTGGAGCCGGTGGACTTTAAGCAAGTCCCAGGTAAAGGTGAGCAACGTGGCTGTATGGTGTTTGTTTTTCTTTGAAGGGGAACAGGCGGTCTGAAGGTTCTGGCCTGAAACAGCAGGAGGTGGAGGAGTTAGACGACCTTTGAGCTTGTTTTTCTAATCAAACTGTGCAGGGTGAGTTTACACCCAGTGCTGGCCAAAGTCCAATCACAGTATGAACCAAGCATCCTTGAGATGCCATCTGACCATCATCTTAGTTGACGGGTGCAAACATCAGTTTAAATGTTAATTAGTAGCCAACACAAAGCAGAGCTGAGGCTCACGAGAATGTCACTAGTTTTTGGTCAAAATCCAAAGTGTTGGATGGAGTCAAATGACCAGATGACACATCCAAACATAGATATCTGAGCTACATTTCATGGCAGGTAGTCAAATAGTTGTCGCTACACTCTGAAACATCAAACTTCTACCTACTGGTGGAGCGAGAAGAAAGGTCTGGGAATCACCAAAGCCATCAGGACATATCATCTGGGAACCATGACCATCTGCTCCAAACATCATCAACATTTAAAAATCAAGCCGCTCTAGATCTAAGTGGTGGACCAACTAACTGACCCACAGACATTGTTCTGCGCAGGATAACAGCTATGAAAAAGAAATTAGGCAGAAGAGATCAAAGGTGGGGACTGAACACCAAGTTTTAGAGGGGAGTTTCACAGCTTTTCACAGCAGTTTCACAGCTGTGTGAAAAATACCTTGCTGACAAGCCTATCAGTAACACAGGCGATTTCAAACACATGGAAACAAGAACGAATGCGCTCACACACCTCAGAGATTGGGAGTGCAGCCAAGTGAAACGGAAAAGCTGAAAAACTAATGGGCATAATGTTCAAATAAAACCACAGTACAGTTTTCACTCGTCATTTACACATGTAATACTTGTCCCCTTGTAGAGAGAACATTTCCCCCACCTGTCCCCTTCCTTTAGATGGATGCACATTGGGTTTCTGTTGGAGAGACTTGTTCTTCCTTCCCTGCTGTCAGCTGTGGCTGCTTAGAGTAAAACCTCAGCCCCGACATGAAAGCCGCGCAAACGAAAAGTGCCGCTTGTGACAGCTGAAACTTTCAACATGTGCCGTTTGATGCAGGATGCTGGCCGGATTCAAAGTAATTACTGCACTCCTGCCAATTCAAATGACCCCAATTCCCCAAAACGTCAAATTTCCTCAGTGATATGAGTTTTTCTCTGCAGGACAAAGAGGATGTGACAAACTGCTACAGGACTGGAGGACAGGGGATCGGTAATACATGAGTGACTTTCCATCCACTTACTGTCTCTGTGATAGAAGAACAGTACTACAGGGTAAGTGTGTGTCTGAGTGTGCGTCGGCGCCTGTGCACAAGCCGCTACAAAAGCCGTTTCACCATGAGAGAAAAGTGCCTTAAGAGAAGGAGGAGAGATATCAAAGAACAAATGGAGGGAGCACAGAGGTGGTGAGCTTTGCCGTCTCATTTTGTGCTCACGAATAATGCCGCGTGACATCCTTGGTGAATTGAAGCTAGATGAAAATATTAGTCTGATATTGTCCAAGTTCTTCAGTGTCCCTTATCCTCCGTTTTAGCCCTATTTCTTTTTTATTTTCAAATGTATTAGATATGGCACAGCACTGAACAGCAGTAATAGAAAAGACAGGCAATTACAGGGAGTTTACATTGCAGCAATATCAGCAATGTGCACATGAAATACACGATTTATGATAAATATCCCATCTTCTTCCTACATTATTGCTTCATAAAAACCACCAAAGCATAGCTCTGCTCATTTTAATCTCTCATACACTAAGATTAATGAAAAGTTACAGGAAATAACAGAAAACTCAACACACGAATCAGGCTGGAAAAAAAAGAAAACATTTAAAAATAAAAGAAACAGAACAGAAAACTTGAAATATATGGAAAAAAGTAAGCAGATTACCAAGTGTTATATGAGCTGGTATGAATTATCTGTTTGATACCCTGAATGTTAAGCACCCATCATACAGCTATACTGGCTATATGGAGTTCTAGTTTGCTTTAAATTAATCCCCTTAAACTAAAAAAAAAAAAATAGAAATTAAGATTAATATTTAATTTAATACCACTTTTTCCCCTTTTTTATCTTTTGCATATTAGGCCACCTTAGCATATTAGTTTTTGACCACTAGTAGAGCTACATGCTAAAAATACCCACACTGCACAGCAAAGGCAGGGGAAAGACGCATTCAACACATTTGTTAGGCCTCAAAGATACAACGTGTTTCGGTGCGAGACGCATTAACTTTGTTTATGGAAGAAAACTCCACAGGGAAAACTTGAACTCACTGCCCCTGCACACCCACAGCAGCAGTGTTTTTAGTTATCGAAAGTGCTTAAAAGTTGGGTGGAGCTGTGCTGGGAATTTACTGAGGTGCCCCATCTACTCTTTTTAGAATCATAAAGGTGAAATATGTCCCACCACAGCGGGTGAAACAAAGCTACCAGGAGAACCGGAGAGGGTCTATAAATGTCGACACAGTCCTTGGGAGTTGTCTGAGCGAGTGATATGTCTTTCACTCACTGGGACATCAATGTTTACTGATAAGAGTTTACCGACTCCTTCCACAGCTGATTTAGTTCCCTGCGGTGTAATGCAAACACAGCGATTTGATCAAAGAGCTTCTTTGTGTACAGTAATAAAAAAAACACAACAACAAAAAAAAAGACAAAGACAAAACAGATGAAAGAAGCCAAACAAGAGTGTAGCGATTGACAAAGACAGCAGGAAAATACAGCGTACAAAGTTGTGGGTCATGTCTGGTTGCCATAGGAACAGGTGAAATCATTTCGTTGTCATGCAATGACAACAGACATTTGACATGTCTGTCTAATTGAGCTAATGATGCAGGAAATCAAATATGAATTAGTGTAATTGTAGTTTTCTGAGTGTACACACATCAGTGCTGAACAAAGATTTATGGGTCTGGGTGTGACTGAAGGGCCTGCACACCTGTACCTGCTAGTGTGTGTGTGTGTTTGTGTCTTGTGTGTGTATTAGTGTGAGACCCATCTGTATTGTTTCAGCTGAGCAAATCTCACAGGTCATCGGTGGAGCGGAATGCTATTTATATCTTTCATTATCCTCTCTCTCATTCTCACCTCTCTCCTTCATTCCCATTGTCTCTCACCCTGTCTCTGACCTCATCTTTCAGCTTTTCTCTTCACTGATTCCACCTGTTCAAGCTCTTTTCTCCTCCCAAATCTCTCTCTCTCTCCTACACCCATCTCTTTTTACTTGTCAGCTTTGTGTCAGTTCCTCATCATGCCAATTTCTCCATATTCCTTTATTTTTGGGGGGGTTTTTTTGTCCATTTTTGCTTCTCTCTCACGTGCTTAACATCACCTCTACTCTCTTCTCTGCTTTGCCTACATCTTCCTCCATGCCTCCAACCTTCACTCTCTCTAATTCAGCAACTTTTCAGAGTGGGAACCATCTAACCTTGAAGCTACACACCTGTCTGTGGACAGATGATACCCCAAAAAAACACACACATACACACACAAAATGACAACCGCCATCCAGCTGCCCGCCGGCCTAATTCCATCCACCCAATGTAAACATCTGCTACTTACTCAGTGATTTCTTCTGTGACTGTGTGCTCAACCTGGAGTCTGGAGTTGACTTCAATGAAGTAGTGTTTGCCATGTTTGTCCACCAGGAACTCCACGGTCCCTGCGTTCTCGTATCCCACCTGCGGCAAAAAATAAAAAAATAAATAAATCACACGAGCTAAGAAAGCAGCTTTTACTGCACTGAATTATCCACATAATAATATTAGCTGGGTAAACACTCAAGCAGCACTCACTCATCTTAATGAGCCATGAAACCAAACAAAAAACTCCTGTCCTCGCTCCATGCAAATACGACCACATCAAATGAGTAAAGAATAAGCGTCATGTTTTATTTGTATAGAGAGAGCATCATGTCTCTGATAATAATAAACAAGGCATTAATCAACGGAGAATCATTGAAAGCCCATCACCATAAAAGACCAGTTTTCCATCTACCTTCCAACTACAAGACAGACTCACAATTAGGGTCACGTACAGTAAATATAAAGAAATGTTTCGCAGTGTTTTTGGAGGATGTTACACAGTGTAAACATGGTATTAGGAAGACTGTATCTTATATATTCATAAAAACCAGCACACAACGATGGGCATGGGGCTATACTGTATGTGTCACACTGTATACACAACTAATTAGGCTTGTAGGATGACCCCAAGACAGAGGGACCAGTTTAGCGAAACAAAGTAATACTGACTGGAATAACATGGAACTGTATATCTTACATGAGGCACATGGATCATTACTGTTGTTCAAGTAAGTGATGATATTAATTCAAAGACGATTCAGTTTGTAACAGCAATCAAAAGCTTCCAAAAAGAAGATGATGATGATGTAGGACTTTTCATTCAGTCTGCCAAGAGAACCATTTCTCTGTTTTTGGAACAGAAACGTTCTTATTTTAATCAGCACTGCTGTGTACAAACACAACACCCTTTAAAACGCATTGTGTTGCTCTTTATACCATTTAAAACAATTCAATAGGCAGTTTCATTGCTTATTCTTCATTTACCAGACAATAACGAATCATAATCCAATCTCTGGTATCCTCCTCAGACCATGAGTGTTTCTGAACTGCTTTGCTAATTATTATTAGAGTCAGAGCTTATTGAATCTGTGTGTTTTTCCAGCCTCAGCGTTGCTCCTCACCGCTGCGCCCAAATAATCTCTCACATTCGCACGTGCTAATTTTCCCTGGCTTATGCAGCAGCACTGACTGTCTTAAAGGAGAGAAGCTCCAGCTCTGTTTCATTAGTTTTTTATTATTTTTCCCCAAAGCTGTTATGTCTTTGCAAAGTTTTGGTGGAATTTGACTAAAATCTAATGCAACACCTGTGTATAACTGTATTTTTGAAGACTAAATTTAAAAAAAAAAAAAATCTCAATTTACAGTCATCTAGTGTAATTAGTATGCTTTGCTAAGATCACCCTCAATGGACAGTTCCTTCTTTTAGAAGTCAAACATCACTCCACTCACAGTAAAACATGATAATGGTGAAGGGAAATTAGCATGTTAGTGCAACCAACACCAGCGCTTTCCATACTCATCCTTCAAAACTCTGGAGTTGCCTCAGCTCCGGTTTAATTTTACCCAGTGGGAGCTGCAAGAAGAGTGTAATTGTTGTATAAATGATATATAAATAAAGTTTATTATTATCATTATAATTCTGAGACTGGGCGGGTTTACACAAATAGCACGAATGATTTGAGCAAAGCAATCTCATTGGTTTTCCAACCATTTTCACCAGTGTGACCAACCAGGACAGCCGATTCCAAGCTCCTCAGATCAGATCCAGCTTCATCACTGATTGCTCCTATAATGAAAGCTTTGCCACACTTTGACCCATACTCACATTTTAAGCAAAACATGCAAACATCAGATTGAAATTGCAGAGCTGCAAGCAAAGCAGGAAAACAGCAAATGAGGCACAGATGTGAAAACCTAAGTAAAGCACCACCACTACATCTATATCTAGAGCTGCTTGATGAACAGACATGTTTTTTAGTTGCTTGTTCAGGATGTTGGTGGAAAGAAAGTGAGTGATCTAAACCAATTTCTTCATTTGTCTTCAAACAGAAAACTATATGTTCTGTCGATAACTGTTAAACCAGCCTGGTGCCTCCAGGACCGCTTTGATTTCCAACACTTGGCGAGCATAAATGTCAAGACAATCAAACGGGTTGAGGAAAAGAAAGGGATAAAATGCAGAGACCAAGATGGCCTTCAGCTAGAACTGCACCAATTGGAATTTTTGCAACTAAACAAGCACAAAACAACCTAAACAAAAAGCTCAAAAATGCTGGAGATGCAGTTGCAATGAAAAATCCATCATGCTTGATACACAGCTAAGCAAACAAATGTTTCACACGAGTAAAACAGCATATGCTCAGAGCGTGTCAACCTCTCAGTAAGCCCTCAACTAACGTTTGAATAACGTCTGTTGTGAAAAAAAGGAAATTAGACACAAATCAGGAAGCACAATCATACACCCACATGCTACACGTATTATATTCACTATAACCTTGTAAAACATCATCTGTGTAAAAATATTCAGACATTCAGTCAGAGGCATTTTCTCTGCAGAGAGGAATCGCTCTCATTTATGGCATCTGTAGCTCCCCACAGGTTTCCCCAGAGAGACTCATTAAAGATATGGTGCACACATAAACTTCAGCAAATTAAAATGTATAAGTCTTAACACATGCACACACACACACACACAGAAACATACACATAAACACAGGGAACCTACTGACACAAAACACCTACACGCTCAACAGTTCTGTAGTTTTGCTCTCTTGCCTGAACTGAAATAGAGTCTGGTGAAAATTAAGCTAAAATATGTGTGTGGTTGTGTGTGTGTGCACCTTCTGTGCAGTGCTCCTACTACCCAGCTGCTGGGATAATTAATACTGAACCCGCGACCTCAAGAGAAACAGTCAAGAATGAGAAAACAAACACACAAGGTGAGAATCCATATACATGGATACAGTATATATATATCTGCCTGCACAGAGTAGTAAACCACGTATACACACTGATTGTATATGCTTACAACTAAAAATGCTAATTTTTCATTGTACTTGTGTGTGCGTGCCCGTGTGTATACACTTCCTGTACAGTCTGCAACAATAGCTACTACACAAGGCCTCATTGATAAACTGCAACAGTGAAAGACAGTACCACAATAGAAGACACACATCAGCCTTCACAAGCACACACACACACACACACACATATACAAGGACATAAACGCACACACACCCATAGACTTTAGGCACACACAGATTCACACACACGCACACCAATTTGTGTCACTCCATATTGCAGTCACTCTCCCTCGCTCACACACACTGAGTCAGTAAGTGGTAGTAGCAGCCGGTGTAACAGATTGAGTGGTCACTGTTTTATAAGGTCTGACAGCCAAGTCAATGGGCTGTGCGAGCACAAGGAGAGTTCATAGTTCACATTCATGCGTACTACAACACGCACACACACACACTCGCTTTTTAAGAGTATTAAAAAAAAGAATAATGTACAATCACGTTTTTAGCTCCCTGCCGATGACTGCGACATTGTGTGCTTTGCGCTTAAATGATCCCAGCGCTGATGAATGTACACTGGTGTGCAGCTTTAAAAAAAAAAAAAAGTGACAGAGACAGATAGCTGGTACTGTAAAGCACGGAGAGCAAGAGAGTGAAACACAATGTATTAAGAACAATTCACAAGTAGTGGGGGGGTGGGGTTTATTGGATGAAGAGGGGGAGGAGGTTAAAGAAAGATTGGTGGATGGATCAAATACGGATAGAGACAAGGAATCAAAGTGTTCAGTGGGAGTGGAGAGACACGACAAAGATGTGTGGAGTGAAAGAATGGATTAGATAGAGTCATCAGGGAGAGGAAGGACAACAGAGAGAGAGAGAGAGAGAGAGAGAGAGAGAGAGAGAGAGAGAGAGCTTCACTGAGGGAGGGACTGTCACTCTCCCTGGTTTCTCTCTCTGTCCAAGCATTACAGCTTGCAATCATTCGCAGCGTTGTTACAGGATGTCAAATTTCAAATTTCAACCAGAACTCTTGACAGCACCTCCCTCCTCCCATCTCCTCTCTGTACCAGGCGAGACCGCAACAGCAACACAATCACCAGAACGGGGTGACTCAGGGAAAAACTAGATATATCACAGTTGTGGTTGTACGCCAGTAAAACTGCAGTTTACATCCACATCTGTCCAGACTCATGTAAATTAGTGTGTGAGAATGTGAAATGGTATTTGGCTGCAGCTGTGAGTGACTCTGATGGTGGAAAAATACACAGATTCAATAAGCTCTGACACAAACAACCATCAGCAAAGCAGTGAGCAACAAAAAAGCTCGTACATGTTATTCTAATAATAATAATAAGCCACTGGGTTAATATCATTGTTAAAGTTAATGTACTGTGTGTGTGAGGCCCAGGAACAGAAAGCATTTGAGTTTCCAAGTGTTCGTGCAGTCAGTTCACTGCTGAGGGCTACTTTACATTTGTCTTGTGTAACCCTGAAAAGATTTAAGCTAGCAGTTTTGAGAAGTGCTCTTACTGTCCTTTTGTTTGCATGAGCGTTTTGTGTGTGCGTAGCCATGTTTTCTGCTGGCACTGCACATCATCTAATCTTTATCTTCTTTGGCGAAGCAGAGTGATGTTTGGGATTTAAATTCTACTGACTCTTGTAAGTGTAGACACATTACCAATGTGATCCGTTTTGGCTTTTGGAGCCACAGCACCTTTGATTCAGCAGTTTGAGTTTAGCCTTGATGTGTCCACATTCGTGACTGAGTGCTATGCAAGTCCATTCCTACGAGGGTCGAGCAGAATAAAGACAGACCGGGTAAAAGCATGCCCTAGATGACAACGTGTTACACCCCCGACTTATTTCATAATATAACATGGAGTGTCTTCTTTTTCATGAGTCAGAAAATACCAAGAACAAAAACCTCCATTCCACAAGAGGGAAGTTTCTAGCACCAAGGTGTGCACTGGTGTAGAGCAGGTTTTTTTCAGGTCTTTTCTGCCTAACTTCGGGCCATGTTTTTTCCGATAAAGAATGAATCTAAGACTGCAGGAGTGTCTATTCTGTGTGGAGCCTTAGCTTTATTTGATGTCCTTAACACAGGTTTTATTTCTGCAAAGACACAGGCAAAAAGAGTCCTAGCAGATGAGGTCTGGTGCTAAGCAAAACAATCCTTGTGGTCTTTGAAGTCAAAATAGTGAGGAATAGAGGAGCATTCCCCTTTTTTTTTGTTTGTTTTTTTAATTTTTGATTAAATTGAGCCTGAAACAGTAAAATTCCACTATGCACACACACTGTCTGTGGTCATCAGGCCTGTGGTCACCCTTCGCTTACACCGTCTTAAAAGAAAAAATGATTTTCTCTCGAGGTTGTTGCTCCCAGACTGCTGTCACTACATGCAAATCCTGTGAGGAACAACAGTATTAAAGATTCACAGCACACCACGCATGAAGCCTTCCGATTACTCCAGTCCCCTGCCATCTCCCTCAATGCCCCACATCTACCAGCCGGAAAGCAGTGCATGCTGGGTCATGAAATGTCTGGGGGCAATCAGAGTAATGCGGTACATGTTCCTCAGCTTTATATGTGATGTGCATCGCGCAGCACAGAAAACAAAATAAATCAATCGCACAATCAATGGCACTGACCTGTTAAATGGATATGTCTGGTCACATTATTGTGTGTGTTTCTGTGAGTGTGTGCGTGGTGCAGCACAGCTTGTAAGTTTACTGCAGGGTGACTTTCAGAACCAGTGGACTGACACTAGTGGTTTAAATTATTCTGTAACTTAACTTTATTGTTTTCAACACATATTGGGACTTGTGGGTTTCTTTGCAGCACCAAAACAAAAATATGCAATGGCAGAGCTTCCAGCATGGCCAACGGGCTGAATGAGCAAAACACAGACAGGGGGGACAAAAAAAAAAAACACAAAACACTTTCACTGCATCTTAATTTTCAGTAAAGCCCAAAGGAAAACTGCACACAGTGGTCAGGGGAAAGAGGGAAGGAGCGCTACCATGTTTATGACAGCGACAGAGTTTATGGCAAATGTGGCCTTCATTTCGAAAACAGTAGCAGCCTCTATTTCAGTCGCTGCCGGGAAACAGAGGCTTGATCATACGGACGGATTCATTTTTATTTTTATATTTTTGTACAATACACGAGGGTATCGCAATCTGAAAATGAAATCCTGTTTAAAGGTGCTACACACAGCAACTTTAGAGGCACACAGTCACATTACCCAGCTGTTATTACATAACCAAAATCCTACAGTACATTTCACTCTACCCTCCTCTCACATAAACATCACTGCTGCTTCTTTCCTTTAACTGCAGCTCTCCTCTTCCCATTCTTTCATTTATCTTCTCTCTTGTGGGGATTGGAGTTAATCTGGTGCCAAGATTTTCTGTAATCTGATCCAATTCCCTTTCAGACTCGCAACACACACACACACACACAACTCTCATCCGATTCGTTGCTGATATAACCACAGAATAACACAAACACACACGCACACTCACAAATAGATCAGCTCCATTTCAGTGGTGCCACCTCTCTAATCCTTTTGCTGCGGGGAGCTGCCAAGGCAGTGGCACTCACCCACCCGAACACACACACAGGCACAAACACAAGAGTATACAGTAATGCACACAAACATGCCTAAAGGCACACAAAACTCATGATTATAATGAGCAGAAGCATGTGTACGCCCACACGCACAAACATACACACAGTCCCATATGCGCCCACACGTTCATATTCATCCCAGCTGTAATGGAAAGGAGCTTGAGTGGAATCCCTCCATCCATTTGCCAATTCATGTATTCATCCCTCCATCCCAGCTCTTCTCTGGGATTTACACCGATCAGCCACAACCTTAAAACCAGTTACCGGTTTTAATGTTGTGGTTGATCGGCGTAAATCCGTCACTTATTTCTGGCTCTTTCAATCATGCCTGTCCATACTCTCACCTCTACCCTCTGCCTCCGACATTAAGATTCAGGTCACCGCCCCCCCCCCATCCTCCTCCTCCGTCCTTCCCCATTTCTGCTTTCCACACTTAATGTTTCATTTTTATGCCAAAACATTTGTTGGACATGAAGGAGACAAAATGTTTGTTCATCTCATTTATACTAGAAAAACAAACATGAAAAGTATAAGGGATACAAAGGCTTTCGCAGATCTAAACGAGAGGGATAAAACAACAAATTGATCCTTATTGCTGCTCTCACGGGAGAAGTTTTAGTCAAGGGGGCCCGGTAATTGGAAATTTTTACTTATTATGTCGTTAATTCTGATGGAGTATTGAGAAGGGATAAGACTCCCTCCTGAATTGATGCCCAAATTACCCCATGTATAAGTGTTTGCTGAGCACGGTCATTAGCATTACATAATATACACTTAACAGGTTTTCGATTTGGGAGCAGAACACCCAAGCTTTGCTAAACATGTGTTGGCAACTGTGGCCTTATGGTATCTGAATTCTCAGTGTGTGTGTGTGTTTGAGGGCCATGCTAGCAGTCAGGGGAACAAGTCAGCAGGATTCATCCTGTGCACAGTGGGTATCTGTGCAACACTTCACAGCAACAGCAACACTTCTGAGCTGAAATATCTCAGTCTAGGACAAAGTTGTAGATTGACCATCACCCTGTCTAGAGCTATGCACCTAGGAATGGTGATGTTTGCTAATAAAAATAAACTGCTAATGCTTGTTCCAAGTTCCAATAGGACCTCTAAAGTTCCTCAAGTTATATATCCTGTCAAAATGAACTTCACAAGCCCAGTTTCATTATGTTTGCCCATTGACTAAAAGGTCAAAGGTCAGGCTTAACAACCAACATCAGTGGAGACTTAACGTTGTTGTCAAGGACACTACTTTAGCAGCCTGGATGAACGCCAAAGCAGAGGGTCGGAAACAGGTCCTTCACTTAGAAGCGTGCACCCCTGGTCTTTATAAGACTACAATGCCAACCACCTCCTGTAAACCTTCATGTTTATTCAGTGGCAGATATGGATGTGCGTGGTGCCTTGTAAAAACAGTAACTCCTATCAGACCAAAAAAAAAAAAAAAAAAAACGTAAAAACCTGTATTCTACAAATAAACCACTTCTTTCTGAAGTGTGAGCTGTTCATTTCTCCTGCTCCCTCCCTCCCTCTGTTCACTCCTCTCTGATGCTTCCCTTTGCTTTTGTCCCTTCATCTCTTTTCCCTCTTTTTCTCTACACGGCTACAAGTCAAAAAGAAAAAGTTATTTTTCCCTACTGCCATCTCTCCGCATGTAGCACTTGTCCTTTGCTCCACTTTCATCCCTCTCTTCTTCCTCTCCCTTTATGGCTGCAGAGCCCTCAGAAAATAAGTCTTTTCAACTCAAAAATTTAAGAAAATTTTTAAAAAGTGTCTACAGTGACTAAGCTGTGAAAGGTCACAGAAGGACAGATGGCAGAAGAGCGATGCCTGGGCGGGGCGGACGGACAAAAAAAGGACTGACGAGACGAGGGAAGGTAGACGGTGAATGAAGCAGATGGCTGGACAATGAACAGAGAGAGTGAGGAGGAAAAAAAGACGCAGCAAAAGATGGGGGGGGGGGGGGGGGGGGGGGGGGGGTAAATAATAAAATCTCGTGGAGCTATAAGCAAAATCAAAGCCAGCAGATTTACAGCAACAGAACCTGACAGGGTGTTAGTAAGAGGCCTGAGATGAATGAAATGTGTGATGTAAGAGTGATGAAAGGGAGGGCCACAGGAAGCAGCAGGGCTGCACACATACTGTACATGATGTATGCAACTCATGCCACTGAACTTCAGCAAAGATGACAGCTTAGAGAAAAAAAAAAAGCTCTTTTCAGACAAGTTTTTTCATCTATCTGTTAATGATTTTTGTCACTCAGACATAGGTGTCCACCTCATAAATGTTCATTATGGTGTTTATTTAGACATCGAGCGTTCGCTGCTCTCACAGGTGAAGGTTTTTAAAACGTGTTTTGCCACCTAAGCCTTAATTATTAACCATCATCTGTGCAAGGGATGTTCATCCCTGCAACAGTTTCATCATTTATTGGTTCATCTTTTTTATTCTACTGCCTGTTTTGCAGTGGTCTACAATGCACAAGAAGAGGACAAGCAGGACGTTGAACTGAGATGCACTTTATTCCTATTTGCTCCCATGCTGGATGCAATGCTTAGGCCTGATACTCTAATTGTAAATAATTAAAATATCCTTGTAATTCTGGATATTGTGGCTGGCTGTACTTTTAATATGGCTGCCACAGACCATCATAATAATCACTGACAGAGCATCAGACAGAAAGTGTATGTGGCCATTAGAAGGAATTTTAGATGCGCTGATGGGGATTTGCAATAAACAACGCTTTCGTGCTCCATCTGCGTTATTTCTGTGCTTTCAAGTAGCTATTTGTACCACAAGCAAACCAGCCGCTCTGTAGCTGCAGAGACAAACTGTTTGAGCGTGACTCTGCAGTCATGACACAACATCAACGATGATGTCGATGCAAAATATATATCTATATACACCCACACACACATATATATATATATACTGATCAGTTTTTCTCACATTACTGAGAGATTCTGTGAACTGAATGGAAGCAGTAAGGCCATCAGCCAGCAGTGTAATGGGAGTTGCACAAAGTGTGGGAGCACTGCAGCCATAAAGTGCACACACACACACACAGAGGCTGGAGAGATGGAGAGGCAGAGAAAGAGGAAAGGCAATACAGACAGATTTTAAATCAATACAACCACAGAAGACACCTAACAGGAATTTACAGTCCACACGTGGACACGCAGCATTGTGGGCTCATAAAATCTGATGTTTACTATCAATTAATTAAAAGAAAAAAAGAAAAAAGAAAAAGGCATCAAAGTGCAAAGTGCTGCCATAACTTTAGATGTACTGAAGGGACAACGACAGAAAGGAAGACGCATCCAGAAATAACATCGCACAGTTCAGAGAAAGTTTCTCTGGGCTGCTTCGCTGTCAGTGAGGCAACCCAAACTGTCACATTTTATGACACCATAAAATAAACTTCCATACAGCGAGAGTATATGTGTGTGCTTGTGTGGCTGGTTTTCACATCTTATGCCACATGCTGTTTATTTTCTCTATTTTTCCTTTACCTCCTTGGCCTTGTAACCTTTACCTGTCCACCCGTGTTTCCTCTCTCTGTTTGCCTTCAAGTTTCTTCTCTCTGTTTCCTGCAGAAACCTCATGTTTTCAACTTTGGCCTTTTATGAAATGTCACTGACAGCTGACTTCCACATGTGAAAACGTTTGATTCAGATCCCTGCAGCCAAGCCAAAAAGGTAGAAAATAAAAAAAAAAATCTTATGGTTGGAAACACCAACTCTACAGAATCGTTTTACTCTAAAAAATCCAGAAGACTAAAAGACTAATCCACTGCTAGAAATGAAAAATAAGGCGCCATTATATTTTGTTCTATGGATTTCCCAAACATTCTCCTTTGAAATAACCTAAATACGTTGGTCAGAACTGTAGTATTATTACAAGTATAATAAATAGTGTTATTACAAGCAACCCTATCAAAGCAAGGGACAACTAAACCCTTAAATTTCAAGTATTACAGCTTCAAAACTTCCACCAGCTATCTCATCTTTCATTCCCACCTCCGTCCTCATCTCTCTCTCTGACTCCTGCAAAATATGAGACCATAACATTTTATAAGTGTCCCTCTGATTCTCTGCTCCATCTTCTCTCCATCTCTGTCTGCTCGCCTCAGCCTCTATCTCTCAATCTACTCCTCTTCCCACCGCTCAATCTTCCACCATTTCTAAATGATGTGGTCTCGTGCTGGTAACACCACGTATGGCCGGTTTACCAGAGATAGACTGGTAAGGTTACATGTAAGTTTATTGCAGTAAACTGATTAAATTTAGATTCTGACACTGGGCATGACAGCGAGCACGTGCACACAATTAATGTTATACAAGTGATATGATCAACAGCTTGTGTCAAATGCAGAGACGCACCAACAAAGTCTGGGAAGAAGAGGACTTCCTGGACAAATCTCTGAAGGGCAGTCTGGTTTACTGTTTAGATGCTGTTTCACTGCATCTTTGAAAACAGTAAATTTCACACTGGGGAACATGGGATGTTGTGATAAGTTTGTGATTGCTCTATCCATCAAGTAATCAAAGATCTGAGGTATTTTGATATTGATATGATATTTTGAAAGCAATTTTTCCCAGTCGTGCTCAACAAAGGCTGATTTTGTTGAGCAAAAAAAAAAAAAAAAAACAAAGGCCCAGAGACTCGCTGAAAGTTGAAACTTTATATCCCACAAAGCGGCGAATGTGAGGTGAATTCAAAATAAACACACACACACACACACACTGCGGGTCAAAATGTCAACGCAGTCTTATTCTCCAAGTCTCCCGTTACCCCTCCATCTGACTGCACCCACTTTTCTCAAATCCCTCTTTTCACATCTTCCTTATACCCTGGTACATTTTAAGGTTTCCCCTCTTCCTGCCCCCACTCCTCCCTGATCTCTTATCCATCTTTTCACCCTTGTCCAACCTCGCCCATTCACCACTCATCCTTCTTCCCAAATCTTTCTTAATATCAGGCATTATTTTTCTTTTTTTTTTTCTTTTTTTTGGGGGCAGGTCAGCCAGTGGTGCCTTCCCCTTCTCCTCCACTCTGCCTTTACCTCTCTCACTCAGTCCCCGCCTGGCTCTCGTTCTGCCCTCATTCACCCTTCGCTCTGTCAGCAGTTAATGCAAGTATAATGAGCTTGTTGTCTGTGACATGATGATGAGGAGGAGGAGGAGTGAATACAGCTGCCTAATGATCAAAGAGCGCCACACAACGCACAGAGATGGACAGCGGCGGACACACGCATGCCCATACACAAATATAAGCAACGACGACACACGCGTACACACGACCGCAAACAAAGATTAATGTTTGCCCATGCAGAGAGGTGCGCCCGCTGAATCACAGACACACAAACACATTTACATCTATTCTCAGTGGAGATACACAATTAGTAACTTAGACATAAAATCTGGCCAAAAGCTATTTTTCTTCCTCCTATGCTCTCGCTATGGCTTCCTCACTCTAGGCATACCTCCCTCCTTCTGATGCCTCCCCCTCCCTCCATCTCACTCCTTGCTTGCTCACTCCCCCGCCCTCCTCTCTCCCCTGCCCTCACTCCCTCGTTCTCACTCCTTCCAAAAGGTAGTCAGGGCAGAAATGGGTTTTCTACTTCATAAGACTGCAGCTGTGTGAATGTGTCCGCACACTGCTTAGTGTGTGTGTTAGCCTAAGATTTGGCTGTGGCCCCTGCGACGACACCCACACTGCAGCAACTGACACAGCCGGAGGGGGTGAGGAACTGGGGGAGAGAAAGGATGAGATGCTAGGGAAGGAAAGATGACAAGAGTGGCAAAAAAAAAAAGAAAAATACAGGAGGAGGGATAATTTTGTGTTTGTGTGTTTAATCCTAATTAGGCATGTGTGATGTGTGTGTGTGTGCCTTGTGTCACTCCATTTCCATATGAGTGTATGTCACTCCACATTTGTGTCAGCGTAATGGATCCTGTATGTGTACAGTATGCATGTGTTCGTTTGCATCTGTTTCCTACCCTGAAAGCACTTTTTTGTGTGTCTATAGGCGCACACCTGAATATAAATCCACATCCAGAACTCAGATACGTTTAACGCTCACACATACACACCAGCTTAGACTCAAGGTAAAAGTACTGTCATGGCCACAGACACACAAACAGGAGGGGAGACAAAACAACACTTTATTTAAAAATTAAAAACAAAAAAAAAAAGTAAAGCACCACTTCAAACACTGGCATAAAAATGTAGTTCTGTGACAGATGAGCTGGTTTGGACTGATGGACTCAACATCATGATATTAAAAATATTTTCAGATATCAATTTACAGACATGCTTATACGGTATCTGCTTTAACGCAGACAGAATACTTCAATAACTAATAATTAGTAGTATTTCACTTACAATTTGCTGAGTCATTGCTCTGAACAACCAACTTTCAAAATTTTTTGAAAGACAGCAACTCATATAATCAGAATTTATTCCACTAAATCCATTTCACTGTATGTATCAGAGTTTCACAAAATTTTTCATTTAGAACCGCAGCCCATTAACTATCACACGCACACACACCGTGGTGCTATACAGAACACATTTGCTGGTGTAATATGTGTTAATTGCTTATCCACGCTCAATTTCATTTACAATTTAAATGGCTTGTTCCAGAAAAATGCAGCAAAGCTTCGACTCTGCGCTCGAAGACGATCCAAACAAACAGAGTACGAGTAAATGGGATGCTTGGATGGGAAACACTGGAGCTGTGGTGAGTGTCGTGGGGGTGCAGACGCAGACACCTGTCACAGGGTGACAGTCCAACGCAGACAGAACCGGAAAGAAAGGACAAAAAAAAAACAAAAAAAACAAACAGGGAAGGAAAAAAGAAACAAAGACGAGCAGGACACTGCAGGGGAATGATGGGAAAGTGCAGGAATGGGGATAATCAAAAGAAATGAAAGGGAGCTGAGAAGAGAGGAGGTAAGAGAAAGAGAAAACGAGGTGGTTTGAAGAGAGAAGAAGGTGAAGCAGCCGACTTAAGTCTTGTGCATATTATCCCATGTGCATAAGCAGTGAGTTACACTAAACAGGCAAAAGTGCTGACGCCAGTGAGTCTGTTGACTGCATGATTGTGTACGTGCGTCCTCTCCTGTTTCATTAACAGCTCTTGCTTTCTTCTTCTTCTTCAAGTGAAGAGAGGGGACAAGGGAAGAGAGAACAAGCAAAGGGGAACAGATCGTCTCCCATTCTTCTCTTCACTCTCTTCAATGGAGTGTAACTATGGCAATTACCAGTTTCCCTCTGCATCCATAGCTGTGACCAAAACGGCCAATATAGTTGACAGGATATTCACTCAGTGCTCATGCTTTGTGTGGGAGAGGACAGAGAGACGGTGCTCCCTGTCTCCTGCTTGTTTAGTCAAAAGACTCTTAAAAACCTTTCCTTGCTTTCCAATTTAATTTCCCCATAGGCAAATTCTTCCATCCATCTCTCCCCATCAGAGAGATGGACCACTTTTTTACTGCATGCACCAGCACATTATGGCTACGATTCCTCTGCCCGCATCAGAACATCTGTTTGGAAAATTTGGTCCTCGTGTCTTCCTTTAGGTCCTCAGAGGGCCGAGCTGGCAGAAAGCAGGACAGTTGCACGATACAGTAGGCCCGTTTAGATGTGCTGCACATCATCGGGATGCTTACTAGTGCAAACCTGACAGTGTTGCAAAATGAGGTCTGACAGGGAATCAACACCCCAACGTGACGCTGATGATTTCATTACAAGCTGAAGTGTAATTTACAAGCTCCTGCCAAAAAAGTAGCCCAGCACGCCTGGCAGTAATGTCTTTTTGGCAGAGGCTGTCACCTGTTAATTCAATTAGAAATTAACAAAATGGCCTGGACTTTCTGACTGCAGAGTTTAATGACAAACTGTGAGTCACCGTGCACCAATAACAACAAAAAAACAAGCATTCAGTAAAACAGTTTAGCTAAAGGGCCAGCAGCTTGTGCTTCATCTTCCAAAAATAAGTTCATTTAGACTGCAACTATATAAAACTGATGTTTATGGCATAACATCTGTGGCTTAGGTGCAGCAGAAACAAAAATGGATTTACCCCCAGCAACACAGAGTTTGTGCCCTTTTAATATTTTTAAAATTTAAAAAAAATCCTGCACGTCTATAACAAGAGGTCAAAGTGTCTGAAGTAACCAAGGACCAGTGTGTTTGTGGCACCAGGTGTCACTAGTGTACTTTATGGCCATCAACACACAGAGTGAGAAGAGTAATGAGATTTTTTTTTAATCTCAGAGTATGTAGATTAGAAAATCGTCCCACTTATCAAAACTACAATAAAGTTACTTGTCTCTTTTCTTGTTTTAAATAGTGTGTTTTGTAGTCTGGGTCTGCGGCTCTCACCCTCAATCTCTAACTAGTTTCGACAATCATTTGATCCATGATTACCATTAGGACCATTTTAGCTTTCCATTTTATCCAGCGTTTTGTGTTTGTGGGTAATTTAGACAATCGTATCCAATTTATTTGTGCCTCTGTTTGGCACCTGATGTGTTCAGGTTGTTGCGATGGTCTTTCCGAAGGTTCTGATTGCTGAAGTTTAATCTCAGCTGCATAAATTATCTGCCTCTCTGTTTCTGTTATCAGCGTTTTGAATCACTTTGCTCCAATGTTCTGACACATCGCAGTGACTCAAAATAATTTAAATCTGAAGCTTTCAATTATTTAAATTTCTAAGTATAATAAAAATAAAGATCATCCTCTAAGGAGCGCCTTCATTTTGCAGTTTGAGTACAGTTATCCTGCGACCATGTATTATTCATAGGAATGCACTTTTCGCCGTTCTTTAGTGTTATTACTGCACATTGTGATACAAACAGTGAAAAGCTTCCTCACTGCTCTCTCCCTCACCATTCTCTTCTCCACCCCTCCGCCCCTCCACTCCTCCACCCTTCCACCTTTCCCTTGGCTCTAATTTCAGAAAGCACAGTTGGCTTGAGTTTCCCCCCAGCTGGCGGAAAGAATCAATACCTCCCCCTCTTTCGTCTTTCCCTCACTTCCTCTTGTCTCAGTCCCTGCATCCTCTGACCACATCACTTTGTCTCTATACTCTTCTCAGTAACAGCAGGTTTGTCTTTTCCCTTTTCCCTCCTTTTATCCTCCTCCCTCCATCCATCCATTTCCCTATTTTCACCTTGTGCTTTACTGTCTGGTGCTTTCTCCCCCTCCAAATTCCCCCACCCTCTATACCTCCCTCCGTCCATCCCTCCCATCATCTTTGTCTCCCCTCTAGACAGTCACAGATCGCTGACTTTCCTGTCTGAGGGATTCTATTCCCAAAAAGCCTTATGTGCTCATCTTAAATCCACACACACACACACACACACTCCCATACACACTCCTGTTAATAATCAGCAATAAAAAAAGCAGCACTGTCCATTTCGATATCACACTTACTCAGTGCTTGACTTTACAAATACGGCAGCAACACACAGGCATGAGGATTCTCCAGGCATAAGGATACAAGCCACGGATGCTCAAAATAGCACCCATCCAATCACAAGTGCCAATGTCACCCTGACTCCTGCACTACTTTATGCATCCTACATTACACACACCACAGCAGAATCTGTCTGTGCCTTCTGCAGACAATGGAGCTCACTGTACACACACACACAGACACACACAGACACACACACAGGCACTGACCAAACCAAGGAAAATGGAGGGGGAAGGGAAAACTGAAAAAAAAAGGAGAACCGAATAGAGATTTGAGGAAAAGGGAAGCAGAAGCAGCTATTTATTCCTTATTTGTACTTATAATAAAATCAGTTATTTCCTGTTGCTTGCATCTACAGCTGTAATATTAAAATGTGCATTATTGCTGGTTTGTTTCATCAGTGCTGTTGTGCTTCTGCAGCGTGCTTGTTTCAGACCGCTTGTCAATCAGATAGTGTGGGTGTTACTGTGACGCTTATTTCTGCGGCTTTCTGTGAAACTCAGGTTTTCTAAGAAAGAAAAAAGAAAAGAAGAGCTCCTGGACTCTGAGTGCTCACAGCAGAAAAACTGCATCACAACAACAAAGAGGTTAACAGATTTACTCATATGTACAAGATAGGGCTAAATATTGGAAGTAATCATCTAACTCGATCAGAGTTTTAAAGATTCAATTACTGAAACTTAAAACTTCTTTTTACTCCACACACACACACACACACACACACACACACACACACACACACACACACACACACACACACACACACACACACACACACACACACACACACACACACACACACACACACACACACACACACACACACACACACAGTTCTTCAGTTACTTTTTGACTTGAAATCTAATCTACTTGTATAAATGGTAATAACTTGATTTCCACGATAAAGGTGCTTTTCATACATGGTCCCAACCTGGGGTTCAAGACCCAGAGGGGTTATAATATTAATAACAAGATCGGCCTTCCCATTTTAACTGCAAGTAAAAGAGTGCAAAAGAAATAAAGGATGGAAGCGAACAAATACGTTCAGCAGCAGGGAGGAACAGAGAAAAGAAGCATTTTTTTTTTAGATTTAGATTGAGTAATGAATATGAAATATGAGGACACAGTGCAATGAACCAAGGAGAGATAACAGGTGAAGACACCATAAAGTCAAGGCAAATAGAAAAAAACAGACAAACATGAGAGGAAGAACATAAATAATTAAATTAGAGAAAAGAAACAAGGCGTAAACTGACTGATGCATGAGCTCAGTGGTTTAAAAAAAAAAAAAAAAAGGACTGGAACATTTTTCATCTAGCCCATTTCCAAATGCTGGTTTTCCTGATGGAATATTAAAATATGCTTTCAGGGCGGAAAGTGTTGGTGGTTTTGAAGTCAGAAATGGGACAAAACACACAAAGATACACAAACATACAGGGTGTTGATGGGTGTGTAAGTAGTAATGTTTACAGTACACTGACCACCTCCAGGGATGAAGTGTCAATCTGAATTTGTGAAACCCCCTGTGTATGAATGTGTGTGTTTGTGTGTGTGTGTGTGTAGTACTTCTATCTTTGTGAGCACCATTTTGAGTCATAGACTTTTTTTGGAGTGAGGACATTTTTAGGAAAGTGAGGACATTCTCACCGCTCCTCGCTTTCTGACTCACCTTCAAAGGACTGGGTTAAGACTGGGTTTTAGGGTCCAGGTTAGAATCAGGTTTAGGTTAGGGTGTTAGGCATTTATATGTGATGGTTAAGGCTGGGGTAAGGGGCTAGGGAACGCATTATGTCAATGGCTGTCCTCACAGAGATAGAAGTACAGGTTTGCATGCGTGAGAATGTCTCCCGGGGACACGACTCGTCTGAGAGAGAGCGTGTCATCTCTTCACTCGCCGTCGCCATGATTGACAGCAGAACTAATTCCACGTTTAACACCCTCGGTGGATTGACTGACGTGTGTGTACACACAAACAGAGCTCACGAAAGACACGGAGCAAGAGGCCACAAACACCACACATGACGGCAGCAGAGACTGATACACACTCAGAAGAGGGATGTGATTCAGACACACACACACACACACGCAAGTCTTGGCTTGAACACTCACAAACCCATAGTAGGTGCTATTATTTAATTATGAGTGAAGTCAAGCTGCACACCATAGTAACTGTTACCTTCAGGACACAAACAAATTTGGAGAAAGGAGAGTCCTTCCATCTTTTAAATGAATATGCATCACACAGTACACCTCTTTCTTCATTCCTTTAAAGCGCTTTTCCATGTATTTCAAGTGCTTCGAGGTCATACGGCTTGAATGCAGCTGCAAAGAAATAAAAATGTCTGTATCACATCAGTCCCTGATGCTTTATGTAAGAATTACCATGATGTTTAAAAGTTCATTTGACTCTACAATGATCTCTAGTGGAGGTATATAGAGACGGTTTGACATCATGATTCTCCAACACACTCTCAAATTATGATTCTCTAAATCATCTCGCAGAACTTACACTTAAAACATAGCAGCAAATGTTTTTCCCTCTTCCACTTTTTTTTTTTTTATTTAGCTCTACGAGAGCGCAAAAAAGAAGAGGAGTTGTTCTCTGGCCTGGTTTCAATGTTGTCTGCTAATTTCTGCCAAAAATAAAAAGTTCACCACCCAAAAAAAAAAAAACCCACTAGAAAAAGTGAGTGGGTGAGACTGCATCATACAGAGTGTAAATGCAACAAAGTCTCAATTGTCAACACTCTTCACCCACACAAGCACCAGAGCTGAATTCCTAATTACAGCTGCACAAGCATCTGAAAATGACACCGCCTGCTCCCCGTCTCCAGGTTAAACCAATAAACACGGCATGAAACAAAAATGGCCGACACCGAGGCCCTGCTGACATTAAAGCCACCTATAAACACACACCGAGACAAATGTTTAGCCAATTAGACGCATGGTTTTGTTGACCACAGATATCTAAGCTGAGATTATGTGCATACTAAAACACTAGTAGTCAACAAGGTGTGCCTATTATTGAGCTAAAAACTATTCCAAGGAAATGCTGCTCTCGTTTCAATGTGACATCCTGTGTGAGACCACGTTCAAACCGTAGGATCGGGTGACATTAAAAGAACAAAATTCATTAGAGCAGCTCAAAAAGTTTAATCAGTGTGGATCACAGGTTCGTGTTTTCCCATTTGCTTACTCTCCTTCGCAGCGGCTACCTCTGCCAAATCCCAATCATGATATAGAGGCTTGAAAATGAGTGCAGAAACTTGCTGCCAAACTGCAACATAAAGACAGCTCCAAGATTCACTGGAAGGAACCCAAAGTGTGGGTGAGACAGTGCAGCACAACACTGAAAGAAATTTAAAAGTATATAAAAACGGTTGGTTATAGTACTATATTTGGACACTGGAACCAAATATAAAAAACTATTTTTAAGCAAAAGAAGCAAATGAAAATATAGTCAAAGTCAAAGAAATTATAATTGTATTGTTTCCATTACATTGTACGTCTATTTACGATGGGATGGTGAATGAACAACCTGACTGCTGTTGTACTGTAACGTTTTGAAAATAAAGCACATTAAAGGATCATTAAAACAATGAGCACCGAAAAGAGTGAGTTCAAACTGCAAAAACACAATAATATGACCAAGCAGTTCATAATATCAGCAGTTCAGTATATCCACAACTGCTAAGAAACATCAAGTATCTATGAACACTGTCTGAATGCATGATGTGATACTGCAGTAGTTAACAGAGTTCAACAACCCAATGTTAGGAACAGAGGAAAGGGATAAACCTGTGATGGATACAAAGGATAAAACCAATTTGGAGGGAAAAAAAAGAAATAATCAATGTAGACGAAACAATTTAAAGAGAAACAAGCCTGGGTCAGCCACAATGCAGAAAGACCCTGTGGAAACACTTTCTGAAACTGACGTTATAAATGACCCTGGACCATTTTCACTCTGTTCCACAAAGTGCACACTCTGCTGAAAGTGCTTCAGAAAGGACATTCAATGTTAATGACCCATCCTGCTCAGCGCTTTAGTAAAAAGCAATGGTAACTAATCTGTTGTCAAACAACAGTAAATATATCTTCCTATGAATTATGCAGTTGGCCACGGAGCCAGCCAACTTTTCACTAGTTATTGACACAACTGTCCTGAGGCAGTTGATGAAACTCTGTAAATGATTTAGTGTGGTAAGATTTGTCAAATTTAATCTCCAGTGTCTGAGTCATGTTAATCTACGACTTTGTAGTTAAAGTCTATCATAGGATTGGGCAGCATATCTGAGCTGTGTGCACAGATGTTGCATGCCTCACACAGCACATATAACTTGTTGATGGTGGAGAGAGGAGGATTTATGCCCAAATGCAGGTCTTCGACTTCACTTCCTGTCATAAAACTCATGCCCGCTGAAGCAAAACACAAGCAAGGGGGGGTCTGCTGCTTCCTGCGCTCCATCTACTCCAAAACGCTGTATTCAAACCTTGTCAACCCGCTGTAGATGCAAAAAAAAAAAAAAAAAACCCAAAAAAAACAACACAACTGCTGCACAGCAACACAGATATCAAAGAGGTATTAAAAAAGACTAAATTATTACATGCAGCACATGGATGATTGAGCCAGAAATGAAGCATCCAATCAGTGGGCCAATCACTTTGATTATGAAAACCTCACTGCTACAGTGAGATGCATCATTCATAAAACTAATCAGGGCTGGCTGAGACATGGCATGTGCTGGTTAAATTAAATGTCAGAGACAGTCCACCCCCTGAAAACAGAAAGACAACAAAAGCAAAGACACAGAGGCCAGACAATCACGTCAGTATATGAAATCAGCTGTTCGAGCAGCAGATAACAGCATGGTGAGCCCTTTGACGGTATCTCTGATTTTATGGTGAGCTCTGGCTTGATATCCACCACTCTGAGCTCAACCTTTTTTTTTTTACTGTGAGATGAGGAAACTTCCTGTAGCCGTTAGTGTTGCCAGGCAACTTTGTTCTCTAGGACATTCTATCAGGAAATGCTGTGGCCTGCAGCGAGTTCAAAGACTGCGCTGTTTCTCTGAAAGACTCAGATGGAGGCTGCTGATAATAGAAGATGGGCGATACGCGCAGACGGCGAGATGAAGGGGGACAGAGTGCCAGCACTATAGAGCTGCCATTAAGACCAGATAAGAGCTGAGAAATAGCAGGTGTGTGTTGGGGAGTAGGAGAAAAGAAGGTAAATGTGTATATGCATGAGAGTGTGTGTGTGTGTGTGTGTGTCTGTGTCTGTGTGTCTGTGAGAGAACCAAGAGCGGGGACAGTATATCATCTAGTGCATCTTCCTATATATACATAATTTCGTTCTGTGTGTTTACACGACTTGGAGACTTTTTGTGGTGTGTGGGTGCAAGCAAACACAGGAGAGACAGTGTGTGTGTGAATGTGAGGGTGTGAATATGTACACACACACACACACTCACACACACACACACACGTGACACAACAGCAGTTCAGTGTCCAGAACACTTTCCTTTACATTCCAATGAGCTGCTGATTAAAATGAAAGGACTCTAATTACACTGCAAATTGGACTGGACGAGCACTGAAAGAGTTAGAGTCCAAATGTCTAGTTGACTATGGAAAACTGGCCGCTTGAGACAACCACACAGACACGTGTCAAACTAAAAGAAAAACCACTATAAGGTGCCGTGGTAAGGTGCTGTGTTGCCTGAACAGCTTCAGTGTACCTTGGCACTGATTCTCCAAGTCTCTGGACTTTAGTGGAAGGATGAACACCATCCACCCACCAGGATAGAGATGTTTCATCACATTATCCATACCAGCAAAATGCCCCAGACAGTATAACAGAGGCCTGGGATCCCCTCACCGTAGGGGTCAAGCATTCAGGCCTCTTCTCTTGGTGTTCGCCACACATGCACTCGCCCACTTGTTGAGAATAAGGTGAAGGATGACTCATCTGACCACATCACTGAAGCTCCTGCCATCTGTGCCCCAGTAATGAGGCCTCAAGTCACTCAGATCTTTTCCTCTTGCCCCCTTGATACAAAATCAGCTGGGCCTGCTCAGCATGTCTGGATGTTAACTGTTTAGTTGTAGCATGCAGTGCACCTGTGTGGAAGCGTCTGCATTCGTTATATTTCTCCACTCATTTATTCAGGCTTTTCCTTTAATTTGTCATCTGTCTGTACCTGCTAATGTGTGTGTGTGTCTGCCTATGGACAAGAGCTACAGTTAGACGCCGACTTGCACGTTCTGCATAAATGTACCACCTCTGTTACTTTCTACTCTACAAGGACCATGCAGCACATTAAAAATAAATGTCACCTTGCACCGTTTCTCACTCTCACACACATACATATACAGGTGGTGACAAAAAACACACGCATTAATAACACCCAACTAAGTACCAAAGTTCAGCCTCAGCACTGCTCAGGGAGCAGGTTTCAGCACCTGCGGTGAGAGCTGGGCACAGCTTTTAAGTGGAAGCCTTCACTGTGGGGACTGACACAAAGAGAAATGCAATCACAACACATACCAGGGAAATGCAACGACAGGAAGGAGGGAGGGAGGGGGGAGAGGTAGAAAGGTAGAGGGGGAGGGTGGTATCTGGACCCAGAAAAAAGGAAGATGAGGCTGAGAGAAAATGAGACTCCTGGTGATAATCTGCAAATTCTGCATGTCAGATCCTTCAGCTGTGTGTGAGAGACTACTTATTCACGTCCGCATTACCACACTTGTAAGGACGTTTTCAGAGTCTGCACTGGTCTAGGACAGTCCAGCCTCTCTTTATGGTTATCTTGCTCTATGTATATTTATGTGGGTGCATTTTAAGTTGAAATGAATATTTCTCTTTTTCCAAAGAAGCTTCCTCTAGTCTTCATGCAATACAGTTTTAGTAACAAATCAAACACACATTTGTGTTTCTGATGATGGCAATTATTGTGTCTACTTTGCAAACGTGACATGTGAAATAAATATATTTACTTAACAGGTTTCATTTACTTGAATTCAAGCTCTGGAAACAGGAGAAAATCCTCATCCTGCATGCAGCAGCAACAACAACAACAACAACAACAACAACAACACAGGCAGCACACCTTACGCCTGAGTGATGGAGCTGAAACGTGTCCATACACTTAGTCAACAAGGGTCCCCTAAAGAATAGTAAAAGGGTGTGTGCGTGAGTGTGCATGCATGCTGTACTCTTGTTGGTACCAGTCATCCAACACACTGTCATCTCAGGAGCCACATCACTCCATCGTGTCAAATGCTAATAAGCAGAGAGTCATGGACAAGCGCTCAACGCTGCTGTAGTTCCTGCTCTTAAACGTACACACACACAAGCACACAGGGTTTGTCACCAAGCTGGGTGACGCTGTGATTTGATTACTGCAGAAAAAAAAAAAAAAAAGTACTACTGGAGCAAGGTCACATCATGAGTCTCACATAAAGTTTCTGTCTCTCTCTTAAATATATAACCATTTCTCCAACAGTATCATCAAGGTCATTTCTTTAGCAAATCACCATTCTTGCCTCCGTCCTTCTCTCCCCACCTTCCCCCCACCTTACATCCATTCCTCAACTGGGCCATTACCTGAAAAGGCCATTACTTGAAATCTCCTCTGAGAGATGAGGCTTGACTTAAGTGATGCTGTCATAGCTGAGCCAACTTTTTGGGCAACACTAAAGCCAAAAACTGCAACATCATTTTTTTTTCTGAAGGCTAAATACAAGGTGAGCTTTCACTTTGCAGGGAATGTGTTTGCATGTTTTACCTAAGCAGTGCGAACAACTGCTGACAATAAATCATAAAACTGTTCCAGAAATACACTCAAAAGCTGCTCAAACACTCATTTCCAGTCTCTGCACTGCTGACATCTATTTCCACCCATTTTCAAACAGCATTTTCATTTTCACAGTTTGCCAAAGCACTAATGTCCCCCCTCATTTGAATCACAGGTACATTCACAGCGCATTAAAATTTCTGGGGTAAATTGTTTTGCAGACAAATTACAGTCAGAAAAATGAATGGCATTGGGAATTTGCTCAAACGTCCTAAATACAACTCAATGCTCGAGTGTCCTCGCCAGGAAAGCTTTTTCAGTTTCAGTGAGCAATTTCTGCCAACTTTGCTTCACGAGTGGTCAAAACTCTGCAGAACTGATATTGAAAGAGCTGACACCTGCCTCGACAGCTCCGAGGAAATGCTGCTTCCTGGTGAACGGGCTGCCTTAACATCAGGCTACAGCCTCATGAATTTTTAACATTATATTTAATAAACACCTATTCATTTCGTGCGCTCAGTGATTAATTAATATGATTATGTTTAGTTTCTGTCAATTTGTTTTTTTCCATTTCCTTCAGGAGTATTTTCCCTAATGTAACGAAATGGTCTAATTTAGCTGAATTTTCCGGAAATGCTGGTATGATGGACTGAAAGAGACAGCAGAACCCAACGAGAGCTTTGAGGGCTGATTGATACTGGCTTCAGCACCAAACACACAACCATACCTGTCTGGCAAGGTTGACAGCGTCAGCGTGAAGCCGGTCTCTCAGATGAGGGTCCAGTTGGAAAGCCGGAGCAATCTCCACAACCTTCAAAACAACAGGAGGATATTGATGATGCCACAGAGATCACAGGGTTTTCAGAACAGAGATGCAGTAAACTGTCAGGAGTCAGGATAACAAAATTTACATGTTTCAACTCAATACTTGACATTTTGTCAGTTTGCTCTGAAAAGCCCTGCTATGCCATCCTGCGTCTGTTTCATTTTATGGATGTTACATTACTTAAGAGCTCTATACCTCTGGTGACAATAACTAACCTCCCTAACCTTCCCCGACTATAACAGCCTGTTATAGTCGAGTATGTGTCACTTTATCCTCAGCAAAACATAATGAATGGTCATATTCAGCCTTTCATTTGGTCTGGACCACGGCTGCTGGGCGGGTAGAAGTCACCGCGGTGGAGGCTGATCTGTTTCGTTCCACTGTGTCAAACAAGTCAACCCATCTAAGAGAAGTAATTGAATCTGGTTCACAACAACGTGACCCCGCGTCTGATTTCAAAAACTAAAAAAAAGCACAAGAACTCAATTAAAATTTTTTTTAATCAAATCTCATCCCATAAGAAACCCTATCCAAGCATGAATAGCACTTCCAAGACACTGAGAAAAACTAAAAATATCCTATCAGCAATCTACCATCCCAAATCTATTTCAACAAGCGACTATTCTTGTTTCTGAGATTCAAACAGATCTTAGATTAAGGGCAAAGGCAGATTAAGTCTCACTGAATTAAAGAACAGCAGCTCTGGCATGAACAGAGTCACTAACGTGATTATCATCTATAATTTGATTAAAAGCAAAGGAAGAAAGTGATGAAAACACATGATTGAAACTGCTTCGAGGTGACAATATGTAATGAAACATTACACGATAATCAGCTTCCTCTGATGAAAGCACTGTCGCATTGAGAGACGATTAGGCGACAATTTCCATTTCCTCTTTCATGTGGTATTCACACATTTTTGTTATTTTTCGACAATCAGGTGAATTCAGATCTATACATGCCAAGAAACTGTTTTTGTCGATCCAAGTTGATTTGGTGGAGAATTTTATAGCTGCTGCAGTTGTTGCTAAGACTCCCATTCATATTGGGTATATAATCCTCTTACCCCCTGCTGCTCAGGACATCAGTGATACCCAGGGCCACTAGTGCCACAATAATCATTTCTATAATCGGGACTATAATAACCTTTTTATTTATATGTTGCTTAATTGGCCTGTTTGCCTGAATAAAGAGGATATAAACCACTTCCAGGCCTTTTGTATATTCAGTAGATTGCAGTGCTTGTGGGTGTGATTCCTGCTCATGACCTTTGTTTCATGCCTAACCTACCATCACCATCCACTTCACACTAATCTACATAATACAGCAGAAATGCCATGAGGATGATCTTAAACACATTCAAACATTAAGTTGGGTTGGATGAATTTTAAACTGAGGACTTCACCTTTTGGTGTCTCCTTTGAATGGAGCAGTCTCTCTCATAGAGGTGGATGACATTGCCATACTTATCGCCTGGGGAGAGAGAGAGAGAAAGAGACAAGGAGGTGAGAAAATGACAGAGGGAGGAATAAAGAAAATCATGAAATAATGAGGAGTACGAAGAGCAGGAGTGGTTGAAGTCAAGTAAAGGAGGTGTGGAGAGGAAAAAAAAAAACATTCCCAGGTTCACTGTGAGACACGTTCACTGGTAGACGATTTAGAGATTTGTCAACCAAAGACAGCCTGTGTTAGAAATTCAGGACCACATTCTCACAGTGTGACTGCTGCTACAGCCCACATTTTTAAACCAGTGTGGAAAAAGACATGAAACGACACAAAAATGCGCTGGTCAGCGTTGACGTTCTTAGTGCCCACAGGCAGATGAGTTGTGGGAAAAGCATGTTACGTAACAGATGGAGGCTTCTGAAGAAATCAGCAGGTTACTTTTCGGTAGCGCTCTTCCTATCATACATACGGTGTTCCACACTCTTTTGAAAACCACAGGTTAAGGGTCCGTTCAACAGGCTTTTTTCCACCCACGTCGTTCCCCATTTTTAATTTTCCTCTGCACACCTGCTTTTTTTTTTTTTTTTTTTTTTTTAAGAATGTATCCAACTGTTGATTTTGGCAAACCAACTACCCCTGAAATCTCTCTGATAGATTTTTAGATTTTTTTTTTTTGGCCTCATTATTATCTTCACTTGCATGGTCACCTCCTCACTCCTCACACTGACAGACAACTCCACCTCAATCTAAATGGAAATTGTGAATCAACTCCGAGCCACATGTGAGCTCTTCTGTGCATGAACTAAATACTGAACACAACACACAGAACCCCAAGAAACATTTATTAGCCAAGCGTCTGTACTTTTGAACCTTACAACTTGGGCACTCTTTATTAAAAGGTCTATATCACACACACGGTTCTTTCTATATTGATGTAAACCTACTCAAACTGAAGCTGAGTCTTGGCATTAATTTAGTATAAATTATTTTAAAGTGGTCGAGACTGTATACTTTTCTCTCTTTATGTACAAAGCTCTCATTCACATATGTTCCATGTGTTAATCACTGAACCTGACATGCCTAAAAAATTAAATCCTTCAGTCTAACACACACAAATATTTAGGAGAGAAGGGAAAGTGAGGATGGAAAGCAGGGAAAGGGAGGGGATGCAGGAAAACACAGGGCAGGCAAAGTCACGCCTTTTAACAGGTAATTCAGATAATCCCTTGCATTCCCTAAAGTCAGTAATTAATCACAGTGACCACACACGCGCACACACAGGACTACACCACTGTAAACTCCCAATGCCACACAGACAAACACACACACACCAAGACACCCATGCCAAACCACACAAACACAGCACTGTACACATGGCACATACACACAAATACATATTCACATGCACAGTGCAGCATATGCTCCAAGTGCAGACACTTCCTGTAATTGTCGGTGTTGAATTTCAATTTGTTAATATCGAGTGGTTGTAGAGTTTCATCCACTATAATGAGAAGAAATAATGGCTGGAGGATCCTCCGCTGGCCAATAAATCTTTTTCACTCTCATTGTTCATCTGTCTCTCTTCCTACCTCATCACTGAGTTCAAGGACTTCGGTGCATCTCACTTTCTAAATGAACTTTAATCAATTCACATTAAACAAAAAAAAAAAAAAAAACGGACACACAGTTAAAATCAAACACAGAGGAAGTTGCAGAGTGCGCTTACCGAGGATCTGTACTTCAATGTGTCTCGGCTTTTCAATAAACTTCTCCACAAACAAGGCTCCATTCCCAAAAGCCGTCAGGGCTTCAGAGTAGGCCCGCTGGTAATTCTCCTCGAGTTCCTGACAAACAGACGAGAGAAATCCATACATGTCTCATTTAATTCTTCCATTCAAGAGGCAAACGTGTCACAGCAAAGAATTTATATGGTTTTCAAGGAGTTTTGCTGCTGCTGCATCAGGTCATTCACTTTTATTTAGTTCCATTTCCTGTTTTAAATCAGCAGTATATCCCCTGTCATTCACATGTGATGTCAGGTTTTTTTCCCCCCTCTCTTTTGACATGAATGCTTACACACCCTTAGGGAGCAAAATGCTACACAAGATCTCCGGGACCGAGCTGTAGGAGGTCGTGACCGAGCATGCTGAAGGTCATGACTCAATCTGTGTTTGTCAGTCTGATGTTCTGCCAGCCCATCCAGTCTGTCCTCTACTGGGGAAAGACTGAGTCACCATCATGCCCTCTTCCCTGTGCCTCAGGAGAGGATACTCGAGCCCATCCTCAGCTGTCATCTCATAGCCTTGAGAAAAGATACTGTTGGAGGCAAAACAACCAGGTGGCTCAAGGCAGCGGCAGACGTCATCAGCATCGCCAAAAGCGGGCTCATGTTTTTGTGGCTTCTCAGATAACAGCGCAAAGCAGCCAAGAAGGGAAACTGGGAATTTCTTAGACTGCTCAGAAATTCTTCTTTCTTGAGTTTAAAAAATAAGTAAGTAAATAAGAAAAGGAATTTAAATGATTCCTTTCTCCATCTCAGATCACACTATTCATACTTTTTCCGTCAAAATTAAGTTTGAATTTAGGATGGCTTTCTAGTACTCAGAGCTTACAAAAAACAACACAAACTACTAGACTAGTTACACGACCACTTGACTCAGCTCAGTGTATATTTTATGAGCCTGAATATAAAAAAATGAACTCCATCTCCACCGTATCTTCCACTTATCAGTATCTAATAAATCACTCGAAAATAAATCACATAGTTGTGAGATCAAAACATGCTGAGACAGAGAATTATGAAAAATTAACACAATGAATTTGGCATTCATTACAACACAAGAAGTCACTGAAAAGAACACAGACGTCCACAAAGCGCTGACTGAAGTCCTACAAATGGAATTCTAAGTCATAAACTTCGCTAAGTTGTTAAATCATTGACACCAAAGACTTTTCAAAGACTCAAAGTTAGCAGACTTCCATTTGTACTCTTTCCACATCAGTTCAGTCCGTCTGTCAGCTCTGGCCACTGGAGCTTTGATACGTGCAGCTCGACTTTTTCTCTTACACTTTGGGAGAGCACCTCACATCAAACTGAGCAAAAATCTGGCACTTTAATACTGCTTATCAGTAAACATACACATCTCATCCTACAATATGTTGCAAATAGCTAGGCTCACCCTGTTAATTCAGCATACAAATGACCCATGAGCTGGCCTTAACGGAATACAAAGTCAACATACGCATTGTTGCTTGGGGTCCCAACAGTGCAGAGAAACCTCTTTACAATTTCCTCACATCATATCAGCTGGAGCTGCTGAGGCCCCAGTGACTCAACTGAATATCTAGAAATGTCAACAACTAATTAATTAGACTGGGGTACAACTCAGAAAAGGTCATACTTTCCAATGGATTGCTGACTTGTGAGGCTCAGTGACTACAGTACAATAAAACACCGCCACTCCTTGAGTAGATTAGTAAGTAAAGCATGGATCCGCTGTGGCTGACACTGACCGGTCTTGTTCAAATGTGATATTTTTCTCTGGGTCAAGTGTTTGGTGAATGTCACAGCCAGTGGGCCGTCCTATCCATGGTAACAGTAAACAGTACAACGAAAATTCGAGCTGCAACAATCAGCCGATTGCAAACCACTAACAGAAAAGCAAAAATCCCAAACATTCCCTGGTTCAAGATTCTCAAATGAAGACGGAACATTTTATACTTTGCACATATTTAAAGAAGAGTGAAGAGGAGAGCATAGTTTCTATTTATTTATATTTTATATGCTTGGGAAAAAAGTTATGGTGCTAATTTGCATGAAAAAAAAACCAAAGCAAAGAAATAAAGAACAGTAAACGCAATCAGCCATGAAGAATGAAGAAGTGGATTTGATCTCTGCAGCGCTGATTCACTCATCTGATCTATGCCCTCCTATATTTTATTTGGACAACAACCAGCTGCCTGATGAAACAGTCTGACGTGGTCAAAGAAAGGGAGGGGGGGCCTGTGCTCGTTCAGATGGGCACTGACCACACACACACTTACACACACACACACTCCCTCCAGTTCCACCACTACTGGCGGCAAAGGAAGCAAAGCTGCCGCCAGGCCTCCACTGAAATAAACAGGGGTGACAACTTGCCACTTCCTGGTGTCTTCTGCCCTGAAGGAGTTCATTTTCCCTTCAAGACACATGTTTTGGATAAAAAGAATAAGTCCCTTCTCATTTATTGATGTCCTGGGGTAACTTAACAATTCTGTTTGTTTTATTTTACCATTAATAATTCCCAACAATCTGTAATAAAAACAAAGAGGAATCATAATTACCCTCCCACTGAACCATGACAAGTGAAACTGTATTATTGGTTCCACTTGGTCCAGTTTCCCAATAACATCAATTGAGGTTAAGAGTGTTTTTCTTAGAAGCTAAAATTCTACAAGCATTCTGAATTTTTCACAAGCATCTCCCATAACAGCACTTACACTGAATGAGCAGATGTTGGCTGTCCATGCCAATGAAAAGCGGATCGAATATATTTTAAGTGACTCAGCTTATGTAACTGTCTGTAAGCAGCAGTGTTATATATTAACACACAGCACACTCAAAAATAGTCGAAACAGCAGAAGAACTGTAGGTGCAGCTGAGGTACATGTAAGAAAGCAAGCACAACTTTATCCTTTGGGTTTAGTTTGAAGTAGATGCTGGTAAAAGTTAAAAACAAGCCTGCAGACTAAAAAGGTGAGAGGCTTTCGGGTGAGTCAGTCATAAAATTGTTGTTCCTGTTAGAGACTTTCATCAGGAGCATAACAAATGCCTGCAAACACACACACACTAGAGTGGAAAAGCTAAAGACATGGAGATAAAGAAACTGAAAACTAAAAAAAGTCAAGGAAAGTGGTGACCAAACACAATTAGCATCATTTAACAGCAAAACATAACTGTTTACTTGACAAAAGACTACAGGGTGACACAACCCAAAATCTCCAGGTCTGGCCTTCACTCCTCTCCATCTAAGTACAGTGTGGCCATCACTGTGACAACTATTGTGACAGAGCAACACTGCTGTCTGGGTGATGGCACCCTTACATGGCCAAGAGGAGGAAGATGAGGAGGATGGTGACAGACTGGTAGATGTAACTCTGCCAAGGGATACACAGCACATGTCAAGATTCAGGGCACATCAAGTTGTTCAAGACAATTCTTAAAGGAAAGTGTATTTTCCCTCCTGCAGCTTCTCATCATATTCACCTATGTAGAGCTACATGATATTTTCTCATTTTATGATGCACATGTGAGAGCATTTAAATTGAGATGCGTATTTTAAAACTGGGCCCCGGACAGTTAAAAGATGGAAACACATTATTTCTTAATGTCCTCTGCTGACAAAGGAGAACGAGCCTCCAACACACAGAAATCACTCCGATTCCTCTGGGTGACAGAGGCAATTTCAGAGCGCACACTCCAAAACACACAGGATGATTGGCGGCTGGAGAGACAAATGACCAGGTTGTAATTTCCAAGCAATTTCACTTTGATGCAACACAAACAGAAAATTAATGAATATGAAAACCAAAATTTGTCATGAGGCTGGCCAGCCATCAAGTTGGGTTTGTTTTCCCTTTGTTGGACAAGCGTCGGGACAAGATTTATGATGTTAGAGCAAGCTGTTAAATCACATCTCTCACAGAAGTGATCATGTACTGACAGGCTCACCTCGTACTCTCTGACCACCCTCATGCCTCGACCACCCCCACCATAGGCTGCTTTGAAGATGATGGGGAAACCGTATGTTTGGGCAAACGCCTGCGCCTCCTGCAGGCTGGAGATGGGGGAATTTGTTCCTGGTACAACAGGTACACCTAGACAAGGGTGGGTGTGAGAAAGAAATATGTTACTTTAATAAAGATGTTAAATGCTTTACTTAGAAAAAGTCTGAAAAATAGCTATATATTCTCACAAGAATTCTTTTACAGCAAAAGGTGACTGCTTTGGGGCATAAAATAGGAAAAGGGCACTCGTAATCCAGCACAAAGAGAGCTTAATTTTCCACCTTCCTCACAGAGGCAGATAGCCAAAGTATAAGGCTGAAAAAAAAATTGTACTAAAAATGTTCATCCTCTCTAGTACAGATGAAATTAATGCTTGGAGAGTAAAAGCCAAATGAAAATGACAGGGTGAAAGTGTGAAGGACCAGGGAGAGTGAGTCATCATCGTCATGTCACCAGGGTTTAGAGAAAATTTGGTTTCAATTTCCAGAAACATATTATAGCAGCTATTCAAATTATGGCCTTCTCTTCATCTGAATCTACTCCTCCTCACGCCCTTAATCTCAGTTTTTTTTTTTATACCTGCGCTGATGGCCAGGGAGCGAGCCTCCACCTTGTCGCCCATCTTGCGGACCGTCTCTGGGGTTGGCCCAACAAACATCACTCCTGCTTCTGCGCAGGCCTGGGCGAAGTCCGCCCGCTCAGACAGGAAACCGTAGCCCGGGTGGATCGCATCCACATTGTTGTCCTTAAGAAGTGAAAGAGAGACAGACAGAAAAACAAATTAAAAGTCATTTTCCTGCCTGTTGCCTGTTCACTGGGGCGTTACTGCTTTGAAACTCATTCCAATAAAGTTAATTGAACTGAAAAAGAAAAAAAAGTCCACAATTATTTTTTATTCACATATAATTTCAAGTTTATGCTAAAATATTTGCTAGTGGAGCCCGGAGAAAGGAAATGTAGCCCTGCCAAGCAACAGGAGTTGTGTTAAACATGGAACCACAGTGGGGCCCCAGTTAACACTTGGCTGACTCTTAGTAAGGGACATAAAAAGTCATCACGCACACTAACCTGCGTGCTTTAGCACACTGTCTGCTCGCCAGTGAAAAGGTTTCACATGTCACTTACAGCAAAGGGACTTCTCCTTCTACCTTCTACTTCTCCGTCACCCTAATCATCATCTATTCAATGGACACTAGGAGGAGGAGACTGAGCCAGTAGACAGGCACGCATAATTTGAGGGTCAGGGGGAAAGCACTGCGAGGAATACACACATACACACTCACACACACCCTCACGCACTCACACACAGTAGCAGACAGATACAGTTGCTGCTGAGCTTGACAGATAGAGCCATCTCTGGATCAGTATGTGCCATCTGCTCTTGGATACGAGGCGGACTATAATTATGGGCCGTCCCGTTGTTAAGGGAGCTGTTACTGGCAGGCCAGAGGAGGCATGGAGCCACACGCACATGCGCACACAAGCAGGTACCCGCAACCATCTCCTCACACATACAGACATGAATGCAGAGAGACATGAAAAGCATATGAAGCTCCACAGACAAGCTAACACAACACCCCAGGTTAACATACAAAGGCAAGATCGTACAGATCTGGGACAGAGACAGGTGGTTATTTTGGTCACACAGTAATAGAGTAATACACAATGTGAAGAACACAATGTGAAGAATGATGTACACTGAATGCGAAAGAGTGAGAGCAGGAGAGGAAGAACCCCCCCACACACACACACACAGACACAGACACGCACTCCTTGCTGGCATGGGGTGGCTGGGCTCACAGATAGACAGATTTTGAGAAATGAGTTGGATGGCGAAGGCTCCCCAATTTGGATGGCTGACCACATGCCCACGCAGAAAATTATAAACCGTGAGAGATTTATCAGGAAAATGATAATGAACAACTGGCAGCACATCCTGGAGGGACGGAGAGAGGACGGGGAGGGTGGGAAAGGAGGCAACACGGAACAGATCTGATCGAACACAGTGATAAGTAGCAGGGGGGAAAAACAGAGGGTGGGAGGAGGTAGAGAAGGATGGTGAAAAGGAGGGAAATGGTGGAAGGAACCAGCAACAAGAAGATGAGAACAGAAGAAGGCAAGAATCAATGGACACAGGGAAGGAAGAGATGAACAAACATGAGGGCAGGTGTTTGGGGATGGATGGAGAGAAGTTCTTTCCTTCCATGAAATTTTGACTTTCCAGCTTCTGGAAGGTACCAGGGCTTTTCCTGAAAATTAAAAGTAAGATAAAGAGCTACACTACAAACTGCCATTTTGCCTTCTGCCCAGGGTAAATTGATGAAAGTCAGAGTAAATAGTCTTGGAGGTGTTAATAGGCCTAGTTTTTGAACTTCGGACAGAGCCAGGCTAACTGTTCACCACTGATTCCACTCTTTATGCCAAGCTAAGCTAACTGCCTTCCATCTTCAGCCCTTTACAGATCTAAAATCTCCTCATTTCACTCCCAGAAAGAAAGTAAACATGCAAATGTTGAATGGTTCCTTTAATGCTAATTAAAGACTTCCTACAACTACTTCAAAGTAAAAGCCTTCGAGCTAAATGAGATAGCTTATTTTAGCTTAGTTAAGTTTTTTTTAACACTAACAGACACTGTTCTTCACCAAAGTCTGTCCTATTTGCACCGTTAATCAGTGTAAGATGGAGCCGCTGTATGAGGACACACTGCAAGCTGCTATCATGAATGGATATATACATGTCTGTGTATCTATTTTCCAGACAGGAGCAAGGGCACAAGCTTTTTATTGTTTGGAAATGGACTGGCGGCATTTTAATGCACATGATAATAAATTCCCTGAGTACTTCAGTATTAAACACAGCAAGTTAAATTTCCCTTGAAACAAGTGAACCAACAAACAACAAGAGTGTTTCTTAAGTACCGTCTTTCATAGAGTCTCGTGGTGAATGCTCTTTACCTTGGCTACTTTGATGATGTCAGGAATGTGCAGGTATGCAGCGACAGGTGGCAGGCCCTTTCCAATCAGGTAAGCCTCATCGGCCTTCTGCCTGTGACAAGTGTAAAGGATTTACATTAGATGGTTGGACGGAGGCCAACACGGCAGCATTTCCACGTTCAGCAAAATGATCACTCCAATCAGCCTTTTATAGGTTTTATGTTATACGTGAAGAACGAGAGAGAAAGAAAATTAGATGAAGGCAGTAAAAAAGGGAAAAGAAGGAATGAGGAAGGAGACAGAAGCAATGGATGGAATTAAAAGCCTATAACAAGATGTATTAGTCAGTGAAACACATTTTAAAAAATAAACACATTAGGAAGTCAGAGCAAAGGCTCAGAGTGGAGCAGATTAGGATGTTTGTGTATGTGAACTAAGCAGTGTGATTACCTGACTGTTTGTAATGTCAATACAATTATACTTATGTGTCCCACTTAATACCAACCACAAAACAAAGACTGGGCCCGGCACTGGAGAGCAGAAAAATGCTCCCCAGCTTCCTTTAATTGCTGCTGGCTCTAATCAACTGTAAGCAGTTTGTGGTCAATACCCAGCAGTGGCTGCCCAGCAGTTTAGCAAGACATCTGCCTGCTACGCTTCCTTTACTTAAACCACCGCAGGCCTGTTCGGCTTTAATGTGGATGCAGATTATTACCTGTGCATCTGTCCAGTGTCTTGCTCGGAGTAGACGGCCACAGTTCGAATTCCCAGTTCAGTGCAGGCTCTGAACACGCGGATAGCTATCTCACCTGGAAGACAAGAAGAAGACATGAGAGGAACGGAGGAGGCGGTTTATTCAATTAGCAGCTACACTGTGTGTGTTTTGCTTTGCCCACTAATTTCCCTTCTTTCCCTTCCTTCCTAGATGATGTTCTTCCTCTCCATCACTTTTATTCCCTTCATTATTTAAACATCTTCGTTTGTGATCCACTGTTTAGCAGATTGTGTGTATGTGTGCGTGTGCGTGTGTGTGTGTGTGTGTGTGTATGTGTGTGTGTGAGTGTGTGTGTGTGTGTAGTGGGAGGTTGTAGTTCTCTTTCATCATCTATTTTCCATGAACACAGACTTTACATGATTTTATCAACATCCTGTAGCACTGGCTCTAGTTTGCAAGTAATGCCTCCGCTGAGAGAATAAAATAAACTTTGAATTTTTTATGCCACACAATGTGAAAAAGATGAATCCAGTCAGCGTACTTCATCACTCTGTGCAAAAATACCAACAGACACAGCAACAGGTCTACTGTTTTTTATAAAGTTTGAGAACACTGAGAGTAAAATCTCAGTTTTAGACAAGCAAAACACTGCCTGCACCTTTTATCTTGCTGTCACAAGAGCCAAATAGTTGTTTTTCAATCAGCACACAGTTTGGGGGAGAAAAAAAAGTTTAGTCACTGAAAACTAGCAAGATGTGTTGTTCTTGCTTGAAGCGGAGGACAGTGTTCAAACATTTGAGGAGCATTAGAAAAAAAAAGAAACACGGAAAAAGAAAACGAGCAAGAAAGAAAGTGAACTCTGGAGAAGAACAGTAGGAACATAAATAGGATGAAAATATGAGAGAAGACAGACAGGAGAAGAAGAAATGGTATGAAAAGTCAGACAGCTGAAATGTAATTTATTTAAGGTGAGAAATCTGGAGAATGTAAGGTCAGAAAATTTCTGAAAGTTTAGAAAAGAACAATGCAAAAAGAGAAAAAGGACAAGACAGAGGACCTATGTGGAAGTTTTAAAGAACTGAGGTACCAAAAGAAACACAGTTTGGCAAGTTTAACAAAGTGACAAATAAGTGGAGAGGAGACGAGAATAGTAGTAGAGGGAGGGGAAAAAAAGGAGGGCAATGAAGTAAGGAATGAAAACAGGAGAGCAAAGGGGAGCAAAGTCACGGGAGGCAAAAAGGAAGACAGCAAGTCGCCCAGAGCAAAATCACATCTGACAAGTGCTGAAAAAGACAGGGAGTGTGGAAAGGGACAGAGGATAGCAGATGAGGAGAGAGGAGACGAGGTAGGAGAGAAAGAGGAGAGCAGGGCCTAAAGGGGAGAATATTAGTGAACGAGCAGAGAAGCAATGGCAGAGAGGAGATGTGCTTGGTGAAGTGGAATCTGTGCAGATATGATATGATGGTCCAGTCTCTCTTTTCATCTCACACACACACACACACACACACACACACACACACACACACACACACTAAAGCTGAGCACGGTCTGGTGCGCTCCTGTGAGATGAGTGTGATCTAATGTGTTGTTGATATCGCGTCACGCTGATGTAAAGGAGAGAGACTGACAGTAAGTGCTGCTGTGTGAGAGAGTGAGTGTGTCAGTGTGAGCCGGAGACCACAGTCAACCTGAATCAAATTAATGGATTAAAGCATTTCAATAGAGAATCTATGGGAGGGCAGACATGAATGTATGCACGCTCCACGCAAACGTATGTTGTATGCGACGCCCAGAACTGGAATCATATTGGAAACCCACGCGCCAATCAATCTGAAATAATGAAACACTGAATCAAATCAAGCCTTTTAAATTTTTCCACAGGACTGAATATGATGGAGAGCTCTGAAAAGCAATTAGAATAAAATGCATGAACACATTTATTTGTCACTCAAACCCTGCACGTCACCTGACAGAGTCGGTCTAATTGCACACTGATGGCCTCGCTGGACAGCATCAGCATTAACAGGAGGGGGGTCTGGTGATTATAAGTATTACCAGAGCATGTCAGTGATGTTTACGCCGCGTGTAACAACCATACTGGTGACTGTTTAGTGTTTAGAAAATTCTGGGCTTCTCTATAATTATATTTCCATTCCAGACCCCACTTATGGTGATTTCTAGCAGCTTAGAAAGGAATGAATAAATAATTTTGTGCCTACTGGTGGTTCCACTGTGTTTTGTGGAAAGAAAAAAAATTTACTGTATATTTTACGCTACATAAAACATGTTTCACTTAGATTCCAGGGAATGTACAGACTTTTTACGGATTTTATTTTAGCTGTCATCATCAATAATATTTAAATAAATACCTGTGTGACATTAGGCGGAGCACAAAATTCGATTTCATACACATACTCTTTAACTTCCTGGTGTACAGTGAGGGCCGTGGTAGCAGTTCCACCTCTGTTTCTAATGTTTAAAGAAATTCACTGCTTTTGGGTTAAAGCAAACAACGTTAGCTGGTGCTCCCACCCACATACAATGTGTGCTTAAATATTAGCATGTGCCAAGGCAAACTAAATGGTGGCTATTAAAAATTAAGAGTCTGTTCTTTTGCCTCAGGAATATTATAAATGTCATAACTTTTTTCCTTAAATTATACATGAAACAGGATTAAACTGTATTTAATTTAGTGGTACCATCTGAATTGCTTGTCTTCTTCAGTGGTGGATTAGTAATGTTAGGATGCAGATGTGAGGGAGGTGTGTGTGTGTGTGTGTGTGTGTGTGTGTGTGTGTGTGTGTGTGTGTGGGTGTGTGTGTGTGTGGGGGGGGGGGGTCTTACCTCTGTTGGCCACCATGACTTTCTTGATTGGTCGATACTCGCTCTGTGGAGCAGAGTGGGCAAAGCGGGAGAGAAGACACACCCGCCTGACAGCCAACAGGCTGAGGCTGCCTTGGACCGCAGCGTACCTCAACATCCTGGAAGAAAGAGGAAAAACTGTTTAATGTACACAAACCATGTCTCTGTACACTTAAAACCTGACCTAACAGCAATAAGTCATCACATCAGTAGCCATTTACTAAGTTCAGTTTCTCAGGTGAAAAAAAAAAAAAGAGATGCTTGAAGGAAAATGATAAAAGGATGACATTGCTTTGAAAATGGTTAAACAAGAGGTGTGAGCCTCTGTTTAGAGAGATTAAATCTGCTAATTCACCCGGCCCCATTAAGATGTTGCCGAGGGTTGTGTGTGCCTTTCAGACGTACGTGTGGTATTTTCCTCCGAAAATTTTTAATTGGCCTTATACTGATGTTTAGAAGGAATCCTGAACTGATCCAGTACCCAAGAAGAAAAAGCTGCATTATGTATGAATGATATGGGGCCTGTAGCCCTGACTTCTGCTGCTATGCTAAGTTTGTGAAAAGATCTGTCATTGCTGGTTTCCTTATAATATGGCTGGGGATATAGAAAAATACTGTACATATATGACTAGTCTATGGTAAAACAAACCCATTAAGACACATAAGCTGCTCATTGGATGATTTAAGGGATCTCTTTGTCTTTTATTGTGCTGAGTGTGTGGGACAATGTTAGGCAAACTAATAAAAAGTATGGATAAAAGTCTTGATCGATGATTTAAAGTCTTATTCTTACACTCATTCCAAGAAATCAGTGTTACATTTCCATAAAAGGAGAGTGGGAGCTAGGATGACAGTCAGCTGCTGCTCTGTTTACCAGTGTTCAATCAGCTGCAGGTGTGTCTAATTAAAGACAAGTTGCTGGTGTGTTTGTGGTGTATTTTTCCCAAATTACAACAGTAAAATGAAGGCACTAATTATATTTTTGCTACCCATAAAAAGTTTCAGATACATAATACATGACTAAACTGCACAAACTCTCCCCATCATCACTTGGTTTAAGGACTACACTCAAACAAAATGGCCATCTGAACATCACATGATAAAGTCAATGTCTTCAGAGAACAAAACGCACGCAGAGAAACAAAACATCCATCGCACCTACAACTAGGATGGCTGCATCTGCAATCAGTAATCCCCTAAATTCATACAATTACTGAAATTACACAAAGATAAACGTATTACAGTACTACATGTGAATGCCACATGGAACAGTTACACAAAGGAATACACAAACATTAACACATGCAAACACACACACATAGTAAGTTGCAGAACTACCTCCTAGATGATACTAGATGATAAGTGGCTCATACAGTAGAGTGGAAACAACAGTTTGCTAGTGTACACAAGACAACAGAGGTGGAAGCTTCTTCCTGGTCTGACTGCAAAAGCTACACCTCACTGACAGTCCTCTGCTGCCACACTGTGGTCAAACAACAGCAATGTACCAAACAGCCACTACCTGTCCCTGAAATTTAAAACTATGTATTAAAAAAAAAACATATATCACCAATCGAGATGGTTTAATATGCTTCAAAAAAATTATTTTCCATTAAGAGCTTTTTAAATTCTAGACTGATGATGCTATGTGTAATTATATGTGACAAATCACCTTGGTAAATGGCCCAATGAATTAAGAATTAACTATGAATAATTACTTCAAGAACCAATGAATGAACGCTTTTAGAAGACAAATGGCTTGAAGACTGCCTGAGGGCAGCATGCAGTGTGAGCTCAGACTGAAACTGTACACTTTCCACAAGAGCAACAGCATCACAGCATGAGACAGATACTGTTTCTCAAGGCCTGAATACGACAGGGAGAGAGACAGCAGATCGGTCAGAGACAGGGAAATGCCACAGACAGACAAAAACACGCCAAATATTATCTGCATCCTGCATTTATCTTTTCTCTGCAACGCTGCTGCATTACAACTTCTCACCAGAGAAGTATGTTTATTCTAGAGTAAGGTGAGATGATACGGTCTGATAAAAAAATATATATATACATGTAATATTAGCAATGTGAACAGAGACAGAGGTATTACCCACCAATTCCACTCAGCTGTAACAGCCTGTGAAGATATTAAATCACATTCAAAGCCAAACTGCTGCAGTCTGAAGTCTGAAGTAGAAGCTGTTTTTTTTCCCTCTTTAAAGGTGACATTAGGTAGAAACACGACCCGTGACAAACGATCACAAGACCACCGTGCATTGATTTAAGAACACAAAATGAGATGTATTCAAATATTACCAGCCCGCAGCCTAAAGATGGTTAATTTATGAAATGGCATATTATCTAAAATGCTCTTTGATCTCTTAAAAACTGGAAATCTTCCAGACACTGTGGCTCACAGCGTAGAAAAACTTGGTGACCTGAAAGACTGCACGCTGATGATGCTACAGCCAATGATGCTACAGCCATGTGCTGGGTTATCATTCAAAATAACCATTGATTTGATGACTGAAAAACAGCACCCTGTGTCTCACAAACCACTGTTCTTAATACTTGTTTGGAGCTCTGTTGCTGATGCTATGTCCTAAATAGGAAATACACCACAAATAAGCAATGGTTAGAATCTTATCCTCTTCTGTCGTTCTGTCATTCTAAGATTTCTGTCTTTTTTTGACAACATCACTGAAGTTTTGCAGTGCAGCTGGCTCCCCTCTTCCTTCCATTCTTCCTGTGTCCCTGCACAGAAGCATCGTGCCAACAAAACAATGTGCCACAGAAAGTAGTTTCCCGGTGGCATGACTCACACTGCCAAAATGCAACGAGGCAAACTCCAGGATAAGCTGTGGTATGAGAGGAATGTCAAATGGTGGAGACGCTCAAGCTGCAGAAGTGCAACTTTAGGATAATTTTGGTTTTGGCTCGTTAACGTCATAGTGCTGGTTTGTCTCGTTTCCTGGATCCGGCGAATACAACAGAGACAAAAATGTTCTGGATCACTATTCAGCCTACGATGTAAAGGAAAGAAGGAAAATAAGAAAAGGAGGAAATAATGATCAGGGTGATAACCTCCTTTAAAGTCCTGGCAGCTGACATAACACTGAAGGTGTGAATTCTGAACATGCCTGGCGCACTAATCCACTTAAAATTTAAAGCTCACTTTAGAATTTTTACTTCACAATAAAGAACTTGTTTAATGTGATGAATGAGCACCACTTTACAAATCCTATTAGCACAACTCATCAAATAAGAAAAGGAATTGTTGAGACAATTGTTCTATGTGTAAATGACATTTGTCTGATGTGTAAAAGCGAGACCCATCTGGCAAAGTTTCACTTTAACGAGCCTTTCAAAGGTCCCTACTGTCGCACAGGAATGTGACCTTTGGCCTTCACTGAGCCTAAGAAAATAACTGGGATAGTGCAGTTGTCTTCTCCTTTCAGACATAAACAGGCTTTTCCACTTTAAGCAAGTCCATTCAATTGTTAATTTGTCTCAGTTTCTTTCAAAACACCACAGGATACTCAAACATCTAATTTTTTTCAAAGAGTTATGTTGCTATAATCACTGGGAGGACCATAGCTCCTTCTGCTTCCCCAGCAACAAATACAACTCAGGCCCGTGGACAGAAATCTGGCTGAAGTTATTCAGTAACAACATTTACTTCCACAAGATTCAGTCTGGAGGTTCAAAACCAGTTGGAAACCCCTCGTTGTCTCAACTTTTAGGTACAAAAACTCACAGTTCAGATCTGTAGTGTCAACTCAGAAGGACAAAGTTCATTAGTCCCAAGTTTTCAATCAGGCATCAATATGTACATTTGTTGGCATTCATGTCTGATGCTTTCTGTGTGCCCAGGACGTGGTCATCTATCAGCAATTTGTTATTCAAATCAAGGAGCAACAAACCACAGTATCTGACTGTTTTCATTACAAACTAATTATAGTGAAACTATCAAATAAAACTTTACTAAACAACCTTGTTCCCCACCTCAGTCCTGAATGCTATGTTCTCTTTACAAACTGCTGCAACACAAAATGAGCACTGAATTGAATTATAGTTGTAGATGTAGGAATGTAGATGTTTTATGCCAAACATCCTCAATGACCCTGTCTCTCTCTCTCTCTCTCTCTCTGTCTCTCTGTTGTCCTGTCTCTAAATCTCTGTCTCTGCCTCCTACCACACACAAACACACAAAGAAGCACAAACAAGCATAAGCACAAGTGTAAAGCAAAGTTATTCAATAACCAAAGCTGTTCCCAGACTTCAGTCTACATCCATCTGACTGAATCGTGTCTAACATGCACTGTCACATGCATCCATCAATCACTGTTCTATCAAAAATTAAAAGTTATAGGCTACTGAACATAACGTGTGTATGTGTGTGTGTGTTTGTGTGTTAGCTTTTAAAAGAACAGAAGTGATTTGTGGTTCATACACTAACTTCCTAGAGATCAAAGTCCTGTTCTGTTTTGACACACAGATCAGGTGATAATGTGACACACAAACACACATAACTACCATCAACTTTGCCCTAATTGGCTGAACAAATACAAGCACATGGCCATCTGCACACACACACACACACACACACACACACACACACACACACACACACACACAAAGGTGTCCCGCTTATGTAAAAACATTATTCTAAAATGTTTATTTATCACAAAGGCTGCTTTTGTTTTGTGGCGTTTGTTTTCCAGGGCTCCCTTTGTCACGTTAACCTTGATCCCTGTCATATGATAATGTGTAATGTTAGTCATGACTACTAATGTTACAATAAATAAAAATATTCCATATGTTTTGTGGATTATTTTAAGAATATTTCCCAGTAGCTTAGCATAACATTTGGTACAGATCTAAACTGGAACAATACCTTCCCATAAAACATTGCCAGACTTTGCCAGTTAAGTCTGATGAGGCGAATGAAACAAAAGTAATTTAGTTTGCTCATGTAGATAAAATGAAGCAGATGAGTTATGGAGTTTGAATCATCAGGTGACATACAGATGGTAACTCATAAAATGGGCTGCACTTTGATATTAACTTTATGTGTAATACATATCAAACACACTCTTTATGTGAGGGAAGACGTACAGGAATCTCAGCACATTCCTGCTACACATAAAAAGAAAACATCCCTCAGATTACTGTGAAAATGCACAACAATAGCTAACCGTTTCACCATCTGCAATCACTAGTCTCAACATGTGACATGACACTAAGGTTTGGCTTCAACAAGTTTAAACGGAACATTTTCACATTCACACTGAATTCACCCATTCATACACAGACTCAGCTGCATAATTGCTTAATGTACAAAAGAGGATATAAGGTGAAGTCTCTCTGAATCCTAAAAAAAAAGGTCATCTGTCATTAGATGAGGAGGGAGAGTGAACAACAAAGAATGGAAAATGGGTGTGCATTCATCCACACTCCCTTCCTTCCTCCCTCCCTCCCTCCCTCATTACACCTCAGCAGTCTCTTCCTCTGCCATACCTGCTCCTGACCTGATAGGTAGAATGGATGACTGTGTGTGTGCGTGTGTGTGTGTGTGTGTGTGTGTGTGTGTGTGTGTGTGTGTGTGTGTGTGTGTGTGTGTGTGTGTGTGTGTGTGTGTGTGTGTGTGTGTGTGTGTGTAAACTCAAACAAAATAGATCAGGGCATCCTCGAGCATTTCTGTAAAGTTTCCATTAAAGATGTATTCCTCAATCTAAATGTAAACAAAGCAAACAGGGACCTAGACTGGTAATTACAAAGAGTGAAGATCGGCCTGTGTCCTCATATCATTCTCTTTAAGTTTCTATTTAGAATAACTTTAGTCAAAGCCTCTACAAGACCATGCAATAATAATCCGAGTAAAATAGGGCAAGTCAGACTGTTTGTACCCAAAAAACAATATATGGTTTTCTGCAAGAAAGTTACTCTTAAGATTGGCTGTGCCAGAACAGCGAGGAATCGTCAAAGATGAGGTGCAAAAGGTCCCACAGGTCCAACAGAAACACCAGCTCAGACCGCAGGAACAAGGTTAGCAAGGCTGAGTCTGTTTGCCTAAACAAAACACAAATGCGTGTGACTGGACTACGAAGTAGTTAGAGATGACATAAAGGTTAGAATATTGAGCTTGAAAATGGGACCATGGCTTTGAATCGTCAAGCAATCTGAGACACTCTTTGAAAAAACATGAACAAGAAGCACAACGGCCGTGAGAGGAGCCTTTGAGCATTAATGTTGTATTAAGCTTCCTAGAATTTAATCTACATCAGACATTACAATGACTTCACACAATTCAACACTAACCCTGTATCTAACTGAACACTGATGGTGATGATCATTGGAACATAGCAGCGTCAGAGAAGGTAAAAACTAGTTTTATTAGAATATAACTAAGCACAGTTTGTGGTGCATTGACAGGCTTGTTGGAGCCAAATGAATCCGCTGCATTTTGCCCTCGGCTTTTACTGACACTCTTTACCAGCTGTGTCAACAAGATGCTCCAGCCCCCCGCTGCTACAGGTTGGCCCTTTAAAATATACAATATGTTGGAAAAACACGAGCCATCTTACACACTTCTTCATTAATTCTGTAAGTTTATGTTGATGTCCTAGACATTCACATGTTTTACTGAGCTGCAGCAGAGATTAAGAGAGGCAGCTATTTAATTTGTCATCTTTTTCATGGTCTGTTGCAGACCATCAAGGCCATGGAATTTTTTCAGCTTACATCTGTGATATGAAAATTTTGTGTTTCCTTGAAACAGGAGCAGCAATAAAGGAATAAAGTCGCAAATGAGTATATATATAGTTCTAGTATGCTAATGTGGGTTAGGCACTGCTAAGAGCATGAAAGCTTCACAAGTGACCCTGCTACCTGTTACGAGACCCTCTCTGACCTCACTAAACTTTGAGGGTAGAAGCAGATTCCAGATGCTGTTAAACATTCATGCAGCGTTTCATGATTCTGCCACCTGCTAATCACAGTTGGCTCAATCTATCATGAACCATAACTACTATAACATGAAAAGAACAGATGCATGCATTTTTTTAATTGCAGACATAAGGCCACTGCAAATGTTGAGAAACATCCTGTACCACTTTTGATGCAAAACACTTCACTTCAGATCAAAATGTTCTCCCTTCACTTTTTTACAACTAGGCCTCTCAATTAATTTATACCAAAAAGAATGCAAAATGATTTTGAGCCCTTCAGGAAATTAGATTTAAATGGCTTGCTTATAACATGACATTACAAAAATAACCTTCATCATTTAAACCTTGCCTGTGGAAATATAATACTCTCTGACCATCCCAGAACTCTCTGCATCCTACCACACAGTCTAAACTCAGAGGAGCTATAATGACTTTGCAGGATGCTTTTTTTTTTTTATCTTTTTATTCTGTTGCAATCACAACAGTTCAACTAGTCCTCTCTGTCCAACTGCTACTCCTTGTGAGTTGACTTCCTGAGAACCTCATGGCTTTCGATGTTGTAATTTTGCCTATTCAGGTAAGAAATTTTGTGTTAAAAAAAACATTGATAAAATGTCTTCTTTAAAGAGTTACAACATGGACTGTATGCTCACGAAAAAGAGAGCACCACAACCTCTGCATCATTGTCATGACACAATAATGCATGGCATTACTGCAACATCATGGGGAATGAGTGAATGACACATCTCTCAAAAACACAAGGCCACTGCAGTCACTTTAAGAGGCCTAAGACAAAAAGCTACTACGACTGACAACTGCTGTTTTCTTTCTGCATCTGATCACACCTCTGCCAAAGGATAAACTACAACTGTCCTTAGTTTAATCATCACACAACTCCTACTGCCCTGCCTTGGCATCTGGGATGGTACAGCCATTCTGCATGTACCACTGTTTGAAGCAGAGTAAAGGTTACTTTAATGATGAACAAACTGTACTGTCGAATGATTCTGACTCAACAGATACACATGCTTGGGTTCAAAGGTGAAAGATCAGGGAGCAAATATCTGCAACACAGACAGTCTGTGAGAAAAATCAGGTCATCACACACACACCATCACAAGCTCCTCTGATGTGCAGCTTACAAGCAAACAACTATGTTATGCAATCTACAAGTTTCAGCATGCAAACAGACATTTATTCCCTTTCCCAAAAGCACAAGAGGAAATCTGCCTCCTACGTTTAGAAATACCTCCATCTAGTAAAGGAGTCCTCACTCACTAACCTCTTATTTCCCCTCACTGTGCATTCTGTAGGTGTGAAATCACACTGGATAACCTGTGACTGGAGCAGTCTGCATGTTTTCTTACAGTGCCAATGCACGATAACACAAAAGTCCATGTGAAAAACTCCTAACTTGCAAGGGATCTCCTGCAACAACATTAGAACCCTTTGACCCCACTGTGGTAAGCGCTGCCCTGAGGAGTTTAAGTTCTGGTGTGCACATTTTAGCTAAAAGGAGTCAAGAGTTAGCCATGACAGAACCAAGCCTGAAGCAAGCTAAGTAAATAAGCCACTGTTTACTTTTTGATGAAGTTTTCCATGCACAGTCTGGTTGTGGTAAATACACTTCCAAATGTCTTAATGTGGCAACTGTGCAGCTGTGACAGCTGGACTCCCTACACTTAATACCAGTTACCGTAAGACTGCTAGTAAGACACATGCAAGTAATGCTACCCATACAGCCATTGAGACAATCAGGAAGAACAAGTATGGCTTGTCTTAAGGAAAAATGCTCTCAATGACACCCCCACACACACATATAGGACTCACTCATTCGCACACACACCCACGTTGCCCATCAGTACTCACATGCTGGTGCTGTGTCGGGATCAGTAAATGCTGCGACTCCGCTGTCAAGTAACCGGACACCGAGTGTAAACAGTCGACTATCAAGAGTGTGTTTATGTGTGTGAGTTTGCCTCTTTGCTTGCTAACCTCACACACACAATCACAGACACGCTGCTGCTGCTGATCGGAAGAGGGAGATAGGGGGGGGGTTATATGTACACACACACTCTCGTGCGCGCGCACACTCACACACAGACACACGGAGTGACTTCAGGACGGGCGAGCGTGTGCTCAAAGCCTCGACACACACGCTGTCACACGCACAAACACACTCTTGCTCAGTCCCTCTTGTGCAGCAAAGGTGCTACGACTCTTAAGCTAGTTGCTAACTGTCAACTGTGGCTAACGTAGCTAGCAGCTGGCACCGTCCGTCTCCGTGTGGCGGATATAGGAGTCTGCTACTGCGCCTGTCTCCTACTCCTGTTAATCTCTCTCTTCATCTCTCTCTCTCTCCTTCTAGCTAAGCTTTCATCCCTCTCTTTGACATGACGTAACCAGACACCCCCCCCCCCATTCACTGCTCTCAGCCAATCACAGAAGAGGGCATGACAGCACGCAGCGAGCGGCACCATTTAAAGAGCTCGAGACTAAATCGTTCGTCACGTTACAAGGATTAGTTACAATTAAAAAAAAAACGAAATAATGAGACGTACTGTTTAGCATGACAGAGTAATGGAGAGGATGATTTAAGTTATGAAAGAAAACCAATTTTCGGCACTGCTGCAAAACTCCACAAGCCTATTAAAGTGCTGTATTTCCTTGTTACCACTTATTACAAAATAGGCAGGAGACGGTTTGACTTGTGAAAGCAGGAAAAGCACAGCTGATAATAATAATATTAATGATGACTCCTTTCAGCTTTAGTGTCCCACTTATAGCGTGACAGTGAGCGAGAATGCATAAAACCAGGACACAGAAACCAAAGCTGCCAAGTGGAATTCAGCCACCATTCATTTTAATATCTACACCTATTTTCATGCTATTTTCATGCTGCGTGTCAAAATGGCGTTAGAGGAAAAATTCAAATATAATAATGTGTAAATGTGTAACAAAATTATTTAGCAAATCCTAAAACTCTTAAAACAGAGCTAACTAAATTCAAATAACTGCTTAGGAATGTTGTCTTGTTCACCCTCATTCAGCATCAAATTTCATACCTACCTACCATACCTAGGTAATGGAAAGGTGTTCAAATGTGCAAAACAAGTTTTTGTGTGACTTAAAATTTCATGTGGATATGAAAACTGCATTGGGCGGGGCCTTTATCATTGGTTTAAACTGATTTAATTTCTCAATGCTGACTTCTGAAATCATGGCTATGTTAATCATTATCAGAGTAAATAGTATTAATTTTAAATTATTCTAGATTACGCAGGGCAAACAATAACAGAACAGAAAACTCGAAGAGAAGAAAGGGAGAAGAAAAGAGAGGAAAAGTGAGTACTGGTAAATGTGGTGAAAAGAAAAAGAAAGAAATCTCATCTCTTGAGGAGGAAACAGCTGAAAAGAACAGGATTTGATTACAGGCTCTTGAAATGGTTCTTTGTAGCCCTGCTTTGTGAAGCAGACAATAGAACACTATGCTTTTATCTCAAAAACCACACAATACACACAGACAAAATTGGGAGGACATAACATTAAAGCGTCATTCATCTCCTCCTTAATCTAATAATCTAAACTGTAAATGCACTTGATCCTACCCTAATTTAAAGCGGAAACACACTAAACCTAATTACTTCTGTGACATTTTCATTATAATAGCCAGTTAAGTCAGAAAGAAATGTTTTCAGTGGTCTCCCAAAGTTGGAAATCAGAACATTTGCAAAGCCAAATGTCTCAACTTTGGATTTTGTTCACCTATCTACATTTACATGAAATGATGTAAGGACAGAAGTTCAGTCACACACTGACGCAATCACGCACAGACTCTCAACACAGTTACACACATGATTGTTTCTCAACTCTTGTTTGTTGTCTTATCGGTTCCAGATAACAGAGTCTGTGTAAATGACATTCCTCAGAGGACGCATTCAAACTAAGCTCAGGATTATGGCAGGGGACAAAAAATATGTGCCAATCAATTCTGTGTTCAAAGGAGTTTGCCAATCAATCAGAAACAATATAAAGACACTCACATATAATCTTAGTTTCTGTAGGATTGAGATTCCTAATCAGTTCAAATGATCTAGTTATCTAAAATTTGTCTTTGCTTTGACCTGGTTTATCTCTGTTTACCTCACGTTACTTCTCCCACTGAACACTGAACCTTACCCTCTGTCTCTCCCTGTCCTCAGGCAGTCTCTTAAAGGCTGTGATTAACACCATACTCTCATAATTTCTCACATACCTCCTTTAGAAGCAGAGCCGGTCCTCTCAGACAAGCCAAGTGGGCCAACCACAGCGTGCCTGAGTGTTACATCACCAGCTCTGGTGTAGCTAGGACACACCGGCCCCTCGCTAAAAGAATTTTTTATGGGGCTCCCTCTCTGCTCAACAGACTCTCAATATTAATTCTATTGTCTGCTTGTGAAGTTGAAAGGGTGCACAAATGTCAGAGAGTGAGTGGAGAAATGTTTATCATCCATGTGACCTTTCACCCTCCCAGGGCCCAGTAGCACAGCATATACCTACAACACTGAATTCTAATGTGCTAATTTAGTTTTTCTTCCTGTTTATGAATGAAAAAGACATCTCCTGTTTGCTGTGATTAAAGCAAGCATTTATCTTAAAGCATGAATAACGAAGTCGGCTAAGAGGCTAGTACGTGCTCTGGCTAATCTTTACTTTCAATGAGTGCAGCTACTAATGGTAATAAGCTATGTGAAGCTTTTTCAGACACTTTCTCCATCACACTATTTAAAGTGCTAGAGGCGACTGAGGGACAGTGAATAAAACCTTAAAGTTTCCAGTTTTTCCATAATAATGTCTGTGCCAACGATTACATAACCGAGCCCAACCTCCAACTGTGTCAACGACAGCAGCCTGCCTCCAAGTGATAAAATCTTAAGATTTAAAGTTTTCACAACTGAAAACTTTGTTTTTCTGGGGATGAGGAAGAGAGGGAAACACTTAGTTCTATCCTATAAAAGGGAAAATGTAGTGAGCCATTTTTTAAGTGTCCCTAAATGACAGTGATTTGGCACAGAGCAGTTTATACATGGTCTTACCTCTCAGTGAGATAAAGACATAACAGTGCTATTGTATGTACATGCAGTCTGCTTTTACTGAAGTCTGAGTTTTCTGAAAGGAGTGAGATAATGTGCTGGATATGAATGTATCAATGTATGAATGAGTCAATCATATGCTGCCTTGCTTCAACAATCTATTGATTATATTATTTGATTTTACTCAAGTGGTTATTGGTTATTCCTGATTGGCACAATTAGTGTCACCATCATTTCTGAGCAAGACAATAAAAGTGCTGTAGTTTTACTGGTAAGGCTTTCCTATGCTTTATAGAATAGAATAGAATAGAATAGAATAGAATAGAATGCCTTTTATTTTATTTTATTTTATGCCACTGTCACAACAGTGAAATGACTGAAAAACCTGTTTTTGTTTACTGGTGCCTCTCTGGCCTGGGAAAAAAAGGAAATGAGAGAAAAAGGGGATGGGCCGTGGTGGGGGCATGAGCTCAGCCGACTGGCAAAGAGCTGCTTGCCATGAATAGGTGCATGGCCACTGCTCAGTAAGTTCTCTGTTTATTCTCTCCCCATTCCTCCCTCCCCTCCCCTCTCCCCATTGGTCTGGTCAACCTCTACCCCTTTATCTAAGTGGTTGTGCTCTCTCTCTCTAAAAGAAAAAAAAGGGCAACTATGTGGACTGTTGCTGGTTGCTGCTGCATCTCTGATTTCTCCCTGCTCAGAGTAAAATGAAAAACGACAGTGAGGACAAAGACTTGACTTCAGTAAAGCCCCGGCCAGTCCCCACGCTGTAACATAAAGCTGTTTAATAAGACAGAGCTTCTCAAAGTTCTGGGATGTAAAAACAGTTTGTTTGTACAGGAGGATTTGTGCACAGGAACAAGTAAAGAGGACAAATGTGACACTGGTGGAGTACATTTACTAACTCCTTTAGAAGCAGAGCTGGTCCAAACAGCTCTCATTCTAAACAGAGGTGCAAGGTGCTGTGTTCGGGATCTGAGAAAAAAAAACACACATCAGACAGAGAAAGGAGGGCAGAGAAACTGTGCTAGACACAGTGGACTTTTGTCAGGGGGAGGGACTGTTCCAGGGGGAGGAACCATTTTAAAGGCTGTTGTTAAATTTTATCAGGGACACACACATACAGAGATAAACACATGATGCTCGCACATGCATGCACATACGCAAGATGCATAAAATCACCCAGTCAAACGCACATCCATGCACTCAGACACCTGAGGGCATATATACTCAGAGGTTTACTTTAACAAGGATAACTAGAAGGACATACGGTCCATTATATATATACCTAAACAAATATAAATACCATTCACACCCCCATACAAACACTGTTATCACTGGTGTAGTGGCAGTAACATTCATGAAGATATGAAACCAAAGAATACGCACTGCCTTGAGAAACGTAACTGAGCCACTAGATAGATAAGTAACCTAATCAGCGGAGGTGTACACATGGTGACAGAGAATAAAGGGCATAGTCTCTGCAGTTCGTATGAAAATTGATGTATATCTGCGAGAGATAAACAATCTCAATGGAAGATTTAGTCATTTAGTTCTTGGCAAAGCTATAAGAAGATGTTGGTGTCATCCCACAAACGCATTTATGTTTATAAGTTTAATTTTAGATCAACCTCAAGCTGAATTTAGTTGACCTGCACCACACAGGTGCTGCGCACACACACACACACACACACACACACGGTCTCTGTAGTTAACCATCAACAGGACAATTCTGGGCACTCAGACAGCAATAAGAGAGGAGATGCGCTACCAAGGTCAATATTAGCCCATTATGGTGTTATATCAAAACCTTTCAACAAGCTGTGTGTATGTCTGTCTTTGTGGATATGTGTGAGAGTGCTCTTGGGTGTCTATCTTTGTGAGGTGCCCACCAGCACCTCAGCAGATCACTAATAACACTGATAACATATGTCATTTGTTTGATCTGTGTAAATGCAACAAGTTGTTGGTTTTAGTGAAGTCAAAAACAATGACTAGGCTACAAATTTTATTCAAATTTCAAATTCATGAGAAACATTTAAATATGTTACACAATTTACAACAAAAAAAATCAATGTTGTCTTAACGTGTTTGAAAATGCAATGTTTGAATTTAAAAAAAAAAAAGTTTGAATTTCACTTTGAAATCTCAGACCTCAGTGGTATTGAGGCTTTTTTGACACTTAAACACTACTGCCAGTTGATTGGCTCTTTCCCCCCCACTGTCCCAGCTCCTATATGCTCTTTCCCCTCTGTGCTGCAGAAGAAGGCAGTAGGGTTGGGGCTGTGTCCGAATGAGCCCCATGGTGGGTGGAAAGGTAACAGTGTGGTGGGCTCTCTTTGATTTGAGTCACTCGCATCAATGTTGGTGATTACAGGAGAGTTTGAAGCAGCAGTGCTGCTGTATGTTACTGCAGTGCTGGGATCTAGGACACTGGCATTGCTGGGAGTGATCGTGTTGCTATTGGTTACAGAGTTGAGGATACTGTCTGAATTGCTGTTGCTGCTCAATGTTCCAGCAAGGCCAGAGCAGGAAAAGGTCAGAGCCGGAGGCTGAGGTGGGAGCAGGTTACTGCCTGAGGTGGGCATGAGGTTGGTTGTACGACTTAAGGCCAGACGCTGGGTGAGGATATGTTGCTGCAGCCGCCTGTCGGTCCAGTCCTCCTGGGGCTGGCGGTGGATCTTCATGTGCGCGTTACGGGACTTGATTTTGTAGAACATTCTGGAGAGTGAAAGCGGAAAGAGAAAGACAGAAATGAAAAGAAGACTCGAAAATCAAAACCATCTGTTGGCTCGCCCGGGAGCCAAACACAGAGAAAGTTGTGTGTGTTTGTGCTTCCTCTGTTGTGACTGGTCCTACTCACTTGCCACACAGCTTGCAGGGGAAGAAGCTGGCCAATGAGGGCACAGGAACCGCCTCTTCCAGCCCAAACTGTCTGTCCATTGGCTGACAGATGGGTGTCACCTGTGAAAACAGGACCAATTGTAAGCCACCATGCTGTGATTGCCTTACTGAGCTGCATTCCACACTGGATCACCATGTAACGCATTTAACTCGTTACACAAGACTACGCAAATACTCCATGTTCTTTCCTATGCCAAGCACAGTATTCTGTTCTCATAATGCATGATGCAGCCCACAGAGTGTCAGGGGAACGGACTATTCACCACAGGACAACAACAACAGGAAAAGACAGACAGAGGGAGGATGAGACCTAAAGCAAAAGGCTGATACTAAAACAGAAATATCAGGGACATCAGAGGGTAGTCCTTGATCAGCTTGATTCTCCTTGTTTCTTACACTTTTCTGCCCCTCCAGCTCTCCATCTCTGCTCTCTTCCTCCTGTTTCTTCTGCTTGTCCAGGAGCTTCTTGCTCAGGTAGTAAAACTCAACACACTGGCTCACTGTCTTAGTCCTTACCTGCAACACAAACACACACACACACACACACACACACACACAAGCACACACATATTGAGTACTTAACGCTCAAAAACTGACCTGACTCCAAACATCAAACCGGCCAACACATTTCAGGAAACATAATCAGGTTGACATTCAAATGGAAGTCGTGCAGTAACTGCTGCTTTCAGGTGACTGTAAAGGGAGTTAATGAGTTGACAGGGACAGTTTTAATACATGTAAGCTGTTGTGTAAATGATTGGAGACTGGTGAAAGCTAGACATCAGTCTTTACTGGCTTCCAAGCATCATCATAACTGGAATTTCTCAGTGTTCTTAGATGAGGCTGCTGCTCGGTCACTGAAGTGCACGGTGAGTCACCAAGTGTCTGAACAGGTGCACGCAAGGAAAAGAACACTGCACACGCTGCACCTTAGTGAAACACTGCCTCACCTTTGTGTAATGGTTCTGCATAAAAATAGAAAAATGAACACTGCAAAGATGAGCACAAAATAAACAGCCGCTGAGTGGTTTAGTGGACCCAATGAATGTGAATACCTCACTTTCCATTAGTCGTCTAGTCTATGTGTTGATTTGGTCATGAGAAATGGAAAAATAAATCAGTAAAGCTTTAGCACTGCTGTTAAAACTGGATGTATGCTTCAAAACCCACCAAAATTAAAATATAAATGACTGCAGAGATAGTTGGAATTTCTGTGTGTGTGTATAGTTATATAGTTACATACTTTTAGGCTAGGACAAAGACAGATTGGAAACAGAAAACACATTGAGAGGGTAAACATTGAGTGTTATACCATTTTCTGTATAAGTGAAAAGTCTTTTCCATAAGTCCCCAGAGCTGTACTGAAGACACTCTTTTCTGCATCTGTCCAAAAATCACTACCTACAGGGGGACAGAAGGGGGAGGGGAAAAGAGGGCAGGTCAGACAATGAAAACAAATACCAACAGGTCATCCTGGAATGCACGACTTGCCAAGTAATGCAGCCATTACACTGAAGTATGCAAAGTTCTGCAGCAGCTCCACAACATCTGGTGAAAGACAGAGGAGTTAATGAGCCTGAGGACTTTGTAGATGTGGATTGTAATGACTGTCCGGTTGAGCAATACAACTTTCATGTCGCACATTCCTTTACCTACATGTAGAGCTGATAAGGTGGACAGATGTGTGTGTGGAGTGACTGAGTTGCTAAATTGCACGTAATAGACATGAATATTGCCTGAGGACACACACACACCCATTGTTAGAAATCATTCAGCAAACTTCAAACAGTCAGGGAGAGGGGTGCTGTTTGCTATTTGCTGAGGAGACCTTGAGAGGTTCACTGGGGTCAATACCTGGAGGGGAGACCTGGGACATGCCAGGGAATTTAGACATCTAAATGTTGTTAAGCTGCTTTCAAGGGAACCAAACATTTAAGCAGTCTCCCTATCTGCAGGGACAAAGCCACCTGAGTGGACACTACTGTGCAGAACAATGCCTACTCTGTGCTTTACATGGTTCTTGGCGGATTTAAATGCACCAAAGAGAGTGAGAGAGAGAGAGTGAGAGAGAGGGAAAGGCATGTGATGAAAGTCACAGGAGGTTTGGGCTTTTACAAAGGCTACTATTATACTACAGCAGGAACAGTTTCACTTTTGCTGACTCACACTTCATACAGATTCATACAACTGTTTACCGTTGTTGAGAAACACTCAACTTCCTTCACTGCAACAATTTTTAGTTCACTTTACTTCTCTTCATATTTCTGTCCCCTGGTTTAATTACACCGAGTTAGAGAGACACACAGATAATCTGTCTTCAAACTAGAAAATACATCAGATACTGACTTAGTTCATAAACCAGAACATTCTTGTTATACTATGTAAATCTGGACAAATGGGGCTCTGATTCAGATTCAGCTGAGACATATTAGCAGTGGGTATGTTTATATTATTTATGTTCATATTATGTTTATGTTTATTCTCGACTGGTTAGTAAACAGCTGTTAATGTTAACGTTGGCTAAGTAGTGACAGCAAAAACTTGCACATAGCACCTTTAACGGGCATAATATAGCCAAGAGTTAGAGTAAGGGTCAAAGGTCAAAGGTTACCAGAGTAGTGGTAGTTCCCTGTTGGTGAGGGCTCTGAAAACAGCAACATCTCCAGAGTGGCCTGCACAGGAGAGAGGGACGGAGGAGGCAAAGAACAGACAGATGAGGCATGCAACGGTTCTGAAGAGAATTAACTGGATATGAACGAGTGAGAAAGAAAGAAAACAAAGGAAAAAAAAGAAGGAGAGTGGGTGAGTAAAGGTGAATGGAGGCAAGAAATGATGAACTGTTGCGTGATGAAAAGGATGGAATGAATGAATGATAAAGAAAGAAAGGCAGTTGTTAATATTCCTCATGGCTGCTTACCATTGTGTTCCCCTGGCAGTAGTGCAGACAGTGCAGAGCCAGCTCTGTGTTACTGCCCCCTCCTGGCAGGCAGCTCGAACTACACACAGACAATAGCCTCTCCACTGTGCACGCACACACACACACACACACACACACACACACACACACACACACACACACAGAAAATCAGTTTTTAACAGTTCATATTGGCATTAATAAATTAAACTAAATGTTATGTTACTAAATGTTTTCAGGGTATATCTTCAATAAATCTAAAATTATTCTTCAGTCCCCGTTTCCCCTCTGAGTTCCAGGCCCTCTCCCTGATTTTGGTCAGACATTTGCCATCCCTCAAAAAAGTTTCCTACTTACTTGTGATGTTTAAGATCTGAGAATTCACCCACATTTTTACCTGCGATCACTCTTAGCTGCTCTAAGGAAGACGTTTTGTGGTGGAACTCTACCTTTAGGATATGCTGTTTACCTTGGTTTTGTAAGTCAACACTCTTCTCCAGTTCCTCCCATGGTTTCCAGAGCAGCTGTTCCCTGGGGGATTCCTCATCCGGCGACCACAGCCCTGACCTCTCGCCATCCACGAAGCACGGAGGAAGCTCTGCCTGGAACTTATTACCTACATTGACATGCCTGGAAAGAGGGGAAGACAAAGGGAAAGAAATGAGAGTGAATGTGAAAATAGACATACAAGTACAATAGAAGATTCAGAGTAACAATAACTCCACTGATGCTGATGTTAGTGTTTTCTCAGTACCAAAATATCTGTAAATCTGTCTGTAACTGTTACTGTAACACTCCTGAGGCACTCTTGAGATACTGTATTTTAGTCTATTTTGGTTGCTGTATTGCTATCTCACCATGACCCCATTTCTTTTCGAGATCACTGATGTTCAGCAGTCAGGTGTCTTTTTTCTTAAATCTTCCTTGGCGTTTTACTCACCGAAACACACCACATTCCTCTTTCTCTTCTCTGCATGTTGATTTGTCCTCTATGTGATGGACAGATGAGAGAGAGCAGTACAGCCCTGTCCCCCTGCGGACCGGATTGAGGAGGGGTCGTGGGGTGTAGTGGCCCCTCTTCTGACCGCTGCTGGAGTGAAGGATACTGGGAAATGGAGTTCCAGTGTAGACTGGAGAGGCCTGTTGACAAAGTGTTTTCTAGCGTTACTCTTGTCATTCTTTGATTAATACATATTAAAAAGCAAAATCCAGAAAAGTATTAAACATTTGTATAACTAAAATCCAAAAACCTGAAGTATTTAGAAAGTGGCCTAACATTTTTTTTATTTTGGTGGTTTGATTGAATCTGCGCCGATGTCACGAAGTCCTCAAAACACCAAGCCCTCAAAAATATATTCTGAGCCAAACTGTTTACCATTTTTCCAGAGTAAGGTGATGAAAGCAAAACAATTTCATTTCTGTGGGGCAACAACAGAGATATATCCATGACGTACTCAGCCTAGTGTGGAAGCAGGCGGGGTAAAAAAGAAACAGGGGTAGAAATCATGCCTTTCACCAACTCTAAATGTGTCATGTTTACACAGTGTATGTATCCAACATGTCTAAAAATAAAAACCCCTACTAAGACTGTGGTTTTAGAAACAGTAATGCAGTTAGAATAAACGTAATTTCTTGACAAACAACCAATTTAAGCATCCGCCCACTACGCCTGTACTGCCTCTCCAGCGGTGGCAAGTTCTGCTCCTTGCTACCCAGTCTCCTGGGTTTTGTTGAGGGAAGAGCGACAATAACACACAAATATGGCAACCTCAGAGTGGAAATGTGACTTTTCAAACGCGGCCGTTGTTCAAAAGGAAAAGCTCCGAACGCACAATGTCTCGTTTTTACATTTTTATTTACTTTTTACTGTAACTCTACAATAAGTCATAAAGCCTGTACTTATACTTTTTTTTTTGCCTGGCTAAATATATTGAACAAGCTATATCAATGAGCTTACAACCTGAGAACCAAATGATTATGACCTATACTGGACACATCAGTCCCGAGAAAACTGCTACTGCTCATCCTCAAACAATTTTTTCTGTTCTATTGGTGGAAAAACAGAAGTATCATACGGTACCTTTAGCTGCGGCTGGTTCAGACTCGCTGGTCCATTCTTCACTTTCTGGGTCACCAAGAAGGGAGCTATCTTTTCTGCTGCCTCATAATGCTGGCTGGAAAGGTGAGATGGAGGAGGATGGAGGGATGGAGTGTTCAAGGAACAGAGGGCTCTGGGTGGAGGGTGGAGGGCTGAACGATGGGATGAGGAAGTGAGGAGTGATGACTCAGGAGACTGAAGGATTTCATGTGAGGCTGGGAGAATAACAACGGAGAGAAACAAATGAAAAAGGGGAAAGCAGAAGACAGGTACCATAGAAAGCAGAGAAAAGTTGTGGTATTGTCACGATATTAACAATAAACTGTAAAACTGCTCGATCGTCTTGTATGAAGCAGACCAAACGAGACAGGAAAAAAAACACGTAAAGTCAGAAACATCACCCGACACTGACAGAATCTGTTACTCTGAAACACTGAAGAATGTGAAAACCTTCTTCACTTTTCACGTGGTGTAAAACAGTACAAAAGATGTCTGTTACAAATAGTTTTATTTCTCAAAATGTGAAAAGTGAAAAGTGAAAATGTGATTTGCATACGGGAAATGGGAAATTTCACAAGTTCACCTACGAAAACCCACATGTCCCGTAAATTTACATGTGGGTATTAACCTGTGGTTTTTTTTGTAAGGGGGGAAAATATATATATATATTTTCTTTCTCAGGTAAGTCAGACTCTGGATGAACCTTATCAGTTTCATATTCCTCATCTTACTATCATACTTTCATTCACAAAAAACACACCCACAATACCTTACCTGTGATGTTGCCGTAGTCTGCACCGTGGGAAGATCTTAGGTTGCCCTCGTTGCTGCTGGGGTCACCTGACGACTGCGGAAAGCAGTGCGACAGCAGCGGAAACTTCCATATCATCCCAGGGGAATGGACAGAAGGGAGGGACTGAGGGCGGGAAGTGAAAAGCTGGAGCGTACCAAGTGATTCTCCTCCTTGGGAAACTGAATGTCCAGTTCCTCCGAATGCACTGGGAGAGTCCATTTTGGAAGGCGAGTGAGAAGGAGGAGGTAGAGGTGTGGGAGGAGGACTAAGAACTGAAGACATGAGCTGAGACGATGTGGGAGGAGAGGGGAAAGATTGAAGAGAGGGGTGAGCTGGTGAAGAAGAGGAGGAGGGAGGCAAGTATAAGTCTGAATCAATAGCACAGCTGTTCCTTGTCTTGACCAGTCCAGGGCTTTCTCCTCTCCCTATTCCAAATTCCCAGATCTGTCCAGAGGAATCTCCACTGGGAATCACAGGGAAGCTTCTCTTTCTCTGAGAGAGGAACGCCTCAGAGAAGGAGTCCAGTTTCTGAGTGTACGTCCCACTGCTGATGGTGATGGGTGACCTCTGTGGGAGGCAACCTGAGGCCAAAGTAAAGGTGTCAGCTGTTCTCCACCTGCCCTCTCCGGTCTGACTCGAGGGAGAGACACTGAGCCAGGGCCCCTCGACCTCTGCTGGTTGAAGCTGATCCTCACCTGAGCCACAGCTGGAACCGTACTCTTCTTCTCTTCCTAAATAATTATCACTCGCTCTTGAATCCGTCCTGGAATAATCTACACTGCTGTCACTAAAGCTTCCTGCAACACTTCTGCTGTGGGAAGTAGTTTGTTTAGTAAAGTGGCTAACGTTAGCCTCCCTATTGTAAACAGTTTCACTTTTAGCTTCACAGCTAGCCTGGGCATAATTATTATAGTTTGCTCTGAGTTTACGCCTGGGTCCTTCCTCGCTGCCGCAATTAATGGTGTAAAAAACATCATTTGCGTTCCTGTAACAATCACCTTTACTATAAAAATCATCTGCAGGGCTTTCACCGCTCTCACCGTCTTCCCAAACTTCCTCTTTTTTGCTACCACCATACCAGGTGTCAGCAAAATGACTGCCTAACCCACTATCTCTGTCAAGATGGCCTCCCAAGCTAGCAGTTCCATCCAAACCGCTACCACTTGTATTTGGGAAGCCTCTGTCACCCCCACTGCTCCCCCTTCTTCCCACAGAAGAGGTGCCTGAGGTCAGGTAAGACGTTGTAGAGTCTTCCTCTCTGTTTCCATACTGCTCCAGGGAGTTCAGGGCAGGCTGGTATACCGCTTCTTGGCTCTGAAGGCTGGGCAAGGTGAGGTGAAAGGATGGGCGGGGTCGATGGTGGTGGAGGTTGGGGAAGGATTGAGTAGATGAACTGTCATCCATGATCGCTTGCTGGGTTTAGCTAGAGTGCCTGAAGGACACAGAAAGAGACACAGTGCTAAGTATGAATGAGCACATTTAAAATCATTAGCAGTAGCACTTTAATTAGCACCTCCTCAACAGCACAGAGAACCAGTGTTACACATTCCCATCCATATTCCGCAGCTATTACCAAACATGGTGCATCCATGTAGTATTTAGACCCACTCAGAAATTTTTATAGATCAGTAGATTTCAGTGTACCAAAATGCACGAGTCAGATTCTGTGAAGGTAGAGGATTAACTACAAAGACAGGTAAATCCACCAGACAATGACTCGGGTCTTTGTGCTCTACCTGATACCCTGCAGTTCCTGATATTATAGCTATGAAAAGTTTTGATCTCTCTGTCCATAAGTGGCCTGCACAGGGCTCACGCACAGTACTATCTGTATTTTGTGCTACGCATTCGTCAGTCATTACCTCGAATTAATTCTGCAGGTTTAAAGAAAGTAGTGGAGCCAGTTTTTATTCCACGTCTTGTTAGCAGTTTATAGCGCAAACATTTCTGCAAACACAGCCCATCTCAACTGATGCCAGTTTGTTTTGTCTGGTATTTCCCCTCCTCGAAAATAGAGTAAAAAGACTATCGGGTGTGATTGAGAATTCCTGTACACAACTTAGTCTGAAGATAAAATGTATGAACACTTGTGCCGAACTGACTTTGCGGGACAACCCAAGATGATAAAGAGAAGCCAACAAACACAATTAAAGAAAAACTGCCACGGTCGAGTGTGTGGTAAAAGTACCTCTTAAGTTTTCAGCTTTTACTGCGAGTGACAATAAAATCTCCATTAAAAACATTGTTTCACAAGCAAGGCAGCAATTTGGAAATCCACTAAGAGTACTTTTACACACAGAGAACATTAAGTCTTTAAGTCTTCATTGGTTCTTCTTTCTTTCTTTCTTGAAACCACGTTCTGCTCTAAATAGGACAATGAGTGAGTCAGAAAGAGAGAGAACGAAGGAAGATGAGATGAAGACAGATACACTGTATACGTTTTGAGGTTGTCTTTTTACCAGTCCTTGGTGCTTAATTTCCTTTTCACGTATGTTCGTCCTCTGTTGTTCATGCTTTCGGGCTCTGGTTGTTCTTCTGGTTTTCTTCATCTTACTTTCTGACTTTTTTTGCTCTTTCCTTCTCCACTGTCTCGAGTGCAGAGTCTTATAATTTCCCCCTTCAGATTTTCTACCTTTCACTTAGTCCTCTCTCTCTCTCTCTTCTCTCCCTCTCTCTGTTGTATGTCCTTTAAGAGCACACACACACTCACAGATACACAGACACAGACACAGACACAGACACACACACACACACACACACACACACACACACACACACACACACACACACACACACACACACACACACACACACGCAGCCTATGACACATACCTAGAGCAAAACGGACACGCACAAACACTGGTACACAGTGGTTTCTCCTTTTCACACACACACACGCACGCGCACACACACACACACACACACACACACACACACACCCCTTTACTCTCTCAGTTTCTCACTGAAACACACGTACATTTACACACACACTTGCAGGTGTCAGAAGGGACCAGCGGGTAGTGATGTTGCCTCGCTGCCTTTTCGTCGTCGTGGTAACCACATCCTGAGGAAACAAATGCTGACGGATCTCCCTCCTTTCAGCTATCTTTATCTCTCTGCCCCCCTCCTCCATCTCTCTATCTCTCTTTCCGTCTCTTTGCCCGTTCTTATCTCGCTCTGTGTCTTTCTTTCTTTCTCAACAGGCGCCCAACTTTGTTTGCTCTTGTCCTGTCTTTGATCTCTCTCTCTTTTGCCTGCTTTTCATCTCTATGATTTCTGCCATTTTTGTGTCCTTTCATGTATCTCTGCTTTTAGGTTTAGATTTCTGTTCTTTTCTAGTGCCCCACCCCCTTTATTGCTCTCTCATCCTTTTTGTAATTCTTTTTCCATGGCTCCTTTCTTTTTCCAGATACTCATGCTGAGGTTGAGTTATGAAAACACTTAGGGATGTGTATAAAAACTTAAAATCATTTTAGTTTTACACTTTTGATTACAAAAATACACATTTATTCATTTAAATAAATAAATGAAGAAGTACTACCTTTGGTTGACCATAGTAAGATAATGTAACTGCGTACTGTGTGCTAAATTTGTCTTTTTCAGCCCAAAACTCTGTGTGCGTGTGTGTGTGCCTGTACATCAACACCTCTGTATAGGCGAATGTGCATGCGCACATCTTAGTGTGGCTACATACAGTACGTTTTGTTAGTATGTGTATATGTGTGAGAGTGCGTGTGCAGAGGCGGGAGCGTAGATGTTTACCAGATCAAGAGTCTCTGGCTGAGTCAGCTGACAGGAAGTGAGAGAGAATGAAACAGGAAGGAAGACGGCGACAAACGATGAGGTTCAGGGAACCCTCTAAACACCCTGCAGCCCCACCTACTCACCCACCCACTCACCCACCACACACACACATACTGTATGGTACACCTTTAACAGGCCAAATTACTGTTTTATACCCCTGTTATGTCATCTAACCTTAAAACACCTACTCACACATGCACACACAACCTCAAACACGACCACTGACAGGTCCACAAGTCTGTGAGCAACTTCAGTTATTGCTGCTACACGTACTCGCACACACATACACAACCAGGCATGTTAAAAAGGACAAGACAAGGGAGCAATAGAGGAGTTTAAATAACATTTGTGATAATAAATCTTCTGTGTCAGCTCTCAGAATCTGAATATTCTGACTGACTCACTGTCAGTAGTGAAACAAGTACTGAAAAGCAGAACTACAATATAAAAATACACCATTAAAAGTCCAAAAGACCTGTGGCTTTGAAGTCTGACCAGTAATAAAACTCATTCCGAAGAGTTGCAAATCAGTCATTTGTTAAACTGTTGGCACTGTTTTCCAGGTTGTATGTGGTCCAGCATCATGTGGGGTCTAACTGCTGCACACACTTCTGTGATTTTGGTTTTAAAAAACACAAAAGAAATGATCATGTCCTGTGGGTGTCTTCTGTGACATTGTTATCTCCGAGGTAATTTGTGGAGAAAAATATAAATTTTCCCTCCGGAATGTAGTGGAGTACACGTACATGTACAATGTGGAATACCATATATACTTATCTATACACTATACTCAATAAAGGTCATTATAAACATAAATGTATATCTGGCAAAATGGAAATCAATTCAAAAGGGTTAGTGCCTCTGAATTTTACATATAGCATTTGAGTTCATCTACTTTATCACTTTCTACATCGGGAAAACTGTAAATATTTTATCAAAGATGACAGCATTTGTCGGTTTTTGATGCATCGTAGACACAAAGATCTGTCTGATAACAGTTCAAATCTACAAAACTGCTATTTAACATTAATTTTCACTGTGCTATGAGAACTTCTTCTACAAATTCTGCGCCTGGTTGAGTTGATGCCTCGCTGTCCATTCAGTCAGTCCTGGCACCTATTTAATCAAATCGGAAACGTGCGAGCGTCGATTTGCAGCTGGTGTGCAATCTTTTTCTTCTTGCCCAAAATCACACAATTCACTCATCGAAACAAACACCATTTACTGCACATGCATGAGCAGGCGGGACCCTGTCGGGAAAATCCGTGTGCAATTTGTGAGTGACGGTTGTTTGTGGAACAAACAGCTGTCACTCACCAAACTGCCACCATTTTCGATCTACGTGCGACCTGTGCTCGCAAATTGCTTTTGTGAAATTGGTCCCCGTTTGGGTAACATGTGATTCAGTCCCTAAATATGTTCACCCGTCAGTCTTTGGAATATCTGATCTGTAATTACATTAACAGTAACAGTTAGAAGCAGCACATGGAATCTTATGATAAGTAACATGAGAGTGGACAATGAGGAAAGGATCAAATATGTGTGTGTGTGTGTGTGTGTGTGATCATGTTAATTGTGAGGTCACTTGTACAGTGTGAATAGATCTCTGGAAACCTCAGCACTAACACGCACAATAGATAATGATGTGGTGACTTCACAGCTTCTCTGACTCAATAACCTCAATATTAGCATGATGATAATGTCTGCCAATATTTTGTCAATATTTTACATCTGTGCAGTTGTACAGATGTGACGGATATCACGACATTACATTACATTTCATGCAGCTGTAAACTGGAAGTCTCCAAGGTCGATGCAAAGATATGAAACATCTGCCAGCTTATATAAAACATATTTTAAACGTTGATATCTGAGTCATCTTTAAATTGCTGTGGGTAGCAATCGAGAGGTTGAAAGATGATTGATTGCTTGTTTACTGTCTTTAATGTGCAATCAAACAAAATGCAACTGACTGACAGTGGAGAGTGAGATTCTACTGTCCCAGATTTTTTACCAAAATTAGTCAGATTCACAGAAAATGCACAGTGACAGGGAGTGAGAGCGTTTTACACTGCTCATGCTCATCCAACATGGGAATTATTTTGTTGAATTTGACTTAGCGTCACCTTAAAACTCCCTGTTGGGTGGGGGTTTAATCCATCTCATTACAATTTAGTCACGTAGGACAGAATTATGTCCTTCAAAGACATTCAATCAACTAAGCTCTGGTAAGAAAAGGCATCATAAAAACTGAGCAATAGCAATATAATGAAATAAGAATTTTACGGAATAAAAACTGAAGCTTAGTTCTGCACTTCAGTATGCCGTTACGTTTGGCTTTTAAAATGCCTAAAGTGAAAGCCTCTTGTATTAAAGAACCTTCTTTTTGGATCGCTTTGGTCTCTGCATCTAAAAATCAGCACCTTCTACCTTCTTTATTTCAGTGATTTTTGACACGGTCTGCTAATTCGCCTGTGTTTGCTGTGTGTATTCATTTGCATACATTCGTGTTTGTATGTGCACGAAACCTTGAGAAAAGAGCCGAACGAAAAATGTGTGAATGAAAGGATGTGAGAGGATAGAGGGGGAGTGCAGAGGAGTACGTACGGGGGAGACGCTTCTCTAGTTTTCTCTCAAATTCAACATAAAAACCTGCCGGAGCAGAGGAGGGGGAAAGAGACAAGCGCTTCTGGACTTTTTCTCTCAGCTCTTTTTTTTTTTCTCCGAGCCGTCTCTCCACCTGTCTTCCGTTGAAAAAAATAAAAAGAGTTCACTGGCGGGAAGTGAGGAACTGAATGGACAAGAGAGAAATTAAGCCGCGGAACAGTGCAAAACATTGTGCATCACACAACACAAAACAGGCTATTTCACTAAACTTAGGCTTTTTTCAGCAGCCAGCACATATTTAATTGTGCCACAGGGATCGCAGGATAAGCTCATTCGCTCTCGATAACCTTGTTATTATGTGACAACGGTCCACGCTGGCGCTGTAGGTGTATGTGTAATGGACGATACGAGAAAGTGCAACATAACCTATAAAGCACGACGGTGTACGTCGAATACTGAACACACAGAAGCGAAACTGCTACCAAATTGCACATCACACATGGAGTAAGTGAAAGAGAGATTTTTCTAAAAGGTAGACTTTTCTTTTAATGCCATTTTTTACAAACATTTGCAGCTAAAAGGCAACTCTGTCTCAATAAATTCATAAATTTACTCAAAATAATGAGTATTCCTATCTCAAAATAATCTCAATTTGTTAGCCATTTTCGAAAAACAGTCATGACGAGTGCCTTAAAGACATCAGTAAGTCTAAAACACAGTGAGACAGTGCAGTAGCAGTCTATTAATTAAGAGCTAACAGTGCACAGAAAGTGCTCCTAAACTATACAGTCACATAGAATTAAGATTTGTGCTAAGATTCAATGCAGTGCAAGTTCTGTGTCCGATCTATGGTTTTTGGTTGTGGATTTGTCAGTGAGATTAGTATTTATACACACATGCAAACCATGTGCAGCCACACACACCAGCAATTCACAACTTTGGTCCTGGGACCCCAAGGCAGGTTTACTTTATACAGAGAAAGAGTTGGAGAAAAATTCTAAAACTGCCGAATTAGTATTTGATGTATTTTAACTAAAAAATAATAAGGTTGGAAATATAGCATATTTTCCTTTCAATGCATTTTGCTCCCTCTGTGCTCTTAGGAAGGAATAAAAGCTGCCTGCGAATGACAGTTCGTCTGTTGTCGGGGTAACAAGAGTTTTTACAGCTGAAAAGATCACAGGCCAGAAAAACGTTCAGACCCTGCCGTCTGCACGCGTGCCCACAATGCGACTGACTTCTAGAGACGCTTCAGGCTTCTTTCATTGAAAATTTGGGATTTCAGTCTGAACCACAGGATAACTTTTTACAGTACAACGCCTAATAGTGTTTGCAAAAATGCGGTAACATACTCAGATTACAGTGACTTGTGGAGTGACGCAATAGCATCAATTGCCTCATATGTGGTTCTACGGTGGACATTAAGGGACATTTTAGACTCTGTTTGGGTAAAGTTGTCGACATAGTGCATAGCTCTGAAGCAGTAATCCTACAGACTCTGGTGTTAATGACATGGAGAGCACTGATCGACCAAAACAGGCCCCTGAAGTTAACTTTTTAAGGTCTATGAAAGTTAACAAGCTCGGTCTGAGAGAGACAAAAAAAAAAAAAAACGTCATACACAATACAACGCAGACTAACTTTACGATCCGATCCATATATTTGGCTAAAATCGGTAACAACATTATGATTAAGTCTGATCAAACCAATCAAACAAAACCAGAAAACCTGGGTCACTGCCGGTACAACATAATACCGACAATATGATGCTCTTAATTACTGTATTATATCTGTATTTATGTAGGAAATACCAACAGTTGTGAGTCTCACTTATTGTGCATGTAACTGCGAATGACTAAATTTCAGTTTTCTTCTGAATACAATAATCCATTATGATAAAGGTCACAGGGGTCAGCTGAAGGTGAATTAAAAGAAGTAATCAGCATATTGTCCTTTGAAGAAGATTTTAGGAATAAATACAATGAATGGAATTAATTTCACCATTAGAGGGATCCATTCATTTCACAGCATTCAAACTAATAATGGATTACGATTTGCGGTATTGCAAGAAAATACACAAAACTATACTAATGTATTTTTGCATTTGTAAAAATGGATTAAGAATACACTATATTACTACATTACGATTAGTATAAGTGTTGAATTTGCTGCTGATGTATCATTAAACATATTTTTCAGAATAAAATAAATTTCAGTTGCATTATTCCTCAGAGGGAAATGGCCAGTGTCAGCGATGAAAGTTACAACACATCTTCGTCACTTCGCTTGGGATAAATCAATTCCAAAATATTTTATCATTATTATTATTATTATATTTCTACAAGTTTTAATCTCTGCTATTATTACTAGCATATCCATCATATGAGGCCATGCAATTATCATAACCCCTTTCCCCATCAGGAGTTTAATTGTATCTCACATAAACACAAAACTTCCAGGTGAACTTAAAGCTTTTTGCCATTAACATTATTCCACAGTAAAAGCCAACAAAATACTGAAAAAGTAATTTTACTGAAAAATATAGCTGCACTCGTTCCAATAAATTATCAGACTATCCTGGAAATTTTCCTGAATGTTAAAGCGCTAATCTTTCCAAACGCACGGCACCAAACTCAGCTCAGAGGAATGTCTCTGTTTTCTTAAGGATTTGTTTGATGACAGTGTCAACACATGATTATCAGCCTGACCACTCTTGAAAGCTAGTGAGCAAGCGGTGATGAGGCAGAAATCAGTGTATTCATTTTAATTATGATAAAGAGTGGGAAGGCAAAGCACCATGTATTCACATCTACTCACATTCTGTCTGCTGCTAATTAGATGAATGTTTTAATAATACATTAATGTAATGGATTATTCTTTTACCTCTTATTCTGTAGCATTTTCCTGCTGATGTAGTTTTAGTCTTCAGAGTGAGTTTGATGCTTATATAACTACAATAATAAATACCTTTTTTTTTTACTACTTTACTTTGAATTTTTTATAGTTTGTTGAAGTGAAAACTAACTGCTACAAACTCATTTCAATTACGTGAAAAAATAAAGCACGAAGTAATGGATTCTGCAGATATTTACCACTTTAATTTCACACACCGAAATCATCATGGGTGCAGCTGAGTGATCAGAGCTGAAGATCTTTTGTGTGCATTCAGGCTGTGACGAGTGATTTTAGGTTGCACGCACGCCATTACCTTGCAAAATCTACAGCACTGAGATAAAAGAAAAACATTGTAGGCTCATCTGCACTAAAGAAATACCAATCAGAAGAAGAAGACAAGAATATTTTCAAGGCGTTGATACGCCCTAACTGACTATCCGCAAATACTGACGTCTGTGTGGAAAGCTAAACAGAGAGGGAGGCCATGAAGAGACCAGCAACACTGCGAGGTAGTTAGAGGTTTCCATAGTCGACAAGGGAGACACTGCACACAACAACTGTTTTCCGGATGCTTTACCAGCCACAGCTTTATGGCAAAGCGAAAAACCACTGTTAAAAAAGCGTCACATGACATCTGAGGTAGCGTTCATCAGAACATGCATGGGAAACACACTGGAAAGAGGTTTTATGGCCTGATGGGCCTAAAATTTAGCTTTCAGGCCACCATACCAGATGCCAAACACATCAGCAGAAACACACACTATCCTCTCTGAGGCGACGTGTAGCGGCGTCATGCTTGTGGGGATGCCTCTCTGCAGCGAGCTCCCTGGAAAGCTAAACATAAAGCCAAAGCCACACAGACAAAAATGAGAAATGACACGCTAATGTCGTTCAGCGGCCGAGTCAAAATTCAGACCTCAGTCCGGTCCAGGAGATGTGGCAGAAACTGCTGTTCACTCACGGCCCCAGATGCTGCTTAACAGAGCCTGGGCACTTTTGCAAAGAAGAACAGGGAAAATTTGTAGCGTCAAGATATTTAAATCTAACACAGAGACATCCACAAAAAGACTTCAGTCTGTTTCTGCTGTCAAATGATCCTATGCTGTTAGTGGCAGTGCTTGAAGGGGTTAGTTCCCATGTTTTCAATTAGTTTGTGTTTATTCTGTTGGAGCACGTTGAATGCCTCTTATAGACATTATATATCAGGTCCCCAAATGTAACAGTGAATGGTAGAATATTCCTCTGAATTGTCCTTGATCTTTGTCTCTGGATAAGACTGAAACGCACTGAAACCTACTGCAGTCTTCTTCCGTTTCCTCATTTCACCCCTTCTTCCAGCTAGTGTGGAAGCCCATGACTCTGTTACGAAAGCCATTAAAAGATGAATACAGCTGAAACGACAAAAACAACTCGACTAGTTTCCGATTCACGTTGAAAAATCTGGTAACGTTCAAGACAAATGTTGTTTGTCTGGAGCCTCCGTTGGCACAGACGCCGAAGTTTCACAGCCTAAGACACAAAAGCGGTTTGTTGTCCCCGTTCTGTCTCCAGATGTCAAAGGAGGTCACAAAATCGGCAGATGACAAAAATAGCAACAACAATACAAACCTCTCTTCTAATGTTTTGCCCCCTTTATTTAAATCAGCCGGGACAGATTAAAATTAGGAACACCTCAACAACACAGTACAACCGCACCATGAAGTGCTGCCTCCTAAATGACAGTGAAGTTGAGTCACCACCTCTGTAAAAGAGTTTTAACACAAACTGACCGTTACAGCCTTCATTACACCAGGAGTTATCACAGGGAGGTTATATGAGTATTAATTAGTTGTAGTAAATGAACTGCTAACGTAGCGTAGATTCACACTATTATCAAAGCTTAGCAAATTAATGGCTGCTATGGTCACATCCAAGACCTCACATTATGTCTGGGGCCTTTTTGCTGACATATCCCAGCAAGATGATAACCTTAATGCATGTCACTGTGTCTGAGACGCCAGTACATTCAGGCCCTGGTTTATCATATTATTATATCTCTACAAAGTGTTCACCGTCAACAAAGTCAAGCGTGTGGTTTTAAGAGTTTCTTTGTGAGAGCATGACCGCTGTAAACACCAACATGTTGCGGGTAACAACAGAGAAACGCTACAAGTACTGCTGAGGCTCAGTCTGCCCTGGTAGAAAAAAAAAAAAAGATTTTGTAACTCCTTGTACAATAGACATCTTCCTGAAGCATTTGCTGCACATGGACTCAGCATTATGTTTTATTACATAATCGACAGAAACTTGGACTTTCAGATTAAAACTCGGTAGAATGATTGGGCAAATTTCACTTCAGGTAATGTAAAAAAGCACTGTAAATGAACTGAGATTTGTCTAAGTACAATAAATGTATCAGACATTATGAATATTTTTCTAACATCCCAGAATTTTAACTTAATTTATCTTCATTTACATTTATTCATGCACCGATTATTGATGCACCAATTTACCCAAAGCAACGTACAAATCTAATCATTTAACCCATGAAATCCCTAAAATTGAAACCTCCTTCAATGTGAACGTTACTGGCTAAGCTGGTAAAAACATGGCTCCCTTGGATAACAGTTAAATGATGCCAGACAAACAAGACTGTTTTAGAAGAGTGTGAGTATGCTAGTAATGCTAATGCTGAGTCCCTGATAAGTTAAACTTATACTAAACTTATTCTAAAAAACTCCAGCCTTATAGTGTCCTACTTAAACAAACAAACAAACAAACAAAATTGGAATTAGAACCAAAAGGTATTCTCACCTGTTAGTTTGTCATTACGGGGAGAGATGTGTCAGTGTGGCAGTGAAATGCATGTGTGTATGGTCTGCTGGTAGGTACACATGTGTGTGAGAAAGGGGGAGGAGAAAGAGAGAGACAGTGAACCAGAGAGAGAGAGAGAGAGAGAGAAAGAGAGAAAGAGAGAGAGAGAGAGAGAGAGAGAGAGAGAGAGAGAGAGAGAGAGAGAGAGAGAGAGATGTAGTTTCACCGAAGATGATCGGCCACTATCACTCTTTCAGTCGATCTTTCAGCCTGTCATCCACCTTGCCATAACACCACTGTGTGTGTGTTCTATGGCTGTGTGGAGAGATTTTGGTTTGAAATCTTTGTTGTAAGGACATTTTAGCATTGTGAGGACATTTTGGCTGGTCCTCACAACGTCAAGGGGCTGTTTGAGGGTTGGTTTAATGGTTCAGGTTAGAATCAGGTTTAGATTAGGGTTAGGGTAAGGGCTGGGGTGAGGCACTTAGTTGAGATGGTTAAGTTTGGGGTAAAGGGTTAGGGAATGCAGTGTGTCAAGGAGTGTCTCACAACTATTATGAGACAAGAATGTGTGTGTGTCAAGCTGTGTCATAGTGATGCTGGAAACAAGAGAAAAACACCCAAGCGTGTGGCTTCAACCTCACACATACACACACATACATGCACACATACACACACTTTCAGTTTGAATAGGTGTTTTTTTCTACCCTCTCATCCCTCATTTTCTCTTATTGTCTGTATGTTTTTAAAGGGCCACACACACACATACAGACATCTTAATGTTATACACACACATACACATAGAACCACACAATGCATACGGTATATACTCATACCCATCATGTCACATTGATAATTAGAAAGTGGTTTGCCCAGTAGGTATGAAGCTGCAGCCAGCAGGTAGTTAGCTTAGCTTAGCACACACACTGGGGGCATGAGGGAAACAGCTAGCCTAGCTCAGTTTAGAAGTAACTAAACCTCCCTACTAACACACTATATCCAATTTGTTAAATCTGTATAACCATAAATAGTCTGGCATATAACATGCCATGAAACTGTAATTGTCCTTTTTCCACCTCAGTTTTTCAAACATTTAGACAAAGAGGACATACTGTGTTATTAACCGAGCTTTAGAGGTGCTGGTAGGGAGATTCTGTTGGACACAGACAGGTTAGCTGTTTTCCAGTCTTTATGCTATGCTAAAGATATCAGCTCCTCATGCTAATATTCTCACCTATTTCTAAACTAAATGTGAAAGTATTCTTTAAAGTATCCTTAGTTTAAGTATCCTTATTCCCTGAGAAATATACACTTTTACTGCATTTTAATGGACATACCTTGAGAAAAAGGCTCCAGTGTTGGGCTCACAGAGAAGCAGTTAGCAGGAGCGGTGGGCACAGAAGGTGGGCTGGACTGGGGTCAGGTGGGTTTTCCCTCAGGTTCCAGTGGTCTCTGTTGATAATATGTGAAGCAGATTTTTTACTTTACACAGAGTCACTTCACTAAGCTAAGCTAACTGGCTGTAGCCTTCCCTTGAACAAAGAGATGATCAGAGTGCTAACTCTCATCTAACTTTTCACAAGGAAGTGAATGAGCACATTTGCCAAAGATGTCAAACAATGGCTTTAAGGATGAGCTTTTGCTGTCAAAAGCCAGCGTCAAAACATGAATTATTTCTGTTTTGTATATTCCTAAGTTAATTTGCACTTAAATAAATGACTACACATCAAATCTGGGGCCATGTACTGTTCAAACCAAGCACAATGCACATGGAGAGAGAAACGGGGTCAGGGTTAGCATATGTTTTTTTTTTTCACAGTTGGTACCTTTGCCATAAAATAAAACAGAACACAGAATATGGTGATACCACAAGAATACTTTGCGAGTATAATGAAGAGTATTCAATGTGACAAAACACAGAAAACCAAAAGCTCTAATACAAGAATTCAAGACAAGAAAACAGCTCTACGCAGAAGCCAGTCTAGATCGATCCTCTGAGAACTGTCTGACGAAGAGTGAGAACTGTCATTTGAAATGATACCTGCTTTTTCCAAAAGAAGAAAAAAACACATTTTTCTAAACTCCTCAGGTTTGTCCTCCACTTCAGTGGTTTTCACAAGTCATTTAGCCAAAGTTGTTCTGAAGCTGGTTCTGATATTTTGTAAATTTGATTTGCTGTTATAAAACCATAGCAGAATAAGTGTCCAACAGCTCCGGGGCCCCCTGACGTGGTTAATTCATTCCTGATAAGAGTGAACAGGGGCGACAGTGCAGCTATGTTCTGAATCACTGACATGCAACAGACCAACAATTTTATCGTCACTGATAAAAGGCAGAAGAGAAAGCTAGTTCAAAAACAAGGTAAATGAGTGTTTCTCTCCTCTCTGTCCAACTACGCTTGAGCAAGGCACCGAACCTCAAACAGTTCAGCAGGCTCATGCTGCTGTGAATGTGTAGAAGTATGAAGAAAAGTAGAGGTTCAAACAGTCAGCCTAAAGTGAGATATTCATTCATTGTCAATGGAGCCGTGTTTCCTGTATGCAAAAATGCATTTGGTCGTGGGGCTTACCAAAATAACTGCAATAAGAGGTAGCTTTGGAGACAAGAATTTTTCATGTAAAAATCTAGCCGTATATTAAATGGTTAAGTTAGAGTCAGTATATCGAGTAAAGTGACTCGACTTTGGATTGCTTTTTGAGTACACAATATCTTTCTTTGACTCGCATTTTTCAGGTTTTTTAGAGCAGAGGGCTTTCCATTGTTAAGTGACAGGTGACAGTTCATTGCTGTATCTGAGTGTAAAATCGCATATGTAGCTATGGAGAGCTCCGTGAAAGCCAATGAAAGGTCATGTAACTGTGTGATGTAAAAGGTGTAAATGTGTGTGTGTCAGACTCAGACTGAGAGTCAGTCATGAGTGTGCATGGTGGTGGGTGAGACGGTGGTTGGGTTTCGCAGCGGCGTGGGGTGCGCACAGAGGTGCTGAGACGGGCTCGGATTCCCGGTATCATCGACTTCAAACCTCCCCTGTGATACCACAGCAACACGGCGGCCCTGTATTGTCCCAAGACCCTGACACTTTGCTGAGAATTAACTTAAGTTTCAGGTGTTAAAGGGACTGCCTGGCAGGTTTATGAAAGGATGGTTTTAAATCAGTGTTTATAAATGAGAAATAGCCAGGTTTTGTGACAGCACATTACATTATTGTACAAGTTAATAATGAAACTGGTTATAAATTAACATTTTTCAAATGAAAAGTTACAGTATAGGATTTGCTGGATTCAGCATTTGATGAATAGACTTTTTAAAGTTAGATTACCAGCGAAGTTAGTAACATTACTTTAAGTTTGTTGATTTTTATTTTAAAAATTTGTGACGGCCCCATTTTGGTTTTCAAGAGACTATTAAATATTAAATATTAAATATCAGAAATTATATATATACAGCATTATATGTTGTTGCTAAAAATTGCACTCATACAACTTAAACATAACAAAACATAAAAAGGAGTACATAAAAGAAAAGCTTATTGAAAAGTGATTAAAAAGAAGACAGTGTTTTGCTGCCTAAACTGTCGTATTAGAAGTAGTACTTTAAGTAATCAGGCAATACCACAGTGGAAGAATACTCTGTTATAAGAAAAAGAGCAAGAGTTCAAAATTTAACTTGATTTAAAGGATAGATATATTACTAGGTGGAATGTAGATAAGTATTTATCACACATACAGTATATTTATCGATGTACTGTACTTCAATACAAAGTTGAGGTACTTGTACTTGAGTATTTCTATTTTACTCCACTTTAAACCCTTTACTTCATTATATTTAGGAGGAAAACATTACACTTTTTACTCCACAGCATTTCTCTGCCAGTTATAGTGACTAATTACTTCTTAAATTAAGGATTTACATTCAAATTATATGACAAGCTCATACAATAGGATGCATTGTTATAGATTAAACAACTCAGCAGTATATCGTAGTTAAAAGTGGCTCCACCTCAACTACAGTATAATTCATACTTACACATTGATGCATTAGCATTAATAATATACCATAGTAATACAATGCATACTGTAATTACTGAAAGAGGCCATTCCTGTGCACTGAGTACTTATCCTTTTGATATTTTAAACAAGTTTTGTGAATTAAACCTACTTATTGAACTCCAGTCACATTGGACTTGTAACAGATTATCTTTTTACAGTGTGGTATTGTTACTTATACTGAAGTAAAAGATTTTCACACATTCATTTCATCACTGATTAGCAAAATATATATAAATAAAGATATATATAATACATCACAAATATATATAGATAGTTTTTTTTCCTGATGTATTTATGTGTAAACAACATTTCAATTTTATGGCACTAATTTACCTACTTTATATACTGTTGGGTTGTTTCATTGAAAGTGATTTATAAGCTGACAGTATGGTTGGTATCTAAAATTCTAATTTATAAAGTAACTAGTTACTACTACAGCTGCCGGATAAAGTGCATTAGCACAGTTCCCTTGGAAATGCAACAGAGTGGGAGTATGCAGAAGTAATAAGAACGATAAAAATGGCAAAACTCAATTAAATTACAAGCGCCTAAGTTAAAACCACTGTCAAGCTAGACACCGGAATGGCAAAGACCTCAGGCTGGGCTCTATTTAGTTTCAGGGTTAAAAGAATAGTTATGTTGTAATCCCGCGTTTTTCTAAACTATCAAGTATAATGATAAAATCAAATCAGATAAAGTCTGCCAGCCAGTAAAGAGCAAAACCACAGAGACCGTGTTTGTTGACAAAGGTACAAAACCTTGATTGCTTGCAGTAAGTGATCTTCTACTTCCTTCTGTGCCATTTGTAATTGGACATGTCAGTACTTAAAACAGATAATCGTTGCAACACAAAACCCTCCGTTATCATTTTATCATAGGTGTTAATCCTGCAGGCAATGTTTCATTCTTAGTAGAACTACTGTACATGAACCTGAGTATTCAGCCATTGTCTATCATCTAAAGCATCTTAGAGACATAATTGAAGAGCAAATGTTAATTAAAAGGAAAACCTGGCACACTTTCGAACACAATTATACAATTTCTCTCAAAAAGGGTCCCACTTAACTTACATATGTAAAAAGCACGTGCACAGAGAGTATTACCATCTGTCAATCTGCTCATTTATCTGCCTGATTTTGTCAATGGTGATTCATTTTTCAGGAAGTTTGTATTGCTCAGAAAATCATAGCGTAGGAGAACAGATTCAGACACCACTATGGAACATGCTGTAATAAACGAGCCTGTATGTGTTTGAGAGTGAAAATGTGACGTTATGGGGGGGGGGGGGGGGGGGGGGGGGGCGTTACCTTAAGACCGTCAGCGTGTGACCCATTTAGTGAAACTCACAGGTACATTTTAGAGCCTAGTATAAAGTGCCTATCAAGCCTATCTCAGGATGATGATAAAATATAGACGTGCTTCCTCTGTTAACATCTGTGACACACTTTCACGCACCTGTATGTACTGAAAATAGTGAACGTCTTATCTGATATCATCTCCGACAGAAAACGGGCTTAAGCAAAGAACTAACTCTAGTAAGAATCAACATTAGTGTGCAGGAGTCAGAACAGAACTTTGTGTTTATTCATTTCCAATTCAGTTCACTTGACAGACTTTAAGCCATTTGCAACAATTTTGTTTACTAGCAGCCATAAAAATACTTCAATCCGAGAACGTGTGCTGTGTGCCTTCCAGTGGCAAAAAAAAAAAAAAAAAAAAATCCATGAAGAACGTAAAACTGCCACAAAAAGAGAATTTCTTAAAATGTATAATTAAAAAAGCCCAGAATGACTGCTGAAGAAATGCCCAAAGAACAAGAATGGAATGTTTTTCACACATCTGGACAAATGTACGGATAGCCAACGATAAAAGACCACAAATAAACAAAAAGTTCAGTTGAGGAGTGCATGTCTGAGGTGGCTTTTCTAGCACTAAAAAGGTCAAAATTAAAAAAAAAATAAAACAAACAAAAAAAAACCCAGAAACTTTATAAAAACCCAAAATAATCCAAGAGTTTATACTGGCCAATATTCTGCAATTGTATGGCAGATTTCTTTTGATCCAATTTATATTCTGACTAAATAAACTGATAGAAACTCTCATTTATTATGGTGAAGAGAAATGTCCTGTTTTTTTTAACATGCCATTTTATTTTCTAGGGATTAGGACTGTCTTAACTTTCTTATAACCAGGCTAATTTTTACCTAGCTTTCCTATCGTTTGGTGCCATCTTTAGCCTGTAAAGGGGAACTGCAGCAGGATGGCTTGTCCAGGACCTAGGGTGATATCTTCCAGGTTGACGGTCTCATCTGCTGTGGAGTTCGTGCCAGCTGACAGCTTGACCTTAGCTGTCGTCGGCAACTCTACTCCCTCTGCAGGAACAAAGATCATGGCGTTAAATAATGAACACAAAAACTAACTACTGTCAATGTATTTTACAGGATATAACACATCCAAACTACAGATGAATTGAATCTTACCTGTAGGTGCCAGTGAGAGTTTTAATGTTTCAGTTGCATTTCCCCAATTAACAGCTGTTATATATCTTTCGCTCTGGTCCCACACACGGAGAAAAGAGAGGGAAGAGGGGGAGGAGTAAAGAGGGTAGTAGTCGCCGTGAAGGAGAGAGCGCTCTTTGCCACGCAGGTCGCTGAGGGATTTGAACCACTTCCTTATAGCAACGCGTTCCTTACGCTCAGCCTGTAAATGTGAGCAATGAGGACATGTTTTAAAAAACACTGAAAGCAAATTACTGTTTTTGGGCATGCTCTCGCTATTTTGGACTCTTTATCCACACCGTCATTCACTGAAAACACAATCTTACTTCAGCAGCCTGATCAACAGCTTCTCCTTCAACTGGTTCCTTTTCTACATCCCAAACCATCTTAGGATATTTTTCACCCTAATAAGGAAACAGAAGGGGAAAGACAGAGTTTACACAGTGAAACAGCTGCAAGGCTGCTGAAACATTTGAATTCATCTTGTCCATTTTATTGCTTACCTGTCCTGCCTGAAGGCCAATTTCATCTCCATAGGTAAACACGGGGGTTCCGGGCATGGTGAACAACAAGAGCTGGTAGAGACGGATTAGGGATGGAGTTTTTGCTAGTTTAGCCAGCTGGTCTTTTTGGGTGGCACCTAGACCCCAGCCCAGATTTCTCTGCTGAGAGTGAAGGGTGTCCATGGCCTCGATGCGCTCCACACCTGCAGATATTCAGGTAAAATAATCACCTGCAATGTACCATTTTGCACCAACTGGTTGGTTTTCAGACACAAAGAAAGGACATTTGTTTTTCTTGATTTAAAAAAAAAAAAAAAACAAGAATGTCAAGATGGAGACAAATGATGACAAAGACAACCATGGGTGACTACGTGCTAATTAAGAGAAATTAAGACATTTTTAAATCAATAGATGTAATCTGTTCAAAAACGTTGTGATATTTTGTTCAAAATATTAGAAACCAGACAAAAATTGGAGAATATAAAACACTTAATACACATGGCCAGATAAACAGGACACTCCAACCAACCTCCATTTTTCCTGTGGAGCAAGTCAGACAGAACGAGATCTACACCGGTGGTATTGGCAATCTGAGACACGGATGCAGCCGGAAGATTTTCAACTACACCCATCAAGACCCTGAGGGAAGAGAACGGGGTCATATCAGTCACATTAAAGAGCAATGGAGCATGGGGGACAGTGGTTTATTTTGCTGACATTAGTTTCAGTCAGTTGAAAGTAGAACATTTTGAATTATATCATTATATATTATACTTGTTTCATCATATTGAAGTAATTCTTTGAATTCTTGAGTCTGATAAAAAAAAGTCATTCCTCAAATGCTCCACAAGGTGTCGCTTTAACATCAGAGTGTAAATTCCCGCTGGCCTGTGGATGCCTTTCTTGTTGATCCAACTCCCTCTGAACCCCACCCACAGCCCCCTGTGGCACTGGAATGTGTTTAATCTCCGTGTTCTCTCAAGAAATATAATCCAGTCAGCTGACAATTTACTAATGCTGATTTGGATATTACTTTCCAAAAAAATAAAAAATAAAAATAAAAATAAAATATCTTTATTATAAAAAAAGAAGTCTTGCAAATTAAACATTGTGTGTTCCTGTTTGGTCTGTCTGTTTATGGCCAACCAAAATAAGTCAAAAAGTGGCAGGCATAGTTACCTCTTCTTGGTGTCCTCACTGTGCACAACAGCCTGCAGTTTGGACCATTCAGTGGAGTTGGCAGCAACAGTGACGTCAGATATTTTGATGCCATCAACACCCAAATTCAGCCAGTGCTCTGCTGCAGCCTGGAAGAGAACATGAGCACTTTAGTAACAACAAAAGCAAGAACGGTTTGATGACTTGGATTCAGTGAATGAAGGACCACAGACAATTGCATGCATGTGTGTGTTTCCTACCTTAACTTTCTCCATCACATCACCGATATCACCACTGCTAAACCACGCAGCAGTTCCCATGTAGTTCGGAGTCAGGTCAAGCACCACAGAAATGCCTGAGAAAAACAGAAAGCACAAGTTTGCTTGCAACATCTGGACATGAGCAGTTCAAATCCCACAAATCAAACATAAGGCACTCCACTCTGTTACTACTGAATTACTGTGAATGATCTGTGAGTCATAATGATGGTGTAAGCTTTCAAACACAAATAACAGGTCTCACTTGTATGACAACCTACCCTTCTTGTGGGCCTTTTCCAACAAGGCGACCAGGGCTTCCTCTTTTCCCTGGTCTGGGTCTATTGCCTGAAGTTCCAGGGTGTGTATCTGGTCTGCCTGGACGGTGTGAAGAGGGCCAAGAACCAAGCCTTTCACCTTCAACTGGTTCACTTCTTCCAACTTTGCCTCAACACCTACAGACAAACAGAGGGACAGGGAGGGAGAATGAAATGTCGTGTTTCACATTGGACAACAAAGAGCTGGTGTGTGAAAGGGAGAATGGTCAGGGGGTTAGGAAGAGAGGTCAGAAGGCTACAAGGTAATAGAGACAGTAAAGTTTAAAAGAATGTGGAAAGTTAAGGCTGGATACTGCTGTTCTTTCAGCAAGTATTGACTCTAGGCAGGAGCACGTGAATGGCTCCCTCCGCACCCTCTGCTGGCCATGTGAAGTCTGAGTACAAGGAGGTCCTTTATGGGAAAACACTGAGTCACGTGTGGTTTTTGGAATTCTGCCCCGAGGCTTTTGGAAACCCGAGAGCTCCTGAGTAATTCATTTTAAGAACAGCAGTACAATCTGTTGCTCAACTTTAACCTCAAATCTGAGTAGGAGAGATATGACAGAAATGACTTGTGGGTTTTTTTGTGTCCTTTAGACCTTGAGTCACTCAGTATCAGCCTTGTCAGCAGTCTGGTATCTGGTCAGCTAAAACTGGCCATATGGAACTGAGGAAACCCAAGACATTGTCACAAGACTTAACCCATGTGAATTAGAGAGGGTTACAACATCAAGACCACAGCACACTGTAACTAATCTCTAAATCTTGTTTTTGGGAATAAAGATGACACTATGAAGTAAAAGAGAACAAGCAAACAACAGCAAGAAAGGGAATCAACTTTAACATAAAAAAGTCTACAGGGTAGACTATATAGAATATATAGGGTATATTTATTATTATAATACCGATTTATTTGAAATCCTAAGATACTCTACCTGCCAGTCCGTCAGAGAAAGCTTTGAGGTCAGAAATCTGGTACAGAGGTCCTTCGTTCCACCAGTTCATCTCAGGGATGGGTTTGCAGCGAGGAGCCTGGACTATGATTACAATGGCTCCGGCCAGCATGCCTACCCAGCCCAGCCAAAACAGGACGAGAAGCACCCACCGGGTTCGCACCCATCTACAGAGAAAGATGAGCGTGGAAAAAAAATTGTTAAGATGACCTTTTTTTTTTTTAGGTCAAATGCCAATATAAGACCAGTGTTCAGAAAGTATCTGTAGCAACTGTAGCCTAGTAACTCTTACCCTGGAGTACCAGCAACCTTCATCAGCTCCTCTTTGGACAGGCCGGTGAATGTAACCTCATCCTCGGGGACCTTCAGCTTGACGCTGCCATTTTTCTCCCCTCCTGCTGCCTGGCCATCGCCCGTCATGGGCTGCTTCTCAGGATCCAGTTCATTGAGCTCCACTTCCTTCATGTCGATCTCTGTGTCCTTATTCATGGTTAAATCTGATTTCATTGGAGACGGAGACAAAGAAATCAGAGATTGTCAAATTAATTAACCAAGTCGCTTACCCGGGGCAGAAAGGGTGTTGGCCCTGTCTAGTTTCAATGGAAAACAGTACGTAACTAAAACGATGACTGCGGAAAAGGGAACATACACTGGAAATGAGTGGGAGTTTCTTCCTACTTTCAGTCACTTTAATTGCTAATCTGGTAAATGTAGTCCCCCCCTAGTTAAGACAGGAAAACAAGTCTCTAAATTAAAAGATTAAAATTAACTAGATAGAAAAGTAGTACAGCAGAAATTAAATTGCTGTTGCTAATAGACACGTGCACCAGTTCGGAACAGCCGGTTAGCTCTGCTTCACGAGCTAGTAACTGACGAAAAGTTCGAATAAATAAATAAAAATGCTGGGAAATACTTACACTACACTTCGCATTTATATCGTGTGTAAGCTGCAGCAGAAATTCTACTGGGCAGACAACTACTGGGGAGGTTTGTTTCTACCAGAGATGTGCTCAACAGTTGTCTGATGAAACAGCAGCTGCCAGTTACAGGATCCGCTCTGCTACTGCCATTGGTATGAACGGAAACAATGTAACCTTCACAATAAGAGTGGGTTCATTAGCTAATCGTTAACTAGCATTGCTATCCTTTAGTGAATCGCCCACACACCATATTCGCTAATCATTTGTGTATTTTTGTGTATTTTGTTTTATTTGAGGTGGGTGTTCTTTCAATTAAAAAAACAAAACAAATAAAAGACTAGTTTCCATACAAAGGACGTCAAAAATATACCCCAACATGGATAGAAAAATCCTGTCTACTTTAACATTAATAGCTACTAATAAAATATTATGTTTACTGTTAGACGTAAATGTTCTGCATATAGGCTACACCACATTGTTTTGTTGAGTTGTAGTACCGGAGGTCTATTCTTAGCTGGCTGAGTTGTTTGTCCTCGCTCGTCAAATGCTTAATAAAAAAGAAATCCCATAAACTCGAACATCAGTCCCACTCCTTTATGGAATAAATACCAGTAAAACAAAATAAGAAACTTTCGACCGGTTTGAAATGTTTGTTATAGTATAATTTATCTTTTTTCAGAGATGATGAAATCGAGCCACCCATCACCTGTGAAAGCACGAGGCACTGAAACAGCATTAACCCTTCTTCTCTATTATTCAACTCAGACTTTAACGGAGTTTTAATAAAGAAAACTCGATGAAGTAAATAAAATATTACCTGTAAAAAAACAACGTATAATTCGTCCTCTTCTCTTTATTCTTTCCCAGTCGTTTATCCCTGGGTATCCGCTAAGCCTATTCCTAAGGACGCTCAGTCTGTATTTGTACTTGCCCTCGTTTCCCCGCCTACAAAGGGGCGACCGAATAATCTTCCTCCCTCTCTCCCCTCATTCTCTCGCTCTCTCTCTCCTCAGAAACGCTGAACAAACAAACATATTACACCCCCCACCCCATGCTGCAAATTAACAGTGTTTAGACCATTTACTTGGACCAGTTTTATGTCAAAATCTGTTCTAGCATGCTCGTGTTTGTCACTGTCTTCACACAGTTTCAGCCTTTACTACTCTTTGTTGCTGAAAATATTTTGTTAAAATTGTTAGCAGCGACTAACAAATTCAGTTTGCTTCTGCAAACCTTTCCTGAAGATAATGTAATCACTTACATGAGCCATCTGTTGACCAACTGATAGATGGACTGATTGCATGCTAAAGGCTCCTGGTGAGGCCTTCAGTCTTTTGATTAGAGGAGATTGCCAGGAGAGATACTTCCTACACATTCACCCCCTTCTAATTATACTCTTTTGCACCGCTTTCTTTCCTCCATCAACAACTGACTAAATATTCACAGATCAATCTATTCACTCTGACATGATCATGCTCAAATTATAGCACTAACCAGTTCAATAAAGTGAAAACTCAGTCTAGGCTGAATTGGATTTGCGTGGCTTTTCTTTTTTTTTCTATAGCTTAGCAACATTATTGCTGTTGTAAGCAAATAAATAAAACATGTCTTTTTAAAACTGTTGCATGCATTTTAAATCTGTATAAGTAGAAGGCAAAAATAGAGGCATATAGTAGAGCTTTTTAAACAGAACCTGTGGTACAAAGTTTAAACTAATACAAACCTGCAGCATACACCTTTCTGTGTAAGGGTATGAAAATAACTTGCTGATCCCTATTTTAAAATAATTAATATTAAATAATAATGTGTAATTTGGTCTATATTAAATTAGAGAGAACATTTGTGAGCAGCTAATCTGAAAACCAATGTCCTCCTGTCTGTGCTCTGAAGCCTTCCCCAGCTGTTGTTGACCTTCATTGAGTTACAGTAACAGCAGAGTTCTCGGAAAAGCTGCCACAAAATCTGAATGTCATGTACATAAACTGCAGGGGTATGCTTCAGGCCATATTTGTACAGGTCATACTTTGTACTGCAGTTGATATTCTTTTGTATTTATTACAATGACGAGCAGGAGAATGAGAATGTTATTTTTCAGTAAGGGACAATATGCAACCTGAGAGACAATCAAATGCTTGGATCTCTGATTGGATCTGTGTGTAAATATGATCTCAAATAATCACATTCCTGTCTGTTGTGATGGAGGACATTGTTTATCTCAACATGTTTTCAGCTTTTCCTCAGTTTTCAAAGTGCAAGTACCAATATGCATGTGCATAGCAATCAAGGATTGATTGGATTTGCTGGCTAACAGACTCACTAATGAAAGAAGACAGAGGGAAAAGCTTTTCATGATTGATAAATAGCTGTATGATATGGATGTTATCACTCCTCTGAAACTTAATAATACTTATCATATTATCTTCCATCTTTTCTTACTTTGTTGCTACTTCCTATACTGCTCAAATATCTACACGGTCTCTCTCTGTCTGTCTCTGATATGTAAAGAAAAGTAAACATCTTTATGTAAAGAAAGGTAACTCGTTCCACCGCTTGTTTTGCTCAGCTTCTATCCTGTTGCCCTGGAGGGGTTTTGGCTTATATTGGAGGTGTCTTATATGACAAACAAATTCTGTGGACTCCAGGAATAATGAGAATGTGAAAATGGGGATTGATTTAATATTCAGATTTCACTCTCGCCCTCACGCAGACTGATGTGTGTCTATTTGTGGATCTATGATGCTATAACCTGTTATAACCCTCTTGCTATTTAACTTCTGTTATTGTGCCAGGTTTTGCAAAGCGTAGCAACGTGATGCTACTGGCAGTGCTTCAGAAATTCAGAACTGAAAACTTTGAAAACATCTGAGCTGCGTGCCTTAGAGTAGAGCTGGTCCTGTTAGAAAAACCATATCAACAGGCACATTCACGCTCATGAGCACGCTATCTATATTCCTCTCTTAGACAAACTCAAACGCACACCATCTGTTTTTATCTCAGCCTGATGATCATGTGTGTGTTCAGCAGTGTCAGGTTAACAGAGCTGGCTGAGCTGACAGCTGGCTCATGTGAACACACTGTGCTGTTGATCCAGGAAGGATAAGGGAACATAGTAAAGGCACCTTATTTACTTTTTTTTCTTTCACATATTCACAGGAACATTGGAAAGGAACTGATGTCAAGATGTATGGGAAAGAAAACAGGGAAAGAGGAGGAGACGGATGAGTGGTTAGACAAGGAAACAAGAGTAAAGAGGAGTGGCCAAGAAAGGGGGAGGTGCAAAAATAAACAGGGAAAAGGGCAGACAGAAAGAGAGGAGGGGGCTGGGATGTGTAAACATGTTTATGATTTGGGGTTGTAGCAAAATGTTTGGTGGAACATGGCCACAGGTATTAAAGGAAACACAGCACCGAGCTAAAGCAAGACAGTCTTTTCCCACATGCTGTCTGAGTCCTGTTGAGTCTTCACATCTCTAACAACCTCAACTCGCAGGATAAACTAACATCCAACCATCAATTCCAACTTCATGTGATACTGATTCACATGTTTTGCAAACTGGCTGCATTGTCACCCATGATAAATGGAGATTACAAGTTCATGGGGGCGACATTGACTAAATAAACCCAGCCAAGACTTGTCCTATTGTAGAGCCTCAGTGCTTTGTTTATGCCTTTGGCAGAATAGGAGGGGAGACTATCAGTAAATCCATCTGCAAGGCTGCACACACACAGAGAAAAGAGCGAGAGGAAAGGAGGGCAAAGTTGCTGCATAGTTTTGTCTGTTTTGCAGGAGGGGAAACAAGCAGGGATTTCTGTACATTACATTAACACTGGTGGCTCAGTTTACATCTATTACTACAGCAAAAAGTGTTGCATGATCACACAAGCAGGTTAAATAAGTAAGAGAAGACTGTGGTATAAAACTGGGATTTACAGCTGATTCTGTTCAATGAATTTGGCCAAATTGTGTATTCAAGCTTATTTCAGACACTGGCTGCACTTAAAAATGTATAATTTAGAAATATACTTTAGTATCTCTCTGTTAGGCCTGGACACACACACAGCCTCACTATAAATCCTTGTCTGATCCCTCTGAGAGAGTTTATTTTGCAAAGCAGCAAGAGCTCGAAAAAAAACCCAAAGCAGAACAACGCAGACCTGGACCAGTTTAGACCAGTCTGACCAGACTCTGGAGGTCTTGTGCTTTCATCTCATTGTTTCACAGCAATGTGCACTCACACAGTTCAGACCGAAACAGTGCAGTTCTGCGAAACACAGCTTTCATGTAATCTAAAAAAAACCCCCACAAAGGCATCATGGTCATGTGTGCAGATTGATTTCTCAGCTATCAACAAGCATGATCTTGTCTACTTCTGAAATGTCCAGTCAACAGGGAACATATGTGATATAATATTTATTTTTGTGAAACACAATGAGTAAAATACAGTGGACTTCATAGGGACTTTGTCATATTGTGTAATGTTATTGCTTTATGTTCTGTTCCACTATCACTGGTGTATTGTAGGTGTACATTAACCAACTGGGTTTTATGTAAGTACAGTAATATCTGAATTCACACACCCCACGCCTTACTGATGGTACATTTAAATAACTTTTCTCTCTCCTCTTCCCATTTGTCTCTCTGCCTTTAATATATTTCCTCCGGCTTCTTTGTCTTTTTTTGTTCGCCTCTTTCTCTTTAGATGAGAATGTGTGGCCTAGTTTTCTCTCACAGACAAAGGGGAGACTGTTCACCACGGAAAGCCTTCCCCTCTAACTCTTTACTGGCATGAATGGAGAGCTAATATGGACAAAGCAAACACTGATTAGTTCATCACATCAGAGCACTCACCACAGAAATACAGGAGACATATATAAAGGAGCATAACACACTGGATACGAACAGTCAGTTATCCTTGAATTGCAGCATGCTAAGATAAACTTCACAGCTAACTAACTTTGCCACTTCAAACACAAATTAAAGTATATTGTTATCATAATAATTGCCTTATATTACTTTGCAATGATCTCTCTGTATTTCACATCTCCCTCTCTCACAGTCCAAATCTCTTTATCATTCACACGCTCTCCCCTCTCCGGCCTTCAGACTGGCCTGTTCTGTTCTCACTCCTCCTATCACCACTTCTGTCATCAAGAAACAATAGTTGCACGTTATGTAAGAATGCCCCCTCTCTGTGATACGAATTTCAAACAGTTCAATTCACAGACGCCGTAACCTCTCTTCTACTTTAGAGGAGCAGAGTGGCACAGCGGAGGCGTGCTGGGCCCAAAACCCAGAGGTCAAAGTTATACATAACATCCTCTCATTGTCGCATTAGCCTGAGCAGACTGTACCGATTCGCTTTTCACCAATATGTCCTAATAAAGCCATTTATATATATCTGAGTATGAAAGTATACAAAGATGTCATAAACAGACATTAATACTGAACACAGCCTGTTTGACTGCTGTCTGGAACTGAGGCTGTCAGTTTGTCGTCAGCACACCAGGCACACAGGCTATCGTAAATTAAATATTTACTTCATTTGTGTCTGCTAATGTTTTCCCTTCAATTTAACAAGCAATTACCAGAGGGGAAAGTAGCACCAGTGAAGATGAACTCTGACCTTTGAGCTCCAGCATGTTGGATATAAACTCACACTCAACCTACCTCCTGTTCAAGGCATTGGCTACATGGTAGAAAACCCTGACACCAGTTTTTCAGAAATGCCCCTACGAGTCTGTAAAAAGCATATAAAGTCAAATTAATACTGTAAGTTACAGAAGGAGCTGTGAGACGAACAAGAGCCTGGGACACAGGTGGAAAGGATTGTTACACAATATGTGTGCACAGCTGGAACTTCCTCAGCATAGCAGTGTTGTCTGTTGTCTCTCTCTTTGATGCATTGTTTCAAATAGGGTATGTTCAAGACTTTTATGTGCTTTGCTTATTTTAGCATCTTTGACACAGAAACACAGGAGGTCATTTTAGATTAACTACAAGCAATCTGAATACAGATTTACACTGGTCACATCAGAAAGCTATCATCAAACAGAATTCACTGAACTGAATCTGGCTGAGTCAATTATTAGTCCCTCATCCCCTTCAATGTACTGCATAGGCCTTTAGCGCCCCCTGGAGTATTCCAATCATACTTACATTTATAAACTACCACATAGTACTGCTTATTGAAGATATCATGACATTATTATTATTATTATTTGCATGACACTGATTCCCATTTTATCTTAACCCTGGTTATCATATCAGAACAATATAGAACACACAAAAAGATAGATAGATTTAAGTATTATGTTATTAAATTTAACTTTTCATACTGGGCCCAATTTTGCATACTTTAATGCAAAAAAAAACGATTATAATTTGATTTGATTAATAAGTATTACAAGTAATTGGGTATTCAAACATATTAGAAATACAAATTGCTAAAAAATATATTGCTGTTACTACAAAGAACAAACAATAAGGAGAAAAATAGTTTAAAAAACGGGAGAAAAAGAAATCATTTCACAACGAACTTGACGCACAACCAAACGCAATCACGCATTCGTATACGTCACCAACCAGGAAGTGAACGCAGAGGAGGGACAGTAGAATCACAACAGAGCTACTACAGCCTCTGACAGCTCTGGTTTGTGCCACACATCGTTTCTCTGCTGTTACCAACAACGGAAATGTCACGAAAACTTAAAGAGGAATACTACCGATTTTTCACCGTTACCGACCCACGTACTCACGAGAAGGGACACACGGAGTACAAAGTGACAGCAAGGGTTGGTTTACGCCTTATCTTTCTTCAGTTACAACACCAACAATAGAAACCTATATTGTTATTATGCTGTTTTTTTTTTCTAATGGTTAACCTACATGTTCTGTTATTCCTCTTAAGTACTCAAAACAATTAAGAGTGTGTTGTACTATACTAAAGTAAATGACATTGTATTGTTATTCGTTTATAACGCAATGAAGTCACATCAGTACCAGTCATAAAAACACAAGAGCCCTGCATCTATCTCAGACATCAGACAGATACATACACAATGGGCCTTTTATTTGAGGCAGCGGTGCGCACTGAGCACTCAAGTGAAACAGAGAGAACTTGTGATTCAGTTCATGAGCTCCAGCACCCCCATGACCACACTAATGCCCCGTGGTCTGGACAGGCATGCATACAAAATCAAAGACGATCATATCTTTGTTAACCAAACTCAAGCCTTTGTCACCCTTATGTTTACACACACACAAACAAGTATGTCTATTATACAAGTTAGTTTATTTGTCCCAGAGTCCTGGGACAAATAAACTAACTCTAAAAAATATTTGACCCATCGTCCGGAGTGTAAGTACTTGTACTGTGAGCTCTCTGTCCTGTTCATCTATTTCAAAGCATACACCCATAATCTCAACAAACTGTCTTTTGCTACGGTCTGAGGCTTAACGTTAAACACAGAGTAAATGAAATAATCTCTCCTTCCTCCTCTGTGGCTTGTAGTTTGTGTCCAAGCGTCGTCCAGAGGATGTGAAGGAGGTGGTTGTGTGGAGGAGGTTCTCAGAGCTGAAGAAGCTCCATGGGGAGTTGGCCTACACGCACAGGAACCTGTTCAGAAGACAGGAGGAGTTTCCCCCTTTTCCCCGTGCACAAGTTTTTGGTAAAATGATGCAAAGATTGTCATACACCTAATGGTTGCTAAGTGCTAAGATCACTGAGTCATTTGGTGTGCTGCAGGGCCTAAATAAATAACAGAAACAAATCATCATGAACTACAGAGTTTTTGTCTTTTCACCTGTGAGGATATACTTGTCCGGGTTTACTTGCGTTTAGCATTTTGTAATGATTCTTGTGACATTTCCCCTCCGCTTATGTGACACATTTTTTCAGTGGTTACTAATCTTACTAATTTCCTTTATTTTTTGGCCTTGTAATTTTTAGCACCATCATCTAAATTGTCATTATATTGGGTATTATATGGTGCATTTCCGTTTTAGGAAGGTTTGATGAGGCTGTGATTGAGGAGCGGAGGAAGGCAGCAGAAGCCATGCTTCTGTTCAGCACCAGCATACCTGCACTCTACAACAGCCCACAACTCAAGGACTTCTTCAGAGTAAGACGCTCTCACACACACATACAGGAAGTGAAACTGAGATGCAGTAGCCATGGATCTCTGCACACAAAAACCACGCTAGCCCAACAGTCCTAATGTTATTGGACTCCTTGTTGCTTTGTGGCTGTCTATGCATGCCCCTTTTCACATACCCCCTCTGCTTTCCTTTTATCCTCTCTTTCTCCCTCCCTACTCTCAGGGCGGTGAGGTTACAAGGCCCTTAGATCCAACCCCCCTGTCCTCTGCCGGGACTCTACCTCCCCCTCTAATCCCTCTCCCCAAGCGGAGGGCCTCAGACTGTGAGCCTGCTGAAGAGGAGGAGGGAAGGGAGGCTCCCACCTTACCTCAGGACCTCGGCACCAACCTGGGCTTAGAGGTGGGACAACCTGAGGTGGCAGCTGAGGCTTACAGCGAGATGGGAGGCTCTCCAAGAGAGGAAGAAAGAGAGGAGCTCAGTGACACAGAGCTGGATGACAGAGGTACACAATGGGAAAAATATCTGCTAGAGTTAACCAAGGTCTGTACTTTTTTCTCTCTGTTTCATTCTTATCCTTGCTCTTACCTTTTGGTCCATGTTTCCACCTCCAGTCCCGTCTCCTCACCCATCCCCAGCCAGAAACTACCGGTCGCAAGAGTCTCAGGAGGAGTTTGATTCACTGTTTGATTCTGTGGCAGAAGAGCAAGTCCCATCCCCGAAGGAAGAGGGTCCTCCTCCACTGTCTGATAATGACTTGGCGGTCTTTGATCCCTGTTATGCACAAGGTGGATATAAATGTGAATTAATTCATGTAAAACAAGTCAAACAGTTTATGTCTTGTTCAGATTCTGTCAGTTGTCAGATTAATAAGGTTGATGCCTCCTGATTTGACCATAGCAATAACATACAGTATAATTTGCTCCAAACAAACACCCTTTGTTTATTTGAGTGGTCTAAGGCAGTGGATTAAGGCTTCAGTCTCTTTGTGGGTGTGGATGTTAATCCCACTGGTGCCAGGAAGTTCTTCAGCTTTGCTAAACTGCATTTTGTCTGAGTTCCTCTTTGGCACAGCCCTCTTCAATTCAAACTTTGAATCAAGAACACTGTAAGTGCTTTCATGAGGTAGTGTGGCCGAGTAGTCTAAGGCTCTGGATTAAGGCTCCAGTCTCTTCGGGGGCGTGGGTTCGAATCCCACTGCTGCCAAGGGCCTTTTTCAAACTCATGTAATGCAATTTGAGCACTTGAGACAGACTGTAGTACCCTGGTAGTAAAAGGCAGTGATAATTACAAGGGTAAACTGTAGATAGCTATAGAGCTATGTATACAAAATCAGATGAACTAACTGAAAACAGCCTTTGGAAAGCATTTAGCATTTTCCATGTCTTTATTTCTTTGTTTTTAAATAATTCTCTCTTGTTTCTCTCTTTTCCATTTCAGAGAGATCCAGTTCCTCCAGTGACCACTCAGAATTGTTCTCACTGCCGCCAACTAGTCTAGAGGGAGGAGACGTGGGTTATTTGAACCAAGCAGCCACTGAGCTAACAGCTGCCATGGAGAGGGAGAAGGAGGGAGAATTTAGCTCTGCCATTCGTGGATACAGAACGGCGGTGGATATATTGATCACTGGAGTACAGGGTGAGAAATATGGGATGGTGGAAAAGGGGGGAGACAGAAGGAGAGAGGAAGGGATGTAGTAAAGTATTTAGTTCAGCAGTAAAACAGTAATGTATGTTTCCAAAATACTGATCAAGGAAACACATTTAAACAAAAAGGAAAAAGCTAAATTGAGTCATCAGTTTTTGTTGTCTTTTCTTGAATGTTCACTATCATGAGCGTCCAGCACACCCAGTCAATTTAAAATGACATTTCACCTGAAAGCACCCTGTCATTTCCATTCCTGCCTAAATTATGATCCAGATTTGTTGCTATAGTGACAGACCGCGCACTCGGCTCTACCATGAAATGCATCAGCACAAATTATAATGTGCATTTACGTTTACAGCTGTCATACCTTATTGACCATATGTACTCTGTACTACATGTTCTGATGTGCTGCGCACACGCTGCCACATTGATAAGTGCACTGTACATTGCTGATACACACAAACAATGTCAGTGTGCCAGGTCAGTACGTGACCCCATAGTAAAATCAACATTGCTAGTTAAGGTGCTGGGTCAAGGTTCTGAACTGAACACGTACCATACAAAGGAATGCAGAAAAAGTACGAAACAGCGCTTTTGAAATATGTAAGGGAGTGATTTGTCATAGGGTAGCGTGGCCGAGCGGTCTAAGGCGCTGGATTAAGGCGCTACCTCACGAAGTCATACCAATCACTGTCAGGAAGCTGTAAATGATCTATGTCTGTCTGTACAGGAGACCCAGACCCAGCGCGCAGGGACTCTGTGATGAGAAGGACCGCCCAGTATCTGAAACACGCTGAGATGCTGATCGACAGGCACTCCTCGCCCTCACACACTCACACATCTGCACACACACATGCACAGGACCCATAGATGCACACGCATGTAATTAAATACACTGTTCCTACAAATGAAGATAGATCAAAGACAAAGCTCAGGGTTGTGGCATACATATACATATGCACACACACACACACACACACACACTCTTCCTCTCTTAATAAATATACTCATGGACATACACAAATGTACAGTTAGACACAGTATGCAGACTCACATACATCATACAACATTCACAAATACCAGCTCATTCAGGTGCAAAACTACAGAACACACACATATATACCACACTGACTCCTGGTGCACACACTACACTGCAGACTGTTTCTTTGGCTGCCTTTGTTTAGTGAGAAATCTGTGATTTACAAAATCTTAATAACTGGAAACTGAAAGTAACTGTAATCTTTACGGATTCATGATTAAATAACTCTTCATTTCTCCCTGTTTCTTTCATCCCATCTTCCTTTTACACTGTTCTCTTGTAAACAGTAATGTATCTGTATATTTCGTAATTTGCATTTTTTGCACAAAAAAATGATTTGTTAATAAATGTGATTTTAATTTAAGTCAATGACGTGTCGGCTTTCTTGGTTTAAGATAGAAAGAGAAGAATGGCAGCAAAAGGGCAAGAAAATACCAATCTGATGTGTTTGTGCTCGGCTGTAGAAACGATTGAACTGAAACTATTCAAATGGCTGTTTAACAGAATTTAGTAAGGGTTTGGCATGTTTGCAGTAGTAAGGCTGTACCTCTGAGAGGCGCTGTTGTCTGTTAGATAATAGAAGTTATACCCCCTCTAGTGCAGAAACTCCTCATCCTCTGTGTTAACGCTTATAAATCAACTGAATCTCATTAGTTTTTCTCATCTGAGCAATTTAGACTAAAAAGCAGCAGTTTAGCTTAGTCGCTACTAAAATAAGCTGTTGGGCTGTTGCAGAAACCACAATCTGCACTATGGAACTATGAACTATTCTGTCTTTAGCTCCATTAACCAAATGAAAAATGATTGTTACTGAGTCTAATTTCTCTTGTGTTAAATGTACAAAACCACCTCCTCCGGTGCTGCTAAGTGGGCAGCTAAAGAGTTGATGTTCAGCATCATTAACATCTGCTGATAACTTGTCATTACTGATGGTAGATGTGTAACGTCAATCATCCACCTGTATACACTTGTGTTACTTCTTCTAATTCCCTGTCTACACTTGACACTACTTGGTTAAAGAGTATTTAAGACGCATTACAGTGGTAATAGATATCATATCTGATATATTTCTATGAGTACAGTTTTCCCAGTAATAAACCATATTGTGCTCATAAACATATTTCATCTCATTAACTATTCATCTATAGCAAGAGAACAGAATCATTTCTTTTTTGGATAATATCTTACAGATCCAGTCCAACCTCACTTTTCAAGTTAAAGTTTTGGTATTTTTGAGTTAAAAGAAAAAAGGAGAAGGGTCGATCGAGAGAAAATGAGGGAGGAAATGTGATGCAAACGAGAGGGAAAAGAGGAAAGAGATCAGCGCCATACAGCAGCAGAATCTCTTCTCTGGAGAGGGAGAGAGGGATGGACTGGAAGGACAAACAGATGGAGAGGCGACAAAAAAAGGGAGGCCGGCGAGAGGAAAAGGCTACCCTCTCTCTCACCAGATGAGAAAAAGAGGGGTTGCAGGGAGCGAGAGATAACAGAGAGGATGGAGGAGAGGAAAAAAGGAGGGATGTGATTAGAGGATAAGCAGAGATCATCCCTCCATTGTTAAAGGGATGGAAAAAACTGACCCTCCCTCTTCCTCTATTTTCAGCCCCTCGTACCTCTCTTTTTTTTTTTCTTTTTTTTTTTACATGCTTTGTTTTGAGCATTGTGGGGAGCTTGAAGAGGATGGAGGGATGGCAGAGAAGGCGAGAGATAACATTGCTCCATCCTGTTATATATCCCTCTTTCCTCTCATCTCTCCACCTCTCTCCCTTTCTATCCATCTCTCTTTCTAGTGCCGCACCTGTGAAATGCAGAGGATGTGAGATAGAGAGGAAGATGGAGAGACAAAGAGATGGAGGGAGGGAGGGAGAGAGGGATGAAACCAGAGGGGGGATAGAGCCTCACAACATTAGCATGCTGAGAGTGTCAGCACTCTCCTCTTTTTCTCTCCCTCCATCCCCATCCCTCTTTCCATCCCTCCCTCTGTCTCTTTCTCCTCACTGGTCACTGCAATTATACCATCAAAACACTCCAGCCTGAGAGCATAATAGCTTCCCCCTATGTGTGTGTGTGTGAGTGTGTGTGCGTGCGCATGTGTGTGTTATCATGAGAGATCAAAAGAAAGAGATGTGTGTGTGTGTGTGTCTGTGTGTGTGTGTGTGTATTTGTGCATAATTTAGTGCCATACATGGTGCATTACGTGTGCATGTATGACATGAAGGGCAGCTGTTGGTGTGAGTGCGGACGCCAAAACTGGATTCACCGCATGTGTGGGTGCACATGAGAGTGTGTGTGTAAGTATCTTTCGAGTCCTACCAGCTAGAAAAACTGCTTCTCCAACCTCTGACCAAACACACTCTTAAACACACGCTAAGAGAGCCACTTTGCATGTGTGTGTGTCTAGTGAGTTTCTATTTACACACACACACACACATATGCTCTCACACTCACACTCACACACACACACACTAATGGATGCATACAGGCGGACAGTCATGGCTTTGAGACACAAACCGTTATGACCTACATGCCCAGTGGGTCATCATTAAGCCAAATAGCACACTCTGACACCTTCGGCTGTCCACGCACACACACTCTCTCTCGCTGTGTTTGTTTTTGTTCCCTCAACTTCCTCTATTCCCTCTCCCCTTCCGCCCTATGTCTCTTCCTTTTTTCTCTCATTCCCCAACACACACAAACACACACACACACAACCCCCCCCCCCCCCCCCCCCCCCCCCATGAGCCTGCTATCCCTCTCTGTCCGTTTGTTTCTCTCTGTCACCTTGCCCTCAGCTATTTGAGTACACTTCTGTCGCTCTCTCGCACTCCCATCCCTCTCACACACATAAACACACTCATCCTCTTTCTGTCTGTCTCACCCTCGTGCTCCGGTCCAACCTGTTTGTCTCTCTCTCCGTTTTCTGCCTGCCGCGACATATGTCATCTGTCCCTCAGCGTCCGTTTCACTATAACACAGGGCCCGATTGTTAGGTGAGAAGTACTGTCAACGGCATTTTAATACAACTGATAACAAATAACAAAATCGACACAGAAATCCCCTACAAAATCAAACCGGTCAGTTGAGTGTCAGCACAAAAGATTCAAATGAAGAAAACTTGGCTCTGAGTAAAATTAAAGGGGAACGCCACCATTTTTACACATAAAGTTCAGTTTACACATCACTTGGAGCTTAACCCAAACAAGGGACTTAAAGTAAGAATATCTCTGCCTCTACAGCTTTAATTTTAAACCTCACACACTCCCTCACTTCATAGTGTTGTTCTGACATGTTTGTTGTTTCCTCTTTATTGTGACTGTCTGTGGCTTGCTCAGGATCGTGTTTGTCTTCTCTTTACTCAACTCTTCCTGTCTTCATCTCTCACCCTCTTTCTGCCTCTTTTGCAAATTCCCTGCTTTTTCTATCCTCCCTTGCCCCCTCCCACTCTGTCCCCCATTCTCCCCCATCACTCTCTCCATGTAAGTAAATCAATGAACATACACTTTATGCCATTTATTGATCCTTTCATATCTATCTGTCCTCACCCCCTCCTGTTCTTGCCCTCTCGGTTCCTCTCGGTTTTTCACTCTGCTCTTTCCCCCATCGTTTTTCTCACCCCTTTCTGTCTCCCCTTTGAATGTATAATCTCTTTTCCCTCTCTTTCTTTCTCTTTCTCTGTCAGTCCCTTTCTTTTTCCATCTCTCGCTCTGGGATGTCCTATTTATATGGTTGGCACCTTCATGCTTCTACTGAAGTGTGTCTATGTGTGTGTATGAGTGTGTGTGAGAGAGAGAGAGAGAGAGAGAGAGTGTTTGATGTTGGTCTAAGTGGTTAACATAATATGAGCCCATAGAGAGATGACGTTCCCGCACTCACACACACACACACACACACACACACACACACACACACACGCACTCACACACAATTTTAGGCTTTTTGGTGGGCTTTTCTGTGAACAATCTTAAATACTTTTTAGTATTCTCCAGCTCGTGCAGCAGATCCACATATTATCTATCAATTGCATTCTCCCACTCTGCCACTCTGCCCAAACACACACATACACACCTTTGTGGCTCGACTGTCTTCCTAGAATGACAAAAACCTGGTATTATCTTTTGTTATTTGTTATTGCAGATGGAGCCATCATTTCATGACCTCCCGTCTCTTGCCCTCCTCCCTCTGCGTGTTTTTATTTATTCAGACCTCTCTCACTTTCTCTCTTTCCTGCCCTATCCTCTTGTCTGCATGTTTACTGTATGTTTATGCAGACCAGACACATATCCCTCTTTTTCTCTCCATGCCCCCCCCCTTCTCTCCCCCTGTACCCATGTGTCCAGCTTTTGTTACCAGCCTCGTTTCCATAACAACTGCGACCTTTCAGTCAGTGTCTAACCATTTTTAATCAGAAGTAGAGAAAGACAGAAATGTGATGCGACAAAAAGAGAGAGAGAGTGAAATCAGAAGGGGGAGGTTACTCAGGTGATGCATTGGATGGTTGAAAAAAAACAATCGACCCTCAAAAAGAGATAAGGAGAGAGAGCAACAGAGGAAAGTAAGGGATGGAAACTGGCCCTGGTCTGATTATGAGACCTTGTTAATGGTTTGGAAGTGGGTTTACTGGGCTACATTCCCAGCAACAGGTAACAAAACCCTGCTCAAGGTCAAGCATCTACTTAAATGTTTTCCTGGAAGCAGGACGTCTCTGTGCAAATCATCAGGTACAATTTAAATGAGACTTTGACTAAAAACATGATGGAGCACCTGAAAAGCCATGAAAAACAAGGTATTTTTCCTGTGTGGTCCATTTACTCTCAAACTGTACTCTGCTGTAGATTGCTGTTTACACTCATACTGCAACCATCAAGGGGGTTACTCCACCGCTCTGGATATATTTCAATACTATAATATGCTTGACTACCACTGTGAAATTTTATTTGTGTTAAAATCATCAGAAGCTATATTTCAATTTGGTGACAGATCATTTACAAGGGTTTTCACTCATAATTTCACAAAATGTTTTTATACAATTTTACATCACCTATTTTATACTTTAATAGAGTGTTATTTTATTGTTAACATATAGGCTACCTGTTGTGGAATTGGATTAGATCTACTGCATGTGCCTTGCTACCTTAATTATCAACACATTTTGTTAAAAATTACAGCTTTTACATTTTTTTTAACAAATTGCGTGAGGATACTGTAATTATCTGTATTTGTTTCTATGCCCAGTTTCTGTGCTGTATCTCACAGAATGAAATTCCTGTGGTGAGATAAAACTGTTAATGAATGACCACCTGGCTTTCTAGGATGAATATAGGCTTTTTTTATGGGAGGTGAGAATATGCTGCCAAAACTCCTGCTATTGTGATGTGGTGTCATCAGTTACAGACCCCGCTGGGCCTTGATAAATGTCCTTAAGTCTTGGTCAAGGTGGATCATCTACATATTTATCACCATGTCTGCGGGTGTGTCTGTGGATAACAAGTAGACCTCTGTAACAAACTGTTGCTATGATGAATTATCAAAAGAGGCAATTGGCTTAATTTGAAATCAGTTAGCATTACTTCAGACTGTTTAAACCAGCGTCTTTTATGAGTGTGTGTGTGTGTGCACATACTGGGGGTCATGCCAACATGGGAGGGACCGGACCGTCAAGTGGACAGCTCTCGAGCTCGCCCGCCCGCCCACCGCGCGCCACTCCACACCAGGAGCAGCGCATGAGGATGATGCCAGCCGGAGATAGATGGATTGGCGAGGGAGGAAAAAAACCTGCACAGTGACACAACTAGAGAAAAGAGGAGGCGGTTGGAGGTGAGAGTGAAACTGAGAGAGTTGCGGAACAAAGAACAAATAAAGAGTAGAGGGGAACGGGAAATAGCCGGAAACCTGCTGCTCGCTGGTTCCTCTCTGCCCGCACTGATGTCCGAGGCCCGTCCGGTACCAGCTGAAGACAGTCGACCGAGGCAGAGCGCACAGGAGCAGCCACTGGAGCGGAAGGCTTCGGGGAAGGGGCACCGCTGGAGCTCTTGCCTGTGACAGAGAGTGAGTTCTCTTTTTTAAAACTTCACACATAACGTGATTTTTTTTCCACGTTTAATAAACCGCGAGGGTTATTCTGTGGTGGTCTCTCCGCGTGTTTTATTTTGTCTTTCATACTGCGACATTAGTCCGCCGCTGCCAATTAGTCACAGGACGCAACGCGGGCGCGCGCACGCGCACGCACGCACACACAGACACGGAGAATAACAGCTCGTGCGTGAGAATGGCCAAAGAGGATTCCTCTCGCGTGGCAGAGCCGGCAGATGCTGCCACGCGGAGGCTTCAAACATTACGGACTATAAATTATTCAAAGTAACGTTATTTAGTCCTGCACATATAAATAGACAGAATATTATATAGGCTGCATATGAACAATATAATCAAAGTCATTTTAAACAAAGTTGTAGATAGGTGTTATTAGACAAAACAAAAGTATTTGACCCAAATGTAGCCTGCTAATGAAATTTATTTGAAATACTGTAAATTTTAGACACACACACACACACACACACACACACACAGCCTACTTCTATTACTGGCAGGTCGATTTTTAATCTTCATGTGATGCAGGTTTTGCACAAAAAATATATTTTTGAATAAATATGCGTAAATAGGCCTGAAAGCCCAATGTTTGAGATTAGAGGGGTAATGTGTTATGTGGGTTTATGTGCTGATAGCATGTGCTATCAACACATAAACCCAGATTAGAATTTCCAAATATAATTTACTGACATACATTATTAAATACCAGCAGGTTGTGTTTAATTCAGTGTGCGTTTCCTCTCCTGTCAGTCTTCCCAGTGACAGCTACAGCAGTCCAGCAGCACCATTCTTAAATCTAATCTAGTGGTTAATAGCTTTCATTTTCATTGCTCAGTGTTTGTATTTTGTGCAGCTTTCCACTGGCTTTGAAAAGCTAATCTGTCCCTGATATAAGCGCATTGGCTGGCTTGCCATCTGGGCTGTATTATAGTAGAGAGGAGAGGGCATTTGAATAATTGATATTTAGCTATTTATAGGAGGATTATTCTCTTCATGTTGCACCAGGGGACCGATGCACTGGTCTATCTATCTATCTGTCTATCTATCTTATCAATTTTAATGGCCACCAGTGACAATCAAGTATCTCAGTCTTTTGTGTATGTTCATATTTTCTGTATTTTTGTCTACTCTCAGTCTGTCCTTACATCTGTCCCTTTATCATCTGTCCATCTTTCTGTCGGGTGAGTGGTAGTGTATGCATCTGAAGTGGACTGGGGTGTTGTCAAAGCTAAGTATGACTACTGTTAACACACACCCTCGTATGTGCACACACACACACACACACACACACACACACACACACACGGACACATACACATACATACATGCTGCTCTCACTCCATTTCACTCCCCAAGGACCATTGACCATTGTTAGCCCTCTCTCAAGCCTCTTTCGCTTTTGTGTGAATGTGTATATGTGTGTGTGTGTGTGTGAGAGAGAGAGAGAGAGAGTGTGTGTTTGATAAACACTCTGATCAAACAGTGCTTAACAAGCTGCCTGAACTGATAACAGAGAGAGGAGAGGAAGAGAGGATGAGAGAGGAATAGAGAGGAAGGAAAAGGGGGAAAGGGGTGCCCGGAGGGAAAGGAGGTTGCAAACTGAAAAAAATGGATGGGAATGTGTGTTTTTGATCTTGATTAAATAGGGAGATGTGCTGTTATTCACAAGCTTAATGTTGGCTGTTCTCTTTTTTTTTTTTTTTTTTTTTTTTTACAAGCTTTTCCAGGTATTGTAGGGAGGCCATGCAGAATTAAATACTGTCCGTTTTTAAGTAGCCAAATTTTCCGCTCAAATGTAAAGAAAACAATGTTCTGGCAAAAATGGTCAGTAATCTAAACCGCCCTTTTGTTATTGTGCTCAGTGCCAAGATCCACATTCAAACACAGTCATCTCCCTCCATTTTGTTACATGCAGTTTTATGATGCTTGTGCTTTCTTAGACAGCACACTGTTGAGAGAAACAGGAAAAATAGCGTCAAGAGGGGAGGGTGATATCTGACAAAGATCATGAGCCAGATGTTAACCTACTGCACCACCAGCACATAGCCTGGTCCCCAGTCTGGTGACCTGCATTGACACCTGCTTTGTCTCTGTCTTCCATCGGGGTTTTGGTCAGAGCAATGTTACGCTGTTTCCTCCGATGACATGTTTTAAGGCCACGGATGAGAATATCATCCCTCTGAACAACTGTCAGGATCGTATAGGAATTCATGTTTCTTGGCTTAACTTACTCTTCTACCCTCTCACAACATATGCTTATATTTTTTCAGCTCTACCCAACAACATTGCAGCTCCTATTCCTATTAAAGTGGAAGTGGCTGTGTCCTTTGCTAGATCGGTGACCTGTTTTGCTGTCCAGGTAAGTGGAAGTCATGTGCCGACCACAGAGTGAAGTGCATTTCTTCATTTGTCAACAGAATCATCATATGGCATTAGTTATATTTCACAGCAACAAATATGACATTGAAAAAAATTTTAAAGCAGTGAAAACTATTCAGAGCAAGGTCTGTGGATTATCCAGAGCAATAGGGGCTTTGTTTCTGGAAAAACATCGAGACATATACCATTGAAGTGCACTTGAACTGAGTTATACCAGTGAAAATGTATTGTTACATGTAATGGAAAACACTCAAAGCTTATGTGGAGCAACACAAGCCTCAGCAGCAATAGTCATTATTCTCTCTCTCTGTCTTTCTCCCCAGTGATGGACTCACCCACAGATCTGTTTGGCGACTCTGCTCCCCAGATACATGCGTTTGCTCCCACTCTCACCTCTACAGATCTCCCCGGAGTTCATCCTCAGCCCAGTGCAGGTCGTCCTCCTCCCGCCTTTAGGCCTCCTGGCTTCCCCCTCATCCATCACCTCCTCCAGCCAGGTGGAGCATCTAGGAGGATTGGAGGGCAACTCAACGCAAACCTGAGCGCACACAGACACCTGGAAGACAGAAATTCAGAGGATGATGGGGGAGACAGGGATGGACAGGTGGAGCAAGGGATGGAAGGAGGAGAGGAGGAAATCCTGGAGGGAGAGGACAGCTTGTTGGAGGTTAAGAAGAGGCACAATGATGCTGCCCTCGCAGCAGAGTGGAGTCAAGACGTCTTGAAAGTGAAGAGGATGAAGCTGGAGAGCCGACAGAGAGACGGAGAGGCTGATGGAGAGGCCAATGAGGGAGGTAGGAGGCGCGAGGGAGGGAGGGAGGGGAAGAGACGGGAGAGGGAAGAGCTGAAAGAGCAGCTGGAGGAGGCAAGAGAGAGATTGCAGGCCCTGCAGGAGAAGGTATGGAGGGCTTTTGGGGAAAAGCACATGGCAGACGAGGAGAAGAAAAGGAGGCGCAGAAATGGAAACAGAGGAGCAGCAAATAGGGGAGACAGAGATGTGGGGATGATGGAAGAGGAGGACATTACAGAGGGCATGTATGATGAAGAGGACATTGATGGTGGAGAGATGGAAAAGGAATCTTTTTCCCTTCTTTCTGCTTCCCCCTTTGATAGCTTCCACACCCACAAGAGGAGAGAGGAGAGGCAGAAAGAGAGAGAAGGGAGGACTGAGGGAGGAAGAGGAGGAGGAGGATTACACTTGGACGGCATGATGGAGGGAGCAGGGTTGTGGTTGGACTGCGGAGGACTGGTGAGAGGAGACTGGGATGGAGGGATAGAAGACGAGGGTGAGGAGGGAGGGCAGAAGTTTGCTCAGGCGCTGAAGCTGGAGCTGGGGAGCGCTGTGGCCCAAGTCATCGACCGTGTTCTCCGCCTTTACACCGAAACAACGGATTTCACTCCTTCCTCTCCCCCTGCTGCCATCTCTTTTCTCCCATCTGATGTGGGAAATGACGGAGGGAGGGAGAGGGGAGTGTGGATGGGACTGTTAACAAGAGTCAGAGGGGAGGAAAAGACGAGAGGCAAGGAGGAAAAGAGGGGAGACCAGGATGGAGAACGAGAGAAGCAGCTTCAGAAGATGAGCAATGGGAGCATCGGGCCTCCAGGACACCCACACCGTGCTGAGCCGTCAGATCTGACGATGCCATTGGCTGTTCAAAGGTCACCTGACATACGAAAGGCCCACCCGCTCCTCGGCCCACCTCTCTCTGCTCACCTAAATCCCTCCCACCCAAACCTCTCTCTGCATCACCCTTCTCTACCTCGCCCACCTCCTCTTTCTCACCCGCCCCTCTTACCTCCAGCTTCACAACCCAAGGACCCCTCTTCCTCCTTCCACCCGTCTTCTTCCTCCTCTTCTTCTTCCTCTTCTTCCTTCCCCGCACCTCCCCCTCCTCCCCCTCCTCCTCCCCCTCTCCCTCTCCCACTGCTGCACTACTCCATGCAGCAGCTCTTCTCTCGCTCTCTCCACCACCCTCAGCTCCCCCACCTGCCCCAGTCCCGCAAGGACTATTTGAACTCCGACCCTTTCTTGGAGTTCTCGTCTCACCCCTCCTTCCCCCCGCTCCCCTTGCTCGGTCACCTGGACCCCTCCCTTGCTCGTCACGCTCATGGAGGCAGAGAGAGGGAGAGAGGGATGAGAGGAGATGGGGGGATGAGAGGAGGGGGAGGGATGGACGGAGGGGAGCTCTACCTGACAGCTGGGGGAATATCCTTTTGTCTTTAAGGTGGAAGAAATGAGCGAGACAGGTGTGTGTGTGTGTGTTCATGTGTGTGTTTAAAAGGACTGTGTATCTCCTTGACTGGGCTCATGTATACACCCAGGAGGGCTTGTCTCCCTGTCATCTGAAGAAAGCCAAGCTCATGTTCTTCTACACACGCTATCCCAGCTCCAACACGCTCAAGACGTACTTCCCTGATGTCAAGGTGTGTGTATCCTGTCACGGGGAAGGATCAAAGCCATGTTTTACCTTTTACTGTTTCAAAATGATAATGATATTTCAGCCAGTATTCATGCTTTTACATATGTTACATCAACACTATAACAGTGTTTTAAAAAACTTTCCAATAACACAATATTTGGTATGTCACTGTAAACGCTAAATTAATTAATCTCTCTTGCAGTTCTGACCTTCTCACTTCTTCTTCTGCTGTTTTCCTGTTCACTGTCTAGTTTAACCGCTGTGTGACCTCCCAGATGATTAAATGGTTCAGTAACTTCAGAGAGTTCTTCTACATCCAGATGGAGCGCTTTGCACGACAGGCTGTCCGCGAGGCTCTCACCCGGTCGGTTTGGGGTGGCGTTGGTTCACGTTAAGCTCATTTGCTGCAACATTTCCATTGTCTGACTGGGTTATACAGACGCGAGCATGCTGCTACTGAATTTTTACACTGACTTGTGCAAGTTGCCTTACATATTTGGTAATTTGTAGGAAGAAAGAATTAAAAATCTCAGAATCATTACAAAATTTAGTTTTATCACGCAGCAGCCTTTCCTGTTTTATGCAACAGTGTGAATCATCATGGTATACTCCCTGACAGTTGTGCTGTTCTGCTAAAGCCAAACAAGCAGCAACTGTAGTGATAGTTGTGACAAACTGGTAGAAGATCATTTTTGATTTCAGGTTTAGTGTGTATACTCACAGAAATGATACACGTCTTGCTGATTATTCAATCTATTTAATACCAGCACAGCTGCTTCTACTACTGTTTAAGGCAGGTACTGGATTAGTTATAAAGCATAAATGTGTATGTATTATTATTTCATTCCAAGGGGTCAAAAATTGTCACAGTGAATGCATTGTTCATTAGTATTCATTATAAATGATCATTATTAATTAATTTAAATAATAATAAATTATAAATATAACACCATACGTTTTGTAATTGAAGTGGGCCTGTTTGTCTGTCTGTGTATCCCAGGGATGGTGCCCCTCGTCTGGGCAGAGAGAGTCAGCTGCGAGTGGGCCGTGATACAGAACTTTACCGCATACTCAACATGCACTACAATAAAAGTAACATCTACCAGGTAAGGAGTGTGTGTCAATATGCAGCATGTGTGTTTTCCAATTGGACAGCCGTATATATTGTCCATATAAAAATAAGAACATCATGCTTTCACTGTCAGTTCAGCGAATGCATGATGTTCTCTTTTATGGTTTGGGGACCTTGAGCCTGATTAGCTCTAAGTTTTCTTGAATGGTGGAACATCTGAGCAGTTTTTTGTGAACACAGAAGCAGCCCAAGGTTACATGTATGTTATGTCATCAGTGTTGTATAATAATAATAATAATAATAATAATAATAATAATAGGACATACATCTCAAACACTAATTGCTGTTTGTAATGACATGGCCTTGATTGGTCCATTTCAGGATAATTTGTACTTATGTGTGAAAATGAAGTTGCTTTTACATGCATCTAATAATGTTAGGATGTACACTATGGTCAAATAGAGGGACAGGAAGGGCACTTCTGTTTTCACTGAATGTAGAGAACGGTTTTTTTTCAGATGCCTCACACTATGCACACAAACACACACACACTCAAACACATACTTCATGCTCCCCATCTATAGGGCAATCCTAGATGAATAAGTCATAACTGAGAAATGTCACATCATTTGTGATTAAAAAAACAGTGGCCCAATCGGGGATCAAACCCTCAACCTTGGCATTATTAGCACTACGCTCACTGTTCACTCATTAACAGTCACCATGTATGATGATCTAGGAGATGGTGTTATTCCAGATAACTTAGCTTAGATAGATAATATTAATACTCTCAATAATCTGTAAATTGGAGGTCGAGGAAGTAGAAAATTAGAACTGTTCCATTAACTACTATTTCTAAAAAGGTTTGAAATAGTTAATTCTGTTCCTGTTTGATCATATCTATCACCACAGACTTATTATTTTCAGAAATTCGGTAATTACAGTTAAATGCCCTGTAACAACACAAGAGCTTCTTCAAGACACCGATGAGAACATCACACATTTCCAGTATTTTTTCATCTACGTACTTTGATAAGCTGTAAGCCCTCCTCACGATTAATCAAAACGACAGTGGCCCGTACGGGGATCTAACCCGCGACCTTATTACCCGTGGCCTTATTAGCACCACGCTCTAACCAACTGAGCTAACCTGACACGAGGGGCGCCATGGTGTTGGGTCAACGCAAAATTCCTGATTGTGAGGGAAACAATAAAGATTCATTTTTTTTGTACATTTTACAGAAATTTTCAACAGTTAATAATTTATGAATTTATCATATCTGATTTACACACAAATGAATTTATTCCTCATTATTATTCCCTCTGCTTAGTTTCTCAATTTTAAGTTACAATTTGCAACTGAATTTTGTTGGCTAATAATAGTAAGAACAACAATAGTAATAATGCTTGTAATAACAACAATAATATTAATAATAGTTGTATTGTTAGTGTTTAGTATGCATACAAGAATATTTAAATGTGCGAGCCTGTACAGAATAAACCAAAATCAGAAGTAGTTTTATGTCTCAGTGACGAGTTGAAGGGGCACAAAAAGCTGGATGGAAACAAATCCCAGTTCAGAGGACTGTGCTAGACAATACTGGATTATGCCTGAGCTGACCGGAGACACAGTTTCCAAAATAAAAACAAAATAACTCTTAGATTTTTGCTTTTTGTGAAGTGTTGTGTTGCATTTTAAGTCTTAATTCTGTAGACTTACATGTATTGTATCGTCTGACGTTCAGATTTCTTCCTGCAGGTCCCAGAGAGGTTTATTGAAGTGTCAGAGGTGGCTCTGAGGGAGTTTTACTCGGCCATTTGGACTGGGAGGGACAGCGACCCCTGCTGGAAGAAAGGGATTTATAAAATTATCTGTAAGCTTGACAGTCCTGTACCAGATGCCTTCAGACTGCCTGGTTGTCCTGTCGGCTGATGAGTGAACTGCTTTGATCTGGCACACGTACACAAATGCACAAACGCATGCACAAACACAAACATAACAAAAAGAAGGGAATACTATAGAAGCGTCTCCGAACTGTACCATTACAGACTGTGTATGCTTGAGGAAATCTATTCAGTTTTACAGGTTGGTTATTCACTATTCAGTCATTTTGAAAATATAATTTAAGATAATAGAATCTTTTTGCTCGACACGGTGTACAGGGATGGGCCGACACACAGGGTCAAAAGTAGACTGGCACACTCAGTGCTGCGATAAGAGTCTTGTGACTGCACTTATCAAAGAATGTGACCATACCATTGAATTAGAATGGACAGAACAGGAATTCCCTCTCCAAACATTCTCCATCAGTCAGTTGAATTGTGAAATCTCAGTGCTGCTACGCAGGTCTCAGCTGCAGCCACAGAGCTGGAATGGATCTACAGGTTTTCATAACATTGTCATGGACATATGCACGGTCCCTGCGTATGGTGTGTCACCATAAGATGGCTGCTGCTTTCAGATGTGTTCGTGAGCCACGCATTGGCCTCACATCATTCATTCACAGGAAAATATGACCTGCATTCCCTGACAATCTCTTTTAAATTACTGTAATTCATGAAAACTTCATTCAGTAATCAAAAGTACTGCTGACAGCTGTTTACCAGACAGGGGTACTACACAAATACATGTTTCAAATACATAACAAGTTACTCAGATTAGGTGATTGGTCCCATTTCCCTCATCCTCACTCCTATTTTCCTGTTTTCTTTAAGGAATAAGCAGTTCTGTGCTTCTCTCCCCCAGGAGTGCTGACAGTTTTACATTACAGACATCAGATATGATTGTTGTTTATTAGAAACGGAAACTCCTATTGATGCCTTGTGTGTGGGCTTCTCTGGAGTGTCTCAGCTTTTACATTTTATTTGTGAGGATACATAACAGGCTGTTATGTTTGCATTCATTTTTGTGTCCATGTGAGAAATCAGGCTTGAAAACATGAGGGGTTCTCAGAATTAATGTTACATAATATATTGGTTAATTTGGTTGATTGTATGATTATAACAAAACGAAGTTCACCTTGTTTCATAGGACTATCATTTCAGTGGTTCCAGTCAGTGGATTTCATTTGCTTGTGTATCAATCGCTCTGTTTAGTATTACATTATTATAAAGCTTTTGTACATGATGACACAATATAATCAAATTGTAATTAAAATTCTGTCAAGAGGGACAATATATTGAATTTTAAATGGTAAAATTAATGTTTTGTTGTTTCCTTGATGTACTCTTATTGTTGAAATACTTACTTCTGTTTTTGAATTCCTTTAACGTGATGATAAAGTTAAATAGGCCGGTTACACAATTAGTATATATATTGACTTTTTATTTCCCAAAAGATATTGAGGAAACTTTCACTCTATCTACCGTGTATCATGACTCTTATCTAGGAGACACGTGAGTTTCTGTTCATGAAAACGTTGGTTGACTTCTCCAGGTAGAGGCCTCCTCTGGCTTGTTCACAGCTCTGTGAAACCAGGCCCATATGTAAACGATTTGTGACGTGTTCTCAAGTGCATGTTTCCTATATTTCAATTTTGTATTGTTATCTTGTACGTTTCTCTCTTTACTTTTGTATTGTACATACTGTATTCTTTAATGTATATCTGTGCCTCATTCAGACTTTGGTGAATTTTGATGTTTAAACTTATCAGTGAATTAAAGTGATACCAGGCTTGTGTTGTGGTGTCTGGATTCACACACACACACACCATCACAGGTGTTCAGCTCCTGGTAGCCGACACTAATGCCATCATATGTTAAGCCTTTAATCTAACAACACTACCCCAGACACACACACACTCAGTGATACTAATACTCGGATGATGGCTTTGTAAGAGGCTCAGCCCTGGACAAAGTCTAACCACCTGAGACAGCACACACACACAGTTTCTCTGGTATGTTAGCAATGTTTCCAAACCACAGGAGTCTTGAAGATAAACCTCCTTTTTTTTGACTAACAAGCAGAGAATGAGTCTTGTCACTCTGGACCTGGTTAAATCTAGATGATTTGCTCCACATATTAGTCTTAGCTTGGAATAAAAAGGTTCCATGTGGGCACAACAGACACAGAACACACATATAAAAGCAAATGTGCCCTGACTGATGTCTTTTTGGACTGTCTTTGTCCACATCTGAGAGTCATCCAGGTCAGATTTCAGCCATTCAATATCAGTGAATTTTTCTTGCTATTATTAGTTGGTATCTATTTATAAATGCTATGTTAAGATCTGTAAAGGCTTTGTGACACCGATTCAATTCTACAGCTGTTACTTCTGTTAAAGCTTTAGAATAAAATGGCCTGTTTGAATATGTGTGGTTCCCCCTTTAGAAAGGTTGTTGGTGGGGGAATGCACCACAACACAGATTTTCATCCTTCTCAAATGCTAAATTTAGTTCCAGTTCTGTTTGTTCGCTCCATTCGTTCCTCTACTCCTACTCCCCGAGTTCTCCAAACTTGTATCTGCAGTGGCCTGACTCAGATTCAACACACTTTTAACTCAGTCTAGTCTAACCATAGACTTCACATGGCCTATTTGTGTAAATCAGGTTAAAAGACTCTTGAAGATAAAAGTACTGACTCTCTCTAAAGGGAAACTCCAATCATGTAGCAGCTCCAACCTTTTTTCAACAAATGACAAGTTTCTACTGAAAATAAAAGCCCCATAGAAACATACTGAAACTGTTGCTTCACTCACAGCGATCTAATGTTAGACACATTTCTCAGGCAAGCTTGACTGATGCAACACGTTCTCAGTGGGTTTGGTATTTCTGCTGCAGAGGTGACTTTAACAGACCTGAAAACTGGGTTACATATAGCCTGTCAAAACGACATGGTCATATGACATAAGTCACAAGGTTTGATTAAGCACTCTGGGAATGAAGTACTACTTGCTGCCATCAAACAAACACACACACACACACACACACACACACACACACACACACACACACACACACACACACACACACACACACACACACACACACACACACACACACAGTGGCCACTAATTCCAGTCTGACATGCTTTTAAACTCACAAGTAGCTCAACCTTTGACTAAGTCTATCCACCTGATAGTCCACTGCATATTATTATTGCATTATATACTTTTAATACTGTTGCATCAATAGTTGATGCCATATGAGGATCAGAGATCTACATCTACATCTGCTGCATCCTCTCATCCTCCTTTCTTGCAGCTTCCCACAGCTTTCAGTTCATCTTTCTGGGTTACCGGATGAAACCAGCTCTTGAACCGAAGAAAATCGGCCTGTATGGCACCCAGTGTCCAAGTCACCCAACCCGTCACTGTGACAAAGTCAACGATTTGGACGCCTTTATAAGGAACATCTGGCGGAGCTCAAGAAAAGCAGCATTTTACTGAAACTTAAAACTGGAGTCTTTTAAAACACGGAGCAGGACTGTTACTTCGGGCAACTGGACTTTGAACGAGACCTGAGTGAAGCCGAAAAAAATACAGTCAGAACATAACCGGAAATCCAATATTTTGTACCTTCAAAATTGAAGCGTGGCATTTATTACATCGCATTTAGAAGAGGCAGGTGAGTTGATTGTTGTGGGATCTTAATGGTTGCATCTGGCTTTGATGACAGAATTTGAAAGCGAGTTTTTTTGCACCATATAAAAAAGGTGTTCGGAAGAGTTTTCTTAATTGTTAATTTCTGGACATTATATTGCACTGGCTCATTTCTCCTCTAACAGCTCCTCAAGCATATTCAGTTAAACAGAGGAAAACGAAAGGCTCGCTACAATATAACTTTTAGGCAGTGATGCTTTGAAAACATATTAAACTAATGATCATTTTCTTGTCTTATTCTGCAAATGTCACTTTATTGATTTATCCAGTTGCATTTGACATTAGTTTGCCTTGTTTTTTAATCCACGTTCTTCAATGTTCACCTTATCACTTATCGGTTAACGCTTCATCTAGGATTTTATTTTGAAACACGTCACGGGAAAGCGTCTTATCAGACTGTGGCTGCCTTTACTCGGGTCTCCCTGCAGACAGGCACCGGGCCGCTGGATGATGGCGTTGACGGGGCTGCTGTTGCTGGAGCTGGGTCTGTACGCCAGCTGTTTCGTCTGTGGGATTGTTGCCGCCGCATCCATCACCATCGTCCAGGTGACTTTATTCACTAAAACGAATTAACTTGCCTAATCCGTGTTTTATTGTTATCCCTGTCCTCTTCCGGGTTGACTAACTTTTTTTTGTGTGTGCGTCTTTTCTAGAGTTTCAGGTTAGACAAACACCGAAAAGACAAACAAAAAAAAAAAAACGACAAATAACTGTAGGGGTTTCTAACTTGTGCCACTTGCGTGACTTTATTCCATTTTAATCCTCTCTATCACATTATTTTCAGTGTTCCTAAAATCAGCTGTGCAGAGGGCTTCTTGTTTGGGTTAACCTGTTTTTACAGCTTTTTTTTTTTTTAGCTTTCGTACTTCAAAAATATTTGATTTCATAGAGCAGCATATTTTCATGGATGTTAGATTATCATCTCACACTATCAGTTATTGTCAAAAGCAGAACTTAAAAGGAAAAGAAACACGCGCTTTCACTTTCTTCCGAGTTGTATCTCGCCCTATTGTATCCTCATGTTAGAGGAACTGCGTTTTCCCCAAATAACCAATCATCACCACGAGGAGCGATGCGGTGTCACCAAACTCTCCATCCGTTCCACTTGATTTAACCATCTGCGCTCATTTCACGCGACCAGCTAAAGACACTGCGGGAAAAAACATTTATTCTGAGGCTTAAAATCCCTTTAACATATCTGAGCCCGTGAAAATGCGCGAGAGCGTAAACGTAGACGCGCGCATACGTGTGTGTGCCTGTGTGCGCGCGCGCGCGCTAACAACAGTCATATGTCCAGATCATAGACTGTATAAGACAGATACTGTTGTCATCATGTGACCAGATGCTCCTCGTGCCCAATTACTCTCCCTGCCTCTTTATAGAAGTCAGATGCTGTGTGCGCGCGCGTGTTCTCAGTAGGCTGTTTCTTCTTCTTCTTTTTTTTTTGTCACAAAAATAATAATGTTAAAAATAAAAGTTGGAACAGTATGAGACAAATAAAAATAACATATAAGAAACGACTGAAATTACACAATAAAATTCCTAAAGTCTCTGTCTTTCAGGGAAACTTCGGGGGTCTGTGCATGCTGTATGGACTGGTCAGCTACAATGCAACCTCAAGCCTTATTGGAGTCCAGTCATCCAGCTCCTCGTCTCTGTGCTACTTTGTGTCAGCCATATCAGTCATGGTGGCCGTGGTGTGCTTCTCGCTGTCTATGTACTGGGTGTACACTTTCTGCATCGACGGGGAGATCAGAAGGTGACTAACCGCTGTGTTTGCCATGAAAAACCATTGTCTTTTATTGTCATGTGGAATAGTTCCAGACATTATGTGTGTTCTTAAGTGGCTAATTTTTTCTACTTTCTCTGACTGAATCCTCGAGGTCATGGTTTTGTTATTCACTGGTTTTAACTGGGCTGTAAACAGAGTTCGGTTGCTGTCGCTAAAACAGGGGAAAGCCACAGTTTACAGCCACCAAACTTCAGTCAGGCTGCAGTGGCTTTATGTGCTGGGTGACAAAGGTTTGAGATGGAGAACAGACTGCAGTTACAATCATAGGTCTGTTCTTACTTTATAACTGTGTCATTTTTTATAGCTCGTACACTGGTTGAATTTAAACAGTCAGCTGGGGTTTATCAGTATCAACATCTGAATGCTGACTTCACTGATCACACAGGAAAATTGAAAGTATAACAAGCTAATAATTTATGTTGAGTGAAAAATTTGGCATTAATCAATGTTTCCAGTCACAAATAGGAATGGAAGAGGAGGGAAAAAAACATGGAATAGGTAGGCTATAAAAAAAAAAATGATCAAAGGGGGCATATTGAAGGTCGTGCCATGATGACATCGTAATTTGTGAAATACAGTAGTTTGACATAATTTCCTGATTTGGTCAGAGGTTGGAAAGCTCACAGCTGTTCTCACGCTCTCTCTGTTTGTTCTGCTCTCCACAGGGAGCGTGTGTGGATGAACCTGACCGTGGTTGTGTGCGGCATCTTCCTGTTCTTTCTGCTCATCACCGGGTGCATGCTAAAGATCGGCCGTGACTCGCTCTGCAACTCGGTCATACACACCGTTCCCAACATTACCAGGTGACGCGCACACACGTACCCACACGTACACAATGCGGCTACAGAAACATACATGCACAGACATGTCCACAAACCCAAAACCTCTCACAAACAAGTCAGAAATGAAACTAAAACATCTGAAACGCGGTGAGCTTTACTTCATGTTTGCTTGCTTTTTTGATTTCTTCAAACCTGTTTTTTTTTTGCATCCTACGCAAATCTGTTTCTCATCATCATCTGTTTTTCACACCCTTAATTATCACTTTTAAAGATTCTTACCCTTTATCATTGCCAATAAAAGCTTCACTTTCTTTTCTCTTGGCCAACAAAAGCAGATAAATGTTAATTAATTTTGTGCCTGTAATCAGGTTACACTCGTCCTGTGACCATCTTAATGTTTAATATTTCACACTGATTTTGACTGATGACTTTGGAGGATAAAATGTCTCTTGTTAGGTAGGACAAGAAAGATGGGTTGAAACTTAATTATCCATTTACCTTCAGCTTTTTAACTTGCAATCTATTTTTATCTCTGAAGATGTGAGGAGGCCCAGACTAGAAAATGGGTCAGTCCGCTCAAAGGAGAGAGGTTCTACAACCATCTACACAAAGCTGAGGTCAGTATCTTATTAAGCAATTTTATCTCAATCTGCCAAAAAAAAAAAATGCAGTTACAAAAGCTCCAGTGTAAATTAAGTTAAGCACCTCTTTGTCTCCTCCCGGCCTCCCTCTCAGACGGCAGTGTGGGTCAACTTCTTCTTCTGGCTCATCATCGGGATTCTGGTGATCTTTCAGAAGCGCCAGAGTTCAGCGTCGAAGGTGATTGCGGGAGGGTCCACCGGCGGGCTTTTCGGTGACCCGGGTGTGACGGCTGCAGAGACGGAGCCATTCTTCAACCGTCCTGCAAGGCCACAGTGAGGACAGGGCGTCACAGAGGAGTTGGATAAACACATACAGTAGATGTGGAAAAGGGTAAATACATTAAGAGCGCAGTCATTTGTGGTTTTGTTTATGTCAGGGTTTTACAGCACATAGATATAATAGAAACATTACCAATCGACGAGGATGGGATTCGAACCCACGCGTGCAGAACACAATGGATTAGCAGTCCATCGCCTTAACCACTCGGCCACCTCGTCAGGTGCGAGGAAAATTTTTTTTTTTAAAAACAGTCCTGCAGGGCCTGTGTGAAGCAGCCCAATCAAATAATCCAAAGGCTGAACTGCTGATGTGTGTATCTACCCATTTCCCACATTTACCTCATCTCACTTGCCAAAGCCGTTTCAAATGTCAGACTACTGTCCCACACAGAAATGTGGATTTGTTCGTTCAGTTTGTTAACGCGACCAAGAAAGAGGGGAATGTTTTCTGCCGTACATTCATCTTATATTTCACCAGTGTGCTCAGATTTTGCACGTCTGATGTGACTGGCAGATGTTTCCAAATAGCTCAGCGCCAGTGGTGAACTAAATATTCACATCAGCTTGAAACAACAGGAGTAACAAGTGGATTTTTAATTTTCAGCAGTGATAACTTTTACATCTTCTTATCTAGTCTGTGTTCACTTACATCAGGTTCTGTGTTTGATCTGGTTCTAATTTTTTTTTTTTTTTTTTTTACACTATTTCAAAGGGCTGTATGTCAAGATACCAAACACATGGCTGTTTGTGGTGATGCTACATGACACATGGTGTGCTACTTTTTAAAACAATAAACCAAAGATTTTAAAAACAACAACCTAAACCTTCTTATTTCTACAGTCTTTCCTGAAAGGCTTTCTTTGACAGGAGTCTACTTGATGTGGAAATACGTTGAGCTGTGTCTCCCCCTGGTGGCTGATAATGAGCAGAGGCTCCCACCTCTGGCAGAGCCACAGTCATTTTGAAGTAAGGATAAGGATTTGGCCAAAGTAATCACTGATTAAGTCAGCCACCTTTACTGACCTGAAGTTTATAAACCTCACAGCTTAATGCTGGGTTTTTTGTTTGTCTGTTTCTTTCTGTAAAACTGTGGTAATTCTGGTTATTACTTGTTTTCAGTTACAGCTTAATCTCCTGGCACCATGTGACAGAGAGCAGTGATTTAAACCAAAGCGTATGTGTTTTACTCACTCTTAGTGTTTTCCTCTCATCAGAAACCTTCTGGTTACAGCAGAGGTGTCCATGGGGCTGCAGGTTTGTTTGTTTGTTCCAGCCAAGCAGCTGCACACCAGACTTCACTGATCTAATCAACCGATCTCAGTCTTCAGACAGCTGACTGGTCAAACTATGTGCTCTTGATTGGCTGAAACAAAAACTTGCGGTCACATGGGCCTTTGTGGACACCTCTGGGTTACGGCCTCACACACAACAGACAACAATCCATTTTGTCCCAGACTGCTAAACCTAACAGGCCACTTGCAGGCTGTTGTTTTTTTTTTTTTAACTATTGATTAGCATCCAATCAGCTTCACCAAATCCACTGTGACCCAGTACCATAAACAGGGCTGATACATCTGCACTTGAAAAAACAACACTGAATAAATTACCAGAAGTTGCCTTAACAGATCAAAATAGATACAATGAGCTTACTCCTGCTATTTCAACCCGACTCCTTCTGTCTCTCCCTGACTGTCTAATCTCTGTGGATTACCTGACCTCTCCTGAGCCCTGGGGTGGAAGATAATGTTCACTGAGGAGAGTAGGAAAGGAGAGACGGGACAGGAAAGAGGCAGAAGAAGAATATAGAGAGAATATATAAGATATAAAACTTCACTGGTCCTTTAAGTCAGCTTAAAAGGACCAGGTGGATCATCTGTGAGTAGAATTCATACCTGGAGTTGCTGTATGCTTTTTCATATAAACATATAAACAGAAGGTCTGCAGAGGACAAGAAAGAAGACAGAGCACTCTGGAGAACACTGAGGACTATCTGAAACTCGAGTCTCAGAAGAAAGTCACCCGGCTTGTGATAAATTTGACTCTGGAGTCGATGGTAAGACATTTTCATTTCTGCCTTGGCTGCTATCCTTTGGCTTCTGATTAGAAAAGTAAGCTGTGTGTATATAAACGTGTATGAATGGGTAAAAAAAAGAGGAAATGCATCAGACGTAGGGACTGCTGGTAGGAGAGGAATAACAGAGAAACAAGGAGAAGAGCAGTGGACAGTGCAGACTGAGCTAAGCCATGATAAGCCTCTTTAAGCTACTTCACTCTCCACAGATCAAATGTTCTGTTTTAAACCTGTTGATCTGTGCTGGACTTGTGACTGCGAGCTATTGATTCACTTTATCTGCTTTTTTGGCAGGAGAGCTCGAGTTTACTGCCAAATCAGACGGTGCAAAAACTGTGGAGAATAAAGCAGAGTCCTTAAATCTCACATTTAAATCACAGAGAGCACTTTAACTGCAACAACGTACTTTCAGTCTCTGCGCTTGAGCCAGTCGATGTGTCCTGTCCAGATCCAAAGCTTGAGTTTTGACACCTGACCTCCATCTATCCCCTTATCTCTGTCCAGGACATGTCTCATGATCAGTGCGAGTCAGTGGCCGTGAGCGTGGAGTCTCTCCTGAGCGACGCCAAGAGGATGCAGATGCAGTGCCGTGAGCGCAGCGAGCAGCTCTCCATGGCCGCCACGCAGCTGAGGGTGGAGTCGGCCAGCCTGAGGGAGCAGTGCGAGGCCGCCCAGCTCGACATGGCCCGAATCCGCCGGCAGCTGGACGAGCTGCTGGAAACCAAATCCGCCTTCGAAGCCAGGGAGAGGCAGGCACGCAAACTCAGCAAGCAGCTGTGAGGAAAAGATGAAAAGAGGGGATAGTGATGTGAAACAGGGGAGCAGCATCCTACATGACACAAACTGTTATGCAGGCTCCTACTGAAACCCTTTGTTTGGAACCTGGGTAAAAAAGAAGGAAAGAGGGGTGAGGGGGTTGAGGAAGAGATGGGAAGGGGGCAGTTGATTTCTAGAGACTCTGAGAAGAGGAAGGGAAAGGAGGAAAAGGAGAACAGGCAGGATAAAAACAGGAAGGAAGGAGGGAAAAGATGGGAAGTGATGAGAGACAGCAAATGAATAAGATGTAATTTAAACCCAGCACCAACTTAAAATGCTCATTTGAAAAGTTGGTCTCATCTTCAACAGATCCCTGAATGTTCTTTAGGACAGGATATTATTTTGAAAAGCAAATATACTTTGATATTCTGCTAAAAATGACTTTTTCGTAGAGTATAAGTAAATCAGACGTCTAAGAAAAAAGTTAAAAGGTAGGTGTGGTTTGTCAGGGTGTCGAGAGAAGAGGAAAAGCAAGATGAGATTGAAAAATGAGAAAAGGAGGGGGATAAAACTTTAACTCTTTATTCACAGTTCTTTCTCGTTCCTCTCAGCTTTTGCTGCTGTGTGAAACATACCGGTACACAGGAATTCCCTCTCTGCTTTCTCCTTTTTCATGGCTAATAAACACTTTCCAAACACACTCTTGTCTCTTTATGTCTCTTACTACGCAAGTTTAGTGTGTAAAAGTTGATCCTGAGCAACGTGTATATTTCAATTCATCTTAACAGGCACAAAAATAATAAAAACATACATTATCTTACATTTACTCCGATACACACACACACACACACACACACAAACAGCTGGACAGAGGACCCCAGAAACTGTTGAACATGTCTTGTTAACTTCAAAATATTATATACTTTATGTTCAAGGTTCAAGAGGAGACATTTGTATAGACATCACACACAAACACACACAGTTCATTTTTATTTATGTGTTTAGAGCTGATAGAAATTACAATAATATGTCAAAACAAAATATTTTATTCCCATTGATCCGTTCACCCAGTCGTTTCCTCAGCACAGCCACATTACACATCTTCTCTTGGTGTAAGAGCCAGTGGAGACCGGGCCTCAGTGCACTTTTCCAGTTTGGATTCAAAAACAAAGGTGATGCACTAGTGTGAGCACAGGACGTCTTTTGCGTTGACATTGTATAAATAAAGCTTTGTCTTCCTGTGTCAATCATACTGTGGGCAAATTTTTTTTCCTTGTGGGAAAAGTTTTAGCCGAGCACGACAGCCGAGTGCCCACACAGGGGAGAGACCCCACCACTGCAGCCCCTGCAAGAGGAGCTTCGACCGGCTGCTTCAACTGAAGCCACACCAGCATTTTCAGAGCGGAGAGAAACCATGCCGATGTAACCTGTGTGAGAAAAGCTTTCTACAGACTCAGCACCTGGTACAACACTAGCACACAGACTCTGAAGAGAAACTGAGTGAAATCTCAGCAGGGGAAATCTGCTGCTGTGACCACACACACACACACACACGCACACACACGCACACACACACACACACACACACACATACATACAGACCACAAGAAAAGCACAAACCTTGTGTCAAAAAAAAAAACATTAAAATTTTAATCACCACTATAAATCATTCTATAAATACATGGTTGTCATATCATTAAGAACTTAAATAGCAATAGATAACAAAAAAGCAGTAGGAGAAGGGGTGTGTGTATTTGCTGGGGGGAAAGGCGCAGAGAAAAAGAAAAAACACAGTCTGCCGGGCTGCAGTCGAGGACACGAAACTGTAACTGCCAGTGAAAGTAGCTGGGAATGTGTGTGTGTGTAAGTTTGGTTTCTTTGCCACTGGGACACTCCTATCATCATCGCTCTGAAAGACAAACTGATGATGGGTTAGAGACAACACCTTCACACCGTGGTTTGCTTGTTCTGTATGTGAACGCTAGAGGCAGACTTACTTTCAACTTTCTTTTTTAGCGGCGACAGCGCTGCTTTAGCCTGAAAAGCACACAAAGACAACGTCACCCAAACAATGACACATTTTTAAAGCAGCCTCTTGCAGCAGATAATTACTAGTAAGGTGAATTTAGTCTAATGGAAACGAAGCTATTGATTGTTTACCTTCTTTATAGCGGCCCAGTCCTCAAGGATGTCGATGTCCCTCAGCATGTACACAATGAAAGGTCCTGTGAGACAGTTTAAGAAACAAATCTGAACACACAGACACACACACTGCGCAGAGAGGCAGAGGGATGAGCTGTGCAGACGATAAAAGTGAAAACGAAAGAGCAAATTTTTACCTGAAACCAGAGCTACTTTCTTTTTTCTCTCCGACCGACCCAGCAGGTTCTTTCTTTTACACTTCTTGCTCCTCATCTCATCACTCCACTCTGAGGACAGAAAACATCACATACAACAAACGTCTCATTGTCTTCTGACAGTATAAAGACAAAGGAAGGAACTGTTAATATATTTTTTCCTGCAGAGCGTGTGTGTCTGTGTTTACCTGAGGTGAGATCTATATTCTGTCTGTCCTCCTCCAGTCTCCTGATCTTTTCCAGCAGCTCTGTCTTCATGGCGTCAAACAGCAGCGTCCGCTCACTCTGTCACATGAACACACACACGTGCATGCACAGTTTTAGTTTTGTGATCATTTCGTTCCAGCGTCCCCGTACAGCGTACAGTCTGCACCGTGTGTGTGCCTCACCTCCAGGTGCTGCCTTGCTCCTTGTACTTCACACTCGTGCTTGTGTTTGATCACCTGCAGACACAGCTCTCGGTACACTCCTGTACATGAAGACAGGGAGAGGATGTTAAAGACAGAAACAGATAGCGACACCATTCAATGTCACCAAACTAAAATCTGAACACCGACTGCCCCCGACATAATAACACACAACATACCGGCCACTTGTGTTCGTATCTGCATGCTGTTCTGTAGTGAAGCCAGTGGTTCTCTGTATTCTCCAGCCTTCCCTGTCAACACCTCGTCCAGCTTCACTTTCACCTGGTTCAGTCGCTCCCGAAACAACCTGCAATCACGTGGTGAAGTCAGACTCTCTTCCTTTTTTTCTGCTGAGATTCCTTCAAATCACACCAGAGCGTGGTGTCCATCCATCCACTTACTTCTCCTTCAGCTCCTGAAATTGTTTTTCCAGATCCAACATTTCATCTAGACATTCTCCTCTTCTCCGCTCACAGTCTTCATCATCCATCTCTTCATGGGACAGAGAGAGACAAACAGAAACATTGAAAAACAGTCTCCTCATGTCTCCCTGCACACTTTGATACAATCAGGTGACCTGATCGATTACCTGAACTCTCCTCTTCTTCCTCCTCCTCTTCTTCCTCTTCACTCTCTTCTAAGTCACTGTCCCTCTCTTCCGTGCTCTCCTCCATGGTCTCCTCTCCACCTCCTCTTCCTTCATTTTCCCTCGGCTCCTCCACCTCTCCATTGGCCTCAGGGAGCTGTGACTCTCCTTCTGCCTCCATCTCCTCCTCTGGCTCCCTCACAGGGGGTTGTGCAGGCATAGCTGGAAACATGCAGACATAAGAAGTTGAGGCTGAAAAGTCATAAAGAAAATGCACTGACAACTAAGCCCTAGTTGTGACATTGCACAAGACCGGAAATGGCTTGATTGTGATTGACTTAAAAGTAAAAAAAATCTATGAGGGGAAAAAATTATCAAATGACGCGTTAGAAACAGCTTAAATATAATAATTACAAATTACAAATCCACTGTTAACTTCCATTACATCCTTTATTGGTGCTTTTATTTTGTTTGCCCACCGGACGTCCTGCGTCACTTTGCCTAGCTTGACCACCAGTAGCTTCCGTGATGTCATTCAGTAAAACTGTTAACGTTACGAGCTCGACGGCGGCATGTAGACTGAAACAAAGAGCCGAGATGAGTCTGAAGCCCGTCACGCTGTCGGTCCGGTTTACTTACAATGTCCGGTAAATGGACAAAGACTCGCTGTTGCTTATTCATCAGAATTTAGCGGCAATTAAACCACAGTGAAGTCAAGTGCAACACAAGCTAACAACTGAAACCGCACGCAGCAGGGGAACGACTGCCTGCCCCTCACACTGTCAGACGAAGTTCATTTACGGACACGTATTTTCTCTACACGTCTTTGGCGTTTGGTAGTAAACAGACAGGCGTTTAAATGTCACTGAACGCGGCGAAGCATTGTACACAGCAGCTTTCAAACTGACCCTCTCTTCCTACTGCACACGGATTAACAAACAACGTTATCCGTCCATGCAGGCGGACGCTGCTGTTTGTAAACAACTAATCTTCCCTACATCGGACCACACGCTGACCAGAAGAGCCTGCTCACCTTCTCCTTCCGTCCGGCTGTGCAAACTTAAACCACGATTTGATAGATTTCCATTTTTAAAAAGTACTTCCTCTTCACTTCTGTGCTCAGTTCGACACTTTGCCGGACTCTACAACCCGAACGCTCAGCCAATCAGCGCCGAGCCCTACCGCTGGTGTGACCAATAGGAGCCACCGTCCCGAACGTCGACTGTCCTATCGAAGTGCTGAAGCAGGCTGCAGAAGCCAGTCACAATCCAGTTTGTTGATGGAACTCATCACAATGAGCCAATAGGCTGCACCTAATACGAAAAGCGCGCTTTACATTTCATAATACAACGTAATAAACTATAATACATAGTGAAACAAAAGATGGCAGTAAATTACACTGAATTTGAGTTAATACAAGACACTGAGTTTATGAGACAAGGATCTATGATGTGTGACACCGTGATTATATACCACAGTATAATAGCACCATGTGTTGCAGGCAGCACAGATGTGTTTAGCACCATTCTCCCCTGTGACTATCCATTAACCGACTATCCGTTAACCACCCCGTGATTAGATCAGGACACAATTCACAAAGTGCAGACCCACTGTCGTCTTCATACTCACACACACACACGGGGCGTGAATTCAGCTGTCATGTTCCAATCAGCCACAAGATGGACCCAAAGTAATGTGAAGAGAGCTGCGCAAATGACAATGGTGGAAATCATCATTTGGAAAATAGCAATGGCATACATTTTGGCATGTCAGAGCAAGAAAAACACAGGTGGAACTAATAACATTAATAATGTATACACTGTATTCTGTCATTGACAAGGCTCCCAGGGACACCTCATCAAACACAGCCATTTCTAATGTCATTAATTGCACCTGGGTTTTACCTGCTGAGTCAAAAATACTCCCCATAAAACCGTCTATAAAGGAAGTTTAATAAAAAAAAATTGTACAAACTAACAGAAAACCGTCAATTCCATTCATCAAATAGAAACAGTGTCCATTTTACATGTTTTTATTAAAGTTGCATAAAAGTGTAACAAAATTGGGCAAAAACAAGACCTGTTGTTGATATTGCTACATTTGTTTGTTGGTTTGATCTAATCATTGTCCAAAAAAATCACCACCACTCCTTCAATCCGCATGGTTTAGCTCTTGTATTTAGCCTCAATGATAATAATCAGTATATATATTTTTTGCAATTTTCCCCAACAGTAAAAAAACAGACTTCTCAATAACAGTCTAAGAAGGTATAATCCAAACCTGGATTTAGAGATGAAAATCCATTCAGATTCAGCTACCAATTGAACCTTCGTGGTACAGTTCGACCAATCAGAACGTCTCCAGTAAAGCGCAGACTGTTTGATTTGGAAGAGGCACCAGGAAAGCAAAAGCAATCAGAACAAAGTGTATCTGAGTGGATTTTTTGTTCAGCTATACGTTAATCCAAGGCCTGGCATCAAGAAGTGTCATGATCACAATAAAAACAGACCAGTATTCAATGTAAATGTAAAGAACATTGTTTCATCTAAACAAAATCACTGTATCAAGGCCTAAGTATTAAACACTCACTTCTAAAAAAAAAACAAAACAAAAAAACAAAAACAAAACAACAGAATCTCATTTTGTTTTTCAAAAAAAAGAGAGAAAAGGAGCGACAGAAGATCTGAGACTCTCCATGTGCCGCAGTTCTGCTCAGTAACACACGTTTTTAGCAGTTTGTGTTACCTTTTTGAAACTGAATGTCTCCCGTTTATTTGGTTTGTGTAACATAAATAATACCTAAGGCAACATCTGTTTTATTTTATTTTTTAAAAAAAAGGAAACTGAAGAAAGGATATATAGGGAAGGATGGACAGAAGGACAAAAATGGATGGGAGGAGGAGAGAAAGGATGCCAGGGAGGAATGACAGAGCAGCAAGATGAATATGGGCCAGAATGTGTCTACATGTTTGCGTGTGTGTGTGTGCGTTTCAGTGCTGAGAGAGAAAGGCACAGACAGCGGAGGTCTGCTGTCACCGCAGGTGTTAACAATTGGTCACAGGAAACACAGCAAATGTTTCTGCCTCTCCTATTGGCCGACGAGCTTCGGCCTCTGATTTGATTGGCTCAGCGTCAGAAACAGATGGCTTATTCTCTGAGGTGATTGGCAGCTGCAGCGGGGGAAACGCGGATTTCGCAGACAGCTATGGACCTGTCTCTCTCTCTCTCTCTCTCTCCCTTTCTCTCACAGCACTTGGTGTATATGTGTGTGTGTGCGTACACATCTGTGTGAGAGGCAGCTGTGTTTGCTAATGTGTTTCCTCCGCCTTAAGGGTGGCTTGTGTGTGTGTGTGTGTGTGTGAGAAAAAGAAAGAAAACAGACAGGGAGAGGGGTAAATGCTTTTAGACAGCTTCAGTCTGAAACAGTGGCCTCCGTCCCTCATACTCAGATGTCTCATTGGTGGCTCTGCTGATGTGACAGGCAGAGGTCGGCACAAAGTCTCCACATCAGCGCAGAGCTGAAAAGACATTTTCAGAGTTTCCGTGTGCATGTGACTGCTCCGAACTGATGTCTGCCAAACACAAAACAATGAGGTGGATTAAATCATTTCTTAGAAAAAAAAAGGGAGGGACAGTGAGAAAGAGACAGAGAGGAGGGGGGTGATTAAAAAAAAAAAAAAAGAAAACAAGGCAGCTTTGTTCCAGGTCCCCCTGTCGGACTGTCAGTGTGTGTGTGTGTGTGTGTGTGTATATGTGTATATGTGTAATGTGTTAAACAAAATGTCTCCAGAAAACAAAACAAAACAGGAACCAGTCCTATACTAGAAATCAAATTTGTCGTACAGAACAGCAGAATATACAGGCCAAGAAAAAAAAAAAAAACACTCCTATTATGAATGTTGCTGTACATTATGTAGCAACATACACACGTAGCATTTAGCAACACACAGACATACATATGTATGTGCAGGCTGGACAGCAGTGGCTCCTAAACAGCCTCTCTTAAGACTGCACTACGCATTTCCTGCAAGGATCTGAATTCTAGTCAAGCACACCCAACCTAAAAGAACCTACTTCTACTCTACCCTCAAAGGAAGATTTTAAGTGTAAAGCTGGTCGGAGCGTACCGTACGACCACCGCAGCCAACCAGTGACTTTCTTTTAGGTTCAACCACTATTCCAAGGATCAGATTTGCCTCCCTGCTGCACTAAAGATACACCATACAATATTCTTTGTGGTCAGAGGATCAGATTTTCCTCCCAAAATGTCATAGTGCAGATCTTTTTTTTCCCCATCAGACACACACACTTTAAACGCACCACTTTAGCAAATGCCTCTGATTAAGGGGGGAACTTATTAGTACTGAACCCGAAAAGTTAATTCATTAAAAAAAACTAAAGTCAAGTGAATAACCCCATGCCCTCAAACCGAACAAGAAAACAGCATAAGAGTAACGGTTGGTTGCTGGATCATACACAATTTTAAACCCCTTGCAAATAACGAAATAAGGAATTCTCATAGGTGGAGACATAAGCGGTGATTGGCTGCTTCCTCCTTCCCAACCCTCCTCCCTCACCCTTCCATCGTTCACCCTTCCACTCTCCTCTTGGCTGTTGCCGACTCTGTCTCTTGTTCCTCTTCCCACTCTCGGCTGCTCCGCTCCCAGTAATTATGGGATTCATCTCATCTCAGCTCCCCTCCTCTTCCTCCTCAGACAGATGGAGTGTGGTGCAGGGGAGGGTGGGAGGAAGAGGAGCTGGATGAGGGAGAGAAGCAAAGCCAAATAAAGGGTGATGGAGGGACAGGAATGGGAAAAAAAAATGCCTGGATTAAGACCAATGAATTGCTTGTCATCAACTGGTAATTACAAATTCTTCACTTTTTATTTTCTCTGCTGATAGTTTTTAAGGAGGAAGTCCAACAAACAAGAGGAGAAGGTAAAAAAAAAATAAAATAAAAGCAATTAATGGGACCGGATCCAGGCAACGAGAAACAAGGATGAGATGAAAAGAAAAAAACAAAACAAAACAACAAATTAGAAACTGAGGGCGCAACAACAAGAGGAAACAAAGTTCAGTTTGCGTACTTCAAGATGATCCTCAATGGAAGAAAACTGACATTAAAAGAAAAAAGAATGGAGAGCAATAGGAAGACGAGAGGTGAGGGCTGGAGGTGGAGGGTGGGAGGGGGTGTAGGAGGGGAGGAGGAGGAGGAAGAGGGACGCCATCATTTCTTCTGAGGCGTGGAGAGCTTCTGCATCCCTCGGATCTTGTCGAGCAGCTCTGAGATGAAGTCCTACGGGGAGACAGGAGGGACAAAACACACATGAGGTGGATTCAGAAATAAAAAAAAAAAATTGCATTGATTTGGGGGTGAAGCCTCAGGGGCTTAGAAGGATGGAGGGAAAGGAGGAAGGAAGGAAGGAAGGAAGAAAGATTTCTTACCTCAGTAGGCTTAAAACAGTCGACCAGTAAGTCCTGTACAACAAATAAAGACAGAATGACATTATGCTTTGTTTCTGCACACGTATGTGTCCCTGCATGCATCAACAGAAGCATGTGAGCGTGCCCTACCTTGACCCTGGCTGCCCGTTCGACGTCACTGGGCATATCCAGCAGCTCATCCACATCTATCTCAAGTTCTGGGATGGCCTCCTCCTGTGACACGGATAATAAGAGAAGAAGAGAACAGAGCACATTTAGAGAAAGAAAAAAAAAAATCAAAGTGTGAGCACTGTTTGGAAAAAAAAAAAAGAAAAGCCGGCTGGTTAACACGGCTCCTGAGTAACCAGCAGTGACAGCTCACTGTCAGAACCTGTTTCATGGACACAAGGAAAGAAATCCTCATCATCCCCTCTATTCTTAGTCCCTGTGTTTATGTTATGTGGTTGTCCACGAATAGATCCGGCACTGGCATTTCTGTCTCTCTGTGTGACGTGGTACGCTGACTGATGAGTGTGTGTTTCTGAGCACTAGAGGGCGCTGTCCTCCCACCACCCCACATGTACATGGCAGAAAAGAGAGAGACAAAGAGAAACATGGAGAAAAAATAAATAATCTCTCTTTCCTCCTGTTTCCAGTCTTTATGCTAACAGCCTTTGGATGAGGCTTCATATTCAGTGTGCAGATATGAGAGTGGTATCGAATAACTATGGTTTAAACACCTGCTAACATTTGTGGTACAGAAGAAAGACACCTGAAACCTGTAACATGTCTCAGGGATGTAGATCTGGTTTGAGTTGAAACTAAAGGTCTGTGTTAGAAGTGAACACAAACGCCTTCAAATCTAACGCACAAACCGGGCAGCATTTATTTTCGCCTCCCTGTAAACTGCTGACTGTCACACTGCTGCTTCGGTTGAAAACACGCAGCTTTAAATCTCAGAAGAGTGAAATCTGCTCCACTGAATCATTTAAAGTGACTTTACTAACAGGACGTGGTTTATTAAAGAGATAAAACTGAATCCACTGGGAGTTTGTCTTTGTCTCTTTCTTCTTCCCCCTTCTCGCCAAACCTTCTCCCCTTCGCTCACACACACTAGCTCAGTGTGCGCTATCAAAGCGGTTCACCACTGATGACAACACAACACACAGACAGACACACACGCTCGCACAAACACTCATTTAGCCCTCTTTTGCAGCTCAATTGCTACCCTATATTCATGTCATTCTCTAGGAATCTCTCTCTCGCTCTCGTCCTCCCCCTCGGTTAGAGTTGCCCACACCAGCTGTCTCTGCACCTGCCCAACTGCCCCCTACCCCATCTCACACACACATATAAAGTCAAGTAGACTCACAGACACACACAAAGACAGGCACAGCATGCTGCGTGTGCACATTTGTGTGTCACATCAACCAAATGGTAGGTTTTCTTTTTTGTAATGAAAACTCAACATCACACACACCCTGTCTGTTATACACACCTCACACACACACACACACACACACGGATTAAAGAATTACAAAATGATCATTACTAAGTCTGAGCTGGATGAAGAGTGTGTGAGTGTCTGTGTGTGTGTGTTAGTGTGAGTCTGTGTATAGAAAAGGACGGGATAGAAGGATTTATTTTGGAGCAGGACGGCCTGTGTGTGTGAGATAGACACTGGAGGTGACAGACAGACTTACTGTCAGCAGAGAAACACACACACACACACAATAGATTACAGTAAGCAACAGCGGTACAAAAACTACACACATACACACATACGCACAAGCTTGTAATCGTACAGAATTTCAAAATTAAAGCTGCAACAGACAGACATGAGGGTGAACTTCTACTGAAACACACATGCTTACACTGCAGACATACTGATTTACACACACACACACACACACACACACACACACAGTCCTTTCTCTCTGTCTTTCTCTTACACACACACACACACGAGTCTGACACAAAGACTCATCTGCACAACACGTGGGCTCCATGGGCTACTACATGCTGTAAAAAAAGAAAAAAGGAAAGAAAGACAGGAAGGAAGAAAGAAAAAGAAAGAGAGCGTAACGAATGGATATAAAAATAAAAGCTGATCCAGTGAATTCTGATTTTACTTAAATGTCTTGAGAAAACCTAAAAACCAACCTGGCTCTATGTTAAATAAATGAGATGTAATGCAGAACCTGCTGTTCAGTGTACTGGAGAGCATAAGTGATATTAATACCGCTTACTCGAAAATGGTTTGAGAGACAACATGTTAAATCTGCGAAGGGGGAAGGGAACGCCAAGAGGAAGGAAGGTAAGAGGCTAAGAAGCATATCGAGAAGAGGGAGCAGCTGAGCGGAGCAGCCCGAGAGAGAGAGAGAGAGAGAGAGAGAGAGAGAGAGAGAGAAGACGAGGCGGGGGAGAGGAGAGAGAGAGAGAGGGAGAGAGAGAAGACGAGGCGGGGGAGAGGAGAGAGAGAGAGAGAGGGAGGGATGTTGAAAAAGGCCGGAAGACAGGCTTCAGAGAGGAGACACAAAGAAAGCAGGGAATCACGAGGGAGGATTTCCAAAACAATCCTGTAGACTGACTTAGTGAACTAGTCTGGAGTCTGGAGGGGGTTTTTACTGTTGGCTGCAGATGTGATCTGGACTATAAGATGGCTCCGAGGGATTGGCACACACTGCAGGCTTGTAAACAAAGCAGCACAGTGTGGAGCTGCAAATCTTTATGGTAACCATCCAAAAAACATCTGTATCTGTGTTTAGGTTTTTCTGATACAGGATATCACAGTAGCCATGCTGCAAATGACTGAGGTGTTTCCACTGTTCTGGAGCAGGTTAACAGTGGACAGAAGATCAGATCAAAACCTGTCATCAGCCTGACTAATGACCAGTCAGATCACTGGAAAAAATGGAGTCGGCATTCCTAAAGGATCCTGACATGGACGGAACCGAGTTTATAATAAAGTGACAAGTGATGCGGAGAAGCAGAGTCACATTTTTCATATAGTTATAGGCTTTAAAACAGCCTAATGAATGGTTATTATAGCTGCATATTAACTGCACTAAGTTTGTTTTATTCCAAGTAGTATTCGTGGCAGTGTAGATGTTTGATTAGTGCTGCTCAGATTCATATTAGTTAGTAAATCTTTATAGACTCAACAGGATAATGACTGGAAATAAAATATACCCACTCTCGCCTTTGACTGGAAAAGAAACCGCACGCTGTTAATGAGCTTAATAATTTATAATGCTGCAGTCAAACAGGCATTAACTGCTTCAGTCATAGACCTTATCAAGGATTTTATTTATAATAACTTGTTCATTGTATGACAAAAAAACCCCAACACCAATTATAAAGAACTATGGATTATCTATGAATAATCCTATTATTATTTAAACTTGATCACTGAACAAAAAACACTATTTCCAAAAGCTTATGTAATGATTCACATACTTATTAAAGCTTTAATTTTAATTGTAATTTCTGATTATTATTCCTAATGTTTCAGCAGCTTCTTATTCTGTCCTACTTATATGACTATATTGTGCTTTTCCCCTCTAGTGAACATGGTCTTGTCTGGATTAGTAAACCGTTCATCAACTGATAAACAACTGAACTGAGCCAGCTGATAAACAGCTTCTAGGAAAACCAGTGTTAGGCTCGGTGAAACCAGCTAATCCAGAGACAGCTGACCCCGCTCAGTGAAACAGACCCCCGGTGACTGTGACGGCCACAGCAAATTATTCACATCATTTTCCCGCCGTGACCTGTGTAGAGGCAACTGCGCTGGTTCAGCTCCTCCACCTATTTATTCAGGCTTTTCCTTTAACTTGTTGCATCCATCGGTGGGTTATAAGGTAAATTAACTGAAGCTGAACCAGAATTACACAACGCAAACCTGCTCAGCCTGAACCACCAGCATCACCTGAGACACTGACTGATAACCTGTCAACTGGCACGTGGACTCACTGTACTGTGGTCTTTAAATTTAATTACACTGCTCCTGACAAGCTCGCAGACATGATTCACACAGCACCACACTGTGAGAGAGCAACAGACAGACACACTGTCTGTCGGGGTGGGTGGGGGGGGGGGTGCCTGCAGAACAGAGCAGAATCAGATGTGACAGTATGAGAGCGTATTTGTGTGTGTGTGTGTCGGTCATAGTACTATTCCTCTCACAGGGGGCTGTGTAGCGGCTGCAGGCCTGGACAGATCAAATGCCAGATACAGCTCACTCACCGGAAAAACATAAGCTACACACACACAAACACACACACACAGACACACAAGTAGGTCAGTGGCCTGGTATTACAACAAAAAGGCAGACCATGGCTTCTGTAAATATCTCTGGAAAGAGAACTAATGAGACAGAGAGATGAAGAAGTAAAGTCAGGGTTTCTCGGAAGTTTGGTCAAAGACTTTACTTATTAATAGACTTAATCATGCGTCAACAGTTTTTATTTTAGCCTGACTTGATTTCACAGTATTTTAACTGAACTCAGATCTGATTAAAACTTCCAACACTGTGACTGTGAGGAGCTGATTTGCAGCTATAAAGAACAGAGACACGTGTAATGCAATTACAGGCAACACACACAGTGAAACATGAACTACGCAGATGTTCCAGTGCGAGAAGAGGAAACTCTCAACTGCAACACATCAGCGCATACAGACACATGGCTCATGAAATGACTGTAAAACACCACATTAAATGTAACACATGGATAGAAGCCAGTTTTTTTCATCAGTGTTGGAAGCTCCATGTGTAAGTAGGTCGCAGAGGCCACCTACAAGGATTACACAGCATGGATTCCAGCGATAACATGGTACATAACTATGATAGGATCTGTGTAAACTGTGTGTGTAAACTTGTGTGATTGTGTAGAAGAAAGTAACATGTAAAGAATTATCCAAAGGCTTAGGTTTACATGACGGATGGTAAACAGCCACTTTTGCTTCTTTCTTAACGCCTCAGACACAAAACTAGGATAAAAATAGTCTGGACTTCAGGATGGCTGATTGCCCGCTCTGCTGAAAAGACAAAAACAATGTTTTGGCTCTGTAGACTATAGGGAGAAAGAGGAGGGTGGGGGGAGGGAGGGGTGTTAGGGGAGAAGGAAGCTGGAGACAGGGGGAAGTGATGGCTGGAGCAGACAGGATGGAGGAAGGAGGAAGAAGTAGGAAAAGTGGGCCACGTGGCGCTAAACAAAGTCACCATTCACTGCAGTTTCCTTGTGTGTGTGTTTGTTTTGACCCGTCTGGTAAAGTGATACTTTATCCGTCCATCAGAAGAGAACCAGACTGCTGTCTGCTCTGTTTGCTCCTTTTATGTGCGTCTCTTGTTAATTATTTCCCATTTTCTTGCACAGCGTTGGAGAGACATGGGAACTGCAGACGGCGAGAGAGGAGAGGCTGACGTGTGATCTCTTACATGGAGAAAACTTTACACCGCTGCACCATCACCACTCTGTGCTTTTCCTTTTCAGTTCAGCCAAAGTGTTTATACTGTATGTGTGTGTGTGTTGGAGAATGGGTGAGTGAGTCTGTGTGTGTGTGTGTGTGCTCCATTAAAACTATTACCCTGGGCTGGGCTGCTACAAAACATGTACCTGTAACAACGACAAGCCACAGACACACTCGCACAGCCGTGTGCAGGCAGTGTGAGCACGGGCATTGCTGAGATTGTTTGACTCTTAGTGTGTTTTGGTTCATGCTGCTGAAAGAACATAGTGTCCCACACACCAGTTTTACTGCTCTGTATCACTACCACCGACGGAAGAAAGGTGCTGGTACAGTGTCGTTTAGTTAGTGGATCAACTGGTCAACAAAAGTACAATGTTTGAACCAAAACAGCTGATTTTCTGCCTCTTTGCACTCAAAAAAAAGGATGTTAAACGTCTTTAACAGAGAAACCTACATTGTGCTTTAATCGTCTTTGTCTCATGGTCCAAATCAAAAGGCCTGAGCCATGAATCATTCAGCACATTGTCAATACTTAAAGCTCAGCTGTTGAAACAAGCTGTAATCGCGAGGCGTTCGCTGAGGTGTGCTGAACGACAGATGAACATGAGCGTGAAGGGGGGGTGAGTACAGGGATGGGCAAAATAAGACAGGTGGCTCGAGGCCAGTGAAGAAACATGGTTGAAAGAAACGGAAAATCTTGATAAAATATCTGGATGTTGACCAGGTTTGACAACATCCAGGTTACAAAAAGACGAGATGAGCAACAGAGAAGAGATACAGCTGAAAATCACCAGGGTAATGTAATCAATCATCTACTAATACGAGTATAGCATGGTCTTGTTTAACATATATTTAAAAAAATACATATTCCTACATTGGTGAAGTTCAGGATAGAGGCGATTTAAGGATGAAATACATATTCATATTATTTGAACATGGATGCAGAAAGGAGTTTTTAAAGGTAACTACAGTTCACACAGCCTCACAGATGAGGTGATAGGCACACCTTCAAACTCCCACGTCGTATGCATGTGCAGGCCTGTGTTTTCAATAAATACTGACTGATTGAGCAAAGTACGATGTGCAATAGAGCTGGAGTTGAGCCAACACCGAACATGGGACTCCAACACAGAAACTACAAAGACAAAAGCATTTTGTGATGTTCCTCCCCACAGCTCAGATTTTATTTTGGTAAATTTTAGTAAGTTATGAATTGGTAATTTCCACTGAGTGAAGTAGTTACGGTTAAGCCGGCAGATAATGTGCAAATATCTGCAAGCAGTGCCTGTGCATGGCTCTGTACACACCTATAGAGACACACTTTACTTTATACGATGGCTCAGTGGCCCCTTTGTCTCTTTTCTCATCCAAAAAAAGACATAAAAAATATTCTAAGCTGAAAAGTTGCCTGCAAGGCTTCTCGAAGTGGTAATTCATGACACCCTTGTGACTGATCTGGTAATTTTGTCTCCTGTCATCTGATTAACACAGAGAAACACACACACACACAGAGGATGAGGCCAGCATAGAAATAGTGGAAAAACACTGGGCATGAACCTACTTCCTGTCATGCTCCCTCTCATCTCTTTATCTTTATGTCTCCTTTGATGCCCTTCCTCTCTCTGTGCTGCTCGTGTATAAATCACCCTCAGTGCTTCTGCAACAGGGCAAGTCATAGTGTCTGGTCCACCTTGCTGTGGGCATGATACCACTTATAACAGAATGAGAGAGAGAATATACTGTCAGAGTAAGGGAGTCATCGAGGGGTCACTCATCGCCTGCTGCTTTCCATCCCCCTTATATCTACCTCTGTGTCACACACACGGACGCTTGCTTATCAGGAATCTGCAGGTCTTACAATAACAAACACATCACTATTGCCAGCTTCCTTTCTTAGGCTCTTTTTCCTAACACCAGTTTAGGGTGACAACAACATGTTTCTGAAATGTGTGACCCCAGAAAATAGAAATTTACAAAATAAGGGTCTCTTCTTGTTCACTTAAGTACTGAATGGGTTAAAGAACCAGCTCATTCAGCTACTTCCTGTCTGGGAACATGACCTTGGGAGATAACGGGGGAGGGGAGTTTGAAGGTATCTGTGGGAAGTGGCAAACTGAGCGTGTGTGTGTGTGTTAGAGTTAACAGCCACACTTTAAGAGTTGACAGAGTGACATTAGTATTGCTTGTGTGTGTGTGTATGTGCACACGTGCAATTAATCTAAGTGGTGACTGACTGCTGTAATGAATATGTGGCCTCACACACAACCATGAACCATAAACCACAGCAATCAATAATCAATGCAATACAATGTACTTAATCTAGTCTGGGGTATGCAGGCATTAACATGTCGTGTGTGTTACTGTGCACCTTTTCTTTGTGTGTGTGTGTGTGTGTGTGTGTACGTCTGTGTGTGTGGTTGATCTGCATCTCTATTGCACATCTAATCAGTTGGATGTACTTCCTCCCAGGAAGAATATGATGTCCTGTTTTGAATCATATGAAAAACAGAGAGAAAGAGCTTCAGGCTAAACAGCTGAACTGACGCAGTCTCTGTACAGTCTGTTTACTGTCAGGTTAGAGAGCAGAAAATACTATTTATTTCTTTTATCAATCGTATTTTCTTTACTTAGTATCTTCCCAAGATTATCTGTGTTGTTTCTTCCCACTTATGAAGGAAAACATTACAAACACAATTTGTTAATGCATCTCTACATGTATCTATTGGAAGTAATGACACACATAGCTCCTTAATGGTATTGTTCTATTAAAAAAACCCTCTTAAAACAACATGTACCCCTCATTTAGTACATCCTCCCAGAGCTTCCATCTGTTTTGACTCTGCAGCCCTGTCAGGCGTCCTGCTATCTCACTACAGATAAAAATGCAAAAAAGGGCTCTGTCATGTAAAGTAAAAAAGAAGCAGAGCCTCCAGAGTCTGCCGGTGGTGATGTGGGCACGCTGTTGTGTATCGGTGCTGTGTGGGATGGCTTCAGACTTACTGCAGGAGAAAGCCAAACCAAACAGGCTCCAAGTACACAGAGCATATCTTCATATGATGCCAGGAAACATTCATCACTATAATTAAGATGCAGGCATAGAAGTTTTTGGTAGTTCTCAGTCTGTAATTAGGTGACAATAGCATATATAAATATAGCATTAGTAAAACTGAAAAGATGCATCGTCATATAGATTAAAGGAGGCGATGACAGAGACGTTTTAGTGAACATGGTTTGGCCTTTTTGCTAGACAAATAATTTATGGAGTAACAATGAGGGACAATGTCCTCTGCGTCTTTGTCACAGAGAGCTAACCAATCAAATATCTGCAGACACTCAGTAGATATTTAGCAACCATCATCAAAGCAGACTCTCACTCTGATGTGGTTTTCTGTCAAAACTGCCACATGGCTCCAACCACAATATCATGACATTCAAGTTTAATCTTCTAACACCATCAGACTCCATTCAGAGCGCGCACACACACACGCACGCACGCACAAACACACACACAAAACCACAGTTAAAAAATCTATTTGCAGAGTAAATGCAGAATGTCACCCAACCTTGACCCCCCCCCAAAAAAAGCTGCCCACAGTCATAGCTGCTCGCTGTACGGTTGAATGATTCACACATCAGCTTGTTTGGCCTGACTGAACAGTTCAGTGGTTTCTGTGTGTTGACTGGACACGTCTGCGCTGCAGCCTCTCCAGAGAGACACTCTGCTGGTCCCTCGGGGTCACAACCAGCCCTGGGAAGACTTGTACTGGCAACGGCGAGATGCTGCCAGAGCTGGAGCTCAGCCACTGTATCACACTCACTAACTGCTACATGAGGACAACGGTTTGTCCCTGCTGCTGCTGAGACCGCACAGCGACGCCAGCCAGGCCAGCAACGTCTCACAAACACAACTGAAAACCAGGAAGTGACGGAAAGTGTACAAAGCACCTTTGGTTTTAACCTAACTTTCAATTTCCATGCTGCTTTTCTGATTTGCATAAAAGTGCTTGGGTGGAAACCCAACTTCAGTATGTGTGTGTGTGTGTGTGTGTGTGTGTGAGAAGGACACACTCACACACACAAAGAACATCCATCTCTCTTCAGCCCACTCTAATTACAAAATCCCTCATCTGAAATATGTGATCCCGACAGCATCTCAAGTGCCCACTTTCACCCTCCACCCCTACTCTCCATCTCCTCTTCAGTCTGTCATTTCTGCAGCAGAGAACAGAGGGCAGATCTGAGTGCCCCGCAGATCCATACGCAGAGTGATATCGATGGGTGTGCGCACGTGTGCGTGCGTGTGAAGGCTGCGTATGTGCAGGTGTGTGGGTGCAGCCTGGGGTGTTTTAACAAATTAATTTTGCCTCCTTCTCCTTTAATCAATTACTAATTATCATAGCACCGAAACACAGACATACAGAAAAGTATGTGTGGAAGACCACACACACACACGCAAGCGCACACACACACTCACAAAGCCTCTACGGCCCAGAGGAGTCATTACCACTACAATTGGACTGAAAGCAGAGATTACGTGCAGATTAAAATAAGAATGATACAAACACGGATTACAGCAGATTATCATTATGTCACTCTTGGCAAGAACTACTAACACATCCAAAGGCCTCGACATTCATTTGTTCATTTGCCATGTCATTCACTGAACGATTTATGCTTTTGTTGTGGCAGTTTGGAGCACGGGTTGAGCTTGACAACCCTTCAGGGTCACTCGGCTCCCATTAAAACTGCTTTTTCCATCAGTTTTCGTCCACTCTTTTTCCACAGCAGCTTCCATGTTTATTTGCGCAGGCTTTTAATTCATTCTGCCACGATCCAGACAAAATCTGAGTGGATATCAAAAGGGATTAGAGATTATAATAATTCTTGCATGCTGATCGATCGTTAACACAACCTCTGACTTTCTAAACACTGGCAACATATGGGGTGATCTAATAAGTTAATGCTGTGGTTCCATATTCACTTAATCACCAGCTCCAGGAAAAAAAAAAATCACAAAGTGGGAGATGCCAGTAAATAATGACAAAGAGAAACAAAAAACAGACACAGACATGGTATAAAACAGTAAACTACAACTCTGTCTGAATGAAGCTCTTATTTCTCCCAATGATTTTTCTTTTCTTTGGTATTTCTGCCTTTTTATATATTTTTGACAGTCACAGAGGAGAGCAATAGGAAAGGTGGGAAAGGGCCTGGGCTCGACTCGAACCCAGGTCACTGCAGTAAGGCCTCAGCTTTGATAAATGGAACGCACCCCACAGGATCATTAATGTATTTCTACTTTTCTTTCACTTTGCTTTAAAGTATTTGTTTCTTGTGGGTTTTTTAATTATCTGAAGTTAAAACATGTGACTAACTTTGACAAAGAGCCTCTTCTCACTCTCCTCAGTGACTGTACAGTATTAACCAGTAACATATTAAAGATTAAATATGGAGCTTAAGGAATGAATCAGTAACAGAGAACAATTAATGCTGTAGTTTTCACTTTTACTGCCCAGTGAATGACCTATTTTACTTGTTTAATCTTTATTTAGCTCAGGCGATGGTTTTGCTTACTGAGCGAGTAAAATAGATCCTGTGTCTGTCCCAACAGGATCATCCTCTCTCTTTTTTCTCCCTGGCTATTCTTTCATTCTCCTCTGAGGTTTGTACAGAAGCAGGATCAAACATTTCTGAGGGGATTTTTATGGCACTTACAGGCCAACCTAAGTAGACTAAAGTGATAATCCACCCAAAACCTTTTTCAACATAAAACACACACACACCCTGTAGGCTCGAAATGTGCCTGGAAAGGAAGTTTCTATGGACGTGTTCTCTTCAACCTTTGTCACCATTGGACTCTATTATATAAGATGGAGCAGAGAGCAGCTGCTGTTCTTTGTCTCTCATTCCTTCTTTCAAGTCTTTACATGCATTAATTCTACTGCAGATTTTTAGAACTTCACACTTGTTGATCTGTTCAATCAATACTCTTAATTCTACCATCCTGAGAATGGGCATATGTATATGTGTGTGTGTGAGACTGACTCCCTTCCTGATTAATCAGCAACTTGTAATCATTCCTGTCAGTCAGACACGTTGCCCAAATATGGTCATTTGTTCCTTCCTACCCAGAAAAGTTAAAGTAAATATAACACACACATAAAACACATGTAGTATTATTTTAAATTAAAAAGGAAACAGGAGTGTATCTATTTATGATGCAACACCACGCTAACGTTTTGTTTTGTTTTTTTTGGTACAATATTATTTGAGTTATCTGACAGAACTAACTGGTGACATTATTCCTCCGTCATCTTTACTGCCGGTCTGTTTGTCTGTGTGCCAGCTGTCTGTCCATCTGCCATCAGCCATATTAACCAGAGCAGTTTTCATAACAGCACAGGAATCCTGCCACATGACATCCAGCACATTGTGATACCCTGAAAGCTTAAGTTAGGTTTTGCACTGTGCTGACATCATGGAGGATATATGAAGCCAACATGGCACCGGTGCTCCAACCTGGCAACCTCTCCATCAGTGGCTGTCTGCCTGCCTACCTGACAGGGACATCAGGTCAGGGAGTCGCTGGCAAGACAGTCTGCTCCTGTAAACCTACCTGACCGTACCTACATCTATTGCTACCTGCTGAAAGCTGCAGCTATTTCATATTAGAAATCACATCCTAAGTCATCCATCAACATCTCTACATATGCAGTATTAACAGGGAAGTCATTGTGCACTGCCCCTGTACAGTCTGTTAATGAAGAACAATGAACACATTATACATGCAGCACAATGAGAGACGGTGAATAAAGCTATAAACTGACATATGCTTCCCTGCAATTACCCCACAGCTCAACTGGTGCCTGCTCTTAATGAACCTCCTGGGACTAAAATACACTCCTGAGTAAATCTGTGCTACCTCACTCAACCTGCAGACAGTTGGCATTACTCACAAATAGACTTCATGATGATAATGACTCCACACCGAGGAGCCGTGCCAGCTGCTGCCAACTGTAGTCGCAAATGTTAAGCATTAGGACAGTGACTTTGTTTCAACATGGAGGCCAATAAACAAGCATCACCAAAACCTCATATTCATCTCTCATTTAAAAGCAATGTTATAGCAACAACACCCTGGAGTCACATATAGTAATAAGACTGGCCTGTGTACTAGACTACATCACTGTTATGCCCATGCTTACTTTAAAAACACTCCTCATGAGTGCTGCAGCGTTCACAGAACAGATACCAGAAGCATATGTACAGTCTTAAATTACATTACTAATAAAAAAAATCCATTAAACAACACTTTGCTTCAGACCAGTGAGACTCAGAGACTCTATGAAACACTGCAGATCATTCAAAATAATGAGCAGAGACGCAAAGGAGCACTTCCATACATCACAGTCATTATGTTTATGGAAGCAAATATACAGTATTAACAGCTTCAGCCTGTTAACTGTTTACACAGCATCTGTTCTGCAGGAGGGCATGAAACAAGTTACTGCCTGCTGTTAGCGTTGCCCCACTCGAATTGTGATCTTTAAGGTAAAAGAGTTTTGTTAAACCGTTTATTATTTAATTCCTTCCCTTGGCTGACGGCCTAATCTGTATGAGAGAGGATGGAATGACAAGCTCATCGAGCTTAACTAGCACACTGAAACATAATACTGAAGGGTTTACACAGTGGAAAGGTGTGAGGCAATCAGTACGTACTGTAGAGGCTCCGCCGGCTGACACATGACCGAGCATTTGTCAGTGATTGTGAGAGACAACAAAGACACTGACACAAAACGCAAGAGGAAAAAAACTGTGAAAGAAAAATACACAAAACCCACACTAACTATTTATTGGCCCTGCCCATCAACTAAATGTGTTTGGAATGTAAACATTTAAGGAAAAGTTTGACTTGGTTGACAAATTTACTCTGTGAAGCCGAAACGCACACACGCGATTCATGTGTGAATCGACAGGTGTGTGCCGAGCAGAGGGAAAGTTGTTGTTGGGCTAATAGTGTTTATTTTTCAGTGTGCTCTATGAGTTTGTCTCACTCCTTCTTTCTCACAAACTTCCTGTGACACCAAGCATAAACATTCCTCCGAATGACTCACATCCCTCATTCTCTCTCCCTCACCATCCCTCGCTTTCTTCATCCACGCTTGGTGTTCTTTACTTCCTTCTGATCTTACTCACACACCCGCCCAAAAAAAAAAAAAAAAAAAAAAACACACACACATGCTTAGTCCTCCTCACTCACAACATTCTTGGTGGTCTGTCTCCTCTCTAACTTGGTTAATTAATTCCCTCACTTGTCTTAAAAACGCTCACATGGTCAGTCAGTAGGTCACACTACAGTGCATGCTGACTCACTCTTGATCAAACAGGAAGGGAATTGTGTGTTCACCATGTAGAACCACATGTAACCTATTAACACAATGTGTGCATGTCTATTTCTGTGTGCGAGTGTATATGTGTGTGTGATGTGATGTGGGGGAGTGTTTACAAAGACACACTGGGGTCTTTCACTCCCGCTGTGTAACAACCACTCTTTGTAGTCACCCTCTTACGTACTGGGAGTGAAACGGGGTAATACTGATTGGTATTCAGTCCTTCAAGTGTAAGGTTTGAGAAAACGTCGCACACCCTTCATGTGTGTTTTCGTGCATGTGTGTGCGCGTCCTGTGACAGTGTGAAGTCGGTAAAGGAGGCCAACTTAATCCGTCACCAGCAAAGCTATGAAACTACAGCTGTTCCCACAGTTAGACTTCCCCCTCACTCATCTCTCTCTGAAGACTCACTTGCACAGACACACAACACCAGGATGCATCACTTCTTTATCTGACTGCAGTTGGAGACCACAACAGACTCAAAGTGAAATTTAGGCAACGCAATTAAGGAATAAGCAATTTCCAAAGTTCCTCATCGGGACACAATGCAACCAGAAGAGCATGTACTGTTCATTATAGTGTGTTTGTGTAGTAATGCTGACAAACATAGTGGCTAAGGAATTAGCAGGTCGGCAATCAGAGTCTCGATCAGATTCAACAACTGATGTGGTGAAACACTGCTCCTCTTTGACAAAAGCCAAACAGCCTTAAACTGCAGAAGCTGGACTAAAAACACACAGAACAAACTGTCTTCTCAGCAATACACAAATTAGTTTAGTGCTTTACAACACCTTAAAACTCAAGGTGAGAAAAAGTCATTTAGTTCATTCATTCAGCCAGTCACTCAGGAGTTATGGAAATGTTTCCAGTGCCTGATTGACTGCTGATTTCAGTGAGATAATTGTGACTCTCGTTGTATTTTCTCAGTGTGTATAGCATGCAATAGCAGGGGACACATGTTACAAAAACACACTCTCCCTCTCTGACATCCCTGCCTACTCCTACTACATTTTCCTTCTCCTCTTGCCATCTCCTCTCGTTTTCTTTTTTCCCTTCTCTTCCCCCGTTCATTGCATTCCTGCTCACCAATCCTGCTTCTGTTCTCACTCGTATCCCCATCTGTGTTTATGTGTGTGTGTGTCTGTGTGGCCACGTAGGACCCTGGAGTTTGGGGATTGGTCCGCCCACTCGCTCCACTGTTAACTATGTAGGTACTGGTCAGCTTCTGGGCACTATGAGCAGAAAACACAGCAAAACCGAGAGAAAATAATTTACTGACAAATAAACTTTTAACAGCCCAGTTACCATGGAAATGGCAGCAAGGCAAAGAATTTTAATCATTTTACTAGAAGCAGAGTTGTGGACTTGATGAGTACAACCCCCACTTTTCTTTTCCCTAGAGTGAGCACAAACTCACTTAGCACTGTATATAAATAGGCAGTAATAGAGTGGAGACTCTATAACAACAGAGAAAGTGTACACAATAGTATGCTATACTATAAAAAAAACACTCCCTGATTTTGTTATGTGCCACATAATGCTCCACATTCTCCGAGTAACCCAATCAACAACAGAGGTACCTACTGGGGGTATGAGCACCACTGGTTGGGCACCTAACAAAACCAGGAGTGTTTCTTTAACAAAGCAAATGCCACATTAGCATCAAGTGCAGGCATGTACAAAGCCCCGGCTAATATCATAACTGAATCTAATTATTATCCAGAGTAAAATACAGGGGCTTTTTGCAAATGATGCAATTTCACAAAGCTTTCTTTCACAAAATGGACACAACCCTTTTCTTTTTCCACTGCATGGTTAACCAACATAAACATTTAACAAGCCTTGTTGCCATGGAATCGTATGAAGGCTCGGCTCCTCGCTATTAACCATAGCAACTCTGACTGATAGGCTGACTAAGTAGCTGGAGGAGAATCTGACAGGCTGTCTGGCAGAAGCGACTGGCTTACTGCTTGTAGCATGTTTAAAGGGATTATATGAATGGGAAAATAGCTCATTATGAATTCCCTGCTGAACAAACTACATGCGGTTTTATTAGTCGTTGATATATGCATCCACAAAGAGACGGAGAGAAAGGGGTAGACTGATAGACAGGAAATAATGAGGGGTGACAAACGAAAATATGGATTGTGACATGAGTCACAAAAAGCGAGACGTGGCACGAAAAGGGGAAAGATGAAGAAGCGAGGAAGGTCAAAGAAAAAAAAAAAGAAAGGAGTAAAACCTAAGCCACATGCTCCTCGTCTTTGTCAGTGAACAGGGTTCTCCCAGTGCCTGCTCTGCTCCCTGACCGGCTAAAGCTGCTTCTCTAGTTACACTGTTTAGTAGCACGTGCTCCACATTTCACTGTCTAAATGAGCCCAATGTGTCTCCATCAGTGAACCCACTGTAAATTAATCTCTTTGTTGTCTAACAGCCTAGGCAGAGACGGGATCCAGACAATGAAAAAAGAGGGAACTACTGTGGATAGGCATTGTCGTTAGAGATGTATGAGGAATGTGTGTCCAAAAATGTGCTATAAACCATTAATTTACACAATTTACAAAAGTATAATCTGAAATGCCACAAGAAATCACCAGGGCTCACTATCTAGAAACAACAGATGCTGTCACTGTGCGTCCATTTGTGAAGTTTTTTTTGGGGGGGGGGGGTTCTTTGTGGCCCTGTTTACGCAGTTGAAAAGCAGACTCACAATACGCCATCAGCACATAAAAGCATGCATGACTGAAAGACTGAGTGGCCTAGCAAATGAAGGAAAGATGGACGCAAGATGGACGAATGAATGAATGAATCTACACTGAGAAGGAGAAATATCTGCTGTGGAAATTACACAGTGTCTCCTATCGATCGCTGGGATCCGAGGGCATAAGATGGATTAAAAATAAGATCTGAAAAGATCAGTATATCAAAACCACTTTGATTCTCTTTTGTTGAATTTTAAAAAGGTCCTACTAGAGCACAGCGCTGCAAAGATTTTCTCCTGAACGCATTCGCTCATACTTTTTTTTGACTCTACACAGCTTTGACACATAGCGCATTTATCCATTATTGGCAGACAATCAGAGCACACCGATTTTAAAATCCTCTGCAGGCCCTTTAATCACCTCGGCTGGCTTCAGAGTCTCTGTTGTACGCCTGCTACTTTATTATCCACATCTCACGGGATATCCCTCTGACTGCCATACGAAACCACAACGAAAGTAGGATACAAACTTAGTAGAGACAAATGTGGGACAGACTACAATCTGGTTTTCTTACAGCACATGATAAGAGAGGTTTCAGGTTTCAACTTTTTTCAAGTGAAAAGCTGGTGTGAGTGTGACTGTGCTTCCACCGACCGGCCTCCTGCAATCCTGTTTTTGATCTCCATTAGCCTACGAGGAATTCTCCAAACCTGTTAAGTCCTTGTATTCCTCACACCAGGAATAGAATGTGGGTCAATGCCAGCTCAGGAGAGTCGACATGAGCTTACCAACTACTGACGCCAGCAGCTACGGCACAGCTGCCGCCAGGTTACGTTAAAGCTGCACGGCTCTCCATGTGTCACCATGACCGAGGGGTTTGATGTGTGATGGTGCGAAGGGACTCTAAAGTTAACTACCACACCTGATGGTTGTGCACAGTCATCGCTACAGCCAGGAAGTTCATTATAAAGGCCCCCTGACAAGATGTATGACTGGACCCCCCACACTGAAGCATCAGAATCACTTCATTAGTTTCTTGCTTGATCAAAGCAGCTCACTCAGCCTCATCCAGGGGGGCAACAAGGGTCCCAGCTAAGACATAAACCAAAGACACAACCAGACAAGTTTTGTTTTTATTTATATTCTTATATTGAATTCTCACTAAAATAAAAAGTCATGCTTTGTCTAACCACAGCAGCTAAATAGTATCTTGGACGACAAAAAGTATTTCCAGTCATCCATTAATATTAGATAAGATGAATTCACAGGTGTGCTTTAAAACAGCTCCAGCCAATCAGAGCAGAGAACAGAGGCTGTCCATTTCATGATTAGGCTATAAAGCTGCATGTGCTACATTTAGCCTACCTGTGGGTGGGGGTGTGAAGTTTAACCACAAGCCTTTAATCTAACTGATACAAATGTCTGACATTAATTTATCACTTCTTGCAATGTTCACCTTGTTTCCCAATTCCCTGCCTTCATTACCTCATCTACATGTATATGGCCCAGATACTATAGGCTATAGAAGAAGCGAAGCTAGGCCAAAAGCAGCGACAAAGGGCCCATTAATGTTTCTTTGTCAAGTTTGCTTTAGGAGCAGACACAAAGACAAGCCCCTGAGCTGACAAACTGACTTATTAAGCAATACCGCGGAGCCCTATTACTTAGCAGAGCCGCCTAATCGATACGTTCGATCGGTTTCGAGGCCGGTTATTGTTAGTGTCTTTACCTCACAGTCGTAGAGGTCCGTTAGCTGATCGATAATCCACTCCTCCAGGTTCAGTCTCTTCCTCAGCTCCTTGCGGTCGTATTTGACGGTAACGCGTCCCTGCTTCCGAACTGGTGTCTCCGGTTCCTCCGTGGTGCCGGCCGGCGTCTGGAAATATACCCGGGGCTGAGGGCTCGTCTCCGGGCTCGTTACAGCAGCCATGATCGCTAGGTTTGGTCGGGTGGGGGGAAAAAAAAACCCGGAGGTGTGGAAGTGTGAAAGGGGTGACGGTGAAAGCAGGCGAACAGAGGTCCGTGGAGTGCTTTTCCGCACTGGAAAAAAAAAATCCCGACTGATAAACGTGCGACTTGAAATCCCCCGAAGAGACAGCGTTGGTTGGACCTGATGCTTTTGTTGTCCAAAAATCGCTCAAAGGGACATTGGCAGTGGCCGGCCGCTTCCACAACACAAACGGGAACGACGGATACGTTGTAACGTAAAGTGTAACCGGCTTATAGCGCTATTTACAGCATGCAAACTCTGCTTATATAAAAAAAAGAGAAGGTGGTGGTGGCAGCAGCAGCAGAGCCGGCCTCAACTCTTCATTGAGTACAAAGAGAAATCACACGTCTCTCTCTCTCTCTTTCTCTCTGTCCCCACGAGAGGTGCGTGCGTGCTCTCTGACTGGACTCGAGCGCACCGACGTAGAGCGCCTGGAAAAGAAAAAAAAAACACCCACAATGTTGATTTCCCTCCTCTTTCAAAACCATTTCACCCACTCTTTAACGTTTTCTTTTCACATAACATTTTCCCCATGAGCCCAGCTTTCAGATGTGACCCCCCCACCCCCAGAGTTCACTCCTCTCATTTAAACACAGTTCAACACACTAAGCACGAGGAGAACATGCTCTACAGCAGCTATCATCAAAATCAACAGACAGACGTCTTTGTCTTTCTCTTACCCAACTTTAAAAGACTTAAATTCATTATCCACAGTGACCTATTCAGACTTTGTCAATAGCTTAAACCTTTCAAACTTTTTGACTCTCTGAGCCTATTGTTTGTCATTGTGTGCACCATTATCCTGCCAGAGGCAAACCATTATATACTTAAGACCTCCCAGGCTTGCAGTGCATTGAGCAGCACTTAGACATACACAGTATTTACACAAAGACTTGCTTCAAGGATTTGAATGCTCATTCCACTAGTTCACAACAGTTAAAATGTCTCCTCCAGAATGTGTGAAATGTTTACAGGCAAAAAATTCACACCTATGTTTCACACATTGTGAAGAGATAAGTCTATATTTTGCAACATACCAAAAAAAAAGAAAAAAAAGAAAAAGATTGTATGTAACCCATGTTTGTGAAATTTAGTTTTACTCCTTTGAGATTATACCCTGGAGCAGCTGGATTTTCTAGTTTGGGATTGGGTTTTGGATTTTAAACTTTAGATGCTTCATCTCCAGGCGGATGGCGAGGATAAAACCACTGAAGGTGTTCCATTAACAGGAAACCAGTCACATTTCTTCACAGTTGGTCCTTTGTGTTGTAACAGCAGGGAACCCCACTCCCAGGCAAGGCTGGTTAATAACAAGAGTTTTAATAATAATAGGAGTGTGAAGTGAAGGGGGAGGTAAAGACAGGGAGAGCGAATTTATAATGTCTCTCCCTCCTTTGGAGTGTGTATGGGGGTGTTCACATCTGTCAGCATGCACATATTGGTGTGTGCATGTGTGTGTGTGTATCATACCAGGCCAAGAAACCATTTCATGGACAACCATGGCAACAAGACATAAAAACTTGAATTATTCAGTGAGCATGTCTGAAACTTACAGTTGAGTAAGCACAGACAGACCAACACACACTCGTACACACACACTGTAACTTAAACATTCATGTGTGCTTGCATGTCAAAACACACTGTCACTCCCAACAGAAAATAGTCACACGGTTACTATCACACAAAACCACTTGACACCGACCTAATGCGTCACCGCGTAAAAGAACAAATACATATGCAAACGTCTGCATCTGTACACCAGCTAAGTGGACTGAGTCTGACCTGTCAGTGGTATTTGGGACTTTTGACTTCCTGTCAGACACAGGCCTCAGGAGAGGAAGGTCAGTGTAATGTTAGCATGTAATATTAAAACTGTGGTGGCCATGGGGAAAGTGAAAAGTTACAACAAGCATATGGTATGGTATGTGTGTGAAAATGCTATGAGCTCAAATAATCTCATAAGAACATCAAGCTTGAAAATATTCAGAGAACTGAGCTTATTAGAATCTATACTGAGAATAAAGACTGGACATTGTTGTTTGTGTGTGGGAGCGTGTTGTATACTGCAACAAGTTCAGCTCTTATCAGGAGGACTTAAGCACCGTGGGAGGCCTGTACAAGACAGACCTGACACAGATCGGTTGTTGCCCAATACAGCAGTACAGTAGTCCTGTTCAGCCCACAAGCCCATGATGAAATGGTTGTCCTCTGTGAGAAATGTGTCAGCAGCTTAACTTTAACTCAAGTTTAAAGCTGCATGTAACAAGAAGCATGAATTGACACATTTCTAGACACTTTTTTTTCTTTTTACAAAAGTGGAAGATACAAAGTTATCTAATTTGGGAATGCAGGAAAGTAGCTAAAACTAGCTCCACCATGACAATCTATAAGTGCTCCTTATGCACTGAAACACAAGTATTAATAACCTAAAAATGTCCTATATAACAACATCTGTCTCAGGGGCCATGTTGATGCATACTAAGTACTTTTACTTTTGATACTCAAAGTACATTTTATTGATAAAACATCTGTGCTTTTACTTCAGTGCAGGACTTTTACTATTTTACTATTTTTACACGGCGGCATTGGTACTTTTATCTATGTAAAGAATCAGAATACGTCTTCTACCACCGCAAAGACATGCAAAGTAATGAACATTAGGGGAAGGGACACATCCTGTTGTCTATTCTCAGTCTCTACTTCCTCCCCCAGTAAGAACACATGCTCTAACATGGTCTGACTTTATAAACGTGGCTTTAAAAGCCTATTTATTTATTTATTTATTTATTTATCTACTTACAAACATAGACTAGTGAAAAGTTTGTGGAATTGCTATCAGAAATATAGACCTCCCTGCTTTGTTTCATACAAGGAGACAGGGGTTTTCCTTCCACATGGGGGAGCTGTTGAGCTGTTTCCCCTGTGCTGTCATCTCTGTGAGGCCATACAGAGAGGGTGCACCTGGAGAAACAACCTGAATGGGGCAAATTTGTCTCAGTATTTGTACACAGTAAATTGTATTTACTTTGCATGATGTAGTTTCTTGCCATTATACATTTTCTATAAGTAAGAATAAACTTCCATTTTGTTTGTCATTATAGAAACACCCTCTTTTCTTTATCCTTTCTCCACAAAGACCAGCACCTGTGGAAATCTACCAATAGAAGGTGATGACTGAAACCAGGAACAACTTTGGGCATGGGCCACCTAATGGTTGCCAGGGACACTACAAGCTGGAGCGGCACCAATGAGGAGGAAGAAATATTTTGCAGTCACTCCTGACTGAAAACCAAAAAATACTCAACAGAATCAAATATATTCTATTTCATACACGGACTGACATGATTTCAGGCTGCAACTGAAATGCCCGTCTCTTTCTGCATGACTGTCTTCCCCCAGAACAATAAATCTGTAGCCTGCACTGTCTGTGCGGCGTGCTAATGTATACAGCTAACAGTGGTTCTATCCTGATTCACTTGTGCAAATACACTTAAACTTAAACTCACAGATCACCGCAGCTGATAGGTGTGCGCATACACAGGTAGGCTCGCAGCAAAGCTCACAGCAGAGGACAACGGCGGCAGAAGTGAAGCTTGTAAGTCCACATTCCTGATGGTTGCACAATCAAGCCAGCTCTGCATGGAGGGGAGGGTAGAGGCACCTCATGACCACTAGATGGCAGTATAGGATTCTAATGCGGCCACGTGGAGGCGGTGGCTTTGTAAAACAGTAAAAATCAATGGTCATCATTAATACAATCAACCATGTGGAGCATTTTGAGGACTGCCAGCTGCAGCTACATTTACTTGGACAAAGTGGACAGTAATGAAATGGATCCCTCATGAAAATAAATCATGCTTCCTGGGCATATCTTTCTGCGTCATCTGTGAATGCCTCTTCTGGGGACTGAAAGTTGTTATCAGCTCTTCGCCTCCTCGCCCACATGATAGGTTTTCTTCATAACACATCGACAGTAACCCTGCAATGTTATGGAGACAGATGGGTCCCGTCTCCAATGAACTGTCAGCGATTTCAGGCCAAAATCTCAGCAGGGCTGTGGAGAGTAATCTGATCAACTTTTTTATTGCTACTGTTGACTGAGTCAGGCCTTTCCCATTAAAGCTAGTGTGTGCATGTGTGTGTGTGGAGAGGGGGCAGTGTGTGGACAGACAGTGAATATGCCTGTGTGTCTGTATACAATGTGTCTTTGTGAGTCCTTGGCTTTGCGTTGCAGAGAAAGATCTGACTGTTACTAGAGAGAGACAGAGAGATAGTGAGAGGAGAGAGAGAGAGAGAGAGAGAGATGAGGGTCTTCTCTTTCTCCACAACATCTTTTCCATGTGTCTCTGTCCCGCACTTTGTTTTTAACCCCCCCCCCCCCCCTTTGTCTCTTTTCATAACCCTTTTTATCGATAGGCCGTTGTCAGTCCTCCTTTTTTGGGGGGGGGGGGGGGGGGTACTCTTACTCTAAACTCTTCCCCCTTCCTCCTTCCTTATACCACTTCTTTCACTTTCTTTCTTAGTAGTCATCTTTAAAACACTTAGATTTTACTGTATATGAAACAAATAAAAAGAGACTGAACTCATTGGCTTCCTTGTTGCACTGATCACAAAACAAGTGAATGTCTGACCATGATGAGATCTCACATTCATTCCAGTTATATCTCCCATGAATGTAAACTACCTCTATTTCTGTCTTCCCCTTCTTTTCCCCTCTTTTTTTTAAACGATACTTCCTTTAGCTCTCCTTGTCCTCTTTTGCTCCCTGTCTTCTCTCAGCTTTATCCCCTTCTTTTTTTCTTTTTATTCACATCACACATTTCAAGTAAGTAGAAATATAAAGCTGATTCTGCGAAGAGAGAAAAACAGATGAAGATGAGCACCATGTACAGTATGTCCCAGTGACCAGTGGGAGCAAGACACCTGTTGGCATCAGAGATGAGACAGAAAAAAGACAGAGGAGGGAGGAAGTATGTTTAAATGTAACAGAGAGAAAACAGATAGATATATTCAAGAAAGAATGAGATAGAGACGGAGAACAGGAAGAGACAAAGAGTAGGGTGAGTGGACGGCAGAGGCGGCCTATTGACACCACAGGTGCCTCCACTTCAAATGCTGCGTTTGACACAACATTGTTTGGCTAAAAAGAAGTTCATTTGTGTGTATGAGAGAGGAGAGAGAGTGTGTGCATATCAATGTGTGTGCATCTCATTATGCACCAGAGAAACACAATATCCCAGCTTATGCATGTGCACTGCGCTGTTGAAACAATGCATATGCATGTGTCCGTCTTGTTTTTGTTTGTTGCCACCTGAGAGGTCGTGTTTGTGTGTCTGTGCGCGTGGTGGTTCAAGATCAGATTAATTAACGAGTCTACCTGGACTCAGTTACAGCTCAAATGCACCCAGAGACACACAAACACACACACACACACAAACACACACACATAAAAACACACACACACACACACACACATATCAGTGCCAACCTGTCTGGCTGATAAATTGTTAAACAATGCATTTTCCTCCTGAGGGTCACGTAACACTGACAGCAGCACATTCTGGACACACATATGAACTTGTGTGTTCGTGATAGATTATTTCTGATTGATTCTTGTGGATTGTTTTTTGGATTTCGTCCCCTGCTCTTTGGTTTTGGTCAAGGAAAAGCACACCAAGACTAAGTTGCTCCATCACTCAGGCTGCAGCATAGCAGACATTCCTGCCGGGTGTAGTTAGAGAGTTGGAGAATGAGAATGGTTGCCAAAAAATCTTGTTTCTCTGTGGTGTTTCTTTTTTTTTAATTTTTATGAGAAGCCCAAGTTGTAATGTTGCTTGGCAGCGGGATTTGGACGGGATCAGACTGCAACTGTGCAGCCTCCTTTGCTCTCACACTTCTTAAAACATGATACATTGCCACTGAGCTGGAGCAGGCAGGGGAAAGTTACCTGGTGACATTCAGTGGCTTCTGTTACCTTACCTCCACATCCTCTAACTTATTTCCTGTTCGTGCAATGCAGATTTAATGTCATCGCTCACAAAATATGTCTTTAACCTCACAATCCCACGGCCTGAGCAGCACTACCACTTATCCCCTATTGTTTTAAAATGAACTCTAAGCTGATTACTGATTTCCAATAACTGTAATAATGCTAACATGTTTTTAATAACATTGCTGACTACATCAGTAATACATCACTGTCAGCACCAAGGAAAATAAACTGCGATCCCTTTAGGTGTCACAGATCAGTGGCTTCATACATGGTTTTACATTTTTATGTAGCACTCTACCATGATTCATGGCAGGCTTGTGACTGCTCCAAAAACCCTTCGCTTAGTTTCCGATCTGTACTCAAGTTTAGAGAGGCAACTGCAGATTTTACTCATCAGGTCACTCTTGATTTTTACCACTCAGTGTGTACAAAGTTATATACTGTCTTCTTTAGCTCTAAAGGAAGTTATTCAGAGTTTAAAAAAAAAAATGACCCGAGTGAGGTAATCAGGGTTATCATGGAATGCGGTTGGAAGCTACAGATTGTTTGATCAAAAGCCTGCTTCACAAACAAGCAAAAAAAAATGTGGGTATTTACCATGCAAAAGAGGGTCTAACGAAAGATGCCATCGAATTGTTTTATGAGAACTGCAGGATCCAGAACAGTCAGGACATGTCTACATTTCCTGCTTTTATTTTGGCGATTCTTTTTTAAAATCTGTCTCTAGCAAGTCCCCCTAACTTTATAGAAGTAAAATATTAAATCACTGGAGCGAAACTTTAAGTTCCAGCAGAAAGTCTGATTGCATTTGGAGAAGTGATGCAGCAAAACTTAAACACGTTTAAACTTTTAGAAACGATCACTACAATGTGGTTGCAGTTAAAATATTTCAGTTTAAAGAAAGTATGTGCATTCTGCAGCATCATGTTCATATTACTTGTCAAGCAGCCATACTGTAAATTTGAGAAGACAGGCAGACAAGCAGGCATGCAGAGGAACTGAAGTAAAACACACCCCTTTTACACAAACTCTGCCCCCCCACCTCATTTCTCATTCACTCTATCTGACGCCGTCTTTCTCTTTCTCTCTCTCTCTCTCTCTCTCTCTCTCTCCTCTCGGAATCTTCCCTTTTTTCCCCCGCAGAAAACATGCAGGGAGGAGAGGAGGAGGAGAAAAGAAGAAACGCGTCGGAGGAGACAAGAGAGAGAGGAAGCAGAGAAAGTTGGTAGCGGAGCGAGAGGGCGAGAGGAGAGGAGAGGGGTCGACCAGATGGGAGGAAGGAAGGAAAGGATCACTCTGCTGGCTCAAGTGCGCGATTAAAGGATTCTGCATAAATAAACAAATATATGAATCAAAGCCTATAATAAAAAGGGGAATTATAGGCGCGCCACCGCGTTGCGTGGACGCGGACAAGACAGCGGCGGTGCGCACCGAAACAGCCAAGTCCTGAGTTTCTCTCTCTGGATTTTACTCCTCATGTTCCTCAAACTCTCGGTGAGGATCACCAACTTTTAAAGTAAGTGTCTGAGAAAAAAAACTTTCCCTCGCCCTCGGCCTTTCAATTAGCTCTCTCCCCGGAAAAAAAGAAAGAAGCTCCGCGGTGGAAGTGGAGGAAGGAAGAGCGTTTTGTTCCTTCCGAGGAGTCCAGCTCGCCGCAGCCGGGGTTTAGGCGTTGGCACCCGGGCAGGCAGACCCTCGCCATGGCCGGGGCCAAGCCGGGAGTCCACGCGCTGCAGCTCAAACCCGTGTCCGTCCACGAAGCCCTGAAAAAGGGGGGCAAATTCATCAAATGGGACGAGGTGAGAATTAAATGTTTGAAACTTCGCCTTCACACACACACACACACACACATACATAGACAGCACTTAGCCTACTGCTGCTTGTCGCAGTAAAAGCCTTAAAGTGAAATGAATCAGATTGTTGTGTTGCTTGATTTGATCAAGAAGTTGTCCTGATGTGATCAACTCAGAGAAAAAAGACGAGACAGACAACACGAGACATGACAGCCTGTTTCTGACAGTAGGCCCACTGTTGTGAAGTGACACGCGAGGCTGATACGTGTGTATGTGTTAGTGATACACAGACACTGGCAGTATGTGTGTGTGTGTGTGTGTGTGCAGGTGTGTGCACACCCTCGCAGTCCTGCGGTGAGCACAGGAGCTCACTATATTTGCGTGGTTGTGCGTGTGTGTTAATCAGATACTCTAGTAGAAAATTCCCCCATAGTTGCCAGCAGGCAACAGTGCTTGAATGTGTGTGTTGTGTTGAATTCTTGTCAAGCCGGTTTTCTTCGGGCTCAGGTTCAGCTCAGACGCCCTCTTACACCCTCTTTTCTCCTCCTTCTCCTCCTCTTCTCCCTGTCGCGCGGTACTCCCGTCCCCCAGCGGATCAGAGGAGAAAGCACCTGTCACCTGTTTAACAGAGAGTCAGAAGAAGTTAGAGGAACTTTAGAGCTTTAAATACATCTACAGCTTCAAAACACGCACAGAAATGTCATCTTGATTAAAAAAAAACAACCAAAACTTTATAAACGTGTTTGTGTTTATCTCTAAGGCAATTTAAATCACGTCTAAATAAAAGTTTTCGTTATTTCTATTGCTCTATTTTTTCTTCCGCGTATGTCATCAGAAGCGTGTCTAGCAACCCTGACATGCACTTGCCCGTGTCATTGACCTTAATAACTGTGTGTGTGTGTGTGTGTGTGTGTGTTGTGCTATTGAGACAGGGTGCAGGGCCATTCTACAGTCTTCTCCAAAGAGACAGAGTAGGTGTGTGTCCCTGTGTATGGACGGAAGTCAATGATTAACTGAGTGGCTGAATGATAGACTCTAACTGGGGGCCTGTGTCTTCCATTTGGAAACCCCTGTCCTGGATTTACAGCAGGACTGCATGCAAGATGTGTGTGCCAGTGTGTGTGTGTGTGTCATCAAAATCTTGCAAAGAAAGGTCCGTAGTTCCAATAAAGCTTTTAACACAAGTGTGCAGATATGAAGTCAGGTGTGGCGTTGACACTTGTACGTACACACACACACACACACACATGCAAACCGCTCCTCATGGCTGTTAAAAGAAAAATGCACAACACAAGTGCAGGAAAGTAAACAACTTATCAGCAACAGAGCCTCACACACATTGTAATAATGACATTCACAATGTGCCTGTGTGTGCATTGGTGTGTATGTCTGGCCTCCAAAGAAGGGCCTTGTCACGCAAACAGTCCTTTTGATTTCCTTTTTTTCTCTCGCTCTCTCTCTCTCACACACACACTAACTCTCTCTGTCTCTTTCTCACAAAGGGAATTCCCAGGAAATGGTTGTGCTGGTGATTAAGTGTGTGAACACTGGAAAACATGTGCATGTTTTCTCCTTGTCTATCTTTCATCCCCTCTTCCACTTTATTTGCCTCTGGAATCAACAAATGTATCATAAATTGAGAGAGAGAGAGAGCAAGTTTGGGGGAGGAGGAATGCGGGAGAGTCTTTGATATGCAGAGTCCATAAAATAATTAGAGGAATACTTTTGTGTTGGGGTCTGGATGCCAAAGATGCTCCACTGTTAAACATCAGTATCATAAAATGAGACCACAGCTGAGAGTTATACTCCACAAGTAAAAAATGCTGTTTATTCAGCTTCGTGTGATGGGGTTCACACCTTATGTAAGTTCTCACTGTGCCTGTTGTTAAAGTGATGGCACTGCACATTGAATATCTTTGAGTATTGCACTATAAGCTGGACAAAGCAAGCAACATGAAGAGATGGTTATTTTTCACAGTTGTGACATTTTATGAGCTAAACAGTTAATTTAGTGATCCTGCATAGTGAGGAAGCCTCTGCATCCCCCATCAATCCTCTTTCTATTGTCCCAAGAACGACACATCTGCTTGTCCCCAACATGTTAGAAGCTCATTCAAGAAACAGCATATTTTCCTTTTTTTTTCATCCCCTAAGGCAATCCAATGTATTTCCTGCTAAATCCACAATGTGAATACTGTGTTAAAGCTATCTGTCTTATTTGGTCACTTTTATCACGGTTGCTCGTTCAAATCAACCCAATCAGTGAACAAAGAAAATGAATTTACAGCTTTCACATCTAAAGGAGAGGGCTTAAAACAGAGAAATTCTTCAGGAAACCTTTACTTTGAATTTCTTTTTTTTTTTTGCCAGTTTTTATTACTGGTAAAAAAAAAGGCAGTATTTCCAAAAGAAGTTTGTTTTATAAATTATTCCAAGCCTGTGGTGTGTAGTTCAAAAAAATGTGTTTTTTCCACGTCCAGATCAGACTCTGGGGACACTGAAGGTTATCCATTTCAAATTAAGCATGGCCCAGTCTGGCTGTGTTGCGCAGGAAACACAATTTAGCCAAACTGTGCTACAAAAATAATTGAACAACTAGTAGCAACTGGTTTTGTTCCCGCAGGGAGCTGTTTAGAATTTATTGAGGTTAATGTTTAAGATGATTTACCTGGCCATGTTACAAATCCAGCTGTGATCTAATAAAATACTTGCCGTCTCGGTTCAGTGTTTGTGGAGGTTTTAAGTATGAGCTCAGAAGTGGATGGTCTAATGGGGACAGAGTGGTTATTTTAGTGTCTGTCTGTGCTCTATTAGAAAAAAAAATGACCAATGGGCTGCTGTCCCAAAAACTTGGTGTGTTCCTATAAGAACTTAGCAAAGTGAGAAAAGAATTAGGACAGACGGACACCCACACACCAGAAAGTGCCTCAGGGCAGAGCAGTTTGTTTACATGAAAACCCCATGTTTGACCCCATCCCTCTCTTTCTTCCCCCTCCTCCCTGTCTCTGTGTCCTTCATCCACATGGCTAATGTCTTCATCTCTCTCTGCTCTCTACCTCTTTTCCCAGCGTCCCTTCATATTTCACGCTCTTTTATTTTTTTCTTCTCTCATTCATCTCTCCTGTAGCCCCATACTCATCTATCATCGAGCTTCCGCTGCCGTCTCTTTCTCGTTTTATTGTTTTGGACAATCTTTTGGTCTCACAGCTAAACCTCTGTTTCTTAATGGCCTTGGGGATTCTGCTGTAGGCCCATCAAATGACACACACACACACATGCACTCACACAGACACACTGACTCATGTAGGGGGGAGGAGGAGGAGGAGGAGGAATGCATTCCAAATTGACCCTCTTTCTCCTGCGCTTTGGCTTGTGTACACATGTGCGCTCATATGCGTGTGTGCGTGTGGTTGTTTTGTTCTGGGTGTGTGTTTCACGTCGAATGACTTCCTGTTCGAGCTTGTTGCAAGGCTCCAGAGCCAAACCATTTTCCTCCTCTCCCTCCCTCTGTCTTTGCCTCAGCCACTGCCGCTGCTCCGCCCTCTGCAGCCCAGCCACAATTCAATTTAGACAAATTCCAACTGGAATTCAGTTAAAATTCCTCCTAAACAACCAATTAAACAAACACAGACAGACAGTTTGTCTACAGAGCAGCTTGGCTCTCTGTCAGCGTGCTGTGAAGTGCCTTGATATGAATCTTAAAAAAACACAGAACATTTAACACATTAACATTTGCCTCCTTATGCAGAGTGTTTGCAGGTGACATTCAGCTGTGTTATATTAAACCTGATATTCAAATACACTTCTGCTGTGCCACTTCCCTGTTCGTTATGTGCACATGCATGTATATCCTTTCAAACCAAACACTGTACATGCATTTTTTCTGTATTAGAAAACAAAAGAAGACATTATCTCAGTGTACAAACACTCTTACATGTCTTCTTTGGTCAGAATCACATGAGAAACATGCACCTTTTTCCCCCACACTTTTGGACTTGATTGGTTTCTTTTCACATTGCACAATTACATGAAAACTAGGGCTGTAAACAAAGTCTCACAGGATCATAAGCTGTTCATTAATTGGATGGAGGTTTGGGAACGTGACATCCTTTTTGGTTTTGGCTCCACTTCAGATCCCTGTAATTTGAGCGAAACATGATGGACCATAAAATGTTGCATTTCAGGGTTGTTTCCTGCAGTTTGGCTGGGATTATTTTGTCAGCCCTCAGAGACCGCACCGCAGTTCACTTAGAGGGGCTCGGACCTAAAACCTCCGCGTCATCTGAGGACGCTGAAGATACTTTAATGCTGTTGTTGCACTCAGCGTTTATCAGTGCTGCGTCGTCAAACCAAACGGATCGCAGACACTAGACATTCGCAAATATCCTGACGGGGCATTCTTGGATCTGCTGTTTTCATCACCCCCTTTTAAATCTGGAGATGAAGAAGCAAGATCATGCATTGATTGACAGGTGCTAATACAAACTGAAAACAAAACAGACAACTGGCTGCACCACAAGTGAAAGCTTCAGGGGCGATGATACTAAGGGTCTGTGTTTTATTCTTAGTAAGCTGGAGAATAATTCTGGCCACCCAGTATTTGATATCCTCAAGAAAAATGAAAAAAAAAACCCAAAAGACTAAATGCTGAAATGCTCTTTTTCACTTTCTTGCTAAAAATTAGATGAAAAGATTCATGTTTGTACGCTAAATACAGAACTACAGCCTGCAGCCTGTCATTTCAGCAGCATGAAGGCTGGGAACAGAGGGAACAGCTATCCTAAGTTTATCCAAAGGAAACACAATCTGCCCACCAGCACTTCTGAAGCTATATAATTATTACAATATATATCTTGTTTGTTTGTCTGCTTAAAAACCAAAGTATAAACAGTCTAACCACTAAAAATAGCAAGAAATGTTTTTTTGGTAATTAAGTTTTCAACAAAAGTTTGAGCTGGTGACTCTAATAATACAGAAATCATTTCAAAATGAATCTCTACCATCTGTATTATTGTTATTCTCAGACACTCATTACTCATAATCAGAGGTGGGACCAAGTCATTGTTTTGCAAGTCCCAAGTAAGTCTCAAGTCTTGGCCCTCAAGTCCCGAGTCAAGTCCCAAGTCAAGACAGGCAAGTCCCGAGTCAAGTCCAAAGTCAAGATTGACAAGTCTCAAGTCAAGTCCAAAGTCCTACACTTTGAGTTTCAAGTCCTTTCGAGTCCTTTTAACCACACAGCAATAATATATTATGTAAGAGGTAAGCATATTAAACAGATGTCAGAACATCCCTTATAGCCACACATGAACTGTATTGAAACTACTCTTAATTACTCATATTATTAATATCAATCTTAACATTGTGTGATAATATATTTTGTATCTTAGTGTGTTACGTTGCAGCACGTAGACCAGCAACTCACGTGTGCAAGCTAACTTGTTTTTTCGTCAATGGACTGCTGGAGAGTAAGAACAACGAGCAGTATAACTTTGTTTTCCTGTCGGAAAAATCCGTCTGACAGCAAGCTAAAACGGTACACATATTCTTAATATAGCGCACATTTAAAGTGACCTTGATTTTATTAGGTTTGCCTCTTTGTAGGTGGCTAAAATATGCGTTGCTGCTAACCGCCGTCTACTGTGTGATACCTTGACTAATGTTATGTATAAGTACCTCAACCATAGCCCTGTTAAAAAAATACTTAACAAAGGTATGAATAAGGGAGTGAACTCGCAGTAGACGCAACAAATTACCGTGTTTGCAATGATTTAGCTACACAGCAAAGAAAAATTAGCTACTTAGCCAATAAATGTAAGCTTTCATTCAGAACTTACCTTTCTTTGTGCAACTTCAGATGTCGAACGAAGTTCGAAGTTGTTGCGTCTCCATCTGTAATCTTCGAGCCACATGTTTTGCATACTGCAATTCGTTTTTTATTGACCACCTCGTAGTTTTTATACCCGAACGAAACTATCTTTGGTATCATTTTTTCCAGCTAGCGCGCTGTTTGACAGTCCGTCTTCATTGGTTGTCCTGCAATTTGATTGGATGGATGCTGTCGGATCAAAATAATGTTGATCTAATTTGATTGGATGTTGTGCCGACAGCACACACACAGACGCACACATACAAAGAAAGATACAGAGCGTTCCTTAATAACATCCTTTTTAATCTTTGGGTTTTTGAGGAAAGTAGCAAGTCTTGTCGAGTCAAAAGGCTCAAGTCCAAGTGAAGTCACAAGTCATTGATGTTAAAGTCCAAGTCGAGTTGCAAGTCTCTTTACATTTTGTCAAGTCGAGTCTAAAGTCATCAAATTAATGACTCGAGTCTGACTCGAGTCCAAGTCATGTGACTCGAGTCCACACCTCTGCTCATAATCCATTAAACGGCAAAAATGTATTTAGAAGTTGACTGAAAAACATCTTTTCAGAGCAAAACACAGAGCAGATCCTTTTATGGCTTTGGGTTGGTTCTTATGATGCAATAGCACTGATAAAAAGATCCACTGTAACAGCCTTGAATGATCATTTCATGGCTCCATAAATCAGAAAGATATTTTCACAGCATCCTAACTAACGTTGTGCTGTTCATATGTAAGCATTTACTTGCTAACACAACATGTCTTCCTAACTCAAGGCAAGGAGATTTTATAACAGCTTGGAAAGCATTTTACACCTGAGACGTGACAGCCCATTATTCAAAATGAAAATGCGTTGTCATCATGACCTTATATAAAAGCACAATGGGCTCTGTTTTCATGTCAATTGTTCCTGTGTGTGCCAGTATTTTCACAAAGTGGATATCTTGGTTTGGCATTACAGAGATGCACGGAAGCAACAAGCCACAAACGCTCATTACGAGATAGTGAAGGGAGAGATGTTTTGGAGATGAGAGCGGAGGAAGAGGAGGAGGAAACGCAGGCTTGTGTGAAGCGGTGACGCCGTGCCGAGAAACACTGCTAACATCCTGGCAGAGTGGTGAGAAACAACGGCTGGATGGATAGAGGGAGGGAGGGAGGGAGATGGAGAGTTAGGAGAGGAGAGAGGTGGAAGGTCAACCACAGCCACATGTGAAGTGTGGGACTGACATCTGGACTGCTCCGTCTCCACTCCTCCTCTTTCGCTCTGTTCATAATTTTACCTCAATTCACTGCACATGTAGCCGCATTGTAACTTACATGTGATCTTTTGTCGTCTTTCCATCTGGTTTAAGTGGCTGTCCTGTGGGGGGAAAAAAAGAAATCTAGTAAGTTTTTGAGAGAAATACCCTCCTTGGTACGATCTGGAAACATGACATCTCAGCCTAAAGCTGCACAGAGATTCGTTCACTACACAGCAGTGGAGTTAGCATTCCCAAGAGAGATAAAATAGGGGAAAATTCAGGAAAAAAGCTCTTGACACTTTATTTGTTTTAATGAAACATGTATACACTGGGGTATTGTTCAGTAGGAAGAACAAGGCTCTACCACTGGCAGCGTGACTGGTTCATTTCCTGTGAATAAAGTCTGATCAGATGAAAGTTAAATGACACGTGTGGAGAAATTAAAGTGCAGGGTAAGAATAGGACACGTAGGAAGTACTGAGGGTAATAAAAGTAAATCATACCCCTTAAAAAGCCCCAGAGTGGCCTCTAATACTAAATATTTTTACACCTTAAGTATGCAGGCATTTGAAATACGTCTTTCAAATGCCGCTGTGCTAAATATCATCATCCCCGAGCTGCTGGTTTCAGCCTTTCTGTGTTACACTCTGGAGTTCGTTTCCCTCTCTGGCCCCGCTCCTCCCTCTTTCATCTCCTCACTCCAGAGTCCAAAGGTTACCTACTGTCATCAACTTTTACCATGTTGCCAAAGCAGCAGCTCAAACACACTCACACTGTGTGCGCGCTGGCCTTCTTTCTCACACCACTCCTGCAAGCTGTCACTGAACACACACACAGAGCACGGCTGACCAAAGGTGCACTCAGAGCAGCCACTTTTATCAGTTTCCCCACTAATGGCTTTCTTCTGACTGATATTATACAACATGCATATACACACACACACACACACACACACACACACACACACACACACACACACATGTGTGTGTCTTTCTACGTGTGTATGCCCTTATAGATTGTGATTTTCAAGAGGGGCTCATTAGCTGGTGGCTGAGGGTGGTCCTTCCACTCTGAGTGTGTGTGCGTGTGTGTGTGCGTGCGTGCGTGCGTGTGTGCGTGTGTGTGTGTGTGCGTGCGTGCGTGTGTGTGTGTATGTGTGTGTGTGACATTACCGTCAGGTAATGAAGGTGTTCGTCAGAGGGTCAGGGCGTCTGGAGGGGGCCTGGAGAAGGAGACATAAGCTTCAGTCAATTAAGGAGGAAGAAAGTGATGGAGAGAGAGTGAACTGAAGGGGATGATTGACGCGGAGAGAAAGACAGACACGAAGGAATGAAAAGAAAAGAAGGAAGCAAGACTTCAGAAGGTTGCTGCATATGGCGGTTAATTAGGGAGTGGGGTGAGGTCCAATTATAGACCTACCACCCACTCTCACACACAGAAAACACACAGCAGGGTGCATGTTTATGGTAAACAAGGTGTGTGGATGTGTGTGTGTGGAGGGCGTGCGCTAATGATTTCCTGGCTAGGTGTCCAGCATTTTACCCTTAATTTCAACTGGAGAGTGAAGTGACCTTTTGTGCAAAGAAAGACATTTAAACACAGCAGTTACGGCGACCTTGAACAGGAAAAAAAAGAGGATGGAAACAGTAAATTATCTTTTAACCTGTAGATTACCTTTGATTAATTATTGATTGACAATTATTGGTCTATAGAATGTTTGTTGCTTTTTTTGCTTGGTTTCAATAATTAATCACTTATCAGAAACAAGTGAGCAAATGAATGAGGCGAGCAGATCCAGAGAGGGGATAAATTAGGAAAGAAACGGGAGAGAAAGACAGAGACAAATGAAACACAGACGTCTGTGTTTCACGGTGAAGGGCAACGCTAGAAAGCAACTGGCAGGTATGTAAAACTCATCAGGCCGAACATGCAAATACATGAGATCACAATGGTGCATGTGTGTTCATCCCTACAGCCGACGCTCGTTAGAAAGCTGTGAGGGAGATGTTGTTCTATCACTGGTCACATGAACCTATAGATCACATTCCTCTGGGTAAATGTATGTGAGTATGTCTGTGGGTCTGGTCCCATTGGAATTCCCCATCTACGGCAAAGTGTGTATTGACACTGGATATACCCAGTGGATTTATAGCGAGGGGAAAAGGAAACAAACGTAGAGAGAGGAGGAGAAATATACTTGTTATACAAAGGATGATACACACTATTAAATGTGTCACCCAAATAAATGAAATGAGGAAAAAAGGATTTCAGACTTAAGAACCTTAGCATGATTCTCTGTTTAGATATAACTGAAAAAGACTTGATTCCTGTCCCTGTGGGGACGGAGGAATGTTCATTGCTTGGATGATATTAAACGGGTGAAGACAGGTTTCTGTTTCACCTGCAGCATTATTATACAGTTACAATTGGATTGTTATTATTGGATTACAATAGCATAACAAAATACATATGTGATCACTTCTGTCTCTTGTAACCATAAATTGGGCTCTTATCAATCTCAGATAAACAGAATCTGAAGTGGGGCTTAAATATTGTGGCAGCCAGTTTTATACTGAGTATAGTACTATGATATAGCAGTGAAGTGTGTGGATCTGCACTTACAGATCAAGGTCTTGGCAGAGGCTGAGTATTTACCCATGACCAAATGTCTGGTATGAATGGGTCAAACTCAGGTTGAATACATGTTCACTATCACACAGCACAGGGTTTATATTACTTTTTTTTTTCCTGCTTAACATGATGGAAAACCTTAAAGTTTCTTTGTAAGTAGAGTGGATCACTTTCTAAAATGGATTAAAGGTAAATACATTTACCAGAGGAATGTGCATAATGTCTTTTTGTGCATGTTGACGAGCTACAGCACAGAGAACCAAGATATTTTAAATACTAGGCTCATTTGCCTCCACGGCCCAAAGCAGGCATTTTGATTTGCAAATGTTTTGTTGTACATACGTTAGATAGAAAGGACAGTTATCTCTGCTTATAAGGTTTGTGGCTGGTTATGTTTTTAGCGCTCCGGACTGTTTGCAGTTTGTATTATGTTCAGTTCTGTTGTCTCTGAGAATCTAACCTAGCAAACAAACACGAGGCATTATGGCAGCAGATTTGCAAGCTCAGGTTTCACTGGGAGATAAAGAACTGTTCAGTGCTGACATTTGCAAAAGAGCATCTGACATTGTGTCACAGCCTTGAGATGGTAATCACAGCATGAAATTGGAGTTGTACAGCTTTCCACTGGTTCCAGTGAGTAAACACACGTGACAAGTTCAGCAATTTGCGGTGCACAGTCAGCTACACATTCAGAGTCAAAGTTCTGCTGACTTTCTGTGTCTGGGTTTTACACAGAGGCACTGTAACACATCCTGGTGACTTCAGTGCCTGACTCTAAGCTGAGGATGTACATTTTAAAAAGACTAAACTGACTGTTGTTTATTCTGATCTCATAATGTGGTCGAACACTAGACTTTAATTGCATGCTCTCTTCTTCTGCTCCTGACCTTTTCTTTCTTTTTCTTTCACAACCTTCACCTTTTCCTCTGACCCCTCTCCTCTCCATCTTCCTCCCATTCTTTCCTTTTCCAAACCCTCTATTTTTTCTCTTTTTTTTTTCCTCATCCCAACCCAAACGTCTTCCTCTCCTGCTAACCTGTTCTGTGTTAGCCGACCTTGGAGCCTAAACTTAAGGTATGTTCAGCGAAGCTTGAAACCATGGAGGCTTCTTTAAGGAATAATATATAATATATATATAATAATATATATGGAATAATTTACCAAAAACCAGCTGCTGGCTTTAGTTTCATACTTACCGTACTGGCATGGAAGGTGAAAGGATCCTCTCATCTAACTGTCAACAAGAAAGCAAACAAACAGATAAATATAAATAATCTTTAAAACATTTTTGTTTTATAACTACTAATGGACTATCCCATTTACATCATGATTATTCTGATTATTAATGAGATACATAAGCCTTTATGGAGCCCTGTAAAATTAGCTTGTCCTTGCTTTAGTATCCCTGTTCACTGTGGTCACTATGAAATTCATTTGCATCAATTATGTTATGCTATGATTATGTTTGTTGTGCAGATGATAATTCAAATGTTCATCATTCAACTTTTCAGTCCATGTTTGCACATCTGTGTTAAAACATGAAACTGTGGCCATTTATACATCAGCTTTCTTAAAATCATGTGGCAGCTGTATTATTTGCTCTACCTCACGTTTCAAAATCTCTGTATGTGGTCGGTGGTTAGGTGTCTGTGTGTTGCGTCCTTGTAAACCTATTTCCTCTGATAGTATGTTCGTGGCAAAGTTTTTTTCTGTGGGTTGCCAGGCAGACCTTTCTCTCTTTTCCCATCTGACGGTGGTGATGATGCTCATGACGACATGTGTACGTGAGTCATCTGTCACTGTAATAACAAGCAATCTAGATTATCATCGTTGCTTCCCAGGATGTCTGGATGATAAGTTTGTCTGCTGGACTAGAGGATGGCCGCTTACCACTGTAATTACAGAGCTAGTAGCTGTGTGTATGTGTGCGTGGTCATGGTATCTGGTGTATGACTCCATAATGATGATGCTAATGACATGTTGATGCGGGCTCCTGTGCCATCATTATGCTGCACATGAATGAGAACTTCATGCTGGCCAAACTGTGTGGTTTCCAGCATCAAAACAGCTATTGCACGACACGTGCACACAAACACAACATCTGTCTGTCTGTCTGTCTGTCTGTCTGTCTATCTGTCTGTCTATCTGTCTGTCACACTGTCTGTCACACTGTCTGTCACACTGTCTTTTATGTCTAGATAGGCATGCAAGTTAAAGATAACAGCTGCACCTCAGTTTATCCTTTCACTTGTATCTGTGTGCTGTTAGGTGTGTATGTGTGTGAGAGAGAGATAGAGAGAGCGGGAAATGGATATTGTTGTTGTGTGTGTGTCCTAACAGCTCTATTTCTGTTGTTGTCCAGGAGCCTAACAGCGGGCCTCCCACCCTGGTTACCCTGAAAGTTGACCCAGATGGATTCTTCCTCTACTGGACTGGAGGGTCCAACCTGGTAGGACACGGACACACACACACACACACACACACACACACACACACACACACACACACACACACACACACACACACACACACACACACACACACACACAAACTGGTTGGTCTCAGAGTGGGCCAAATAGACTGTCACTTATCTCACAAAGCAGAGAAGATACAAATACAAATGGGCCACTCTAAAGCAAACCACAATGGATTTTTAATGTACCAGCAGAAGTTCTGAGATGGATATTACACTTGTTTTTTGTTTACTTTAACTTTACATAACCACACATCCTCTTCGTCCAGCTATTTTGGTTCTTTCTAAACTGTTGCTTCATCTTCCTCTCTCTCTCTTTGTGTCTCTTTGTCTCTTGGTGGTTTTATCCAGTCCATTAGTTCAGCCAAAATGGCTTTCATCAATTTGTATCTGTCTTGTTTTTCTCCTCTCCTTCTTCTTCCTCCTGCTCCCTGATGTTTTTGTGGTCTTTATCCTTTTAGGCCTCCATCTTGTTCACTATCTCCATCCATCTGTACTTCCTAACAATCATCATCCTCATTATCTTTTTTTTTTCTGAGCTTAAGTCATTAGTGTAGTAATATTGGATTCTACATTTTAGGCATTTAGGTGCCATAATTAGCCAAAAGCAGTGAGTCAGCAGGATGTAGCATTTTGATATTTTGATTGTGGTTGTGTAGTGCAGATGTATTAAAGATATATATATATATATATATATATATATATATATATATATATATATATATATATAAAATAGGCCTGATCACATTGAATGGCATTAGAGAGCAGCTCAATTAACTCCTCACCAATCCATCAACCCTACCATTCTAATCTCTCTATGTTTTTCTCTTCCTCTCTCTCTCTCTCTCTCTCTCTCTCTCTCTCACACACACACCATCTCTATCTTTATTTCTGGCTGTCTATTTATCCAAAAGGCATGTATGGAATGGCCCGTTGATAGCCAATATTATCACTGCGTTGTGTCCGCTTGTTTTGGAGTGTGCGTGCGGTGCAAGTGTGTGTATGTGTGTGTATAAGTGTATCCGCGTCTACATATCTGGGCCAGAGCACACATCGCCCTCTGTGTCTGCACGTGTGTCAGCATGTGTTCATACATTCACATAACACACAAAGTCTTTAAATACTCATTTTATCCTGATGTCTTGCATGTGCATGTTCCTACACAAGCATGTGTGGATGTGTGTGTGGATGTGTGTGTGGATGTGTGTGTGTGTGTGTGTGTGTGTGTGTGTGTGTGTGTGTGTGTGTGTGTGTGTGTGTGGGTATTAAGATATTAGGCCATTTGTTGCCTGAGGTGCAACTGTGACACTGTTTAGCAGAGTCAGATCGTCTTTTCAGCACAATGGTAAAATCTCTCTGCACACAACTAGAACCAAGAGGCTGTTCAGTTGTCACATCAGTTGTAGATAAGCTATACAGTGGAGTCCTCCACCAAATGAACTCTCATACTACATACAACCACACACAACTACACTCAACTACACACAACTATATACAACTCTCCACACTGTCAGATTCTCATTGGACAGTTGAAACCAGACATAGTCTTTTCTTAATTACATGCATTCCTCTTCCGTTTCAAAACCTGTAGCCTCCATTCCCCACAATGCAACTCGACCACGAACATTTCACGCAGGGATTCGGGAATGTCTGTGGCCCCTAACGTGGCCTCGAGCCGCTGGCCTCAAGCAGAGATGAACAGAGAGCCGCAAAAAGACTTTACACCACTTTTTTTCTCGCATGCAGTGGTATTCGCCATGACCTGTAAATAGACTTTAATGTCCTCATTCTTTGGTAAATTTCATTCAATCCATGCCTGGTTCTGTAGCAGGTTAGTCACAGTCACCCTTGTTTTAAAGAAATTCAAAATAACTCGTAATTCTTAAGAACAAGTTCAAACACAGCCCACGCAGCTCTATCCTTAACTCCACCATAGGATTAATACTGTTGTCTACATTACCTGTGCCTCTGCAGACTCACTGAGTGACAAGCTGATGTAACTGTTCATCAACTGCATTTTACAAAGTCACCAAACAGCAACAGGTTTTGTGTCATGGCTCACTAGTTTTCTCCATTTTGCACTAGCCGTACATATTAAATAAGTATAAGTGACATCCCCGTATTGTACTGACCATATTAATTTCTCAGCAGCATTGCTCAAAAGCAGTCAAGTCTGGGCAAGAAATATGAACAGTCCGTCTCATTTTAGCCAGAGGAAGCAAAGGCAAAACACAACATACCATAGCAGTGCAGCTCAGAGTTTTCCTGTGCAATGATGGATTTTTTTTTAGTAGTATAAAGACAAACAACTTGAAACAAGAGGTTGCTTAGATTTCACATTACATGTTGTGTGGGTGGACCGGAGATGGAATGAGAGAGAGAAATCTGCAGAGACGGACGAGAAGGCGGATCAGCCCTTTCTGAACTGCTGTGAACAGGATTACAGAAATCTATGTGAAGTGTCTCTTAAACTGTGATATATTTATTTACTGGGATCCATCCATGCAAAGTATTCATGTTCATGCTACTGTGTAAGATTTTATCTAAACACTACAACAGTAGTCAAAGCGACTCCTGGCTGCACTGGCCGGGAAAGGGCGGCACCAGGTCCTCTTCATTCGCTTTATGTGCCACAAAATTTGGTTTTTCTTTCATTACTTACTTACTGCTTTTCATCTTTGTTAATGTTGGCATGACTAAGCTGGATTGTGGCCACTATTCTTACTTCAGTAGCGGGAAAGCAGTTCGCTGTCGGTCACTGCCACAAAAAATGAAATATGCCTCAAAACATCCAGACCTACAAGGCCAATTACAGGGAAATGTGGCTATTTAGACATGAAAAAACAGGGTCAGACACTGGCAGTGACTAATAACATTACCTCATATATGTTATTCAAGTGCTTAAAAAGTTATACTGTATATTCTTGCCCTTAATTTTGCTTTTTTTTTTTTTGTTTTTTTTATGGATTTTTTTTTTTTCAGTCATTACTGTGGTGTTTTCAAACTGCACTTCCCAGAAATCACTTGTCAGTCAAACTGTGTGGCCAGTGCCATGATGTCTGCTTCTTCAACTTCTCTGTGTATTAAGTTTCTACAATGACGCAGGTTTAAATCTGGACAGTAGACATGGAAAACATGCACTCTGCTCCTCCACAAACCTTCTTAGATAGAGGTTCTCTGCACTGTTGTAAGGTGAAAATAAGTGCACCCGACTCACTGTGGCTTTACAGAAGTCCTATTTCAAAGTGGCAGGGTTTTGGTTCCAGCGATCCCACAGAGTGAAGCTTCAATTCAGCGTTGTGGCTCCCCAGGAGATTCTGAGAGAAAGAGGACATGGCAACACAGATATCCAGCTATTATTAATGAGAACAGTTAATACGCTTTTACACAGATGACAAGGGTATTCTGGATGGAACCCATTTCTCTGAATAGAGGTACCCAAAATATTTGATCTCCAGTGCAGTTTTTTATTTTTGCTGCTCTGCTGTTCTTATTACTTTAGATGTCAAACGATTCAGAGACTCCCATGGCTTTAATCTGAGAGCTCCTTCCTTTGAACAGAGTGATGCATTGCACCTGCTTTGTGAAATTCAGGATACCCATGGTCAGTGAGCAGCACTGGATCAGAAGAAGAAAGTCATTTTTAGTATCTCAGCAAGGACGTGCAAGGACGTCCAAAAGTCTGCAACCTAAAAATGGCAAAAGCGCTTTTGTAACAATATTCAAGTTGAGAAAAGAGGATAGAAAGTACCACTCACTGTATCCAGGGGAGAAGGACGCAGCACTCACACTGTATTTTATATAGGACAGGCACACATACGCATGAAAGTTCAGCCCCTGTGGGTATAGGTTTATGGGGACTCAGCACATGTTGCTCACTGCAGTTACAGAGAAAACCGCATTGTACCGATGAGGTAATGTAGGGTATGAGAATTAGGTCCTTTCCATAAGTGTAAACAATGCAAACACTGCAGCTGAATGGGACAGAACTGTGTATTTCCATGCAAACATCTCCAAACAGCCTCCTTTCATGCAGCCCAGAGAAACATCTTCCGGCTTTTTCCCTTGCTCCATCCATCACTGGTCTATTTGCCTCATTTGTCCAACTTTATTTGGATCACCTGTCTCCCTCTTCTCACCTTTTCTCTTACACTCGTTTCAGATCTTTTCCTCCTTAAATCTGGTTTCTATCTTTCCCTTTCTTTCCCCTCGTGTGTCTCAATCTGAAAATATACCTCCCATCTATTTTCTTTCTATTCACTTATCTTCGTCTGTTTCATGTCACCTTCTTCTAAGTCCTCACTTTGTTTAACATTTTCCTTTAAATATCTCTTTACTGCTCTCTTTTTTCCATTGTTTTTCATTTGTCTCTGTCTCTGTCCTTTTCTTTAGAAGAGGATTTGCCAACCTTTTCTGAGACAATATTCTTCCTGCTCTACCAGTCAGCTGATATTTTCTTTCTCCCTCCTTCTATAACAATCTTCCACATCTCTCTCTCTCTCTGTCCGTCTTCCTCTCCCTGCCACCTCCATCCTTTCCTCCCCCTTTTCTCTCAGTTATCTCCCTCTCTCCATCTTTGTGTAATGTTCAGAGGTTCGGCTAACAGGACCTCTGACGTGTGTGTGTGTGTGTGTGCACGCACATGTGTGTGTACTCAGAGCCCAGAATTTCCCATAATGCTTGAGTCAGTGGCGATAACAACCAACTGTCGCTGACAGACACACGCACACACGCACGCGCACACACACACACACACACACACAGTGGCTTGGCAGTGAAACGAGAGACACACCCCACCACGCACCAGTCTGCACTGTTTTTCTTTCCCTGTCACTCACTGTTCTTCGTTCTCTCTGTCATTCCTGACTTTTTAAATCTGTCCACTCTTTGAACTTTGAGATAAAACTGTTATTAACACGATCGCATTTCCACTCGAACAAGTTCACTTTATCTAACTGAGGCGCAGCTACACTCTTGTGATTTATGCTAGTTGTTCTGCAGGCATAAATCGAGTCACTAACACAACATACAGGCCGAGGTTGAGTGTTAGTGTAACATGGTTGATACTGTGTGATGCAGCGCCTTGGAGAGATATACTCCTACACTGATAATTTACTCAGTCCAAAGAGAGCCTCAGTCTTCGTGGTAGCTTTGATTATACAGTGCATATTTCACCTGTTTCCAAACTTCTAAGCTGCTCATGTCCAGGAGGAGCCCAGTGTAGACACACCTCAGGACCAGCCGTAACCCCTTCAGTGACCCCTAAAGACCCGCGGTAATTAGTTTGGGAACCAATCCCATAATACAACATCAGTGTTGGTTAGTGCGTCGAGTCTGACTGAGGCTAAATGCTAAAGACAAAGTGCATGCCAGTGGCCGTGGGTTCCACATGCACATCCCAAATGCACACATCTGTTTCAACATCTGTTTTCACCCTCTTGCTAATCCTGCTGTGTGTGTCCTTTTTCTGTCCTTGAGTCAAACGTTTTTCCTCCTCCTTTTTACATTTCCAACCGAAATTAGACGTTTGAGGTGTCTGACAGATGTTGGGGGGTTGAAGTCTACAGGATGAATATTAGACACCAAAATGGAGGAAAATCTTTTGGAAGGATGGCGTTGCAGCGCCAACATGTCTGTCCAAAATCTCCTTCAGGTGTTCAGTGCAATCCAGTTGGATTGAGACACACTAAGGCCAGATTTATGTCATCTTTATACTAATAACCAATAAGTGACTCATCATGCTCCGTGGATGAGGACATCTCTTCAATTAGATCATTGCCTCTTGATGTCTAGATCCAAAGTGGATGTAAACTAACTCAACGTCTTTATACATGTCAGAGAGCATGATGGGATGTTAAACGTATCATGCAACACACGTCAACATCAATAGAAGCATCTGCATTATAAGACGTTTTCTGTGTAAATTAGTTTCCTCTGTAATTTGTAGATTTCCAGTATCGTTCTAATATTAGATCTAATAAAGTGGTGGTCGCTTTTGAGCACAGGGTGACCATACCTGCTGTGAGACCCTGAACCCTGAGGGGTAAATTAAACAAATGAATAATTAAAATTTACATAAACATAACATCTAAAAAATATGAAGGTCAAAACCTTTGCTTTTTCTGAAAAAAATCTTCCCTTGCTACCTCCTAGAGGCTAAACTTTGAATCACAGTGGATTTCAGTTTCAGTTTACTTCAGTTCATTTTTCGCTGTTTCGACTGGCTTTCTGTTGTGGGTTATAGAACTGTTTCGACGTGCTTGCACTAATTTTGGGGGTTTCCAATTTTATTCTTGTCACTCAAATTTCCCTCTCACACTTTCTTCATTGGAAAGCAAATATCTGGGTTACAGAGAAGAGACGCAGAACAGAAGAATGTCATGGGATTTGATGATTCATGCGGTTTTAAAAACCAGCACCATGTAAAGCCTGGTCTCCACTGCACAGCCAAACAGGGCTACCCAGGCCAGAGATTACTCATGGCACCTTGTTTCCCTGTTTGAGAACAGTTCTGCAATAATTCTCCACACTGTCGCTGCCAGCACAGATGACTTGTCAGCTAAAACGTAGTTTCCAATAAACGAAGAGGAGTGTCTGTTTTAGTGCCGTCGAGCTGATCCTGGCCGACGGCAGCCTCACCTGCCACGGCGGGATGAGTTGAAATGCACCTGGCACCACGGATAATCCTCCCTCTCGCTCTGTTTTACTTTAGCCACCCTCTTTCACACTTTTGCCGTTGGCTGTTGCCATGTTTCTATGCTTCTAATCCACCTTCAATTTGTCTTTCTCTCCCCCTCTTTCCCTTCCCCTTTTCTCTCCATCTTGGGGCAGCTGGTAGCCGTCAGAGAGATGAGGCAAAAGCGGTTCCTCTAATATAAACTGAAGGATGACATTTCCTCCCACTCTGCTCTCCATCTTCTCTTGCTCTTTGTCTTCCACCGCTCTGTCTCCATTTTTCTCTCCATCTTGCTTCTTCCCACCTCTCCCTCTGCTCCCATCTCCTTCCTCCTCTTCTTCTTCTCATCAGTGCTTTTTCTCACATGGTCCTCTCTCTCCAGAGTCATTGCTCCTTAATTTCTTGCAACAACACTTCTAATCTCCCTCATTCTCTCTCTTGGCGTGGGAAAGTGGGCAGGAAGTTGCTCAGACGGGGAGATGGGGGTCCTGGGGAATTTTGTTGCCTCCTCTTCCCCCCCTCCTCCTCCCACTCGTCCCATTCCTCTTCCCCTTTTCCCTGAATTCTGCTCTCTCCTTCCTCCTTTCCCTTCTTCCCTCTTTCCCGTAAGGTGTGCAGGTCAATAGCACCTGGGCTTTTAGACACTTGCCCCCAGGGATGTCATTGAGTCACCACATAACTCCAATTTAGCCTCTAATGGTGTGGATTTGATTTCACATGCCTTGAACAGACTGAGGGGCAGGATACACACACACACACACACACACACACACACACACACACACACACACACACACACACACACACACACACACACACACACACACACACACACACACAAACCACAAACAAACACTCACTCCAGTCTGTCAGGTGTTAGCTGTGATTATTTAGAAAAGCGCTGCTCTAGTGTCTCCACATTCTCTATAACCGGATTTTCTGGAGGTGTGAAAGTGATTTGAACTGTCAGTCCAGTATGAGAAGAAGAGAGTGTCAATAGTGTGAGTGGTTTGGGTTTTACATAGGGCTAAACAAGGGTTATTATTTAATTTTCCGTACTGATTAATCTCTACATATATCATTTTTTGATTAACTTATAGTTTAGTTAAAGAAATTGGACATTTTGTGAAATTCGCTTTCTTGCCGAGAGTTACACGAGAAGGTTGCTACAGCTCTCTCTCTACAGTCTCCCATCTGTCTGAATACTAATAATAAAGTTAGTCTGTGTCTGTCGAAAGTTAAAAAGTTAACTGGACTCCTTTGAGTCTTTACAACCACATCCACCTGAACAGGTAACAAAAGGTGTGTGAGTCCTCGTTTGTGTGTCGACATGCCAGATTGAGAAGCATGTCGACACACACAGTGAGCTGAATTGTTGATAGAATGATTGTTGGCAGGTATAAGTAGAGATCTAATAGAGATTATCTCCCTGGCTCAAGTCAAACATCCACTAGGAATTAACTTGGAACAAGGGTTTACTGAACACACACACACACGCACGCACACACACACACACACGCACACACACACACGCGCGCACACACGCTGGAGGTCACTCTTGGGCACACACCCAGTGAGCGGTTTGCAGGGGAAGTTGAGTGTGTCAGTCGATAATGTGACAGCTTCCTCCCTCTTTCTCCTCTCTTTTGGTTTCTTTACTTCGCTTGGTCACATGTTTTATTTTCTGTTGACATTATCTGTTAGTGCACATGACAGAGCAGTCTTCATTTTACACATACACACGCGCGGCATAGAAATTCAGTTCTTCACTGTATGATGAACCGAGACACTGCATGGTATCGAATCCATTGTTTAAGCAGATGCTTCCTCCACAATTTATGTTTCAGTGTGGGTGTGTGTCACACCTTGGGTCTTATTTTTATACTTTTGGTCTCTGTCAACACTAATAATAAGATCTGGGAACACAGCGTCATTGCTAATAAGATGTCGTTATATCTTATATCTAAATTTGTAGACAAACCAAAGTGTAAAAATAACAGGTTGTCATTTTCATGTGGAGCTGCTGGATTGGTTTCTTGGCCTGGACAGTGACTTCTGGAGTCTTGGAGTTTACTGTGAAGTTGCCAGACAATTTGCAGTTGCTACGTCCAGTCTCTATGGCTGCTGTCTCCAGCCTCATATTTACCATTCAGGAATGAGGGGGTCTATCAGTGTTCTCATCTAACTCTGGGCAAGAAAGCAAATAAGCGTATTTCCCTTAGTTCTCAACACACTCACACAGCTGTATTTTCTTTCTGCCTTCTCTGACTACTTATCATTTTTCTGTGTGTGTGTGTGTGTGTGTGTGTGTGTGTGTGTGTGTGTGTGTGTGTGTGTGTGTGTGTGTGTGTGTGTGTTAGTGGGCTGCAGGCAGCTGCACATGTGGGTTTGTGTTGTAAGTTCACCCCCATTGATCTATGTGTGTTTGTGTATTGTGAAGGATTTACGATTCCTGAAACTATTTTTGTTGTGTGTGTGTGTGTGTGTGCTCGGCCCAGTTCAGCCAGTATTTATTTGCCTTTGAGATATTTGGTATGACACTCTAGTTTATGTGTGTGCTCATTTTATTGATGTTTCTTCTCATAAATGGCAATGTTTTTTTCAGCCGCAGACATTTGGATGTCATTTCTCTTTCATGTTTTATTGTTGCTTTCTCTCTTTTTTCATTTTTTTCGCACATCGTCTTCTCTCTGTAGATTCTAATATTTCACTGATTACAAATCACTCCGGATCAGTTTATCAGCTAAGTGGCTAAAATGTGAACGTTAATGTACTCGCTCTGTTCTCGTGTTTACGCTCTCTTCATTCTCGCTGTCTCCAGACCGCAGAAATATGAAACAACCGAGCGAGGGGAAAAGACAAAGAGCAAGAGAGAGAGATAAACAGATAAAAGGAGGGAGCGATAGAGGAGGGAGGGCAGAAAGGGTGACATCCTATTGATATACACGGAGGAAATGTTACGAGGTGACACAGACGGAGCTGTAGAGCTGTCCCGTGCTTCACAGGGGTATTAAGTGTCTCCATCCGTGTCTTTCTCTAAACACCTTGCCAACTCTCCCATCACGGCCATAAAACAGTTTGAAGTTCTCTTTGTCCCAGTTCTACGATGTTTCTGTCCTTTAAAGTCTTCTTCTGTCAAGACTGCTTCTCCTCTCCTCTCCTCTCCTGTCCTTGCCTCTCCTCTGCTCTGATTGGCCAGTTGGTTCGCAGCCAAGTGGTCGAGGGTGGAGACGTATGCTGTCCTGGCAGCGTGCGTGTTCACGAGGATCAGTTTTCTATATTCCGTCATCGTGTGCCATTCGACAGGAGTGGTAATTGGTCATTTGAGACATATTTAGCTGTGGTCATCTTTCAAACACACACACACACACACACACACACACACGTGTATGTGTGTGTGCGCGTCGCAGGAAAGGAGTGGTGCTCTCTTCATTGTTTAGTTGCCCTTTCATATTTTTCTAATCTTGAGAAAATGAATGGGGCAGAGTGGCCGGGGAGGAGGGAGGAGGGGAAGTGGAAAGTCAATCAGAGAAATGAAGGAAGGAAAAGAGTTAGTCAACGAAGGCCTAATCAAAGTGCAGTGACATTTACCGTACTTGTGTTTTGTGCCTAAATATAGACTAACCTAATAACTATTGTTGGATCAAAAACACCTATGCACACAACTGCAGAACAGCAGAAAGTTAGGTACTTTATAAGATACTGTGTGAGAAGTTAGAATGTTATTCAAAGCAATAGTCCAACATTTTGGGAAATTCGCTTATTCACTCTCTTGCAGAGAGTAAGATGAGAAGATTAATAGCACTCCCATGTCTGTCGGATAAATATGAGTCTGCAGCCTGCAGCCAGTTAGCTGACTATCAGGGCTGGAAGAAGAGGGAAACAGTTAACCTGGCTTTGTGTGAGAGTTACAAAACCTGTCTGCCAGCACCTCCAAAGCTCACAACATTACATGTTATACATCTTGTTTATTTAATCCATATAAAAACCAAAAAGAGCTGCATTTGAGATTTATGAGATTTATTAGATGATGAAATTTGTGATAGTGTTTTATCAATTCAAGTTTTTTATTGCTCTTTCATTGTGTTACATTGCGTTTGTGTGAAAGGTGCCATATCAGTCTGACTGATCAACTTTCTGTTTTCACACCTCAGTTTTAGTACAGATTAAACAAGCAAGATCCAGAGGTATTGGCAGGTGAGTTTTGTTACCTTCAGACAGAGCCAGGTTCCCTGTTCCCACCCGGTTTCCAGTCTTTGTTTCAAACCTGGATAATAGGGTGCATGTACACATACCTGGATTTATCAGGTATTTAATTCAGCAGATTAACCAAGAAAAAAACATTCCCATTAACATCTGCAGAAAATCTACTCTCCCATCCAGACCAAGCAGTGTGGAGTTTGCACAGCTGTCATTGAATTGTAGATGTTCAGATTGTTTTTCTCATAATAACTATATAACAGACATAGACAACACTATTTGGCCACAGTAGATACGATCAGTGCTACCGTGGTTGGTTTAGAAAATTCAATGGTTTTGATATCACTTAGAATCAAAGAGGGTGAATGAGCTTCTTCTGGGCTCAGTCGGACCTGAATGCTGAATGCACTGCAGCAAGACGCGCCCTTTGTTTTGAGCAAAGGGTGCGACTCAGCATTTCTCAGCTGGAAAAACTCCACCATCACCTGTCGATGTAATCCACAGCTGAGTGCAACACGTTCGCAAGTCACAGTCTCTAGAAGGGGTGTGGGAGTGCTTTCTGGGAAATGTAGGAAATCACAAACTGAGGCATAAATACACGAGGCCGACTGAGGGAAAGTTCTTAGGTTCACCAAAAACAGAGGATTAAAGTAAAATATAGCTAACTATAACTTTATCACAACATGACTCCTGGAAAACTCTCACCCAGACTCATTTGGAGCAGTAATGAGCCTGCAGCTGAGTCTGAAGTGATAAATGGAGTAAGCAGTGTTTGGGTCTTTGCACCCAGAGATGAATGGAGCGCTACAGCTGCCGCGACTGGCTAAATATTACACACTGAAACACACAGATACACACACGCTAACTGAGCAGAAGGCCGGAATATGTTAGGAATGCGCTCTCGGAGATGACCGACCTTCACACGGACACACACGCACCACATCGTGTGCTCAGATACACAGCGATGTGCAAAAACACGCACATTCCACTTCACGTTCACACTCTTTTCTGATCGCATGCTGACACATTTGTACTCGCCTTGGGTGAAGGTTTGCTCATGAAGACTTGCTCACACTTCTTTATCACTGTCATGCACTGACTTACAAGGCTTTTCTCCACACACACGCGCACACCTACACACACACACACACATACACACACACCCTATCTTGCTCAACAGGTCAGGATGTTTCACAAGTTGGGACCTGTGTGTCAAGGATATGCTTGTGAGCATATGGCTGCATCTGTGTGTGTGTGTGTGTGATTGTTTTACATTTCTATCCAGTGAGAAAATGTTAACTGTGAAAGAAACACACACATGCACGCACAGACACACACACAGTCACAGGCGGCAGTCAAAGTTGTAGTCTCATTACTGTGGTCTCCAAGGAGTCACCATGGCAATAGCAGAATGAAACCACGGCCTGTGGGAGAGGAGGTGTGTGTGCTTGTGTGTGCGTGTGTGTGAGTCCTTCAGACCCAGAAGCACTTTATTCCCTCAGGAAGTAAGTTACTCTCCACTGGCCAATCAGAGGACAAAGTTTGAGAAAAAGTTTAATCCAATTGGTCCAACACTACTGACCTTTGCTGCTCGTGGCCAATCCCGGGGGAGCGGACAGCCTGCTGGGCGATGACATCACACAGCTAGAATGAAATGAGAGAAGGAATGAGGAAGATGTGAATTTAAATACTTAAGCAAAGGATAGTGACTTTATGAGTTTGTCTTTGTTGTTGCTTTTGGAAAGGAAGTATGGGTAGAACATGGATAAAACAAGGGGGAGGAGACGTCCGACAAACTGACAAACACACTCGGACAAAGAATAACAGGAAGAGAAACATAAACAGTTAATGTTCATTAAACATCTTCTGATAGACGGGAAAAAAATGTAAATTGTGTATTAAAAATGCATTAAATGCCACAGCAAAGCCGCAAAGAGATGGAGAGAAAGACGAGGAGGAAAAGAAAATGGAAGATGAGCAACATGGATGAAGTAAGGCGGCTTAAGGAATGAGTGCAGGGCTAAACAAATGTTTACAGTGCATCCTCCTCTGTGTTTATGGCTGGGTTTATGACCACACTCTCCACCTCCCGTCCATCCCTGCCATTTACGTCTCTTCTACCAGACAGCATTATCCTTGGTTGAGGGAGCTGTCGTCTGTGTGTGTGTGTGTGCGCGCGCGCCTTTGGCTCGTTTGCATGTATGAGCATGCATTCATGTGTGTATTTTTGTTGCAGTATCAGTCATGCAATTTTGCTCCAGAGATATGTCTAAGATATGTGTGACTGTGTGTGCGTGCGTGTGCGTGTGTGTGTGTGTGTGTGCGTGCAGTTGTCTCACACAAACACACACACAGAGTTCATATGTCAGTGGTTGTGTTTTATGTCTAGAGAACCAGGGAAGTCTGATAAAAGATAAATAAAAGAGGATTTAATGGAAGGAGGAGAAAGACTAGACAGAGCATACGCTTTTAGCCCGAGGAATTCTTTTCTACACAGGCCTTTATTCAAGTCCCCTCGTCTTTTCTCCATCCATCTAAAAACAGACTCTTGTTTCATCTGCAGTCTCTGCTTCTCACACAAATTACAAAAAGCAGAAAATAATGGACATAAGACTGGAGGGTCATTCTTGTCAACTTGAAGTAGATTTTCTGTTCTTTTTTTTTTTTTTTTTTTCTTTAAATGACATTCATGGCAATCAATCCAAAGCTTGTCAAGACATTTCACTTCAATCCACAAAATCAACCTACCATCCCTATGGCAGCATGGCTACAATATGGTGCACATATGATTTTTAAACAGGACGTGACCCACTCTTCCACCCTAGAATGATCTCACTGTTTCCTATTTCCTGTCAACAGGGACATTGAGTAATACACCAAATAATATATTGACACATGTAATAATTATTAATTCTAATGCTGAATCTCTGTCCTCAACACACTCCTCTACTCAACAAGCGATGATAGCTGACATCTTCTGTCATCTCTGTCTTCTAGGAGGTGGACATTCTGGACATTAGCACCATCAGGGACACCAGAACAGGAAAGTACGCCAAACAGCCAAAGGTTGGTAATGTGTGTGTTTAAGTGTGTGTGTGTGTGTGTGTGTGTGTGTGTGTGTGTGTGTGTGTGTGTGTGTGTGTGTGTGTGTGAGAGAGAGAGAGAGAAAGAAGCTGTCACCTCCTGCTGTTGATAACTTTGTCCTCTGACCAGTAATGTGATGTTCAAGTGTGACTGTCACCAAAAGATGTGAGTGTGTCCACTGTGTGTGTGTTCTCTCTGTCAGCTGATGGTGCAAAGGTGTCAGAGCACTAATGAGCCTGCTGACAGATGGGCTGTCAGACAGGAAGTGATATAACCAGTGACTGTTGGCGAGGAAGTCATTGTGTAAGAGCGTAGAACTGGCCGACAGAGACATTAATATAAAGCCGCGCATTAGCGGCACAAACATATGGATGTGTTGACATAGTGCGGGCTTGTGGGTTGGTTTGGTAAAAGAAATAACAAAAGACTGTTTGCTGCACTGAGTAACTGGTCAGTAAACAGCAGCGTAAGTGCTTTTACAGTGTTACTTTAATTATATTTTAGGAATCTGTAATTAAAGTGATAAACACTAAAATTTTGTTTATTAAATGAGTAAATGGCTTTTCATCACTAAAACATCACTGCATATCAAAACCTGCATGTTCATGACTATTGTTTAGTGCCTGTGTAACATTTAGCGGTGTTGTGTAAAAAGGGACTTTTATTGCTGCTGTGTGATGATGAAAGAAAAAAAAAAAAAAACTCTTCACTTACCACAGGTGATATTGATCTATGATGCAGGTCGCTTTGGTTTGGTTTGCCCAGGTCATGAGATGAGATTTCTTCCTCCACCACCATGCAACGTTTTCTGCAGTCACAGCATTAAAAATTCATTTTTTAAAAATGCTACAATCAATATTTTTTACATTAACAATGGATAATAAACAACTCTGTGTAATATGAAAGGGTGATAAATCTGCAGATGGATGCTGGCAACGAGCTTGTGAACATAGTGGAGCATTTAGCAGCTACAGAGCCAGATGTTTCCGTCAGGAGCTGGTAGAGATCAGAGCCAACATTAGATCAGGGTGAATGCTTATGCTGCTCCTTTAACTGCTGGTTGTGTAAATTAGCAACTGTTTGTTACCAAATTCCACATATCAGCTTTGTATGATGATGATATGTTAAGGTTGCAGGTTCAAAAGGTTCAAAAACAACATCTGAATTCAGTCCGTGTAACACTCAGTTTTACAAGGACTGTTTCTCAGATAGAAAGTAGTTCCAAAGAAATTTGTTCCCAGTGAGGTCTGTGGATTATCTTTACTTACGTTGACACCTTCTGGAGAGACGGGTCACTGTTGATGTTTTTTTCTTTTCTCTTTTTTTCCTTTGGTCATTTGTGTAAACTGATCCCTTAAACTCTTGCTTGCTTTTCAGTGGTAATGTCCATTTTGTCCACTGCTCTGGCAGGCATCCACGTTAATTTATTTAACTGAAATGAAAGAGAGACATGATAGAGAGGGTGTGATGGAGAGAATGTATAACTGATAGAGAGACATTGAGCGTTGGAGCGAGTTGGTGGGAGAGAGAGAGAGTGGTCTAAGGAGGAGGAAAGAGTCGTTTGGGTAATCAGATCACACTGCTACGCCACATGCATCACATTAACTGTTCTCAGGAGACAGAGAGATGGGCGAAGATCGGATGTGGGATGAAGGACGTAGAACGTTAAGGTCAATGTACTGTGTGTGTCATGTTTACATTTAGTGTTATAAAATGTCCCAAAGAGCACACAAGTATACAAGTGTGTGTGTGTGTGTGTGTCAGGATCCGAAGCTGCGGGAGGTGCTGGGCTTCGGTAAGGCTGACAACGTAGAAGGGAAACTAGTAACTGTCGTCCATGGCAACGACCTGGTCAACATCTCCTTCCTCAACTTCCAGGCCATGCAGGAAGATACAGCCAAGGTAACCATGGAAACCACTATCCTATAATCTACACAAATGACTTACGCTTGTGCATAATATTTCTTCCTTCTTCTCCTCCTTCCTTCCTGTCTTACTCATGTCCTTTCCTCCTCCTTACCTCGCCCTAGTTGACTTTCTTTCCTCAGGCCATATGTTGATTACTGCATTTGCGATGTTGACATAGAGGCGTGCATGTTTAGGAGTTGTAAAGAGTGTGTGTCAGTGTGTGTTGTGTATTGTATATAGAAACAGTTTCTCTTAGTTTTGACATCAGACGAACAGTCCAACAACCCTGCTTTATCCTCTCGCCCTCGTCTCTGTGTGTGTTTCCAGATTTGGACAGATGAGCTGTTCACTTTGGCCACAAACATACTTTCCCAGAATGCATCGCGGAACACCTTCCTACTCAAAGCGTAAGACGTCATGTGTCTTAACTTGACACTGGGCAGCTGTAGATTTTAGATCACTGTTTTTATGCGCTGACTGTTTCTCTCCGTCTCATCTCTCTGTTTCAGTTACACTAAGTTAAAGGTGCAGGTGAATCAGGACGGGAAAATTCCAGTGAAGAAGTGAGAAACACACACACCACACACACCAACCGCTTTCTAAACTCTATACAGAATTTTAAACACCACTTCTCTTCACTTCTTCTTTCTTTTCCTCTTCTCTGTCTCTCTTCCACTTTCTCTCTCGTCTCCTCTTTAGTTCACCTCTAGTTCATTTCTATTTCCCGTTGACGTTTGGCACTTTTTTTGCTCACTGATCCTGTCACACTCTTCTGATTTGATTTATACACTGAGAACACTAACCTCAGCATTGATTAAAAACTCTGAACTGAACAGTGACCGTTATCTCTCCTCGCTCTCTCTGGCTTTCAGTATTCTGAAGATGTTTTCAGATAAAAAGAGAGTGGAGACGGCTCTGGAGCAGTGTGGCCTCGTCAACAACAGGGTAATCATCGAAAGCAATCACTGACCGCAGAGTTACTCAAGACGTGTGTGTGCATTGTGTTGGTTCATACATGACAACAGCAATATACATAACAAAGTTGCAATTCAGTCTCTCACCCTAGGGTGTTACATAGCATTCCTTGCATGCCTTTGCAGAGGAGTAAAAAAAATGCTGTCCTCTCCTACAGGAGAGTAGCCTTAAAATATGAAAAAATGTTTTGTAATTAACTGTAAACAAAAGTCACAATTTGTGCAAGTTAATTAATGAGCTTTAGAGGCACTGGTCGGTGGAATTTGTTAGGTTAGCTATTTCCCCCCTAAAACTTCTTGATGACATTGAAACTGCATGAAAAAGAAGAACATCATCAACTTTTATCTAGTTTGACTTAACATCCACATCATAATCAATTAAAAGAAATACATTTGGAACATGGCATCTGCTATAAGACAAACTCATCTCCACTGGTATCTGGCCTCACACTTTTTGTTTGCTCCAGGTTTAATTAACTGTCAACAAGAGTCACATGCTTTGTCTTTCAAACTGTAGCTATCAGAGAATATCTGTGAAGCGTGGCCACGTAAATTAGTTCACAGTGAACTAAACTGAAACTCAAAAATCAGTTTGGGCTCGTAGGATTTTTGATCCCCAGGAAGAGCAAATATTGATAGAACACTGAAAATCACAGCTACATTCGTTCAGTCAAAGCTGAGAGTGCAATGAAAACATTAGCTCTGTACTTTCCATCTACTGTATTGTCAGAATTTCTTCTTGTGTTTGCAGTGTAAGGTACCACAGCCTTGTGGTTTGGTAGGTAAAACAAGGTTTCTTGTGTCTTGTTCAGTCCGTGCAATCTGTCCTAAAATCAGTTTGGAGTCACAAGACTTTTCGTTTTTGAATAAGAGGCCAGATTGTGCAAACAGCACTGTCAGCGTTTCTCTTAGTGTTGCTGTGCTCTGTTGCCTCCTGCTGGTTACAGAGGAGAAGACACACAGTAGGAAGCCACAACCATGACAACAATGTCACCAGTGTTATTTAAGCATATTTATCTTCAGCCTTCAAAGTTTAAAATAACTTATAGATTAGTATAACTTGTTTTTTTAAAGCTTGCACCCAACAGTAAGTTGTGTGTCAGTGTGCAGTTGGAGGCAGATGGCTGCAGACTGACTGACTAACAGGATCAAACTATCTCTGCAACTACTGAGCCACTCTGTCATTGTTTCGACCTCTTCACAGACCCACAGGGACTTTAAATCTGTAAATCTAACAAAAAACAGAAACACTCTAACAGACGACAGGAAATAGCAGCAGTTTGTCCGACTTGTGTTTTAGGAAATCCAACAACAAAGCAGGAGTTTAATGTCTTTGGGATCAGTAGTGGTGGCCAGAATTATTTTTACAGACACAGTGGCATGTTTGATCCAACATCTACTTTGCATTGTATCCTCAGTTTGGTCATTTTTTTCTCTCTCTCTCTCTCTCTTTCTCTCTTTCCCTCCGTATCTTTCTACACGATCCCCTGTGTTCTCTGTCTGCAGTCAGAGGGAATAAAGCCAGACGATTTCACGTGGGAGGCCTTCCAGAAGTTTCTCGACAGCCTCTGTCTCCGGCCTGAGATACAAAGCATCTTTGAGGAAAGGTATGTGACACATTAATAACACTTTCACAAACGTGCGCTGTGATTTTCCTTCTATGTGTATTCCCTTTCCTCGCTAGAATAAAACTTCAGCCTCTCGCCTGAATCCTTTCATGACAAGTCTCTGGTTATATTTTTAAGATTAATACTCACAGCCTCTGCCTAAGTGACTGTACACGCACTCTTTTCTTCAACACACTGTTGTCTTTGCTCCAGTGGCTCCAAGAGGAAGCCGTTCATCTCTTTGGACCAACTTATGGACTTCATCAACCGCAGGCAGCGAGATTCCAGACTGAACGAGGTGCTGTACCCCCCGCTGAAAAGAGAGCAGGTCCGACAGATCATGGAGAAATATGAGACCAACACCAGCCAGCTGGAGAGAGGTTAGTAACTCTGTGTGTGCTTTGTTTTTTTTTTTAAATCTTTCTATTTACAGTTTAAAGTGTGATTTTCATCTGCACTGAATTATTGCAGAGAAGATGAATCAGCCTCTGCTTCTTTTGCCTTTATTGTGATTCCAAAACACCATGCGGTCCTCTCTAAGGAAGAGAGCAGGGTACTGAACCAGACAACGGCAATAAAACAGACTCAAGGCTGAGAAAATAATGTCATTTTGCTATATAACAATAATCCAGAGTACATGCTGCTGTATCTTCTTGTAGATTGTATCTGTTCTAAATCGAGGTTTATCTGCAGCAGCCGTACTCAGATAATTATGGGTTTATAGGTTTAATTGATTTCCCTTGACTTTTATTACGGCAAAGTGGAGAACAGGTTGTCCACCTCTAAAAATCTTGGCTATAATCTGACCAAGGCTCTGTTTCCATTTTATATCTGTTGTAAAACATCCAGAATGTGGGAATCGTTCACAGGTCTGATTAAATGTCCCCCCTACGTGTTTTGCTGTGGTCATCTGTGGATAAAATGTACCAAGCCTGGGAACAAATGCCGTGGCCACCGTAAGCAGCTGTGCTAGGACACTGTTAAGCCAAAATGTGTAAGATGATCCACTCTCCAGCCCACGGTGTTCAGACCTAACCCGGACCTGCCCTCTCAGTCTGTTGCTGCCTCTCCTAAAAACAGGAGCCGTTTTGCCGTTGTTGCCAGTTTACTGGCAGAACAAATGACGTACATTACTTTAATCATCTTCCCGTCCTCGCCCTTCAAATCAAATCAATTATTCAGCCCGGCATGAGCAGATGGATGCTGGTCAATCCAATTAAACCAACTGTCAGAAACAAGTTGGACTGTTTTATTAAAGTATACGAGCTCTGTCCTCTCTGTCCGTCTCTCTCGCAGACCAGATCAGTTTACAGGCCTTCAGTCGGTACCTGGGTGGAGAGGAAAACAGCATCGTGCCTCCAGAGAGGCTGGATATCATCGATGATATGAACCAACCGCTGTCGCACTACTTCATCAACTCCTCACACAACACATACCTCACAGGTAAAAGCACGCTCACACAATGCACACGTCTACGAACTAATGACACACACATGCAAGATTAATGCTTCACATTGACATCTAGCTTTATAGTTAATCTGCCGTGGATCTGAAACCGCCTTTCCCTCCCTTCCGTGTGCCTGTTTTCAGTGGGTCAGCTGACTGGTCTATCTTCAGTGGAGATGTACAGGCAGGTGCTTCTGACCGGCTGTCGCTGTGTGGAGCTGGACTGCTGGAAGGGCCGACCGCAAGACGAGGAGCCCTACATCACCCACGGGTTCACCATGACCACTGAGATCCCCTTCAAGGTGGGAGTCGCTACGTTTTTATTTATTTTTACAAACAGGAGAAGGCAGAAGAAAACTGTCTCCATGTTCTGTTGGACACTGGCATTCATAACCTGTTTGAGTATTTTGGGGTTTTTGTTAAAATAATTACATTTTCTCCCTCTTTGCTTTATTATTCTGCAAACAAGGCAAAGTTCTGTTGTTTAATCCAGAATGTATTTTTGTTGTCAGCACTCATGAAACACTTAACAATCTGAGCAAATGTTTATTATACCATGGAATAAGAAATTTAGCTCAGTTTTTAATTTTCTCGTTCTTTCCCTGACTGCAGGAGGTGATTGAAGCGATAGCAGAGAGTGCTTTCAAGACCTCGCAGTACCCCGTCATCCTTTCCTTTGAAAACCATGTTGATTCGTAAGTCACGGTCACCTATGGGTCTGTTTGTCAGTACATGGATTCAGATCAACTACTTTATCTCATTCAAATTCAAGGCTTCTGATGAAACATTTGTCGTAAAAATGGCCGTGGGTGATTGAAGGGCTCTGTCCCATTGTGGCAGGTCAAAGTAAATCAGAGACTAACCTATGTCTCTTGTCCTATCAGGGCCAAACAGCAGGCCAAGATGGCAGAGTACTGCAGGACCATCTTTGGAGACGCCCTGCTCATTGATCCACTGGACAAATATCCGGTAAGATTTCTGTTTTTAGTCTGCATTCTGAGCGATGCGTCGCTGCTGTTCCTCAAGTAACATTAACAACTCACTAATCTCCTTTCACTCCACAGTCATGGTGTTAATCGACTCGCAAACCATCAATTAGGCCCAAACAGCGTGTGATATGCAGATCAGCTCATGATCTCGATCATTTCGTGCTAAAACACAACTCGTGATTCACTGCTTTTGACTTCACAACACAAAATGCAAATCCTTGAAATAAAAAGCTGATTAACATCCGACCCATGACCCAGATCAAGCTTCATGGCACCGTTCGAAGTGATACTACAGTACAACTGGAGACTACATCTGAGACAGTTTATAAGAGACTTTCATTTCTAGACAGAGAGAAATGAAACACTTCAGTTTGGATAATATGTTGTGGCTGCCAGACTCTTACTCTTAGTCCAGATCAAGTTATTCATCTCAGTCACTCAGTCAGTTCTTTTTTTCTTTAATCCCTTGATCCTTTATCTTAAAATGGTTTCTCATTTTCTACTGTATCTTCTACATGGCTTTAGCTGGTCCCAGGTCAGGCGCTCCCATCACCTCAGGAGATGCTGGGGAAGATTCTCATCAAAAACAAGAAGAAGCACAACCACCACCGACCCTCGAGTGGCGGCAGCATACGGCGCAGAGAGATGGAGGAACAGTCGTCACCCAACAATGGTAGGCGGGCACACCTGTAGTGCAGAAATCAAGCCTGGAAGCTACACACAAGCTCATAGTAGCTGTTACACACTGATGTGCAAAGACAAGGGGATTTAATGCTGTTGTTTGTTGTAGACTGTCCTTTGACAGACAATGAAGGGAGCCAGCTCCTGTCCAACGGGGAGGAGAAGCTGGCTGAGACCATGGTCAAAGACTCAGAGCCTCGCAAGTCCATCGGTGGGTTGAAGAAGAGTGAAAACGAAAGATTAGAGAGGCTGAAAGTGTGCTGCTGAGTTTGTGTATTATATTTTTGTGTTTCATCCTGCCAGGAGGCGAGGGAGAAAGCGAGGAGGATGAGGAGGATGAACCCGTGACAGAGCTGAAAAAGCCAAACACTGATGAGGTAAGAACCATCAGGAACAGGGCTGAGGGAGTGTTTGACCGGCCGACGGGCTGATTGATGCATCTGTAGTATATGCCTCCCTCAGGGAACAGCCAGCAGTGAGGTGAACGCCACAGAGGAGATGTCAACTCTCGTCAACTACATCGAACCTGTCAAATTCAAGAGCTTCGAGGTGGCAACCAGTAAGTGTGTGTGGGAGTGATAAAGAGCGAGACAGGAGGGTGTCTTAAAGCACTGATGGCTCTAAGCACCTCTCCTGTGTAGCTCATTAGGCAGACAGGTTGGAATCATTCATAGTTAATGATGGTCCTGTCACACTGACCTGACGCACATAAATGATCTTAATCGATTCCAGTACCCGTGCAGTCTTTCTCATCCTTTTGAATCCCATTTTCTGTTTTCTTTCTTCATTTTCACTCATTTTCTGTCCACCAGAGAGGAAGAAGTTCTTTGAGATGTCCTCGTTCGTGGAAACCAAAGGCATGGACACGCTGAAGAGCTCCCCGATCGAGTTTGTCGAGTATCCTTGGAGGCTTGAAAACTTGTGGATAATCAGGATGCAAACTTGTGTCTTCATAGCTGAAATAAGTATGGAATAGTCTTGATCTCTGACCTAAAAACCTGGAAAAGCGATGTTTGGCTATGTCTGCATTTGGCATTATTCCTTAATAGCCCTCCTCCAGGTACAATAAGAACCAGCTGAGCCGAATCTACCCTAAAGGCACGAGGGTGGACAGCTCCAACTACATGCCTCAGCTCTTCTGGAACGTCGGTTGCCAGATGGTGGCGCTTAACTTTCAGACTCTTGGTAAGTCCTGCTATTTTTTGGGGTGGGTGTTACAGAGTTAATAATTATTTTCCAGCAGTCTGTGTTTTCATACAGTGCTCATTTATACACTCCCATATAATATGAAATGATAGGCTTGTTTCACCAAGTGTCTCTTTCCCAGTTTTCATTTTAAAAATGATTTGAAATTAAGTTTTTGATTGAATTTCAAGAACCATAAATAAGCTCTTTGAAAATGTGAAGTCTGGTTCTGTAAAGCTGGCAGATGCTGTGCTACAGATGATAAAATAAAGTCTCCTCAGCCTCATAAATAATTTAGCACTCACAGAAGCCAAAGCATCTCAATCTTTATCCCTATAAAATGCCTCCCTTCCTCTTTTTTTCGTGACATTCCCTCACACTCATCCATCTTCCTCTCCTTCCTCTTTCTCCCTCTCTCTCTCTTTTTCATTCCCTCCCTCCTCGCTCTCAGACCTTCCTATGCAGTTAAACATGGGGGTGTTTGAGTATAACGGCCACAGCGGCTACCTGCTGAAACCAGAGTTCATGAGAAGGACGGACAAACACTTCGATCCTTTTACGGAGAACATAGTGGACGGGATAGTCGCCAATACTGTCAAAATCAGGGTAAGGACAAAGTGTGATCAATGTGTAACTATGTGTTTAAAGTGAGTTACTATGATAAACACGTATATTTGAAATCCTACCAGGTGGTCTCAGGCCAGTTCCTGACAGACAAAAAGGTGGGCGTGTATGTGGAAGTGGACATATTTGGACTTCCTGCTGATACAAAGAGGAAATACAGAACCAAAACATCCAATGGGAACTCACTGGACCCTGTGTGGGATGACGAAATGTTTGTCTTCAATAAGGTAACTCATGCTCTCAGACCCCGTGTCAACTCTCATTTTCTGTCCTCAGTGAAACGGACATGAAACACGTCTCTCTCTCTCCCTCTCTCTCTCTCTCTCTCTCCAGATCGTCCTCCCTACGCTGGCCTCTCTGAGGATAGCTGTGTTTGAAGAAAACGGCAAGTTTATCGGACACCGCATCCTCCCAGTGTCGGCCATCAGACCTGGTCAGTGCACAAATACAAACACACACACACACACACATACAAACACCCATAAACACACTTGTAATTTCAAGCATTTAGAGACGTCCACTTGTTTTCTGTAAGTTGAAGAAGAACCAAAGTCTCCCACTGATGTACTGTATGTCCCCCAGTACCTCTTTATTTATTCTTTTTTTCCTCCTTCCTTCCTTCCTTCCTTCCTTCTTTCCTTCCTTCCTTGTAGGCTACCACTACATCAACCTGAAGAATGAGCTAAACCAGCCCCTCCTCATGCCCTCCCTGCTGGTCTACACCGAGGCTCAGGACTACATCCCTAATGAACACCAGGGTAAGACCACCACATTAACAACAGCATTGTGCGTCTTTACGCCACACAACTCACCTTTAGCCACTTGACTTGACTCAGACTGGACTTACTTTAAACTTCCCACCTGATCCATTTTCCATAACCTCTATCTGTTTCTCTTGCCTAACAAATTCAAACATTTCTCTCTTACTTAACTGAACCTTTTCACCTGTTTATCCTCTGATGTTAGCCGATTATTTCAACTGTGTGTGTGTCTGTGTGTGTTACGCAGAGTACGCAGAAGCTCTGACCAACCCCATTAAGCATATCAGTCAGTTGCACAAGAGAGAGACACAGCTGGCTGTTCTCATAGAGGACAGCAGTGAGGTGAGACACATCTGTGTGCTGAATAATAAGTGTACATTTCCTGCACACCGACATTAAAAAAAAATAAAAAAAATCTTTACTCGAGGCAGTAACAATTCATTAAGCGTGTCTGTTGCTCTGTTGTCCTAGCATGTCCCCAACCAGCCCAAGGATGGAGAGACCAAGAAAGAGAGTGAAGTCATTTCAGGAGTTCGAGTGAACTCCCCCTTCCACAACCTCCCCCCCTGCGCACCGGATGAGTTCCCTAATGTAATATGTCCATGTATGTGTCCTTACTGCACAAATATCCATTCTTATCTATTTAATGCACTGATTTTGTGCAGTGTGTTTAAACTATGAGCTGCATCTTTAAATGTTTTTCACACATCTCCAGAAACAAGTGACACTATATTTGCTCACCGTGTTGTCAAAGTCATCTACCTCCCATAATGCCAGATTTTCATGATTTAAAAACTTTAAAAAAAGCTTTGCGAAGAAAATCCCACAGGGATTTTAGCATTTCATTACATTTTTTTTCTTTTTCCATCATCCATTTCACACATACTGTCTGTGTGCTTCTCCTCTGTTTGTGTGTAGCACAAAGTCAGAAGGAGGACCTCATAGCCACTGTTCTGACAGGTAAGGTCATCCCAGCACATCCATGTCCACACAGAAATGAGCTAAATCATTTGTGTGTCACCAATGGACAAGCCAGAGGTGGCCGGTTGACCTGGAGTTTTACACTGGCGATTTACCCCAAATTCTATGTCTCTGTCTCTCTGTGTCTGTCTCTCAGATGTCCCGGTCCAGTCTATAGAGGAGCTAAAACAGCAGAAGAGCTATGCGAAGCTGCTGAAGAAACATAGCAAAGAGCTCAAAGAGCTGCGCAAGAAACACCTCAAGAAGGTGAACACATAAGCAGAAGCCTAACAGAATAAAAACGCTAATTTTGCAGTTCAGTGTAGAAACTGGATGTAAAAACATTGGCTTAAAGATGCTGAAAAGTCACTTCCTGCTGCATGTGTGCTGTAAAACAAATTTACGTTTGCTCGTGTGTGTGTGCAGGTGTGGAATCTGAGTAAGGAGCAGAAGAATCGCAATAGCCAGCTTCAGTCTGACACCCAGAGGAGACGCAGTCAGATGGAGAAACATCTCAAACGTAGCATCAAGAAAAAGTAAGGATGGGTATCAAGGGAGGAGAATGGGGGAGAAACTCTCAGTGGATATCAGAAAAAGGGGGAGGAGGTGATGAGGAAAGCAGGTTATAAAACACCTGGATAGAAAGATGATAGAACGATAGATGGTAAAAATGTGTGTGTGTGTGTGTGTGTGTGTTCAGCGAACCTCAGGAGCCGGTGCAGCGCGAGCTGACAGCGCTGGATCAGGAGCTTGAGAAGCAGACGGTCCAGCTGAGGGAATGGCAGATGCAGGAGCTGCTGAAACTTCGTCAAGAGCTTCACTCACTGGAGAGAGAGAAGCAACAAACACACCTGAAAGAGGTAACGACACGTACACACACCTGTGTGTGTGCAAGCTCAAGGTGACACTGGCTTCCTGCTACAAATCCTTAAATATATACACACACACTAACGCAGAGTTCATCACTAAGTGATCTCTTAGAAACTTTGGTGGCACTTTTCCACATCTTCACACTGATCCACTGACAGGTCATCATCTGCTGTGGTGTGTGTGTGTGTGTGTGTGTGTGTGTGTGTTTTTTGTTTTTTTTAGGCCTTCCATAAGTTAAAGGAGACGGCCCAGGAATGTCAAGCAACTCAGGTGAAGAAGCTCAGGGAGACGTGTGAGAAGTAAGTGCAGCTTGTTAAAGCCAAATAGTTTGGACGGGAGGAACTTTACTCCTTTAGTTAAGTGCCTTCATGTCTCTTTTCACACCATGTGACTTTCCCACAGGTTGGATTTGAGCATCTAGTTTTTTTAATAACATTTACAAAAATATAAAATGTTCCTACAGAATTTACTTACCTATTTGATGTAATGCTGGTGTGTATCTGTGTCTGCAGGGAGAAGAAGGAGCTCCAGAAGATCCTGGACAGGAAGCGACAAAACAGCATCAGCGAAGCCAAGAACCGCGACAAAGAAAAGGCTGAAACGTAATAAACTTGTCTTTGTTTGTTTGTGATTCTGAGCAGAAGTGGAGGTGATTACTGGATATTTGGGCAGCCAAACCTTATTTTGATTCCTATTTCTATTGTTTCTTTTTTCTTTTACTTGCTCTTTCTCTTCACCTTTCTATCTCACTCTGCAGGGAACTGAATGAGATCAACAGGAAACATATTCAAGATTCTGTGGCCTTAATCCGCGGGGTAAGTACACACTCCAGCACGCACACACTCTCTTATCACCAGCAGTCCTTGACAATGTCCATTTATCTACTGTATGGTGCATTTTTCTGCTTTTGTCATCAACTTTACTCCGCTCTTCTCACACTTCATCTTCTTTTTTTTTATCTCTCATTTAACTTCTTCCCTGCATTACTTTATTTCTCCCCCTCATTTGCTCAAATCTTCCTCCCATTCTCCTTTCCCTCCTTCCTGTATCTTCCTCTCCTCTCCATTTTTCTGTCCTCACTCCCCAGCTGGAGGAGGCTCAGAGCAGGAGACAGGAGAAGCTGATGCTGAGGCAGCGGGAGGTGCTGCAACACATAGACGAGGAGCTTCCCCTGGTGAGCCAGCCCACATCGACTCACGCACAGCAATGCTAATATCATTTAACCTATTTAAGAACAAAAGCAGTTTTCTTTGCAGTGTACCTAATTCTCAGCTAGATAGCAGACTGTTGCTGAAAAACCTGAACGTTTCTTCATATTTTGCTGGTCTTTCCTCTCCAGCTACAGTCTCAGTTGGAGAGGGATCTGGACGAAGAGTATCTGCGGCTGCCGGAGGAAATCTGCCAGCACCTGCAGCTGGAGCTCCAGAACAAAGGTCTGGGAAAAGACGCCCTGTTCTCGCCCTTTTCCAATCACAGCAGCTCCAGCCCCAGCTCGGGCTCGGGCCCGCCCTCCAACTGCTCCACGCCCTCTTACCCATCAACGCCCAATCGGAGCACCTGGAACAGGAGCACGGACAATAGCATCACATCATTGGCCGATTCCACTTCCTCGTCCACCACTCCCGTCCTGTCAGAGGCAGAGATGTCGTTCAGTTAAAATTATTACTTGTAAAAAGGAAAATACATACATTCAACTGGGGTCTATAATGAGTAATATGTGGGATAGTAATGATATAGATTATTAACTAATTTTATTCCTTTTTTTATTACAGACTGTTTTGTTCTTGTCTACAGAGCTATATTATTTTTTATTTTGCAGTTTTTGTCAGATGCCTGTAGTTTAAAAATTTCATAAGAATCATAACCAAACATTTGTTTTTATATTTGTTTTTGTTTTTTTTTAATACATTTTTTGTCCTTTCATGCCTTTTTCTTCGCATCATTTTCACTTTGGTCTGGTCAGTAAGCGTCGCTGCAGTTTTTGTTTTAAATTTACTCTGTCTCTGGTAAAACTTTGTTTCTTTTTGAAAGCTTTAAACTGTGTAGAGACAGGAAAACTTAGTAACATAGATACTGTTGGGGCAAGTGATTACTATGAGGGTAAGAAGAGATAAATCTCACAAATAATTTTTTAAAATATTTTGTTTGCAGCAACATTCGACCCATGACATTACTTCATAATGCCTTCTTCACTGCTAAACAAAAACACAGCCTGTGGAGATGTCTGTGTGCTACACATCTTCTCCACTTCTGCAAGTGATCAAGCTTAGAGAAGTATGTTCCAGAAACGAGTATCAAGAGGGAACATGAAGGAAAAGGACACTCAACTTTTAACCTGATTTTGAAATCTTAGGTTTTATCTGTAATGTCAGTAGCAGACCTGTAAGAGGTGCTGCAGCCTTAACTGTCTTTTTCAGTTGGTGGTTTGAGCTGTCCATTCGTCTAGCCTGATGATCTTATTATGCTTTACCTCGACACACACACACACACACATACACTTGTCTCTCCAGGATTTGCCGCATCATTGGTCGGGATAAAGTCTCCGACCTTTAACCTCCAATCAAGGTTGTCCAGACATGTGTTTAGCAGACATGCATCTCATTTGAAAGTCTGTGTCTGTGTGTGTGTTTCGTGTGTGAGCTTGTGGGTTTCTGAGTAAATGGGTAAAGGTTTAAGTGATGTAACGCTCACTTTCTAAATGCATGTGTGAGCAGACGTCTCTCTCTGACAGACACACACACACACACACACACACACACACACACACACACACACACACACACGCAGTTTATTGGTTCAGGCCAAAAGCCTCTAAAACCCTCATCCCATCCAATCTACCCCCTGTCTGAAAAATAGAACACACACACTTTCGGAAAGAACCTCAATAATTTCACAAATATCTCTCTCTCTCTTTCTGTGTGTGTGTGTGTTTGGCCAGAAATTAATCTCTTGATGAGACATCTGCTTTTGGGGACTGTAATACTTACTAAATGTAATACATACTCACTGTGTGTGTGTATGTGTGTGTGCCCATGTGTGTTGATGCAGATATTTTGCTGCAGCCTGGAGACGATTAAATAGTAAGACCACTGTAAGAGACAGTCTTCAGATGACGACTTACAGCTGCACTGACATTTTAATGTAAAAACACTCGTCTTTTTTTTTTTTTTTTACTTTAAATCAGTTTAGTTTACTTTCCCCTTTTAAACAATGATTTACTCAATTTGAGAAATAATTATTGGTGTAGTAGTGGGAGATAGTCCTGTCACAGCTCAGAAAGTGACCATGAAGAGATTTCTTTTTTTTTTTTTTTTTGTTAAGTCTGCAGATGTCAGAGTTTTCTGATGTGTGTGATTTAACTTCAGTGAAGCCTGAAAATTGATCCTTCTTACTGCCATCATGAAAAACAATTCATCTCTCAGAATAAACTATAGACATAAGAACAACTTAAAACTTTACAACTTTAAAATATCCTCAGTGTGTTAGATTCTCTATTCAGGCCAAATATTGAATGTGGCATTTTTGGTGCACAAACTAAACGGTACATTCATTTTTAAAAATCTGTGGTTTTGTCTCCGTCAAAGCGTCTTTGCTCTTTGTTTTCATCCTTTTTTTTTTTTTTTTTTGAACAGAAAGATGTTAATTGTTGTTTCTTTCTCATGTTGTCCACTTTGAGGGGTCAAGCGTTGGCGCTCTGTGTGTGTGTGTTTGTAACACGTCTAAATGTTTAGTTGTACATGAATTTTACTACTGACCACAAGTGCTGGAGAGGGATGGAGGTCAGGAGAGGTTAAGGACAGCAAGTCCTGTCTCGTCCTCCCCCTTCTCCCTCCTTCGATAAGCACTGGCTGCCTGTCTGTCTGATTGTCCCTCCTCCTCACACACATGAACACAGACATACCCCTTGTAAACTATTATCTATTTAAATGGAATTTTAACAACTTTTTCTTTTGTGGTTATTTAAGTTTTTATTGTTGGAAGAAGGTGGAAGATTCAGGCTGTGTAAAAGGTTTTTATATATCGAGTCCCCTTTGCAAGTTCAGTTTGGGCACCATAAGGAAAGTGGCTTGAAGCCAGTAACATTATGAACCTGTTTGTTTAATTTATAGGTCATTAGGAGGACGGCAACAACAACACAAAGTCGCTGGGGTCGGCGCTTTCTTAAAATGAATACATTGACCTCTGGATCTCTGATAATTTAACAGTTGAAGTTTGCCAGCCTGTTCACCTCTGGCTGTCCTGCACCCGTTGTGCCACACTGCGTACAGTATGTACAGGACATTTTTTTTTTTTTGCTCGCCTATCTCATTTTGGACACTAATGAATACAATGTGGTACAGAGTCAGAGAGTGAACAGTGGCCTTGGAGGGGAAACTGCCTCCAGCCTTCTCACACCCGAAGGATTATTAATTGCCAAAAACATCTATACATTCCTCGCAGGCTGTCTGCTTTCAGGGTCAGTGTGGTCCAAGCCATTGCAAGTCCAGTGGCATGTATTCTAAGTAACATAATCCGTCTTTGTGCACAGTTTGTACATTACTACTTGGTACTCAGAAGTTTTTTCATTCTCATTTTTAAGGTGAAACATCCTGTTTCAGCTGTTTTCTCATGTTTAAATGCACTTGTACCACTCTCTGTTTCTGCTGCTTGTAAAAAACTTTGTGTTCCTGTAGCATGGACATCAGTACAACCACTTTCCAATGGTTTTTACTTTTTGTGTAAAAAGCATCAGTAGTTGGTTGTTTTCACAGAGTTGAGTAGCTGTTGGCTTCTGAATATTTGACAAGGAAGGTTTTTATTCTTTGCTGCACTTTGAGCTTTTTTTTTCTGTTTTCATTCGGGAAAGTTTTTTCTTTGTGTTTCTTCGTATGTTAAGTGAACTCATCAGATAAACAGGAATGAAACTTCTTTGTCAAAACCTGTCGTTAGCCTATCCGTGAGACGAACTGTGTAACTAGATTGTTACCAAACATTTTAAAACTTGATAAATCTAACAAAGTACTCTAAACAAAACCTCATTTTGTCCAATACAACGGCTGCACCTACAGTTCAGTTAGCCACCGTACTGTGCAGTGCATCAGTGTCAGAACTTCACAGGTGCTAATGCCTGACAAAATTATAATGGAAGCCAAAGTTATGAGAACAACATGTCTAATATTTAAAATTCTAAACTGAAAAACTTTAATAATACACTATCATACATTATACTATATTATCATATAGCTATACATAATATGTATATGAAAAATACATTTACTTTTTAAAATCTGACCTGCAGAGTCGTACTTTACTGTAAAAAATACATATTAGCTTTAATTTTATAATGTGTTTGTGGGTCTGGAAAGACTAAAGCCCACAGTACAGTTTACAGCTAGAACTGCTGGATTTATTTAGATGAACCATAGGAACTCTGTGGTCACTTGCTGAGAACTGAAATCAGTGTAATATTTCATGTCAAAGGATTACAGTGACATTTTGGGAGTTTGACCTTTATATGACAAGAACTGACACCAGATTCATCAGCATGCAGCTGTGAGGTCTGAGGCGGGAAAGCAGTGATAAAATATAAATGAGCTCCTTTAACACTGGATTGTTAGTTTGACATAATGACCTGTTTGATTGATAAAATGCGCAAAGGTACATAACCTCACTCTCAGTGCCACAGTGCTTATTTATCACCCCACTGTACAGTCCCACTGCAGTGCTTTAACTTGTTGTTTTGGTTGGTCTCACCTCTCTCATCCAGCCGTTTTCCTGCCGCAGATGTTTTCAACCCTGTTAAAAAAACGCACAGCACAACACCAAATTTAGCAGCGAGCCTGTAAACACGAAGTGGAGAATTTAATGAGTGCACCACTTGGTATAAATTAAAATAGTGTTAAATTTGGATGTCTAAAAAGTCCCTCGTCTTTCTTTGGGTCATATTATCCTACATGCTAAATAATTTACATGTGCGCTGTACATGGAATGATATCTACCTGAGCTAATCCTTTGGCAAAATGGGCCAAACTCCCAAAAGGTCAATATAGTCCCTTATATTATAATTATGAGGCAAAAGTAAATGGACAATAGCTTTTGAATCAGGATCTTTGACTTCCTCTGCAAACCATGACACTAAAAAAAAAGGGCAGCTTTAGTTGTATTTCTTTCAGTACATATTCAGACTTTGGCCTGTGCTGCCATGGCACACGGAGAGAGTGGCTCAGTCGGGATGCTAATGCCGTTAGCGACTTTCCTACCCACCAGAATGGAGCCCGGGGGTTGTTCCTTGTCAGCTGTGAGCTTTAACCTCTGTTATTTCTGTCCTGTTCAGGTTGAAAACACAAATTTAAACAGACACGCACAATATCATTCTCTGGCACAGACACAGCAGTGTAGCGTTCGACACCATGCTCACTTCGGCATCTCACACACAAACACTCCTTGACTTTGCTCTCATTAGACATTTGGTGTGACTACTCTCCCCCAGGCCCACCCTGAGGCCCCTGGCCTGTCATGTCTTCTCTCCCTGGCTTTTTCTTCCTCTTTCTTCCCCACTGTCCCATTTCCTTGCCTGCAGTTCCACCCAGTAATGAGACCATCTTTTACAGTTGGACTAGTTAAATAGATTAAAAGCAGCAGCCGTGTTTTGTGAAGGCAGCATACGATATACATTAGACAAGATATATAGTGAGATTTGTTGACACTGTATATGTAGTGTATATGATTGTTGGATATAAAGGGAATACTATACAATGATCCGGATGTAATATTTTATTGTTCCTTCATAATTAATATAAAGTATATGACTGAACATTCAGTAATAAACTTCCAACTTCCTCTTACAGATCTGAACTGGCTGTTCTGGTTTTCCTTTTGTAACAAGAATTTGTTAAACTTCACAGGTAGATTTTTTCCAAACCTCTACATGAATGCATCATTATTTGTCAGGACTGTGGTTGTTTGTGTTCTGGGAAATTTTTTTTTGTGCCAAAGTTTCAGGCTTTTTGAGCACTTAGCTCCCATTCATTTGTAATGAAAAGTGTCTATTATTCAGCACTTCTCGTCGTGTAATGTGTTTTGAGTTAAGTGAATTTGACAGACTACGTTTTAAGGCACAGCTTTGCTTTCACGCTCTCTTTAATTCAGAGATATTTTTTGCAGGAAGCAGAGAAACTAAGCTGCAAACTAAGCTTGCTGAAGTACCACTGCACAAGAAACTAGCCATTAATTTTTATATTTCAGTTTGGTTGCAATGCTAAAATTTATTTTGCAAAAGGTGAGAATAGACAGGACTGAGGTCACAAGTCGAAGTCTCTCGCTCCCTAAATGCTAAGAAGGAAGTTGGATTTCTCATATTTTATTTATTAAGTTAGCAGTTATATTTTCTGCAAGTTTTATTTTGAGTAATTGTCTCAACAAAGTTTCTCCGGAAAACAACAACATCCAAGTTCAACAAACTAAAGTCTAATTAAAATAAATGTCTCAGAACTTTGCCTCAATTTTCCCCAAAGTTAGCATCAGATCAAACAGCCGCTTCAATGAAACAGCCTTTGACACTATTAGGACATTATCACAATAGCTATGAAATCCAGAAATGGAGAAACAGTAAATTGTTGTCTATTTATATTATTTTTGTTGGTCTAAAAGCAGACACATGTAAATACAGTATATTAAATCTACAAATACTGAAATCAGCCAAGAAAATACCCACCATGTGTGAGTTTGCAGTCCACCACACAGGTTGGATTAACCTCCAGGCTGTTGGAAAAAAAAACAAAACACAGAGGTCACAACCTCACTGTCCTCAAAGCTATGGCCCTGACATTAAATATAACTGCACCATGACACAATCATGTCAATAATCTGGTCATTTTTTTAACAGAGCAAAAGATAAATCATAAACCGACACATGCCTTCTGTGAACTGTATAAGAAAATCCCCCTGGTGGAGTCCTCACACAGAGTCTGGCTGTAGATCTAGATGGATGTGACCTGGAGAAGGAGTCCTGACAGGCCAATCAGAGCTGGTTCACAAGAAAACTGGAGGGGAATGGAAAACCTTCAGCCAGCTGGAGCTGATAAATGAAAAGAGCAAACAGGAGAGATCTCTCTTCCTGAGTAAACTTCATTATTGTGTTTCTGCAGCCGGGCCTGACCTTTGACCTGCGTATTAAAAAAAAAAAAAAAAAAAAAAAAAAAAAAAAGAGAAAAGGCAGTTGGAAACAGATAGCAGCAACAGTGTTTAGTAACTGGTCTCAGGATTTCCAGCCTTTTAGGGAACATAAATATCAGTCATTACTGACACACATTTTATTCCACTCATGTATCATCATGCGTAAGTAGCTCCAAGCTTTTTTTCGCCCCTTGACGCAGCATGTCAGCAGCTCTGGACCGTGGAGCCGTTACAGGGAGCCAGTGTTGTGTGTATTGTACAGTATGTTTCTATTATTCTGTATTGTAGGTGCGTCTGTATGTGTGTGTTCCCTCCTTGTCGATCCATAACCCCCGGGTGGCTTCGTGTTGTCAATCGATATGATGATGACTTACTTAGACACACACACGCACATGCTCACACAAGCGCACACACACATACTCTTACTCAGCAAAGAAAGGATGTGACACCATTAGCTGCCATAGTGCCCGACTGGCAGTTTATAAAGCAGACGGCAGCTTTATCCTCACATTCTCATCTCCTCCTCTTCTCCTCTTTTTCCCTCCTCTCATTTCATCTCATCCCTCTTTCATCCCTTGCTGCTGGGCAGAGTTGGAGAGGTTAGTTTGAGAATATAATCCATCACAGATCACTGATTACCTGCTGCAAATCCTCAGTAATCAGCGAGACAATAGACTCTCACAGGAAGCAATTGGTTTGGGAGATTATGTGCAATTTAATCCAGATGCAGTAATGTGTTCTGATTATCACCTGCATCGTTTCCAAATGTGCATAACCTCATGAACAAATCTGTGAAATATGCTCCAGATATGTCGCCTCTCTTCTCCACAGAAACCATTACTCTCTCTAATCATCAGATTCAACCATAATTCATTTATTCGCTCTCTTTTCCTGCATCTTTTTTTTTAAAATTCAGATACAACAGAAACATTCCTCTTCACCTCCTTATCCAAACACTCTCCCTCCCCTGGCTCAAAACAGACTTTAATCTCAGCAGGAAAAAAACAGACCACTTCACTCTCATCCTTCTCCCACTCATTAAACAGCTCCTTTTTCCCTTCTCTTCCTTCCTCCCAGTCAGCCTCATCATCTCCCAAACTCCTTTATCCCTCCTGTTTGCCTAAAGTCCGGTCTACCCTCTCTCAGTCGCAGCCACTACTGTCTGCGCTCTCTCTTTGATTGCATCTGTTTCTTTTCATCCCTCCCTCTCTCTGTCTCTCTTTATCCCCCTCATCCTCTCACTTCAGTCTATCCGTCTCTCTCGCTCTCTCTCTGTTTTTATCCCTTCACAATTCTCTGAACTGCTCTGGACATCCTCTTTATTTCTCTAGCCATATAAGTCCTTCTCCTGAGTCAATCTGCCAATCATTTATTTCTGCCTTTTCTTTTTTATTCCTCTTTTTTAAAAGGCCACAAAGTTGGTAGATGGAAGTACTTAAATACTTCATAACCTTTGATGAACACTTACTGCAGATAAACTGAGATAACTGTTCATCTCTGTCAAAGGCTTAAACATAAATGGTCTAATAGTAAAACAGTGGATGTGGACAACATGAATTAGACTCAGTTACAGTCAGTGTCCATTTTGAAATCTTAAAGCCGTTACATCTGCTCTAGTCAATATTTTTATATTAGCAATGGAACACATGGCTGAGTTACGCAGCTGTATGATGGATATTTTGGTATTTCAACATTTTAAAATCTTAAATCTGCTGAATTATTTTGCAGCGGTGTCGAGCGAAGCCTCCGTCACTATCTCTCACTTCCTGTTTGATGAAGTACATTCAGATGCTGCTTCTGTTTCCTTACACGTCTGTAAACGACTGAAGCAAACTTTCCTCTTTTGATGAGGAACAACATTTTGCTCGGTGAATACTAATCAGAAGTTGTTTGTATAAACTGCAGAGCCAATTAACCAACTAAGAAGTGTCAAAATCAGTTTATGCGTGGAGGCAAACATTTGGACCCAGGAGAGGCGAGGCGATCAATGTAGCGTGTCACTTCCTGTCTTCTTCCTCATCCCACAGGATGAATCTGTGTCAGCACCAACTCCATCACTTCTCTCTCATGCCTCCATTTGTTTATTGCTTTCTCTCTGTGCCTGTGTGTCTCAGATTCCGGTCACATCTACTCTCCTCCCTCTCTGCCTTCCTTTCTTTCTGCCTTCCTCCTCACACACTTTGCGGTTCTCCATCCCCCCCCCCCCCCCCCCCCCCCCCGTCGGTCTCTTTTCGTTTCTGTCTGCATCCTCCCTCTTGTTCCTCCTCCTCCTCCACTCCTCTATCTCTCCCCCAGGACTGTTGTGTTTACTCTGTCTCTTCGTCTCGTTCTCCTCCAGCGGAGGACGGAGACGTGTCTTGCTGTTGTGGTTACCGTGGGGTTGCTCTGGGAATAACAGCTGCCACTTCGTTGTTCAGAACTGACAGAGAAGAACGAGAAAGGGAAGAAAACGCAACAGAGTAAAGAAGCATGCAAAACATAAACTGTTCCAAACCTCTAAGTCAAAGTTTGGCTTCTTTTTTTTGTCCTAATTTCATCAGCCTTAGAAAGTAAATATATTTATGAGCAAACACACACACACACACCTGGACTACAATACAGAAAAGTGGAAACACTCTCGTATCCTAAGTACCTCAGAGCAAATCAGGGAATCACAGCAGAGCCGTTTATTGGCCTGCAGTACAACACAGCAGTTGTGCTGGTCAGGTCCCAGGTGTATGTGCGTATTTGTATGCGTGAGAGTATAAATCTCCAACAACCGCTCCCCTCTGGCCAGTGCTATAAATATGACATTGTTCCTCATGTTGCCAGGTTAGATAACAGCTAAAGAAACAGTGGTGAATGCTGATGAGATAATTAACTGTGAGGCAGTTTGACCTCATCCTACCCAGGATCTAAGTAGTGCTCTTAAAGGTTTCAGACAATACTGCCTGCTGCTGGAAACGAGAGTGAACCAAAACATTAAAGTTACCAACCAAAACCACGAGCTAAAAGAGCCTAAACACCCCTAAGGGAACTCCAGAGTTTGGAGCTCCCTTTAGCTGTTCAGTGGCCTCGTTTGCTTGTTTTTCGAGCGGCCCAGATGATTCAAGCCCTTTGGGATGCTGATTTGACCGTTTCATCGCAGTTTGACCAAAGAGAAAAGGCTTGAAAATCCAGCCTGATCCCATGTTTACACAGCCGTAAAATTTGTCCCAGCGTAACACAGTTGACACAGCACGTTATATTCCCTTCAGTGTGACCACTCATGAGTTCAAACAGGCCCCGGCTGAAACGGAGCACTGTTTGGAAGAGGACACTCTGCTCTTTTGTAAATGCACACTTAGTGTAGTGCTGTCATCCGAGTCATGGTCAGGACAAGGTGAGAGACACTGAACATACATTGCAGTGGCTTGTTACTCCTAACAGGCTCTGTCATTTTCATTTTCACTGGAGATTTTTTTTCTTTCAGTTTTATGTAAGGGCCAAACAGCAGTGTGGCCACAACCCACAGAGATAAGTTACCAGTGCGTCAAACAACTTCAGGTGTGCTCCAGCAGCTCTACACCAGACAGACTGGGTTTATTATCAGCACGTTCCAGGCAAAATAAATCGGCCAAGTTGTTTGATGCACTCGTAATATATCTGTACGGACAGTGAGACCCTGGGTTCAATCACCAGCATCTCCTCCTCTGTGGCTCAGCTGGAGAAAGCAAATATTTTCCAGGATGTTTGCAAATTCAGATATAAACCAGGGAGGTGGGTAATTTACTAACCAGTTATTATTCAAATATTATTACACACTACAGTCCATTTGCTAATTGCTAAGCATTTAGTGAAATTAGCATCTTCATTTAGAAAAACATCCCCAACCTTAAACGAGAAAAGACTTCATCTCCAACAGCAGAAAAAACAGAGACACGCTTCTGAACATTTGCCAGTCAAGTGTTATTTCATCTTCAAGGAAAAAAAAAAGAAGAAGAAGAAGAAGAAGAGAGAGAAAAGAAAAGTTTGGTCTTTGTAAACATCTATATCGTTTTTCATGTCATGTCATTTTCAGCGTTTAAAAATACTTTACTCTTTACTACGACATTTCCAACATCAACACTGTATTCAGAATGAGTTAAATTCATGCATCGACACACTCACGGACGGAATGAAGAAATGCACGCTTACACACACACACGCACACACACGCACATACACACACACACAGTATAAAGGATAAGAGCACACTCATTTGTTACTACTGGAATTTGCTGTTCTACTCTCTGAGGGCTAAACAAATAACCAAAACAACAAAAGACAATGAAAACAAATGCAACAAAAGAACAATACAACAATAATAACATAAATGGAAAAATTTAAATACCAGATACTTTTATCAAAAGCACTTTGTGATATCATAAATAGGACTGCATGATATGTTCATAAAATTGTGACTATAAAGTGATAAAATAGATAAATATTTGTAAGATAGAGAGCAACAGAGTGGCTCAAACAGTATCGAGAGAGGAGAAAAGAATGGTAGAAAAAAACATGATCAATGGAAAGAGGCAGGTTAACACAGGTCTGGGGCCTTAAAGCAAACAAAAGAGAAAAACACATAAAGAGAGTTTTCAAATCAGAAATGTGGCAAAGCACAAAAATGCCAATATTTGTTCTTTGTGAATTTGCTTCGTATTACGTGTGTTCAGAGATCGAATTCATTACATCCAAATCATGACATCATTACATCCGAATCCAAACATTTACCAAAGCAAACAACAGCACTGAAGACGTTAACTCGTCACTGAGTGATCATGTCCTGCTGAGGGGCTCTACACTGCGAGGAGAACCAAAGTGTTGAATGTTGAAGAAATAAATAAGACATTATAAAATAAATAACTGTAATGAATAAATACAGACAAATTATATTCTATAACCATGAGACGGTTAAATAATCCAAGAATGAAGCTGGAATATTAAAACCATGACATAAAATTGCAGGGTTGAGTCCTGTGTTTCTATGATGTGACATTAGAAAAAAAAAATTATTTATTTCATAATGCCTTTTATTTATTTATTTATTTATTTAACATTGAACACCTCTGGTCTCCACATGACAAAACAGCTTTGCACTCACACATGCCACAGAAACATGGACATTTGGAAAAGGATGGTGTAAATATGACAGCAGCTACCTGCACTAACAGTAATGACCCTCCAGGTTCACCTGAATACAAATACTTTTACCAGTAATCTCTCCTTCTCAAAGTCAGATTCACTTACAGTAATGTCTGTTAACAGCCCAGACACACACATGCACAGCAAAGCAAGCGAGCAAACCGGGTACTGACACTTAGAGACTGCAGACACTGTGGTCATTTTACACGCTGGAAAGTATCTGTTCTCAAATCTTTGATTTACAGACTGAAGAGATTCATGCCTAAGCTTTCACACTCAGCCAGGATGTGTGTGTGTGTAGTTCACATGATTGATTTTTATGTCAATGCACGCACAGTACATGTGGATAAATCAACACTTATGTCTGCACATAGCCATCAGCCAATCAGAGGATGAGGATTTATCAGCCTTAATATGTAGTGTATGACAGGAATGTAGTAATGATAGTTTGTCAAATACTGTGTATACACACACACACACACGCATGCACACACACACACACACACTTCCTCAAGCAAAGTGCCACCAGCTATTCCCAGTTTCAATTGACAGCCAGATCTATTACATATCTAATCTTATTCGGCAGGTGCACACACACACACCTGGTGAGGAAGAGTACCAGCTACAATCATCTCACGCACGCACGCACGCACGCACGCACGCACGCACGCACGCGCGCGCACACACACACATGGGAAAGAATCCAATTTCCAGACATTTTGGCTTTCTAATTCATTAATCTAGCGTATGGGACTCAGCCAGGGAAACACAGGGCCGAGCCCTTATAAGGAGATTACAACACCAACCGACGCACACACACACATCAAAAGCACAAAGGCACAAATACGCATGTAAATGTGCATACAATGGATACACATGCAAACAAGGGGAGGCACGAGGAGGAAAAGAAACACATGCTGAAAAAATATGATGAGTAACATATGTTGAAATCAACCCGCAGAGAGAGAGAAAATGAATGAGATACAATATTGTCACACTTACTGGAGGAAAGGGCAAGCACACAAAGCAAGAAGCAGCAAAAGAGAATGATACACACACACACAATGTCTCACACACTCCAGCGACAGTCAAGAAGACAACGGCTTGAAGATAGATGGTCACTAAGCAACAGGCAAGAGACTAAAAATATGGTCGCATTTCTTCACTCACTTAGAAAGCATGCACACGCACAAAGAGACTCGCACACAGACACGCACTCAGCTGTCCCCCAGCAAGGCTTATTAACCTCTAAAAAACCTACATTTCTAAATCAGTCCCAGTATTCTTGTGTTCCTGTGGCGTCAGCAGCACTATTATCCTGCCCACTCATTCTTAAACTGGCAACTGTTACAGAGGCTTAAGTCATTGTGAAAGAGTTTGGCACGGCAGCCGTCCTGGTGTCTCAGTAGGCCAGGAACCATGCCAACGTGCGATTCATGTCAAAACTGGCACGTGGCTGATGACCTCCATCGTGTCGGCTTCACTCCGACGTTCAAAGATGCTGCGCACTACAGAAATGACTCAGGAAACACAGACAATGAAGGGGTCTGGGGTATTAGTCAGACGGTTTCAGCTAGATGATATCAATTCTAACATCATGTCACAAGGACATCTTCATGTCCATGTCCCTTGTGAATAAATGATCATAAATCCACTCAGAAGTCAGAAAAAAGATGCTCCTCATAACTCTAGAACCTGAAAATTAAAGTTTTCTTCAGAATCACAGTAATCCAGTAAGAGCTGTCTACTCTTACTACTTTTAATGGTGCTAATTTGCCAAAAACCCCCTCAACCCCGACCCCACAATTAACTTTCCAAACTTTCTTTTTGGTGTCTGGTCAAACTTTTATGAAGACCGTGGAACTGCATTGAGAGGGGAGACTTGGACATGACCTCAATATTTTTAAAATCCTGGCTATGGCCATGCAAGCAGCTAACATACTTAAGTATCCTTGACCAATACACTAAATCCCTACGAGCTTAGGGCCAGCTCTTCTGTCAGGTGGAAACTCTGGGCACGCCATTGTGTCTAATTCCTAGACAGCAATGTTAAATATTTGCAGCCAAGAAATATTCCTCTGAAACAGGGCAACAGCATCACGGCAGGTGGCCAAACTCCTTCTATCAGTGAATCTGGGATGTGCCTTGCTGGAAAACAGCTGGTTAAGCAGAAGCTTCACTGCTGCTTGTACTGGATTTCTACAGAAAAATAAAATAAAATTGAATAAAATTAAAAAAAAGTTTGGAACATTTCACTTTCTTTCTTTTATAGCTGTCAGAAAGTGAAGGGAACTGGTGTGGCATTTAAAATGTCACATTTGAGGGAGTGGGGGGAGGCAGGGTTAATACAATTACCCCCATGAATCGATGCCCCCATGCTCCAAATCGCCCACTGACTTTGGCGAGGCTGTGTCGGACAAGCTGGCGTCTGTTTAGCCTGGCCACGACTGAGCTGGCTTTGTAAAGCCTGCATTTACATTGGGCTGAAAACAGAGGGTAATTTGTCCATATTTAACAAGGCGGATGGTGGGCAGGTAAATTGTTGTTTTCAGACCCATTCTTCTCTTAGTGAACAGCGGTATAACAAAAAGCTAAATTATTGTTTTCTCTTAGGAGGATTTTCCTCGAAGTTTACAATCAGCATTGTGGGCAGTTGAGAGAAAACCCGCTCGGTTTTTCTCTCAACTGAGTTTTTTTCCTTTATGCTCTTGTTGTTAACAATGCATTTAATGATAATCTGCACTGACAAGCCATATGCCATCCCTTCTGTCCAGCTTCAGTCCTGCCCTTGGGCATGGCAGGGGTATTAACACAAACATAATGTAAATCTTGGCTTCGGCACTTTCTCAGACAGACACACAATGACAACACAGTAGATTTCATATGATATATGACATAATATTCTCAATTTAAGCTAGTTTGATATCTTACTTTCACACACTATGTCTGAACCAACAAACCAGACAAAAACAAAATAAATAGCACAGCTCCTGGAACAGGTTCACACCCGTTAAAATACCTATGGTTAAGCACATTTAGCTGTAGTGTGAACACCTTCGTGAATTTAAATTGGCCTGTTTTTCTGAACTACAACTGGCAGCTTGCAAAATGTCTGCAAGGTAAATCTGCACACAGAAAATGAATGGTTCTCTAACTGTGAAGTGATCTGTGACAATGTTCTTCTATCAAATCTTTGGATAACAGAGACTGGAGAGACTGGTGTTTTTTTAAATTTTGTCTAGAGTACAAAGAAACATCCCTACGTTACAACTACTGCAGAACAGTCATGTGATATTTCAGAGCTGCCGTACTTTTCCCTCTGAGCGCTTCACTCTTCTTTCTGTCTGTGAGTCATCTCCGGTTTTATGTTCACCATCTTACAGCCGCTGCGACGGATTCCCTTAAAATGTCTTCTTGAGCTGTGATTTCAGAGAAGAAGGGCGTGTGGATCTTTCTCGTCTTCCTCCGGGGGCTTTACTTCCAAAGAGAGGGACTTAACATAAATTAAATATCAGTGTTTTCGCACACACACATCAATAAATGTTTCTTATATTATCATGTACAATTAGGAACACTGCGTATGGTCATAGTTTGATTTGTCATCATCAAACGCTGTCATCGGTATCCGTTGCCAAGGTCACATCCAGCGAGATCCTTCATGCTGATTGGTCCTTTTTGCGTCCAGTTTATTGATGTCTATACATCATTCCCTGCTTTGCACCAGTTGCTCACATATCCCTGTACTTTAATGGACCTTTAGAGTGTAAACAGTGTACTTCACAATGCTTCTTCATTGCAAGAAAAAAAGCTGTTACGAGGCAGACCACTTGCTCGTTGGTTCTACAGGATTTTTTTAACTCCACTTATCAAACATTTCTTCCAGATGCTAATCCAACATCTTGATCTTCCAAGTCATGTCCGGTCTTCTTGACAACTTTCTTTCTGCTCGTCCTTATCTCACCATTCTGTGTTTATATGTCCTTTTTTTAAAATGTATTTATTCATTTTTTTACAATTGCACAGTAACAACATCAACACGTGACGCCATTGAAAATTTTAGGAGGAAAAAAAAAAGGAGGCCGGGTAAGTTTCCGTCACGGGATAAACGAGGCTCTTGATTGGCGTAAAAAGGAGAGGGGCTTGGGATTGGCTCCATTTAAAAAGATGGTTGGTGGGTGGTGACTACGGCGTTTCATCATCACAACTTTAAGACGATTCCTACAGGGAAGGAAAGAGTAAGGCTAGAGAGAGAGACGGAGGAGTGTGTACAGTCTGTACAGTTTATGGGGAAGAGAGTGTACAGTGTGTGTGTGTGTGTGTGTATCTTGTGGGATGGAAAGACTATTTCGCACAGTGTATTCAAGAAGAGAAGGAAGAAAGAAGAAAAAAAAGGTTGTCGGTTGTCATCTCACCCGTGGTCCTCTGTTGCAGATTCAGCTGAGTGCTCCAAAGGGTGTGTGGGTGTGTGTGTGTGTGTGTTCAGTTCGCAGAGGAGAGGTTAAAAGTCATAAGTCACTGATAGTACTAGACAGAGTTCAGTGGGTATGATGGAAGGATCCACCGTTCCCGCAACGACGAGATACAGTTACGACAGAAGAAGCAAGAGAAAGTGAGGAGGGAGAGTCGTTTATATTGGCCCATCTATTCTTTGTTTACTTCTTCCGTCTTATTTTCTTTACTCTCTCCGTCACCTTTCCACAGACTTTCTCTTCTCTTTAGTTTTGTTGCCTCCGGCTTTCATCCTCAACGTCTCCCCTTTCTCTCTTTCACCCTTATCCTTCCTCCTCAGCTGTATTTTTTCCCGTCAGAGCTAACAGCTCTCTGTGCGGTCTCTGTCTTCTTCCCTGCTGGTTTGGCAGTGTACTGGAACTGACACTGTCCACTACTGATGAACAACTCCATAAAAGTGCTCTTTAAAACCTGCATTGAAATTTTTGTCAGTAATGTTTTACGTGATTCACAATTCAGAGGGTTGACGTATCACAGACTTCATCGCTGGATAGATGGCTGGGCCTCCGTGCCTGAAAGAGCTGGTAATGCTGATGAAAATAATTAGTTTGGACGTCAATGGAGACTTTTAGTGTTTCAGGATGTTTTTCATTCTTTCTAAGAAAGAAACAAAAATATTTAACCAAAAAATGTTTGTATTTTGGGCTTGTAAAAAATAAGGAAATTTGAAGATCAGCTGATTCCGTAAAAACATCAGAATTGGCCCATATCAGTCCAACTCCACTTTCCATCTTTCCTCATCTTTTAAGATTCCTCCTTCCCTCCCTCCCTCTCTCTCTCTCTCTTCATATTGGCAGTGGGTCTCTCTCCCTCCCCCTCTCCTTTCCATTTAAAACGATGGTATATGGCAGTAGGCCTCAAGTGAAGCCAGCAGGATGTAAATCAGCCACAGCGAGACGAAGAGCAGCGACGTTAGCAACTTGCAAGTCCGCGGCCCGCCCAGCTCACCGCCGGCCACCGTTGCCCGCCGCCGGTACAGCAGCGTGACCACACACACCACAGCCAGGATGGTGAAGAGCGTGACGGAAAAGGCCAGGTTTCCCGGGTCCACCTTGAATGGCTTGCCTTCAGTGCGCCAGGCGATGGCTGCGATGGTCCACGCCACGCCAATGCCCAGGAAGACATTGACAGCATTGGAGCCTGTGACGTTGCCAATGGAGGCGTCGGCGTACTGGTCCTGGATGGCAGCGACTTTGCTGGCGAATGTGTCTGGAAGTGAAAAACAAAGCAAGAAACATAAAAATATACACGAGGTCAGAATAAAACAAAGAAATAATGTAAAGCAACACAATGGAAATGAGTCTCTAGCGTTTGATGTTTTGGTGAGCGTCTTTCTCACAGCCACTGAGGAAATTACCTCAAGGCAGCATGCAGTATGAAACCACCCACACAGTTTTCTCATAGGGGACACACACAAACAAATACACACTGTGTAATATGCATGTGTAAGGAGAAACCTAAAAAAAGAAGCAAAGGGTTAAAAACAGCAAGAAGAGCAGGGTGAGGAAACAAGGGCAAGGGAACGCTGAGATAGCTGAAAGAGGGCAGCTTTTATTGTGAAAGATAACACAAATTTCGGGGGGTGGGTGGAGGGGCGGTTTGCGGTCCTGTTGGTGCTGAACATCTGAGGAGAAACTGGATTTATAAAGCAAAGATTCTACAACTGGGTTGGCAGGAAACACCAGGGAAACAGCTGCCAGTTATCGTGAGCCCGTTTTTGGCTTATTTCTATTTTTAGACGAGCTGGTGAGTTGAGCCTTAATTCTCATTTGAATGTCAGTGAGATTAGTTGAAATTCATATCCCAACACGAAAAATATCCTCCAAACTTTTTTTGGGGGGGAGAATGAATTGTAATCCTGTTGGTGACAGACCACACAAAAAGAAATGAAAAGTTTGTGTGTGTTGACACACGGGCGCATGGGATTGTGGGTTCTCAATCTGAATGATGAAACTGCCTCCACACATACAGTACACACACTGTACTAACGAATTCTGGCAACACAGAGGAAGATCATACCCAAATTAAGAAACTGACTGCATCTTATATTGTACATTCACCACTCAGGTTTTCTCTTCCAGGGTTTCACACTCTCATAATTATGAACTCTGGTATTCCTCAATGTAGGCTTATCACTGTCGCATTACTACTGGGATTACTCACTGTAATGTAATTTCTGAATTCCAAATTGTATTCCCATGCACCACTGAATACTGGAAAAGTCATCACATTGCTGTAGTTAAGTACTGTGTTGCTGCTCTGCTCTGGTTACAGACAGAAAAATGTCAGAAATGTTCATGAAAAGTGTGGAAAAAAAATCAATGTAGCTTTACAGACTGTGGTCAATTTACAGAAAAAAAACCTTAAATCTTATTGACTAGATTTAGTACTTAGTACTAATGTCAAGGTCTCCTGCTGTACTGAAGCTTTAGTTTTGTCCCCTCACTTTGGATAAGAGCATCTGCCAAATGATTAAAAGCAAGAGTCAATGTAAATCAGGACATTTTGTGTTTGAAAGACTCTGGGATTCAGTGAGAGAATATGAATTTTGAAATGTGTGTGAACTGACCCTTTAACCCTGATCATGTCCTGTCAGTGTCTTGAATGTGACACCAATCAAAAATATCAAGACTCTCTCAGTTCATGCAGAGAAAAACTCTAACCAGTATTAAAGTGGAACAAATCTGTGATCTCTGAGAGACTTGTTCATCACCAACACAGATATGAGACAACACTGATGCTATTTAAATGGATCAGGGTTACACATAACCTGTGAAACAGTCAGAAACATTTAGGAGCTCACAACCTTCAGACCAAGCCTCTGATCAGCGTTTGCCTCTAATTGTCTGAATCTGCAAATCTGGTGTAAAGTGGCCTGATAATCCTCGAGTGTGTCTCTGATGTAATAATGCAGAAACGCTTTTATAAATCTGGAGGAGGACTGAGAGGGAGGATGAGGAGAGGGTGTACATCAGAAAAAAGGGAAACAAGGGAGAAGATAAATGTTTCAAACAACTTTTAGAGAGATCACAATCGCACACAAAGGAGCACACGCTCCCCGGCGGAAGTTATAATGACCTGCCCAACTTGTCGCACACTAACTTGCACCACCTCAGCACAGCAAACACACATTTTCACCCCCACATCTGGGAATGATGGATGATACAATAGTGAAAACACAACATCCAATAAGAGGACAGAAGAGAGAGAGAGAGAGAGAGTGAGAATCTGTTCAGAATAATAAATTGACCAGGATGGGGCATGAGAGCAGGCGTAACAGATAAGTGAGGTGGAATATGAGAGTGTGAGGGAGGAACGGGGAGGGAGACCGGAAGAGAAGCGAGAGAAAACAATGAGAGTTGGTGAAAGAGATAAAACAAAGCTGAATAAAAGAGAATCAGAAGAAGAAAATGTGAAAAGTGAGAAAAGCCAACAAATTAACGTCAACATGTCTTGTGACAGGACACACGCTCTGATAATGGATATGAAATCCAAATTTACAGCCTCCAATTCCAACACACAACATAATATGGCTGTTGAAGGAATTGATTCAAACGCTAATTTCCAGAGACCTCGCCGCAAGGCATCAAAGTTATTGCCTGGAAGAGTAGCAAAGGAGCTATTTCTATAAATCATATGGAGGGGCAACAATAAAACGGCTGACGAGAGGAAGGAGGAAGCGAATTGAATTAAAGCCCTGGGACGATGCGTCCCCTCCGGGCTTAGACAAGCTCAGGCTGAAGGCTCTGATGGAGCCGGGGTTTTACAATTCAATTTTGATTTCAGGCCTGCTTACTGAGGGCGGCTGCTATTGAAATGAGATGGAGGAGAGAGGCTCAGTCCATCTTTTGATTTGTTTACTCACTTGTGCAATTTCACATCTGAAATTCGAGGAAAATATACACTTTATTTCATGTTTACTGTTTACTTACTGCTCACTTTTTTGGAGAGGAATCAAAGTACGATACTGCAGCAATGGTGTAGAACACATTGTTATACATTCATACATTTTCATCATACTTCTGTTGGACATATTTATGGAAATAATGTGAAAGCTTCAAGCCCCAGTTGAGTAGCATTTGGAGGCACACGAAAAAATGCCTTATGTGTCAGCCCGTATAACATTAGATATGTCTGATAGTGCTTTAATACAAAGTTTTAATTTCTTCTTTGATGTTGTTCCAGTTTTGCCAAAGAAGCACACAAGACAAACACAGAGAACATATTTCTATTTCCTAGGAAAAATGAATTTTAATTATACTAATATAATCATTCACCTGGCACTGATGTTCCCAGCGCCACAAACACCACAGCGGTCACCGAATCCTTCAGTCCTATTGTGCAGCCGAAGTGTGATGCCAGGTCGCCGGTGACCGCTGTCAGGACGCCGATGAGTGATATCGACACGATGAAGCAGGCCCAGCCGTTCCAGTACTCAGTGGGCGGGACGAAGGCGAACAGAACCTTCCAGAAGACGGTGAGGAAGTGCATGATGTAGTCGAAGCAGGACGGCAGCCGCTCCTCGCCGCTCTCCTCCTCGTCGTCATCTCCTTTCAGGTTTGAGTGAGGAAGAAATCAAAAAAGAGTGAGACTGACGGAACTGACGGATTCAACATTATAACTTGAGAAAAATTTATACCCCAAAAATACTTCAATATATTAAAATACACTTATTGTGGCGAGTTAGACGAGGAGATTGATACTTTTCTGCTAATGACAGAGCTGGAGCCAGGTGGTGATTAGCTGAACTCAGCATAAAGATTACAGTTATACAGCTAACTTGTCTCTCTCCAAAGACATCTGCCTGCCAACACCTTGTGGCAAATTGTGGTTTTGGGGTGTTGTAGTTATTTCTTGGCGAACAGCCGGTGACTTCCTGGAGCTGCTGTTCACCAAAAAGTAGCTTGTAGAGTATGGATTAAACAAACTGGATACAGCGTGTTAATTAGTGAGCTTCAGAGGCAAAACACAAGACAGATCCGAGCTAGATGTTTCCCCCTGTCTCCGGTCTTTATGCAGAACGAAAGCAAACTGTTGGCAGCCTTGTATTTGAACAGAGACAGATATGAGAGTGGTATCTATGTTCTCATCGAGCTCTTATCAAGAAAACAAAGAAGCGTATTTCTTTAAAGGAGAACTAAAGAAAACTCTCCTCCTCTATAGTATTAACAGAGGAAACTGAGGGGAAAAATAGTCAATCCTGGGTACCAGGATCAGGATCAGTGCAACCTGCATGACAAGAAGACTCTGAATAGATTCAGATAAATGCATGAAAAGGTTCATATAAAAAAAATGCTGATGAAAACTCATCATCCATCATCCTTTCAAAATGCAGTAAAGACAGTTGTCAACCAGAACCAGTGTTCATAAATCGAAATGATGTGTTATGTCCAGTGTGTGTGTTTTACCTGCACTGACAGTAACGGCATTGACAAACTGTTCTCTCCAGCTGCTGCTTCCCACCACCAGGGCTAGGTTTGTTTTCTTGATCAGCTTATCTACCGTACTCTAAACACGCACGCACACATACACACAAAAGCAAATATGCATGTGCATACATACCGGGCAGAACAGGAAAGACACAACCCTCAAGTTGTTAATTCACTTGCAGCCACACAGATAGGGGAAAATACTGATTTCAACCCTTTCAATTAGCTTTCATTAGTTTCAAAGATACATTTAAAAAGCCAGTATTTCATGAAATAAATTTGTGCTATAAGATGTACTAATTAATACGATGCTGTGAAATTGGCTGCGATGCCATGTTCTACTGATGCTCCTCGTGAAATCTAGGAAAGGCCTTCAGGCAGACTGGCTGGCTTTTCTGTTTAAAGCAGCGAGGAAGGGGAATAATAAAAGATGTTGATGGAAAACAGCTTGCAGCAGCTATAGAGCATCGCACCAGCAGTCATTATCATAACTCAGCTGACAGGGCTTTGTGAGCAGAAAATCCAGCATTGTTTACTATCTAATAAGTGAAAGAAAACATTTAAAAAAAAAAAACCCACAAAATATATCAGCAGTCTGAACAAGAGTAATTCCAGTAACAATTAAGGATTTATAGATTGATACATTACAATGGGTCAGTATAGTCCAGCAGCAGAGAGAAGAACTAGCAGTGCATGCAGAGGCAAACTAAAGAGTGAGAAAGATGGATAACCTTTTCAGCCCGCCTAAGAAGCGCATTTACTGCTCCCTGCATACGCACACACACACACGTACAAAATGACACAAATGAGCAAATGGAATCAACAACAAACATACACAGTGTGATTGGTTACATTTTAAGGACAAAAACCAAACCACAGATTACAGGCAAACTCTTGTGGAAAGTGACAAAATGACATGACAATGTGCAAAGTAATGAAAGCTGAGGAGGAGGCAGACAGATCTAGATTGTTTTGTCTAGCTGTGTCTCTTTTGCTGCACGCTCAAAATGTCAAGCAGTAACTCTCCCTGGCTAAATTACAAAATGATCAAATTTGAAAACGCATTCCTTCTAATATACAATATTTATTAAATGACTTAGCCAATATAGTTTCTAATTTGCTGGATGAATGGTCGACTGTGCCAGCTACTTTTCTTCTTATGAGGCCTGTTGTGTACTGAAATAAGATTACAGCTCACTTTGAATAAATTATTTGTTGTCTTTTGCATGTCTCCCATCAAACTGACAAGCATCTCATTAGAGAGTCCATTACATGCTAACAAAATGAATCATTCATCCTCCCGACTGGGGCGGTTGACATTCACTTTAAATCATTTTGGATCTAATTTGCATTTTAAGTCAGTTTACTTTTTAGCTGATATTTAACACAGACGACTTCATGGCTGCCAAACTGGTGGTTGTCACTATTTCAGCAGGACTTCAAATCTAATTTACTAGCTGCTGATATATTCTGAAGTACAAAATCAGGGTACAACACTCGCATGCACATGTTCCGAGAACCGAAAAGTGGAAACAGCATGTGCACAAACACACTCACTCACCTTAAACTCGTAGGACTCTTCTATGATCACTTCGAGTTGTGTGTGCTCACCCAGACTGGGACAGCCCATCTTAGCCACCTCTTCCTCCTCTGCTCCCACCAACGGCTTGTTCTCATTGGAGTCACCTAGGAATATGCAATAATGGGAAGTCAGCTTTTCTGTTCTTACACATATAGTACAAATATGCTCAATGCAGGCCTCTAGCCACCACTGTGAATTCAGGGTTAGGTTAGGCTCCTCGGTATTTTGGGGGGTATAGAGGATTTTGTAACCACAATTTTTTTATTCTGAGCTTTCAATTTTGGTTGAAATACAATGTGGAAATAGCCTGTCAGGATATTGATCACTGACTATATTATTACATTCATTTTGAAATGTCAGCCACAGCTCCAGTATGTCATTTCCTGTGGTAGATATTGCCTAATGCGGCCATGTGTTTTGTGTTTGTTTTCCTGGTGAGGCTGAAGGAATAAGGTCACAGATGTCATACTTGATTAATAATAATAATAAAAAAAAAAAAACCATCACACACAGCAGATTGCTTCAATACAAACTTTGATTTTGAAAGGAGGCTGCTTTCTTTGCTTCCCTGCAGATGTGTTTTAACAAACAAGAGAAACATCAGGGTTTTTTTTGTTTGTTTTTTTCAATGCAATTTTATTTATATAGCAGTCAAAATTGTCTCACTGTGAGACCCAGACCCAGGCTCATCTGGGGGGACCCTCCTGCTGATGGCCAGGTTAGGTGAAAGAGGAAAAGGAGGTTGGTAGGACAGCCGGGGAATGGAGGAAAGGAGGTGAAGGTCATATATGTAGCATATAAAACATTAAACATACAGGATTGACAGTGGAAACCCTATGTACTAGTCACTTCATTAACCAAAGCAAGCCAAAAAAAAAACAAAACTTCTTATCCAAAACATGTCACATATAAGTTGCAAGTATTTCTATAATCCTAGCTACAGCCCTGGGTCAGGTGTTTAATGGAGTCTAAACTGAGACAGTTATTTACTACACTGTGGCTCACACTGTTTTCAAAAATCCATTACAAACCACTCAGAGATATTGCCTTCATTAATGAAACAGATCGTGTTGAATAACCTTTGCATTTCAAATGTCATATCCCTGGAGACCATCCACTCCATCAGGTTTACCTCATTTCAAGTAATGTGTCCAGAACACTGATGGTTCCGGTTGAGACTCTGCATGTTTTGAAATTTTTGCAGTCGTTTGCACAATCAGCAGGACCACGTTTTCCCCATTCTTTTCTTAATTGCTCCGCTGATTTGACAGCTTTCGCACTCCATCTGAAGTCAAATCATGCATCGCTCAATTCTTTCATCTGTCTGGTTTGGACCGGAGCAGCGTGACGTGTTTTAATAGTTTTGCTGAGATTTCAGTTTAGAAAATGTATGCAATCAGTGGTGAAAGACAGTAATGTAAATGCTAATATTCAAACACTGATGTGTCACATGGGAATCCAAGCTATGAAGCTTCCCATGCTGTCACAAAATATGAATACCCACAAGGAATTCATCACTTTGTTCCATGAAACGACCCTTACACACGTCTCCTCACTCACTCTTCACACACAGTGACAGTCATTAATTGGATCAGCTGTTATCAGTGCAGACCTGCTGTAAGTGAAAAACACTGTACAGTATGTTATACACTATGTGTGTAAATGTCAGTCTACTTGCTCTGTGACAGTGTTTTATAAAACCAATTATATTCCTCTGTAATGAAACATGCCCCAGGCTGTTGGCTTTTCATGTCTGACATCTAGAGTGTGGATTCTCACACCACCAGGAAGAGTCTCTGTGTGAGTCTGGTTGTTAAGAGGGAGGGAGAGAGAGAGAGAGAGAGAGAGAGAGAGGGAGGGAGAGAGAGAGAGAGAGAGAGAGAGAGAGAGAGAGAGAGAGAGAGAGAGAGAGAGAGAGAGAGAGAGAGAGAGAGAGAGAGAGATAAAACCCTTGTCCACCACCGTGGACACTGGGGTTTCAATCCCAGACTGTGGCTGAGGGCTCCGTCAAACACAATCACTATTGTTGACAAAAAGGAACCTGATAAGGGATCCTGTCCTCGTTACGAGCAACCTCCACTGCTTGGGTGGGACGCTTGTCAAGACGGGTTGTGGCTTGAACCTCCATGCTGGCAGGTTAACAGAAGTGGCTGGCGTTTCTTATTCATTTATTTTCAGGGGGCTCAGATATACACTGTAACCCCCAGGTTGAGAACCACTGTTTTAGATGTTAGATATACAGAAAACAGAAAATGCAAATACACAGTAAATTAATGATCATGAGAAAGGAGAGAAATGAAGTTAAATGATGCAAAGAAAATGTCTCATAAAGTGAAATGGCACAAGGAAAGTTACCCCAGACTTCTTTTGGTCTGTCTGACATCTTGTAAACTTTCAACCTTTTCAAATGGAAAATTCATTTGAAAAAAAATGGGAAAAAAAACAGCTGCAGAAATTACTTATTGACTTCCAGCATTGCTTCTCTTCAGCCTTGAGTCACCTGCTGAGATTAGCTGTCTGCCTGCTGTAATGAGCCTTTTTAAATTTCAACTAAAGCTTCCGACATTCTTAAAAATCTTGAAGGGATTAGATGTTTTAGATTCATAGATTTCTAAGCTTTTTGGTAACCGTGCAGACTTTTAAAGCAGGGGATGACAGCACGGAGCGGCCTCTGAAAAAGGAACTCGATCAGAATAGTTCATTAGGCAGGAATGAACTGAAAACTGTTCAATCTGCTCTTTTCTTGCTGCTTCTCTCAGTGAAACCTTCGCAGTTATGACCCCAGTTTTCACTGAGTGTTCAGAACAGCATCTGGCTGTTTACGAACTAAGTATGATCTAACTTATGTCTGTACGGGACATGGCAATAAAGTGAACTGATTGGGAAAGGTTATTAATCCTGTTTTCCTGTTATCTGTGTGATGGAACATGATGTGACAAGGATGCCATTAGATCAAAAACCTCATAGCTTGGCTCTTTTGCAAGTCAGGTCCTTAGTGGATCAAAATGGCCCAGGCTAATCTGAGTTTACATCAGAGGCTTCAGACAATCAATGCAGGTCTCGCCCTGTTTATAAGAGATAGATGTGTAGGAGGTCTGAGACTCCGGTGGCACTTAAACAAAGACTCCATCCTGTCTGTCACACTCTCCTTGTTCCTGCTCCTGCTCTTGAATTCTTGATATTCTCCTTGAACACCCACCCACACACACACAGAGACTCACAAATTAGACAGACAGAAAGACTCACCATGTTTCTGTCCTATCTCCAACAGAACCGGCTCTCCCAGCTCAATGGTGAAGGTCTTGTTCTTCTCATACTCTTCATCATCAATAATCTTCACCTCGATGATCTTCCTGTTAAAAGAGAAGCGAAAGATGAGACTGAGTGAGTGCATTCCAGACAATTAACCTTTTTAGTTTTATGCTCTCCTTCATAATAAAAGGGTGTTCACAGCAAATCTGTTTTGCACAGTCTATTAAAACTGGGAAGGTCCCCCCCCCCGTCAGGCTGTAATCAAACAGGAGGTCATTTCTGCTGCTCAGACACAGAACACAGCAACACCAGCGAGGACGTGAGCTGCATTCCTATCAAAACTATCCTGTCTCATTATCTAGCCTTAAGCAACAAAAAGGATAACATTACAAAGCACAAAAATCAACATGATTAAATTTGCACTCCTCTGTTTTCTCTTGCACAAGATGATGAGGATGAAGGCTGAAGTTGGCCAAGTCCGCGTGGCTCAGCGAGACACTACATGAGGCTGCTAATTTGTCAACAGTTGACAGTGATGCAACGTGCAGCACAGCCACTGTTGAGACATTTTCAATTAGGAGCACCCAGGAGAAAGCCCCAAAGTGCAGCGCAAAGAGTTCTGAGGGGACGCATGCCACAGCCAAACGTTAACAAGTAGAGGGGGAAAAATTCTCCATGGACAAAAGATCAAAAACATTCTTGTCATACTGTGTATTCATCACTATGTCACTTAAAGAAAAGCTCATTTGCAAATAGTGTGAAGAAAGTTCAATCCAGTATTCCTCGGACTTAGAATTTCCTGTGGGTATCCTTAAACCCTAACACACACGCTTAATGCTTTGTCTCTTCTATAGAAAACATCTGCAGAGCCAGTGTTTTAAATAATTGAAATCATGCAAGAGCTTTACGTCATCCATGTCTTTGCGTGGCCATTTGTGTCCTTTTGTACATGTAAATGATACAAACAAAACAGAGTAAAATGCTGCTCCATAGCGCCTCTAGTGGACAAAAACTTCATTGAGCACCTTCAACAGAAACCAGTTCTACATTGTAGAGCTGGTGTTAGGGTTTTGAAAGCAGCTCAGTCCTGTGTGATACGTGGTATGCAAGTTTGAACTGGTATAGTTTAATAGTGTCTGCAGTAAGAGTGAAGGAAAGCTAATGATCAGAAAATCATGACTAATTCTGAAATATCCCAAATTTTAAAATGTTCAGGGTACAATAAAAAAGCCACATGACATATGTACAGGTGTTGGTGCTTCTAGGTAAATCTCATCAGTCTCCTTCTGGCCTGTTTCACCCAGAGTACAGTATATAATCTTCATTTCAACACTCCACCTGTATCTGACAGGCAGAGAGGAAGAGAGAGTGTTCATTTCCACCAGGTTGTGTCATCATATGCTTCACTGTCAGCCATGTTGACTCTGACGCCGCAAATAGGCTTCGGTTCAACAGAGAAAAACGGGGGGACGGGGGGGGGGGGCGGAAGAGAGGGATGTGAGAGAACGACGGAGGTGTAGAGAAGTGGAAGCACATTGTTTTCATTGGTGAGCTGTCACAGCAACAGGGGATGAAACTGGCTTGTTTTGCTATTTCCAGCATTACATCAGCTTGAGCAGCCAACTCTCAACAACGTTGCAAACGAAATTAAAATATTGTTTAGTCAGATGTGAAACAGGAGGAAAAAATATTTTACAACTACATGCAAACTCATTTAAGGAAGAGGGAGGAGGGAAATGAAATATGTTAAGACTCATATCTTACAGCTGACTGCTTTGCTTTGATCATTTCCAGTCACCAGCCTGTATTTTTTATCTTAACTAACAATATATTGTAAAAACTGAGTTCCATATAAATGACTTGAACAGAAATGGGGGCTTTAACTAGTATCTCCCCACTGTACTAGTCTTGGTTACCATCAGAGTTAAAGCTACATTAGTAACTGTCCTGCTCTTTACTGGATTTGGGAAAGTGTTGCAATCTCAGCCAACATTACCAGAGATAACGTTATGTTTGGCAAACACAATAGTTAGTCCTCATCGTGGAAGCTTTTCCTCTTGTAGTGACAAAAGTGAAAACATATGTCTGAAAATACTAACAAGTGAGTTTTACAGCCAAATGGTTGTGTTGGAGTGAAATAACAGTCAGAACTGAGCCAAAAACTGTGTTTTTAACCAACTCTTTGAGCTAATGACAACTTAATTAGCCTCCTAGCTACAGCTGACAAAAACTGCCAGAGTCATTTCAGCAGTTGTTGGCTAAAAATGAGAGGCCTGCTTTTTTCCCTCTGAAATCAAGGACTGATTTATCCCTGAAATGACAGTGGTAAAGTCTGATGGTAAATCTGCCACCGTTATCACTGTCATGGAAAAATGTATCAACAGGGAGAAGACAGGGGTAAGAGGACAGAGGGAGATAAAGAAAGATGAGAGAGAAGGGAAAAGAAAACTTTAGGGAAAAAAGAAAAAGGACGTACATAGAGTTGGACTAGAGAGACATAAAGGAGTGAAGAAGAAAAGGAAAGAGAGGCTAGGAGAGGAGTATGAGTAATAAATAGACTTCACTGAGATGTGAAGGGTTATGATTCAATACACACTGAGTTCACTCGGGGGGACAGGAGAACACACACTACACACAGTGAAGGATCACTATTTACCTTGCATATACAAACAGACAAATCATATAATCTACAACGATAAGCAATATGCACACACACCCATAAAGGATATGTATACATAATGTTTTTCATGTTGCACATCATACACATTACACAGATTGTGGTTTGTATGAACAGACAGCAAACCACCCCCGCATGCACTCATGCTTCACTAGTGATACATACACAAACACACACACACACACACACACAATGCAAACACACAAACAGTTCAGCTCAATGTACACAAACATGCATGAAAGCATATTCCAACAAAACACTTGGGGGATTCATTAACGTATGTATGCACCAATCGAGCCAATTTACACACCGCAGACAACACACACACACACATACTCTCACACTGACAGTAGAGCTTTCATTATTCATAGTTGGTGCTGGCTGTAGCAGCACTGCCATCTGTGCCCTCCTCTCTCCAGCTCTGTCTCATCCCTCGTTCGGTCTCTTTTAGCCCCTTCTCCTCCTCCCCCTCCTCTTTCAAACTTTTTTCTGTTCATCACATCAAATCTTTCTTTTTCCTTTTAGTCAGACATGTTAATATACACACAATTGATATTAAGGATTAGAGTCCTGAACCTCGACACAGGTCAGCAACATTAGCTCTAGTCCCAGAGCTATGATGGTGGTCTTTGAGATGTACAGGGTTCTGTTGTTGTGTACAGCACTGTACACTGTTTGGAAATGTGATTATTGGAAATGCTGTTTGCCAGCATCTGCTCTTGGGCTCATACACACAACACAACCCTGACCAACTTAGTTTGCTTTTGTTTTTGTTCCCAGTAGGTCAGATCTTTGCTGCTGGGTAGGCTGCAGCTTCAGTGCAGCATTTGCATTTGCTTTTCCTAATAACTACCCATAATCCAAGTTTCCAGTCAAACACAAGATGCCCTGAAAATGTTTGTGAAGACAAACATGATTCAAGAACTGGTCGTGCACTGTGGCCTTCCCTGAGTTTATTAGTCCAAAAACTGCTTTAGCACCATATTAAAGACCAAAAGACAAACAGAAGCATAACCAGAGAGAAAACGTGTAGAATGCAAAGTTGTTAATCTATTGAATTTATGCTGTTCTTCATACAGATCCAATCTTAAACGCAACACATTACTTCTGTAACACCTTGATTCTTCATTCCCTCTCGCTCTGTCTCGCCTCCTCTCTACATTTCTACCTCGTTACTTTCTGACACCTGCTCCCCAGAAACTTCCTCTGTCAGACAGTAGCCTCAGAGCCCCGGTCTGTCAACACACTGACAAAAAACACAGACACATACACACATACCAACTTCACTGAACACAGCAGTTGCACTGCCAGAAATAGAGACTGAGAAAGGAAAAGTAAAAAAGATTGACAGTGGAAAAAAAAAGGTAAACAAAAGGTACTCATGATTGAAAAGCCCCAAACAGTCAAGTGGGCTGTAAATTAGCTTAATGGATAAGTTTTATATCGCTGCAGAGAGTGTGTGTGTGTGTTTGTGTGCTTGCATGTGACTTTAAAGTTCTTACAGAGGTGAATGACTGAGCGACAGTTTGATTTGATTAGTTGAGACCTCATTGCATTACTTAATGGACAAAACCTCCTTTTATATCTCTGTCTCCATCTCTTTCCATTTTCTGCTGGCTCCAGTTCTACTTTTGATTTACAGCCACTGGAGGCCCAGTGTTTACGTGCGTGTGCGCATATGTGTGTTTTCAGGCAATGAAAGATTGCCCACCATATTTTCAGGTGCTGTGACTGTGTGCATGTCTTTGTGTGTGTGTGCGAGAGAGAGAGAGAGAGAGAGAGAGAGAGAGAGAGAGAGAGAGAGAGAGAGAGAGAGAGAGAGAGAGAGAGAGAGAGAGAGAGAAAGCATCTTGGAGAACTGCAGCAGCAAACAACTCATTTTCTTGAGTGAGGCTGATTTATATACACACTCTAGTTTTACCGTTTCTGCTTCTAGCGGAAACCTCTAAATCTCTCTTTCTCACACACAAACACACAGACACACACACACACACACAGTTGTGAGAGCCCTGCCGCAGCATAGCAAAACTGAGATCATAAAAAAAATGATAGTTGAAAGTGTAAAACTTGAACAGCAATGTCGGTCACAAGGCCGCTGTTTTCCTAAAGCCAAACATGCAGTCCACTGCGCCTGACTCTGTCTTTGCTTAACTCAAAGTAAGGCAGGTGGACAAGAGGTGATGAGGAGGACATATGTACCACATATTGCAAAGAATTTCAGCTGACCACCAGAATGGTAGAGGACAACAGCAACAACAACAAAAACAGGATCACAGTAATTTGCAGTCCAAAAGGGAGAACTGCAGTCTGCTACATTTCTTGAAACCTTTGAGAAAATGGTGGATAGTACACTGCAAAACTCAGAGAAAGGCTTGAAAGGTAAAGAACCAATAGCTTGTGAAATTACAATCACATTACACCAGGTTTCAATTACCCTATAACATTTTATTTGCCTTTAAACAGCAGATTATACTGACTGTATATGGAGCTAATACTCTTTGAACTGCAGGCTGCGAATACCTCCACTGAACTTTTTTTGATTATCTTTAATGCTGATAATTTAATAACGGAGGTTTTTTTTTTTTTTTAAATGAAGTTCTACAGCATCTATGGTCTCACTATTAGGAACAACTTCAAAAGTAAATAAATCAGTGTGAAAACTGCTAACACCGGAGTCAGTGGGAATCTGCGCCACAGCAGCTTTTTAGTATTTAGAGATAGTAGAAGTGCAGAAAGGCAAAAACGTAGAGCAGAGATATGTGCGATCAAGTGATATGAGTCGGTCTAAGTCTGTCTTTGTCACACACACACACCCCCGAACACACAATTCTACAAGAGCAGGTAGGTTGAAAGAAATCCTTGATTCAGCTGTTCTCGTCCAAGTAGAGGCAACACAAACAAAACAATTTGAGGGAGGCCAACGGAGGGAGCGAGAGAGATAAAAAGCTCTTAAGGGGAGAGATATTACCCCTCTTAATGATATCATGGAAAGCATAATGAGAAACCACACAAAACACACACTCTGTGTCACCCACAAACACACTCGTGCTAAGTGGTCTCCAGCTGTGGTGAGTAATAAAGCTGCATCTCTGGTGAGTGTGGGAAGACAGAGATGGATAGGTGCAGGAGATGATTTGAGGGCGAGGAAGAGAAACAGAATAAGGTGTGGAAAGAGGAGGATTAGGCTATGACAGCGGGATGGTAAGAGGAGGAGAACAAGATGATGGGATGAGGAGGATGGGGAAGGGGACAGGGTATGAAGTGAGAGAAAAAAATGGCAATTGAGTTGAGAGTAGAAGTGGAAAAGATAGAGCTAGGAGGCCTCATGCTTTCTCCACTAAATCTCACCTCCTAAGATTTCACTGTTTACCAAATCAATCGGAAATTTTCATGTTTTTGCAAAGATTTTCAAACAGCAAACAGAGTTTTGGACTAACGTCACATATCAGCTGTGTTTCAGGGACTAAGCTGCCAAAGCTGTTAGCACAGCTAGTGTTTGTTTACATGGAGCAGCTGCCAGAGATGCTACTTTTGGGAACACTTGTCTTCAAATTTTTGATTGATGTTCACAGACAATCTAAATTAGGTCAATTTAAAGTGATAGAACTTGCCAAGGAAGGTAAGAAACATCATCAAACAGTCATTCCAATTTTCTAAATTGCTGGAAACAATTAATGGAAAAAAAAATCTAAGGGTAACAATTTCCTCCCCATATACAACCACCTGCCTTTTCATTCCATGCTAAATGTAGGCCACATGATTAAGTTGGACCTTGTAGATAATCTGTTAAAATATATTGTGGACAGCATTTCACAGAGTGATTTCAGTTTGTTCTCGGCAATACAGAATGAAATCACTAGGTTTGATCTCAGATTGAATCTTTACTGGGGGCGTAAATGTTTACAGTATGTCCCACATTAGAAACCATTAGACTCTCTGTAACTGCTTATTTTTGGCTTACAAAAACTGTCATATAAATAACTTTCTGTTAATTTGTGTTTTGTGATCTTGCTATATTCGGCATGGCAATGATGCTAAGACAATTAGTGTGTGAAATCCTTCACTGAACTATAATCCAGTTGCTTCATAAAAGGCTTCTTCTGTGATGATGGAGCAGCCAGAACACCTTGATGGAGAACATAAACCCAGCTTCAGTCCATCTGTGTGCAAACCCATGACTGAGACTTGAGAGAACTTGCCTGAAACAGGCTCCCTGTTGGCATCCAGGAAAGGAAGGAACAAGAATTAGGAGAATGACAGATGAGAGAGGATGAAAAGGAGGAAGGAAGGCTGTTTGAATCTGAAACACTTAGGGGGGTGAAACAGTATGGAGGGTGTATGGTTGGCATGGAAACCATGAAGACAGGAAAATACACAGTACAGTATCAATCCCGCCCACACACACACACACACACACAGACATACAGTATCTACACACACATCACAACTGCTTATGCACCTCATATATTGTACATACTAAAGTATGTCTTCAGATCAGTCTTGGATAGCACACACACACACACACACACACACACAGTATGTGCGTGCTAATGCCCTCCTATCTGTATTGAGCTGTGTAGGATTAAACTATGTCACAAATCACATCATGCATGCATCACCCCCCACACACACACACATGCACACTCACAGAAATCTGCATAATGTACTATAATCCAGAGGAGCTACTGTACTGTTACCCGCTGGAAATAGAGGAGAAAAAAAAGGGATGGAAGCAAGGATGAGAAAAAAATGGTAGCAAGAAAAGTGCAAAACAAGGAAGAGAGGATAAAGGAAAAGACTGACGGAAAAAGACATGAGGGGCAGAAGACGAGGCTCAGATAAAGCCGGAGAAAGAAGGGGAGAAAATGGCATAAGTCAAAAAAGAATTAATGGGAGGAAACGAAGGAGGAAGTGGAAAGAAAGAGAAGACGGAGGTATGGAAGTGAAATAAGGGGAAAGAAGAGGAGAATAAGGAGTAAAGAAAGAGAGGCCGTGATTTTGGAGAGAAATATGGGAAGTGACGAGGTTTGATCCCAAGCATTGTCCACGTGAAGGTTGCACTAGGCTGAGAAAGCGTGCGGGCACTGCTATGACGTCTCCCATCGGGTTAAAAGTAGAGTAGAACAAATAGGAACTGACACGTACATATAATGTAGTACACACATGCAGACTGGCAGCAGTATAACACAAGCAGCACACGGTGCACATGCAAAGAGAAAGGAAGACACATTCATTTCTGATCATCATCAATCCCCCGCAACTTCTCTCCCTCTCCCTCTTTATCAATTCAAATTCAATGTGCTTCATTTGCATGGACGGGTGTTGGGTGTTTGCCACTGTTGCAAAAGAGACTAAGACACAAAAAAGAATGTAGCTCTTTGGATTTACATGGGAGGATTAATCTGTAGGTATTTTTGTTATTTCTGGTGCCATATTTTGATAAATATATTTCTATTTAGAGCAGGAAAGTAAAAAAAATGCTGCTTGTCTCTGCTGATCTGTGTGCTCTAATTGTGAGTGTTGTGCACCCCCACCTCTCTTTCTGCCTCTCGTGTGTGTGTGTGAGATGCGTTACTTGGAGAGGATCTCATGAGGGAAAGACTGCACTTAACAGTTTTCAAGGGGGAGCAAAAAAAAAAAGAAAGAGAGGGAGAGAAGAAGCATTAAAATTTAAAGGAAATATGCAAAATGATCAAAAATGAGTGAATGTAAATGAATTAGTAATGAACAGCCTCTGTATTTGTGCATAAGAGCTTGAATCAACCATACATATAACGTAAACACATTCACAGCAGCGCACACTTCATTAACACCTTTTATCTACTATGCATGGAAAAAAAGAAACAGAATTTGATTCACACTGACACAGTGGGGAATCAGGAATGAGGGCTTAGTGTAGCTGAAGATTAGAGGCGCATGACTTCAATCGTATGAGACAGACAGACCCAGACTCTTGCCATTTTTACATGGCAGTTTGCCCTCCGTGCGTAATCTGTGTCCATTCAGAAAGCGAGAAAAGAACATATTGGGATCCAAGCCTCATAGTATAACAGGTTCTGGGTACAGAGGAATCACAGCTCGCGGTTTGCCTCCGAAGGGAATCGCCCGACCTCAAGAGAGCGCATGAATCTGTGACTCAGCTGAGAGTCTTTTGATGTAGCTTGCTCATCATGGATCAGGGGTTTGACCAAACACTTTGACTTTATGTAATAGTTTATGTAACAGGTTGTGTTGTCAGCCATTTTGCATCCTTCCCAGGAAGAACCGGAGTACAGATCAGTCCTGGAAAATGGTGCAATAAGAGAAAGAGACAACTTCACCTGAACAGTGACAACTACTTTCGCTCGTTATAATAATTGTTATTCACTTACAAGGCAGCAGTTTATTTTGTCCCTCAGGCATCAGAAACAGGCAGATGTTACTGCAGTGCAATTATAGGCTCCAAATCTGTTTTCTTATATTTTTCATTTTTCTCTACTTTTCATAAACAAGGAAACGCGGCAAATGTTTGACATGTAAACTGGACTCGCACGAGGCCCATACAGTATCATCAGTCCCAGACTCTTTAGTTGGACAGTGTTGAAGCTGTCATTAGGCAGTTACCATGGTGACAACCAAAATACGTAATGGCCACCCTGTTCTCCCAATGTTGTTGCTGTGTTTCAGAAAACGTTGTTTGACTGTTAAGGCTGCCAGTTCTGCTCTTCCCCCTATTGCAAACCCTTTTAGTGGCTTTCAATTATACATTACCCTCAGTTTTTTACAGCAAGCAGAGATGCATACAGACATGGAGGGATGGATGGAGGGAGGGAGGGATGGATGGATGGACGTGAGCATGGAGGAGAAGAGAAAAGGGGATTTGGGAGAGAAAATCAGAGTATGGAAATACACAAAAGAAAAAGAAACAAGTCAATGAATGTAAGGATGAAGGATGGATCAGTAAATAGGCACCAACAGATGAAGAGATTAAAGACAAAGCAAGTAAAATGCAGGGTGGGGAAACAATTTTCAAAGAAAGCGAGAGACAAAGAGAATTTGCAAAAAAAAAAAAAGAATTAGAAACAGACAAAAACACACAGAAACACCCAAACACACATACATTAGTTCATCTAAACTACTCCTTATTCATCCTCCGTCTTTATTAGGGGTGGAAAAACTGTGAAAAACAAGCAGTGTTGAAGGCAGAGAGAAATAAATGAGTGACAGGCACTCGTCCTTCTTCCTCTTCTGCTGTCATCCCTTGTTCTTTCACTCCCCTCCTCTCTTTCTCTTTCTCTATCATCTTGTCTGTTCTCATGTATGTTTTAATGATTCTCATCACATATTTATGTTCTGGTCAAATGGGGGCTGCCATGGAGATCCAAGCTGTTTGAAGAACGTCATATCACACAGGCAAAATCAGTTTCACAGGCTTCTACAGAATATTGTTTGCATTGGACATTATAACATTCAGTTTGGGGTCAGTTTTCCTCTTTTGTTTCCCCTTAATATGACTTGAAGCTGTTGAAGTCATCTTATTCCACACTGTCAAATTCTTCATTAAAGGTATTTAATGTTTACAGTGACTGACACATTCAATCCCAAGTGATTTCTATGCCTGTTTCATCAAATGCAAATATAAAACTTTGGGATCTCCACCATGTCCTTACACTGTGGCTATTTCTACTGGTTTTTTAATGCTAGAATAATCACAGTCATCATCACTATGTTAGAACTGAATGTAAAGTATTATCTCTGACTTAATGGAGCATATTTTTGAACAAATATTCAATTAAATGAGAACAAACCACTTTCACAGCCTCTGGAGTTTTGGGGCCATGGGCCAGTTATCCGGTTTGACCAGGAGGCAATTCAATCTTGATGTACACTAGAATTTAAAGTAAAGTTAAGCGGGTTTAGACAATATTTGGCTACACAGCATGAGTTTGTAACGGCCGGCCCACTGGTGGACTGCTGCTAGAGAATAAATGTAATTAGAGATGGTCCTCACAAATACAGACAATCCGCTTTACGTGTAGTGGCACCTTGGTTTGATTGACCGACATTAGCAGCTCAAGGTGAGAGCCTTTAAGCTGTGGGATATATATAAATATATATATCGTCATGCCAACCGCTGCCAAGCCTGAATGCAGCCGACTGCCAAAGGCTTTCACTCACATACACAGAGACACACACACACATCCTAATTCTCTCCCTGCCCCTGGCACAGGAGAAATTACCACTCTTCTCTATTTCCTGCCCCTCAATCTCCCCCACTTGTTTCTCCTCTCTCTCTCTATCCTCTTTTCCTCCTCTCATCCCTCCATTCACCACCCAGGGTGCCAACAGTTGGCCTTACTAAATGTGAGCCATTCTCCTCATCCATTGTTCCTTCATCTCTTCCTCCTGCCCTATTTGTTTTACTTCCTTCCCTCTAGCCATCATTTGCTCCTGTTCTCTCTCCTCACCTCCACCTGCCCTTTCCTGCCTTCCTCACCCTACTTGTCTTTTTTTCTCCCAGCAATTCATCTGTCTCTCTTTCCCCTGACTCTGTCTGTGTCTGTCGCCCCCCCCCCCCCCCATGCATTTGTCTTTCTATCTTTCCCTCTCTCTCTCTCCAACGTTTTTTCTCATTTACTGCCTGTCCCTGGACCTATTCATCTTCCTCTGACACCTTCCTTCTCCTCCTGTGTCCCCTTCATCCATCTATCTGTCTTTTATCTATCACTCACAATACCTGCACAAGTGTGTTTATAACCTGGAGGTCGTGAGAGGTTTTAATCATCGACCATCAGGGTAAATGAGAGTGAGGAAAGTGAACAAGCCACAAAGATTTACTCTGCATCAAGTAGGACAGAATGAATTATAAAAGCTAATGTTATTGACCATACAATTTCCCTGCTGCATTTTGTATCTGTGAATAATGTAATAAGATTTAGGGACATGATAAAACACAGCCATTCATTATTGCATTAACCGGAGGTTTATGAATTATAAGGTATGTTCTTTGAAAACCACTAGGAATAGTTAAACAGGGTTATGTGTTAAAAATGGAGGTCTAGTGTTGCATGTCATAGATTTCTATCCAACAAACTGGACCAATTGAAACTATGGCTACATGCCTCACACACAACACTGATCTCAAGCTTCAGTCCTCGGAGACCATCTCACTCTCTGAAAGGAAAAATTCCCATTAAATGTTCTATACTCAGGCTTAATATCAGTTTCAACCCATTCAGAAGGAAACAACACTCACTGCATGATATCAAACTGTGCATTTTCCACAAGTTATTGTCATGTCCGACCATTTTAATGCAAGTAAAGGTTGCACTGACAAATTTTTGGTCAACTTGGGTTCAGAGCAACAAATTGTAAACACAAAACTTGACTTAATAATAACATTTTAGCAGTTGCCTCTTTACACACCCAGTAAATATGAATAAACATTCATTCTGGTTCTTTATCCATCTTTGTGCCTCCACTAATCTGCATCTCACCTCTATTGTTTCTTATCAGACGGCATTTTCAGTCACAGACATCCCTCCCACCACCATCCTGTCTCTGTCTCTTCATTCAATATGCACTTAGATCAATTTCATACATACAATGCAGGATATTTGTTTCTTCATGTCTTCTTTCTCCTTCACATGCCTGTCTCTCTCTCTCTAGACTATTTGTCTCCAGTTTACCCTTCACCCGTGATTCTCCCCCTTGGTAGGCCATTAAAACTGAGAGTCGTCTCTATGCTAAGCTTTATTGGCAATGCATTTATGGCGCGCTAAAGAAATCAATAATCACAAGCCATGTAGTGCACTAATAATGGCTTACAAAAAGTGTAGGCGTGTGTGCACTCGTACAGTGTACGTGTGTGTATTCAAGGTCTGCCCTATGCTAAAAAGATACAGGCCAAACGTTCTTAATTCCTCCTTTTCTCCCACAAACACACTTTGTTCCCACTTTATCTGTTATTAACATTCACTCACAGAAACACACACACACACACACAGGAGAAAAAAGGAGCAATGAACTTAAAGGAAAGAAGGATGCAGAGGAACAATGACAAAGTGAAGGGCGATAAAGATGGAGGGCTAATGATGAAGCGGTAAGAAGCCATGCAGCGAAGGAGAGAGTGGAAGAGGTGAAAAGGAAAGAAAGGGTGAATGATAAGAAGGCGAAGGATGATATATCATCCAGTAAAACGAAGAGGGAGACGAAGAAGATATCTACAGAGATTAATAAAGGAGAGGAAGGATAGAGTGATAGATGGAAGGATGCTGAGGAATGAGGGCCAGATCAGGGCATGATATTAGGCTGGCGATGGAGAGAGTTGGGGAAAGATAAAGGAAGAGAGAACGACGATAGAGGGAGAGAACAGGGGAACATAGGGAGACAGAAAGATGAAAGAGATGATGAGTTAAATGTGTCAGATGGAGAGGAGAAGAAGAACTGTCCTGGAAAGAGTACTGAGAGGGAGGGTGAGAGATGTGAGTTGAGATGGAGAGCTTGTGTGAGTCACATTGTCTCCTCCGCAAGCTATTAGTGATTTAATCACTCTGACATCATGTGTGTGTGTCTGTCTGTGTGTCTCTCTGCGTGTGTGTGTGTGTGTATCATACCAGATTACCCTGAGCTAGTGCAGTCAGGAACTGGCTCATCACTCTTCCACAGCAGTGTGCATTCATTGCATTCATTATGTCAGAGTCAAGTTTCTAAACCTCTGGGCCTGAGACTCCAAACAGGTCACAGGTTCTCATGGGTGGGTCTCCTTTAGACTGATGTAAGCTTTTATGAATCTATATTAGCTGTGAGACAGATGTTAGCAGAACTGATCTAACAGGACAGAACTGAGGTGACACCGCAGAAACACGCCACATTTCAAACATGAAAACAAATTTAAAACCGCACTTATCATCTCACTGCAGCTGACTGCTACAAAGACGGCATTACCGCATTCAATCAGGCAATCTCTCAGATTTGTTGTAAAATCTGACCAGCCTTTCTCTTCCATACTGGACAAGAGTTTGCTAATCTGCTTCATGGGACAGTCTGAGGCTGAATTATCATTTCAATTCACTTCATTAGTTTGATACTGCCATCAGAGCAGTATCCAATCATGCACAGAGGTCACTGCTCTAATTGAGTTTAACAATGCCCTCTGACCAATCAGAGGGTAAACTACTGGGCAAAATGAGGCCATGCATACAGCGTGCCAGCAAAGACGACCAAAGTAACAAGCGAGTGAGCTTATGTGTGTCTGTGTGTACATGTTGTGTGGTTATTTTTCACATTGTGCAGACTGGGTTGGTGAAATTCAACACACATGCTGCCAAGGATATGCATTCCAGGATAAAGCCCAGAATCAGATCTCACATGAGCCTTAAAAGAGAAGCTCGGAAGAGACACTGGAATCTTACATCTGAATTTGTGAAGCTAAAAGATTCCTGAAATTAAAAAAAACAAAAAAAAAAAAAAACAAACCTCAAATCACCTTTTGGAAATTTCAAAGAGAAATTCAAACCACATAAATTCAGATAGTTTCTACTTCTAAACTATGGTATTTAACTTTCAACACTAAATATTCCGTTCTGAACATGTTTCATAATTCAGTATTCAGTTGCTTATTAGATAGAAATTTTCTCTCCTTCCCTGTAACAGCCTCTGATCAACAGTAAAGAACAGAGAAGAAGGAGGGCGCTGTTCTTCCAGAACTTTGTCTCTTTCAGTGGCAGATGGTGGAAAGGAGTGAACAACTCATTTGAAACCACACTTTTTATCACTTCCCACATGTTTATCCTCTTTGCAAGAAGAAAAAGAAACATAGCACACACAGAGGAAACACTAGATTCATGGGAAACCAAGTTTTGTTTTGTTTTTTCTTCAAAAAAGAGCAGTGGTGTGAAACCGAGGCTACCAGTCATTGGCAAAATGGCACATATATTCACAGGAATAATCCCCGGATAGTGTAATTAATTTAACAAGTTCATAAAAGACCTCCCATGCTCTAACTCTTTATATATGTGTAGCTGTTAATTCAGTCAGTCTGCTTAGAAAGTGTTTAAAAACTTGCAGTCAGACTAAATATATGGAAAAGTGGCACCCTAGCTGACCCACCCTGGAGCTTCTACCGCTCACTGACTCATTGGTCAGTGAACCAAGGACTGAGGCTTTTAATGTGGTCTCGGCGTGGCAGGGTGGGGGCCACTGGAATAGGGAGGCCCAGGGTAGATGGGGAGCAGAGAGTAAAGGGGGGGGGGGGGGGGGGGGGGGGGGGTTAGTTGGTTGTCTCTGTCCTCTGTTTAGGCTCTAATCATGGGCATGGCAGGGCAGAGGACCAGCAGCCTGTTGCCGCAGCTCACGGTAGGTCTCCGAGCCGTGATTATAGGGCGTGTGCAGTCCACGGGGGTTTGATCACAGGGATTCTCTGGCAAGAGTCAGAATGTGCATGTGCTTCTGTGTGTATGTGTGTGTGTGGGCGCAGGACTCTGACCATAGGGTGTGTTTGTGTGAGTGTGTATGCTTGGCAGAGAAAATTGCTGGGACTGCAGGGCTGAAAAAACAACCACAGGGCTAAGAAGTACAAAAAGAGAGACACAGAGAGACTGAACAGGAACAGAAACAGGGAGTGACGGGGATGCTAAATGGCAGAATTGTATAACAAAGAAACAGGCATGAGGAAACAACAACAACAACAGGGGTAAAACAGTAGACAGGCAGACACAGAGTGGCAGCAGGGTTGTCATTTCAAAGTCAAAGCTGCTTCATCTGAGAGTTGTTTTGTATTTTAGCATTGCAGCAGCTCCACCTTTCAATTCACCTGTCTAAACCAGAGCTATATAATCCTTAACTTCAACTTTAAGTGTCAGGTGGTTGGTTTCGCCTGAGATCCACAACTCAATATAGACTTTTCTACTGTTATACAGCAAGACAAAGACAGAGAGAGAGAGGAGCCAGAGGCAGGGATTAAAATGGGTTGAATTTGTGTTTAAAGGAAGCCAGGGGTGCTGTGTGGGTAAGTGTGTGTGAGGCTGCCAGTCGAATTACTGTAGTACAGAGAAAAATGTCAATAGGCAAACAACAGACGATAGCTGCCACATCGATTTTAATACACAGCTGAAATACACAGGGGCCTGCACACACGAGGAGAAATGGATGCACACACAGAAAAGCTTCTAAAGTTGTTAAAGATGTTGACTTAAGCTACTTAACTGTGACTGCTCTGACATTAGAGGAGATGAAGAGAAGGGTAAGGGGGGGGTTTGAAGAGAGAGAAAATAAGAGGAGGAGGAGAAACAAGAAGAGGCAGAAAAGAGAGAAAAGAGAAAAGCAGAAAATGAAAAATATGGAGAGAGGCTGGCTTTATTTTTCCTTCGTCTCGCCTTTCCGTCTTCATTTTTGTTCTCTGACTCTGTCATATTTTCCATCTTTATCTCTTTCAGTCCTTCGTCTTTCTCTCTGTCAGGCAGACCATGACTACGCCAAAATGTGATTTGCTCTTTTGCTCGTTTAATCTTCATAATCCATTTGGCCAATGAATATTTTTCTTTACTAATTAAAGAACAAATGATGGACGTGTATCCCTCTCTCTCTCTCTCACACACACGCTCACAGTGGTAGATGTTTTAGTATCTGACAAGAATTGTTACAGAAATTCAATGAGAGATGAAATCAATGAGAGAGAAAATGGGAGGAGAGAAATAACAGGGAGTATAAAATTCAGCACAGACACGTGGCAGGAGAAAAACAAATCCTTAGAAGAAAACCACTAATCAAAGCTCCTCTTTCTACTCCCATAATTTCTCCCTTTTATTCGTTATCTTTCTTTCTACTTTTCTGTCCCTTTCTGTCGTCTCTTCTTTGTTGTGCTGACAATGGTACGGTGGGATCAAAAGTTGCTAAGGCAACAAACAGAGAGAAGAATAGAAAAAGAAAACCCTGTCATCCTTATAGAGACAGAGGAATCCTGACGTTCTTCAGTGGAACGAAGAGAAGGGTGAAATGGAGGGAGGCAGAGAAACGGGGAAGTTCAAAGTGTTTATCTGCCCATTAGCAGGCTGTTACTTGAACCAGAAAGGATGTGCGTTGTGTAGAATAGACAGGAATACTGTTCCTACTCACTGTCTAATCTTATTTAAAGCTTCAAGAGTCCCTTTTGTACAGTTCTGTATTTTCTACACTAGCTCTACTGTAGACTATATAACTGGACTGATGATGTATTACAGGTCTGGGCGTCAAAAAGATTACAATTCTATTCACATATGTTAACTAAAAATGCTGTTCAATCTTTTATTAACCAGAAAGCAATGTTAAGATGTCCAAAAACACGTAAACACACGCCACAGCTGAGCTAAAACGTAACTCAGAACTAAAGGGTCAGTTCAAAGACCAAACAATAAAGCAATCCATGAAACAACAGTGCAAATACCAGAGGGAGTTTTGATGGAAAGCATACACAAGCTACTTTATCACACCAAAACCACAAAATACATTTAGCATGTCAGGTAGACAGACAAGACAGGCAAGACAGGCAAGACAGACTGTTGGAGAAGTTGTGCTTAAAGAATGCAAACCCCTCACATTTTCTTTTCCTGCCCAGTACTAAAAAAAAAACAAAAAAAAAACATATTGACAGTCACTTATAAAGTTAATAATATAAAAAAAATATGAAGAAGTTAAAACAAAGAGTATATCCCTACACTATGATTAAGAGAAAGGAAAAGATATTAATATAACAACTAAAAAGCAGAGTAACTGCAAATATATAACTGAATAAATATGTCTATGAAAGCCTTTCGTGTAAACTGAGTTACTACAAGCTGCTGTGCAATACACCCTAATTCTTTGTCATCGCTCATGTTGGCTGTAGTGATTAGTAAGACAACTTATACCAATCTGAGAAGATAAATCAGTGTAATTTGCTATTGCTATTTGTTACTGCCAGGTCCTAATGCTTATAAAGAAAAGACTGCTAAAGTAATTTTTGTATCTGCACAAGTGTATAGTCATTTGTGCAATACAATAACTGAATAGCTAGGTCCCAGGATTATCCACAATGCAAATGTGCAAACATCCAAACGTCCAAAAATTGCTAGTCCACCCCTCTGCTCGACAAGTTCCAGCCTTTGTCAATGGGACATGGCCACACCCATGTAAATTACATAAAGAGCCCACTGCAGTTACAAGACTACAAGATGGATATAAACAGGCAATATCAGATCCTTTGTGGGACAGAACGCTGCCCTGAGATGTAAGGAGAGAAATCACATCCACTTCAGTATCATTCTAATTGTTTTAGCTTCAACTGGTCAAACACTGCCTTGCTTGTCCTGAAGCACCGTGATAAACAATTTACTGAGCAGTGCACCGATAAGCAGGAAGGACATAATGTGCAGACATGCTGATTGTTTGGAGAATGCAAAAAGATGCTAAAGCGTGTGTGAGTGTGTGTGTGTGTGCATGTGCAGGGGTAAGCAGCACAGATAATATGACAACAAAAAATGACTGTGCAGAAATACAGTGATCTGTTGACACACGCATGCACCTGCAGGAGCAAGCAAGCTGAGACAGTCACACAAACATGAATGCATCTCTATGTACATGCACAGAAAGACACACACTTGAATGCACACACACACACTCTTACGCACACATACAGCGCAGAGCTCTTGGGGATTTGGAGTTCAAAGGATGTTTTATTTTGGGAACAGCTTTGGGTTAGTCACCCTACTTTGGTGACAGACGGAGAAACAGGTTGCAAATATCAAACACTATACAAGCACTGTGACACGCGCAGACACGCACTCACCCACACATACACATGCATATACACACACACACACACACACACACACACACACAGGCTCACGCTCTCACTTTCCTCCTATTTCCTCCGTCTCTCACTTGATTCCAAGAAAACATCTCGCCAAAGGGAGAATGTGTTGTTTAAAACTTACAAGCTTCTCCTTCACCAGCAGCTAAAGTATGATCACAGCTCTTCTGACAGCTTTGTCAAAAATGCTAAGACGTTGTGTTTGGGCTTCATTAACACATAAACGCAACATGGCAGGAAGCTTGGATTACAGTACATGAAACACAATATTGTGAAGTGATGCACTTCAGAAAACCAAATAACAGATTCTTTTCTGACTGAGTGGAAAGTTGCCTGTTGAATTGTGTTGTTGTCTGCAGAGCATGATGAGGTTCCTCCAGCTGGCCATTCAAAGCTTAGCAACCATAACTAGGCACTGCACTACATGGCACCACCTCGACGCAACAATGCTAATGTAGCTAGCAGTAGATCACAGCAATTTGCAACAATCCTGGTGGCTGCATGTGCATGTACTATGTTTCAGGAACATAGTAAAGATCAATGCCGCATCATTTGTAAAGCATTGAGTGCATGCACACACTCATATTTATGTGTGCGCACACACGCACGCACACGCACACACACACAGGGCAAGGCAGTAATTGAACAGGCGTCGACACAGTTTGGTGGCGGCACCTGTTTGAAATTTATAATGAGCAGCTAGGGGAGAGCACTACACACACACACACAGAGTCATTTACACACATGCAGACACACACACAATGAGTTGCAGGTCAGAGGAAGGCTAAGAATAAACTGGTCCTGCTGAGCTCACTCACATGCACACACTTGCCACACACACACACACACACACACACACACACACACACACACACACACACACACACACACACACACACACACACACACACACACACACACACACACACACACACTGTCCACTTTGCCTTTGACTTCTGCTCACACATGCCCTCTGATTAACAAAAAGACCAAGAAATACAGAGAGAAAACAGAGACAGGGCTGCAGACAGATAAAGAGAGACGGGGGGAAAATCAGGAGAGACTCGTAGGCGAACAAGAGAAAGATTAATAAAAGAAGCATTAATTGACTGAACAGAGAGAGAATTAATTCATTCCTGCAGTATATAATGGGCGTCCACACAGTGCATAAATATAGATTCACTGTGCAGTGTGCTGTATCTGTGTGACTTCCCACAGTGACACTGAATCAATTCTCCTCAAGTGAGAAAATAACATACTGACATTAACATACTTACACACACACATTCATTTACTCCCTCCCTCCATCACTTCTGTTCTTGCTTCATCATTAAGTCATGAAACACACACAGCTTCCTTTTTCTTCTCCTCATCATTTGCTCTACAACACCACATTCTTCACTCTTTCCCTTCTCCATCTATTATTTTCCTTGCATGTGCAGTTAAAGACTGAAGTATGAAAAGATATTTTCTCTGTGGAAATTAATGTCCACTACTATCCAGGCTTTAAGGCATTGGCACACCAATTTTCACTCTTATTTTTTGCATTGGTGCACTATATTCCCATTCATTTGAATGACAGGGTGGTGCACTGGTTAGCAAACAGTCTTAAATCAGAGGACCCGATTTTAAAAGGGTAACACCTAGTATTGTATTTCCATCATGTTCCAAAAATGCTACACTAACCATCATGCAATACAGGACCATCTTTGCATTAGTCCCTCCCTGTCGGGTAAACACCCAGGACCCTGCTTCCTAATAGCGATGGATGTTAGAAGTTAAGAGCGTTTTATAGGAGCATTTCTGAATGCTCTTAAATCTTTTCAAAGCAGTATTTAAGAGCAAGGGCACAGGGTAGTACTCCCCATGACAAGTAAACTGACCTTCATGTCTAAATACGGTGGAGCGCCTCTTCATGTGCACATTTCAGCGAGCATCCACCTTGTTGAGCAAGATGTCAAATCCCTATCAGCTCCAGGGAGCACTCAGCTGAATCCTGACCTCTGACCTCTTATGAACAGAAGCAAAAAAAAGAAACAAAATTGAGAATTGAGCATAGATGACCTTTTCCTCTCCTCAGCTCCTGTCAGTTCAGCTCCAGTGCTTTTCAGATTTTCCCCAAGAATGTTCAGCAGCACCTGCCCACAAGCCCTCCCCCACTGAAGCCCTCCCCGAGTCCATCCTAAATCACCCTTACTACACTTTACTGTTTTCTCAAACTTTTAAGAAAGCTAATTCCCACAGACAGAGTAAACAAGAAAAGTGACAGATGAATATGGGGTTGCTTCAAAGCATCAGACAGAAGAAAAGGGTAAACAAAACTATTATGTGTGAGTGAAGGAGGACACACTGTAGGAGGGACAAGAGAGAATGCAGGGAGTGTGTGGATGCTGAGTTATGTCTGGGTTATGATCCAGCTAAATTGCCTTGGCAGTAAGTCCCCCTTTCACTGAGTAAAGAGTTCGACAGAGATGGATGGATAGAGAAGATGAGGAGAGGGATAAAAAAAAAGGAGGAGGAAGAAGTGCAGAGAAGGGAGAGGAGGTGAGAAAGAGATGGTGGAGGAAGATGAAAAGGTGTCACAGAGGGAGAGGAAGGCAAAAGAGGAGGAAATAAGCAAAGGTGAAAGGGAGGAGGATGCAAATGAAGAGGAGGCGAGGGTGTGCAGGAGCGAGGGATAAGGGAGGGAGGAGAGACGTGAGATGACAGGGAGGTGAGGGTAGAGGAGAAGGTGAAGAAGGAGAGAAGGGGGACAACAAAACTCATCCTGCATGGAAATATACCAACAAAAGTAGGGGGGGGTGGGAGGACGAGGAGCAGAGATGTTGAAGAACGCCTCATAGAGATGAGAAGGAAAGAAAGAAAGAAAAAGTGGCTACACAGAGAAAATTCAAGGACAACTAACAAAGACACAAACGAGTGCAGCAGATAGAAGCAGCTTTTCTTTTGACAAGGGGCTCAAAAGAGCAATTATGAAAAGAGGAGAGGAGGAGGAGAAAACACACAGAGAGACGTAACAGCAAGAAAAGACACAAATATAAACAGGGGGAGGGATATTATGAAGGAGTGCAGACTCAATGAGTGGATGAAGAAATGAGAACAGAGAGATGAGAAAAATAAGGACAAATAAACAGAGAGAAAGAGCTTGTGGGATATTGATAATGAGGGAGATTGTAAGCCATCTTAAGTCGAAAGGGGGGACACATACAGTATGCCTGGCAGTAAAAATAAAAAAAGAAAGAAAGAAGGTGAGATTTAGAAAGAAAACAAGGTGCGAGCACAGATGAGCATTGATGGGTGAAGAGAGGGAGAGCACACGAGAGATTAAGAATGAGGGATAAAAGGAGCACTGTAGAAAAGGTGGACATGGGAGGGAAACAACAGGAGAAACCAATCAATATGTCAGTGGGGTTTCCTCTCGGCCACGTCCCTCACTCCCTCTCCTCACACTCCTGTACATGGAAACATTGGAGTATCGATCCTTCGCCTACTTTCCTCCAATTTTACTCCGCTCATCCAGCTTTTCCAAAGCCCCCAGGCCCCTCATGTCCTTCATTCAGCTGTGCCATAAGCATAGCTGAAAGAACAAAGGAGCAGTAATTTGTGTGCTGATTATTTTACTTTACAAGCTTTAACAAAATGTACTTTTAACCTTAACTTCTACTAAAGAAACAATGTGTTTTATTTAACTTTTCCTGCACCAAATGATCTACAACTGTTAGCCTTTTAAATATACTGAATCCAGTCTGATTTCTAGAAAAAACACTTTATCGCACATATTTTTTAGCTCTGAGTACTGCTTGCTAAAAGTGGGTGTAGTGTCCTAATGAAAGGGAAAGATGTTTTAAGTTTCTGTATGATTCCCAGAGTGATTCTCAGATGCTTCATAAATACAAGTCGTGCAAGAATAACTCACACCCAGCAGAGGAGGATGCTTATAATTGCTTATTGTTTACTCTAGACCCCACAAAGTTTAAAATCTCTTTAGGGTAAAATATCTCTATAATCCTCTTCTAGGAGTAACACAACAACAGTAGTTTCAGTTTCAGCTCATCTAATCTGCTGCACTCAGCTCCTTTCACATCAGCCCTGTGTTTAGTTTCCCATACTGACACACCAGCAACAGACTGTTACTGAGCTACAAGGGCAGCCTCGATCCCACATTATCTCTCTCTCTCTCTCTCTCTCTCTCTCTCTCTCTCTCTCTCTCTCTCTCTCTCTCTCTCTCTCTCTCTCTCTCTCTCTCTCTCTCTCTCTCTCTCTCTCTCTCTCTCTCTCTCTCTCTCTCTCTATAGCCCCCCTCAGTCCTGTCTCATCCCTCCCTGACCTCTCTGTTCACTGGCAGCAGTGATTGCATCATTGATACATGGTACATCAGTTCACACAAACACACACACCAAAAACACACCACCCTTGTAGTGACACTCCTACCTAGAGGCTGGCTGGTGTCAGATGGCGAGCTTCTTGTCCATGAAACCATTAAGTGAATTTTTAGTGTGACATGACACAAACACACAGCTGGGCTCCTACACTTGTGAAGACCCTCACTGACATATTTCATTCCCAAGTCTCTGACCATCATAACTAGAGTACATACCTAAACCCAGCCCTTCGTCTTAATGTATGTATGTCCAAATGCAACTCTAATCTTAACCCTAAAGCTGGGTTTTTAAACCCTAAAATGGTCCTTTGTGGACAAAAAATGTCCTCACACTCAAGGTCAAAAACTAAAACTGGTTGTTAAACGAATAGAAGTGCAAGAGCACACACTGTCATCATACACACACACACACAAACACACAGGTAGACACACACTCCATCTTCTCGGCCCTTCTCTGAGGGCAACATGAACAGCGTTTGAATGGCTTTGCCAACATTTGCTGCCCCTAGGCCACCTTCAAGAGCTATACACACACATCTGTATTACTATACTTACTATTACACTCAAGCAGGAGTCAGTGTTCAAATATCCTAATCCTAACCCTGCTTTTACACTTGTCAATCAAGCCGCTCTTTGAGGAAGAGGGAGCTGAGCAAAATGTCCTCACTCTGCATGAATAAACCTCACTCTTCCCATCTAAAGTTCAAACTGGTCCCCATACACATAGATATATAAGACCACACACACTCTCTCACACGCACACAAACACTGAGCACTGGCTTTATAGGCCCCAGGAGGCGCTGAGTAAAACTGCATTCCCAACCGCTTTATGTATTGGTCAATTTAACACCGCTAACATCAGCATATTAAAAATGCATGCGCCTAAGGACGCAAGAGCAATTTTGTGAGAGTGTGTGTGTGTGTGTGTGTGTGTGCACATGCGTGTGCAAGTATTTGAATGCAGAGCAGCCCACCTAAAAGAGTGACATTATTACATTGTTATCTACCTAATAGTGCTATTTATACTGTGATGTTAAACACTCAGTTAACCCACACGGCAATTTCTGAATGAGAGTCAATCACACAGAGAGGAAACACAGAGGGTGGAATGTGTCATTGGCAACCCAAAAAACATGTCACCGTTTGGTAATACAAAAACATCTTACAAGGCACATAACAGCGTTTTCTGAGAAGCTGCACCGAAACACAATGATAGTCGAGACATGTGACTGTTCAGTTACAGAACAACCTGGAAAATCATGAAAATGACTTGTCTCTGATATCAGAAAGCATCGGAAACGAAAGACATAGCGTTTTCTCACATTGTGGACGAATTCAAACATTCAAAGAGGCAAACAACAGCAGCTTAAATAACAGTTACAGACTCGCTCGCTGTACTCACATAGTCTCGTCGTTCTGGAACTCCAGTTTGCCAGCAGCCAGCTCGTAGTCCTCCCCTCCTTTAGCGGTGCCGTCCACGGTTCGATAGGGGACGGCTACCAGGCCTCGGGCTCCTGAAGTCCTGAGCACCTTCACCTCCATCACACCTACGCTCTCACTCACCCTCTGACTTGCACTCTCAAAGGTAAAGATACCTGAAAAAGAAAGAAAGACATTACTTCACAAGGGAGAAGCCCTAGAAAGACTTGAAAGATGAGGATAATAAACACCTACGCTCTCACTCACTAGCTTGCTCTCCAAGGTGTACAGTATATATAGTAAGAGGATAATAGGTTACCACCCACTATCTTTAGATAAAAGGTAATAATCAGCAGGAAAACGCCCACCCTCCACTCATCCCCCTGCAATTTCATTCTCTTTAGATGTTATCAAAGTCTTGTAAATGAAAAAGGGGAGAGGGGACTGGAACTTGTGAGACCTTTTAGTGGATATCCTGGGACCAAATGCTGCAGCAAAGCAATGAATTCATGTGAATTTAATACAAAGCTGAAGCAAAAACATGCTGCTGGGATGTACACATTTATAGTGTTGTAGGCTGTGACCAGGAACTCAAGAGAAGGGATTCAAATGCAGACACAGTAGGTAGACTGATGAGTGACAATGTCTTTTAATTACAAAAAAACTCAGAAATACCAAAAACATCCACAAAGGAATTAAACACAGAAACACAAAGTCCAAGGAAAACTCAGGGATTCTTACTTGGGGCAAACAAAGCAACGGAGGTAAGTCCACAGGAAACATGAGAAAAAAAAGAAAAAAAAAAGAAAAAGGAGCAAAACTACAGGTTCAAACAGAGGTAAGACCACAGGAACCAACTCAGGGACAACTGACTGGCAGAGACAGAGGAGCAGTGAGACTGAATTACACAGGGGGGCAATAGGCAACAGGTGATCCACATCGGGGCGGGGCATACAATCAGCAAAGGCAGGAAAAAGGACAAAGGCAGGAAGCAAACTGGTAACAGACACACCAGGAACATAACTTCAAAATAAAACAGGAAATTGTAAACAAAACCAAAGAACCCAAACAAGAGCCCACCAAAGAATCCAAAAAAGTCCAGAACAGTCCAAAAAGAGTTCAAAAACAGACACCAAGGGGCTGACCATAACATATATATTTTAACATCAATTCAGAACCAGCTCTTCACATCTACTTGTTTTGGCTTGTGTTTATTTGGTCATATATTAGCGTTCTTGAGGGAATTTTTAGCGCAACTGACTGGAACTGGTAATTTGATTAAAGAATATTAAAAATGGCTTGTTATACTACTTTAGTTCCAGCGTTCACACAGGCAGTTAAACAGCTGGAGGCTGATGCTGTGATGTGAGTTACTCTGTCATGATTTGATTGAAGTGATTGGTTATTGGCTTAGTGCTTTAACATTATTATTATTATTATTATTATTATTATTATTATTATTATTATTATTATTATTATTATTATTATTATTATTATTATTATAGTCCCTCTTACCTGCGTGATCGTCATCGTAGATGGTCACTGTGGCTGTGTGGTTGTCACCCAGCACGGCTTTGGGTGTGGCACTAGCATCCAGAGGGACGGTGCCGATCTCAGGATAACCAACCACGCGAGGGTTGCTGAGGTGCACGTAGAAATACTCATCCTCCTCAAAGATGTCGTCATCAATCACTCCGACTGTGATCTCTGGTAAAAGAATTGTTATTTCAGGACACTGACTTTAGCACAGATCAGTTAATGGAGCCAGTCAAAATGATTTCAATAAGAAAAAACCTCATGATCATACATTTTGTTGAAGCCAGCAGAAAAAAATCTGCCTCGGGTGCTGCAGATGACCTCTGCTATTTGAGCCTCAGTCTCAATGACATGTTTTTTGAAAATATGTCACGAATTATTGTTGTCACTGTTATTTTTACCTTTGAGGGTCTCTCCGGGCTTAAACAGCAGTGTTCCCTCAGCAAACTCATAATCTGAACCTGCGTTTGCTGTACCGTCCTCTGTGCGGTAATCCACCTGGGGGAGGTAGGAACACAGAGAGATGGGAAGTGGGGTGAGACGAGGGGCAGAGAGAGCGAAAAAGAGCCATCAAAGATCAAACAGAAGGGAACAGATATGAAGAGGGCAGATAAACACAAAGGGAGAGGAAGAGCAGGAGAGAGAACAGAGAAGAAGAGAGAGATAGAGAAGGACGGCAAAGAAAGAGAGGAGAGGCATTTGGGGAGATGAGAACAGAGGGTGAGAGAGAACAAGAAAAACAACTTCATTAAACTGAGCCCTCTGGTCAGATACAGTCTGATAATAAAGACTTTGAAGATAGTACAACAAAACTTTCCCTGTGTCCTCTCCTTTCTTTCTGTCCTCTCACCATGTGCCCAGTTTATTAACCCCCTCCATCCTATGCAGAGGCTTGCAAACATACCGACATTACTTATTAAAAAACAAAAAAAAACTAAAAACAGAAAAAAGTGATCAGATTCTGTCACCGTAAAATTTCAGATTACTTCACAATCGTCTGTGGCTGTTTGTATGCAAAGCTGAACCAGTGACTCAGTGTTGGCGGTGCTATTGTAGTCATCCTCTTGGTGACTCTGCTCTATTTTTAGCCCTTCATGAAATGTGTATAAGTGACACAGTACCAGACTTATTTTTGAACACATCCATTAAGCTAGCTGATATTGCTGGGACTACTGTATGCTGCAGCTTGATCAAATTTCATATATGTCAGACATGATGGAGTGCTGTTTTTTAAATTTTAGATTGGAAATGTGAGAAATTATATCTTCACATGATTATAAAAGTAGAAAAATGATAAGATGATGTGTTGCATTTCATGTTATGTGGAAGCCTGGTGTTGTGTTTACAGCTCGTTTCTACTTCCTACAATTTGCCAAAACAGTTAATGTGGGTTTATGTTAGTTAGTTTACTTAACCATTCTATGATGTATAATATTTGTTTACACTTGTCAAAATCTTAGTTTAGAAAAAGTATATAAAAGCTTAGAACTGTTTTAGTGCATTAAATCTGCATTGAGTCTCGGACTGTGAACAGATTCTTGGAACTTTTCAACACGTTTCAACAAGTTGGCCACCACGGCCACGTAGCTTTAGAAAGAAATCCATAATTTGTTCATTTTAAATGCACTGCTCCGACACTATGCCTGAAGAGCCTGTGTGTAAGCTAAATAAGGCACTTGACTGAACAAAGTCAGCCTTCAGTAGACAGCAGACTGAGGCCATGCCTTCAGCATACCTCTACACACAACACTGATGTTGCATCACAGTTTCACTTGTGTACAAGGAGAAGAATAGAGGAGCGACAGCCTTATAAAGTCCCTGCAGTAATAATGAGCAGATCAGACATGACTCCACAGACACAGACTCTCTGTGGGAGACTTGAAAGAAAATCTCTTATTCAGAGTGTAAGGCTATCGTTAAGCCCTGGATCAATGAGCCTTTACCTAAAGATGTGAGTCTTTTATTTTTTTGAGTTACAACTCAAAGAAAAGCTGAAATCTAAAAATTTAGAAAGTGTTTTCTACTGTGTCTCCCAGTTCTCCTCTCATCACCCTCGTCCATCCCTTTACCAGCATCCAACTAGAAGAGAGAACAGGGGTGTTCAAAGCCTCTAGAGGGGAGAACATGATTTGAGTAAGATCAGACTAAAACTAGGAAAAGTGCCAAAGATATGAGTGAACTCAGTCCAGAGAAGCTTTTTGTTTCCTCTGGTGTCTGCTTCTGTCTGACTGAGAATGTCTTGGCAACTGTCCCTCACACACTCACACACACTTAAACATACACACACTTTAATCCCTGTTTCCTGAACAATCGACCGTCATTCATTCCACACACACACACACACACCTTGACAGTAACTCCAGGGTCTCCTCCGTGTCTGGCAACAGTCAGTTTCAGGGAGCCACAGTTTTCAAAGCACTGGTACAAAGAGGGTTCAAACTCCATCCTGATGGTGTGAGGGTCGTCCTCCTGGGCCTGGGTCTCATGGCTGCTCACCACCTGGAAAAATAAAAAAAAACACACACAAACACACACAGTGTCAGATGCAATATGTTCTCTTACTGTGAATTTCAGGCTGAATGGAGAATGGAGGAATTTTACATCAGTGCGTCACCTTGCGAGCCTGGTCGGCGGCGTGCTTCTTGAGGATGTTGCCGGCTCCGATCATCATCCTGGTCGCTTGGATACGATAGAACGCTCTGCTCTTCTGCTGCTGCATCAGAACCTGATGGACAAAACCAATCAATTAACAAAGTCATCTGTTGTATTTATCACATTAATTGATATCTTTATTTGTTCCGCAGATTTGTCCTACTTTTATGAAAGCTTTCACTTTTAAACTGCCAGCTGCAGTTTAAAGGTTAAACAGTGAATCTCCTGCGGGATATTCTTCTTAAGGAGGTTAGAGGTCAAGGGTCACCTACAGATTCACTGAGTTAATTAACGACGCTCCAGAAGGGGGGATGCTTTACATTTAAACTCAGATCCTGCACTTGAAGATGATGTGGTGTTTCAGCTTCAAAAAGCTTAGCCTTAGCTGTTTGTGTTTTTCGACAGATATGTGGCCAAGACAGACAAAATAAATGAGTACAGAAGTGGAGTCACACTGACAAAGAGTGACTTCACAACCTAGCCATCCACTTTCTTTAAGATTAACCTCTTTGTAATGGATAAGACAGTAGTTGGCTGGCTCTCTAAACTTTAGATCTAATGAGCCTTATCAATCTATACTTAATGATTTCAATAAAAATGTACGGGTGACTAGCAATTTAATACCCTAATGATCCACCAAACAGAAAATGAATGAATTGATCAAATGTGACGTCAGAGCTGGGAACACTGCGATTTATTTTCATTTAAAGGAAGTGAGTCGATAGTTTTACCGCAGAAAGCTCATAAAATCTGCATCTCTTTAGATGGAAGGAATCAGTAGTTAGTTTAGTTAAAAACTTCTGTTTATGCTGAGTTGGTCTAATTCCACCGGCCACTGAGTCTAAATCTAAAAAAAAAACAAGTTTAATCTCCAGGGCAGCTGTCATTCTTATTTACACCACAAAGCTGTAAAGTAGCTGCAAGCAGAGGGAGGTCTGAATGCAAACAAACATCCAGGAGTTGCCCAGTGCCCCCTCTGCTTGCCAAACTCCTTTCCTTTCCTTTCCTTCACTCCCAAAAACAACCACCAAGAAATGACTTGGAGAGGAGGCGAGGGAAGGAAGAGTGGAAAGCAGAAACAAGGAGAGCAGCAGCAACTTGGACGGCCTCTATGGTTCAGCATTAAAGGATGAAACATGTGCAACAGCTAAAACTGAGGAATCCTTAATGTGCCAACTTGATGATTAGTGTTCCTAGAATAAATCTTTCCACATTTTATTCAACTGTGGTGAATATCACAACAAGGAGGTGTGTGTGTGTGTGCATCTGTGTATGAAAACCATCTTGTAGAAATGTATTTCTTTTCCCCAGGGATTAGAACCGATTAACCGAGTGGTCGATTAATCGCTGTGACACAGACAATAAAAACTAAACTAACGCCGAACATTGAGTTTTCATCACTTATAGATAACAATTAACGAATTGCAAATCTAAATTCCACAAAAAATCTTAACTCGAGGTTCACTTGTATGAGTTTTCAACTACATCTCACAGTCTTAACAGCTTTAAGGCCTTAATTCAGTGTGTGAGTTGTGGCTGAAAGCTCAGAAAAAAGGTAGAGTTTGGACCTTGAGTTAAATGTTTTTTGTCAAGCTATGGCTTCAAAGCTCAAGAACAAACTTTCATGTTCACATTTCTAATGTTCATGTAACTTACCGGGCAAAAAATCACCTGGATGGCAGAGGGGGTGCATGTTACAGTGCTGTCAAACAAGTCAACTGGCACCTTCCTCTCTGCAGACTAGTGGTTTAGTCAGCACAGAACATTACATGAGGAGTGACCTGAAAACCTCTATTTTCCTCTGTGTGTGTGTTTGGAAAGTTAGTCAGTCAGTCAGCCAATTCAATCAATTTCTCCATAACTTTGTTTATATTTGGTTCATGTCTATTTACTTTCTCAAAAATAATTATTGCAATAGAAGACATAAATAGCGAGATTAATTTTAATCACATTTATGTAATGATTAGCTATGGAAACAAAAAGTAATCTGTGAAACAGCTCAGAAATCGCTCAGGAACATTTTGAAATGTTCTCTGTATAACAGCTCCTTGCTGTCACCAAGAACTTTCCCACCTGCTATCACCTAAAACACCTTGTTCACAACTGAACGTGTCACAGCGTCATCTCCAACACCGTGTCACCCTCAGATGAGCTGCATGTGAACTGTGATGCATGACCTTGTGGATGCTACTGTTTCATTCTGATAGATGTAAATGTGTCTTCAAAAGCTCAGACACTGAGTGAAAAGAACTGAAAGACAAAACTTTAAGGAACAAAGTCAACATAAATGGAGACAGCACAAACAAGTTGGATGTCTGACGAATGAAGTTTTGCTATTGTTGATGGAGAAGTTTGAAACAGCTAGCCTGGCAAAGACATGAGAATGGTATCAATCTTTTCAACTTGGCAAAAAAAAATGATTTCCCTAAATGTCTAACTATTCCTTTAAGAATATCCACCCAGTATTAATAAACTTACTCAGCTAATGTGTGTATGTGCACATGCAGCCACACTCCTTCTAACCTGATAATTAGCCATCTCAATCAGCTGCTCCATGTCTTTATCTGGGTGCCTCTGCTTCAGCTCCTTCAGTGTCCTCGCCATGTCCCTCCTGGCCTCATCCTCCTCGTCCTTTGCTCCGCCCTCTTCCATCAGCCCTCCATCCATCCCGCTGTGACAGTTCAATGCCATCTGTCCGTCCAGCTCCAGCATGTCCATCTTGGTGAACCCACCCGGACCCAGGGCTCCACCCCCTCCTCCTCCGTCCATGCCTCCAATCCCTCCGTCTGCCCCTCCCTCAGTCTCAATGATGATGCCACGGTTCTTGTCGGCACGGTAACGCTTGCGGACATACTTGTAGAAGAGGAGGCGGCGGTCAGCCACCCAGGCCTGGACCACGCACAGGGGGAAGCAGAGGAAGGTCAGCACAGCCTCCCATACCTACAGGAGAGAGAAGACAGGGTTAACACCTTTTTTTCTTCCTTACTTTCCTGCATTCAAACTTTGTCTTTTTCCCAAACTTTCCTCCTTTCACAGTTTTAATTTCTTTTCATCCTCACCTCCACTTCTCCAGGCGAGAAGACATTCAGAATTAAGTAGAGCCAGATGTAGGCAAAGATACTCCATGCTGCCGTGACGAAAAACACCCGAAGGTGTTTGATTTTGCGTGTCTCTCCATCGGGAACCACGTACACACACAGGGCGATTATGACAAACATGTTGAATGCGGCACTTCCCACAATTGTGCTGGGACCCAGGGCTCCAGCCTCAAAATTGTGGCCGCACACCTATGGATGTGGTGAAAATCAGATTACTGTGTTCCCATTACTTTCTGTATCAGTTAATCTAATGTGTAACCACCCGGCTCATATTGTACCGACCTCAATAACAGACAGCAGTATCTCCGGGGCACTAGAACCCAAGGCCATTAGAGTGAGATTAGAAACGGTCTCATTCCAGATCCTGACCGTGGCCGTGGTGGTCTCACCATTCGGCTTCTTTATGGTGATCTCCTTCTCCTGGGAGGTTATGACCTGGAGAAGAGAAGAAACAGAGAGGATTGTATTTCCCCTAACTGACCGAACTGATCATGACTGGTGACAACTAATATGAATACTATAAATAACTACATTAATCTGCTGTAAGAACATGTAATATAGTGGAGAAAATCATAAGCTAAACAGTAAAGTAAGCGTGTGGTTATTAATGTGTTGCCTACCTCTATGGACGACATGAATCGGTCCGCTATAATGCTCATGCCCAGGAACATGTAGATGAGTGCTACGAAGTAAACAATGGCCCGTGCCACTTTGTCCCCTACAGAGGGGTTCTGAGGGTTCCACACGGGAAGTACCACTCCTGAAACAGATTATCAAACAGAGTTTTTCAGCAAAAGATCACAAGCAAATATGTGGTTCCAATGATTTTGTGTAATAACTTCACTAATCTCTCCCTCTCTAATCTTGTCTAGTCTGTCACTGTGGACATTTTGTAAAAAGCTCGGTGGAAGTACAGCCTGATTAAGGATTATAAGTGGGGGATTTTCCATATGTTCCATTTGTTCTACTAAAAGTTACTGAAACGGATCAATATGCTCTAGTTTCAGGGCAGAAAATTGGCTCAATAAGTGGTACCTGTCACCTTTGTATGGTGCGGGGGTTCATAATGTGGGTGTTGAATGGGTGTATGAATATTCTGCTGACACTGTTTTGCTTTAACTAGTGTGTTAGCATCTTGCAGCTGACAAATAAATCTCTTTCCTGTTATTTTCAGAGTCTCTGGACAGGTCACACTGATTGAGCTGGAAAAATATACAGCAATAAATACCAGAAGGTTGTGCTATTTTAGACTAATATATTTGTACCACATGAGACATATTCATTAAACCATATGGTGTTAAGCTTTGGAGTAAATCCAAGTAAATCCAGTATGATTTGATACAGAAAAAAAGCATTAAATATATATATATACATATATAATATTTTGAAATATTATAGTAAGTCGCCATAAGAGTACCACATTATAGAGCTTTAGTTGATCCTTGGGTGAATTATTGCTCTCTTTCATTCTTTCACCCAGTTTATTTATCAAGTACAGTATATTTTTCACTGTAATTTTCACTGTTCTATACATACTGGATGGATAAAGCAACCTAGACAATAGAGGCTTTTAAATCTGCAGGATACTATCACTGACTAATTGCAAGTGCATTAATGCTGTCAAGCTATATAATGCAATCCATTGGCTGCTTCCATTATAATATAAATATAATAATCAATCATGATCTTCATGCTCAACTGTTGTTTCTTAAATAAGAGGAGATGGAATTTATTGAATTATCCACTTTGAAATACTGCAAATGAGCCAATTTGAAAGTGGAGGACTGATGGTATAGGATGCACTGTTTCCCCTAAGGTTAGACTCTATTATTACTTCTGTCAGAAATCTGCTGGTTATTAATGGTGAACTTTACTACTTTAAAACACAGTTGTCATAAACTGCTGTAATATCAGTAGCTTACATGGCTTGTACACAAATAAATCTTTGAACTGTCCCCTGCTTAACCCAAGCTGTACTTGCTGAAAGGGTTAAATATAGAGATCTATCCTATGTAATCATGTTAATCCCTCCATATATGCATTAAACTGCAGCATGCTCAAGTATAAGGCCAACCCACCTTCCTGACAGACATCTCCACTAGCTGAACAGTTTTTCTCTGAAGAGCCTGCATGGACCGATCCAGGACATGACAGGAACAGAAAGAAAGAAAGGAAGAGGATGAGGAGGGATGAGGAGAGGCGAGAGGGGCGGAGCGAGGTGAGAGAGGATGGAGGCACAGACATGGCTGCTGGAGCCATTTCTGCCGATGCAGCCAGATCTTCACTGGAGTCTACTGGGTTCTACTGGGTCGGCTCAGTGTGGGCTGACGTCCAAATCCTGGAGTTAGACAGAGAAAGGGTGGGTTGTTACTCAAAGTTTCAGTCATACCTCTTAGTGAACTTTCTCACAAACTATTTCAGTTGGTTTTAATTCCATTCACTATAAAAAAAATGCCTTCTGCTGCTTTTAAATTAGCTCATGTGCCTCCAGTTAAAGCATGATTAAAGTAGTGAGGTGAGGAAAAACATCCATGGTTTAGATGGCCTGTCAGCAAAACCCTACATCTGTGGCTAAAAGCAGCAACATTCTTCAGTTTTAGTGGAACTCAGTAGAATGAAGCTGCAAAGTGCTTTATGGCGGATTAGTGGAACAGATCAAATGAAATAACAAAAAAAAAAAAAAGTAATAAAGGTCATTACATAACAGCGAGTCTAAAAAAACAAGTCAGAGGAAGTGCTGTAAATGATGATATACAAGTGGCCAGCATCTGCAATAAAGTTAAAATAATAAAGTCTGTAATAAAGCTGAAGTAGATGTAGCAGGCCGGAGCTCCTCTGGAGCCCAGATGAAAAAAAATCAATCAACTCCTGTTTTTAGTCTGGACTGCAGAACAGTCAATAGGAGCTTTTTTTTTTTCTAGATGGACCATGGTGCAGATAGTAGACACACAATACTCTATTTGTAATGTGGACATTAGAACTTTAGGACTGATTGATCATTTCATTTCTAATTTGGCTCCTCATACAAGGCTGGTTTTGTGCCAGGCCTTCCTTCCCTTAAATGTGAACAAAGAAGTCTTGAAATCATTTATGATAACAGATAACCAATGTAAAAATGGAGCTGGGATGATGTGATCTTGGCCAGGGCTTGCTTTTATAATTAAGGGAAGGGCACAGTGACACTAATTGAAGCCATGACTCCCACTGCCAGAACATTACTAAGAAATCTACTGGTAAGTTTTCAGAAAACTGAATATCAAAATATCCACAGAAACTCACCAAACCAACACAATGCACTCGACCTCTCAGCTGTCTATCCAAATGCTCAGCATGTCCCACATATTAGGAATTATGACAAAATCTGGTGCATTCATTGGTTTATTCACGTAAAAACACAGTGAGTAAGGTTGGTTGCAGATCTGCCTGCTCCACTAATGGTTAAGTTTAAGTTTGGGTTATGGATGGTTAAAGCTGTTAACACCTTGTTTACTCTGACCCCAAGTAGCCAACAAGTTATTTAATCTAGGTTTAAGGCCAGTAAAACAAAGTGGCTTTTCAAATGGACCAGAGATAATATGTTGTGAGTGAAGACAGAGAAACGGTTTGAACTGGCACTGTTAGGTCAAATCAGTGCAAACACACAGCAAACAGAGGAACAGAAACGTACACACAAGAGTCCACACGCATATAGAGAGACACGCATGCACGCACTCAAAACAGAGACAAATACACAAACACAAACTGTGTCGGTCAGGCTTGTAGTTCGGAAGTTGCTGACCTTGTACTCACACTCTCACACACACACACGCTCCACACTCAGGGCTAGTCAGCCTTGGATGCAAAATTGCTGACCCCGTCTTCACACAAACACATACGCACACACCTATACACGCACGCACACAACCACAGTTAGTCATCTGTCGTGACATTAGCAAGGGAGTTGCTGACCCTGTCTTCATCTATCTTCCAGGGTCTCGCTGCTCTGACAACAACCTGTCACTTCAATACTCGGCTCGCTTCTCTCCTCCACCATCCATCCACTACTCCTCCCTCCATTCTCTTAGTCACTCTCTTCTTGTCTTTCTTTCATTGTTTTCAGTCAGACATTAGACTTCTCCCCTGAATCACAGACTGCTGAGTGATGAAAGTGATATTTTTTTTTATATCTTTTTAAATAAAGAGATCAAAAACAAACTGTTAAGCTCAAAGTAGTAAATAGGGAATACATTAACTTTTTGTCCTGGGGCCTGAGAGCAACTTCCAGTTTCATCTATGATCTTCACTTTAAACCAATGATCTGTTTGTGTTTAAATGTTATCATAATAGTCATAATCATCACATCACTGTACAAACTCAACTCAGACACTGATGATGCAGAAAAACCTGTCGCCGATTCACCAGTATCGTTTATCCTTATTCTTCTCCCTCTTCTTTCTTTTACCTGCTTGATTAAACCCATTACTATCTCACTGTCTTTCACCTCTCACTTCTTCCCATCGTCTCCATGTCCACCTCTCTCTCAGCCTCTCTGAAAGGCTCTTTCACCTCCTGCTCATCCTCCCATCCCCACTTCTCTTCCGAGCATGTGTAAGTTAATGTCCTGTCACCTTCTGTCCGTCTCTCTCTCTCTCTCTCTCTCTCTCTCTCTCTCTCTCTCCGCCTACGCACATGCTCACCACATCACGTCTCTAGCACCTCTCCATATCCCCCACTCTTTTCACACCTCCTCTTGGTCCAACCTTATTAGTCCTCGCTTGTCGTCCTCATCTGTAAACAAATCTGTGGCTGCTGTAGAACACAATATGGGTATTTGTTGGCACAAATGTGGACAGTAAGTAAAAGAAAATCATTGGTTGTTCCTAAAAGGGGGTTTTCCTTTCAAGTGTATAATGACAAAGCATGAATACTGAATGTAAACTCGTGTGTATGTGGAGCATGCATGCAGACGTGTATGTAAATGTGTGTACACGCACACACAAACTGTGCAATCCACTGACACGCTGACAAAAACAAACACCTGCAATTTTAGTTTCGTTCTGTTTTCAGTCAAACCAACATGTATTCACAGAGTTGGTGTGTATGTATGTGGGTGCACAAGGGTGTGCAAATATGTGTGTGTGTATAGCGTCACGAAATTGGATAATTGGATGATGCATGTTTACAGTGTTTGTAGGTAAAAGGCTGGAGGACATCGACATAATGAACAAGATGAAGAGAAGACTTATATTTTTGCAAGGTGGCAAAACGTCTAAAAATAAAACAGCTGATGATGATCAGACCCCATTTTTGATACAATCTGTATTTTGCAATAGTCTTTCAATTTATTTACATTCTGTAACTGGCTCTTTTTCATTGTGAGCAGCAGAGTCTGCCATTCCTGCCTGGGATTCAAATTGCCCTCACATGCAGGAGGGATTTACAAGGAAATGATGCCGCGTATAATTCAGTGCTACTGTGTGCAATTTCATCTCATTTATATCAGCCTCATTGTTTGCTGTTCACTCGTTCATCAAAAATGTGTCCACAAAACAATTTTGACATTCCGGGCATTTTCTGACAGTGGATCAGTTTAAATATTAAATCACACTCGCTGTTACCGCAGTAAACACAGATGTCGCCAAATCAACCAGGACTGAAACATTAAGGGTGACAACTTTGGAGCCCTGAAAATACGTCAGCAGAAATCATACATGGTCAAGAAAATCTGTTATCTGTAAGCAAATAAATGAAGAAAGGACATCAAAACAATAAACAGTGCTAACAAACAGAAATGACCTGCCAGGAGAAGCAGCAGCTGAATAAACCGGACTAACAGCGTTTGCCTCAAAAGTGAATTTGGAAAATGTTAAGTATAGAATATGCCAGAGGGGGCTGGAGGACGAGATGAAGGCAGACAACACACATATTCACACCCACCGTAAAGCACATCGCACACACGCGCGCGCACAAGCTTCGACCCGTTTATTGAAAGCAGTAAGAGCATTGACCGTGGTTGCTGATTCATATCACATCAGTGGTGCTTCGCTGCTCTGCTTCGTTTGGCACCATGAATCACCACACACACACACACACACACACGCACACACACTGCAGAGGGCTAATGTTGTCAAAGGGTTAAATGACATTTGATTCTCCGCATCTTCACAAGCTCAGCTAGCTTTCCTACTTCCATTAGTCCATCACAGCTTTTCCACTTTTCTTCCATCGTCCTTTTCTTTCACACAGCTAACACTGCTTTAACAAGTAATATGACCTAATATTGAGTTGTAAAAAAAAAAAAAAAAAAAAAAAAAAATGAAGCCAAATGTGATCATATCACAGTTTCAGTGCAAACCATCAGCGACTGTGAGAACGCCCTGAGGAAAGTGAGAGCTGAGAAGTGCAGGTAGTGTTTTGGTTTTTGTAAAATCTCTTTCCCCTCCAGATAAAGACATTTTCTACAACTACAACACAACTTTGAATCCACTTTTATATTACTTATAGTTATGTCTTTTATTGTTTTGAGGGCATTATTTCATAAGAAAATAACACACAAGTGAAGAAGAATGACAATTTCAAGAGTCTAATTGCAAAAAGCTGGTATTTAAACACATTTACTCTCATTATTGACATCCCCCTCTCTGTCTATCTCCTGTCTATCACGAGTGTGTATATGTTTGTGTGTATGTGGATTGTTTCTTTCAACTTTACTGGCATTGTGCTGTGTGTTAGAACTTGCTGGGTGTGAGCGTGTGCATGAGCATGTCGTGTGTGTGTGTGTGTGTGTGAATGTGTATGCCTGACTGATCTTTAGCTGCAGCCACTGAAGCTCCAGGCTTTGGAGGATGGGGGGGGGGCGGGGGGGCGGGGGCAATGAGGCAGCAAGGCAAACCCAAGAGGGAGCAGTTACTGTGGGAGGGGGAGCAGAGTGGCTGCCTGTGGTACACAGAGCTCAAAGAGCTTGGTTACTTGGTTAGGACAAGATTAGAAGAGAGATGAGGAGAGGAGGATGACGCAACAGACAGAGTACGGGGGGAGGGAGAGGGTGAGGAGAGAATAAGAGAGAAAGGTAGAGAGAAAAAGAAATGAGAGGCTGAGATAAAACCCAAGAAGTGCAGGAAGGAGATGCACAGAGATAAAGAAAGAGGTGGAGAAAGAGAGGCAGAGCGTGAGGGTGTGTGGCTCTGGGATTACAGCTATCGAGCGGTTGAAGAGCTGATGAGATGCGTAATTAGGCAGATTTAAGGGCGATAGCGAACGCGCCCCACTGGGCCTTGGATACAGCTGTCCAAGCACGTTAGAGAGTGTTACGAAGTGCTGCCCATACTCCAGAGCACAGCACAGACTGAAGGCGATGGTGAACGCAACCCAGTGGAACGAAAAAAAAAAAAAAACACGTCAGGGATGCAGCCGGGCTGTCCCCTCCAAAATATGTTAAAAGTGGCTGCAGAATATTGCATACACATCAGTGAGGTTTTGGTTTATGATATGTGAGTGTGTGTGGATCTGAATAAGACAGCGAATGCAATCTGCAGACAGACTGACAGGTGTCCATTGCACTTGCTGCATTTTTCTCAGACATTTTTGAAAAATTTAACTGTGAATTTCGCCTCTTGAATCTAGACTGTCATGCATGGGGCTGCTTTTTTACATTTTTTTTTTGGTAAATGTAGCACAAATTGTAGCGCAGCATATTTTTGGAGCTTGCAAATGCATCCCCTTGGAGCTTAAAGTAGCCACTGATGCACCTGTTCCTCACGTTCCCTTAATTTCAGGAGACTGTAGCAGAAACAGCCTGATGGCAGATCGCGACAAAGTCACGCAAAGTACAAAAATGGTACCAAAGTTGGTTAAACATTTCTGGGAGTGGGATCTTAAATCATACGCAGATGGAGACACATTTGCCCCAAAGTTTACTGAAACAAAAATACATCACAAGCCAACAGTTGCAGGCTGTCAGCAGTGTATGTGTGTGAGTATGTGTGTGGTCAGTACTCTGGCGGCCACTCAGTGTTTCTGCCCTGCAGGACTGTGCTCAGCATTGATCTGCCACCAGGCTCATCCATCACTCTTCGAACAAACACATTTTTTTCAAACAAAAAAAAAAAAAAGAAAAACAAAGCCCATACACAGAACACATAGCCAAAAAGACGCATCCACATAACTAAGCTAACGCACACTATACAGACACATTTGCACAAACATACATACATGCACTTAATTGTACACCAACGTAGGCAGGTGTACTGTACAAGCATGCCTATTTGACAGAGCCTACAGTACAATCAGTAGAGTGAGGATTGTATATATGCTATAGTATGTGCTGGGAGCACACATACACACATACACACACACAGCATTGCATGTAATGTTTAGATGTCAGCTTGAGTCATATGATGTGTAGAAAGTCGGATCAAGCCTCGAGCGAAGGTCACAAAGGTTAAGACTGAGAGAAAGACAGAGAGAGCTTGTGTATAATCCCGCAGCTTTTGGTTACAACTTCACTCCTTCTCCCTCATCTCTACCCTTTCTTTCCCTTCTAAAACCTGCTCTTAATTTGAAAACACCACCTTTTTTTTGTCATGTGGCTATACTGCGAGATGGTTTGCCGGCCTCAGAATAATGTAAGAAACAGGAGAAGGTTAAGTGAGGTTCATGCGTAAAGAAGCCTTGCTGTTCTCTGCTCCCAAAAGAGTCTGCCTCCTTCATTTGTTGCATACAAATTCACCACAGACTCACCAAGTCAGTGTAGGTTCATATTATCCTGCCTCTGGCAATAAAACTCAAGTCTGTTCCTTGCCTTTTATGTTTATTTCTTTCTGTGTTCGAATGTAATTTTTTTTTTATCTTCCTCAATGGTGCTCTTATATCGAAACTATCCACTGTCGTCCTTCAGCCAAAGTTCTATCTTTTTTTTATTTTTAAATAGCGTTTTCTTTCCCTGCTTCTGTCCCTTCATCATCAAGCTGCACAAACGTGAAAGTTTGTGTAGGCGAGGACATCAGCCAGATGGGGTTAAAAGGGTTTTAATGGGCTGTGACATTAATATGAGAAAAGATGATGAACAATATGATGAGACTGGCTGTGTGTGGAGCTTGTGTGTGTGTGTGTGTGTGTGTGTGTGTGTGTGTGTGTGTGTGTGTGTGTGTGTGTGTTCGTGTGTGTGTGTGTGTGTGTGTGTGTGTGTGTTTGTGTGTGTGTATAAGAGGTTGTTTGTATACATATGTGAGACTGTATCTTTTTTTATTTTTTATTACATGTGTTAGTGACCAGAGGCCACTGGAGATGGAAATTAATTTATTTGAATACTTACCTCAAGAAGTTTGCATAAAGAGGCTGATTTTAGCCAGTAGCGGTTGTAGGCATGCATATTATTGTGTCTGTAAGTGTTAGGAAATGTGTCTAATCAAGCAACATTCAAAGTCATGCAAGATGATGACGCAGCTGCAGATTACAGCTACTTTTAGAGCCACTGTATTCAACTTGTTTGTGGGAAATATTTATGCATACATTGTTGGAGAAGTTAAATTAACACTGCACTGCAGATCTAAAGAGTTATATTTGAACTAAAGTTAATATTTGAGCTTCTTTAACTATTGGTTGCAGACATGGGTGCCAATTATGTGGGTGCTCAGGAACACGAGCAGCTACTGATAATTGTGAGCACCCACGGGGAAATGATACTGTTGTGATGTTATTGGGAGAACACTGCGTCATCAGATGATGATAGATAGAAAATTGGATCACCTTCTGAACCGTTATCCATCTGACTTATAAAACTGCTCTGTTTTTTTTTAATTCTTCATGTATATAGATTCGTGTTTATAAATAAATTCATCGCCTGTGGTTGCAAGTGATAAATCACACTCCCAAATGAACAGTCTAACAGTCATTATCTGCTCTGCATCTGCAAATGAAACTGGATAAAGTTATTGTTTATTTCAACTGAGCGTTGAACCTGATACAGTGCTAATATATACCTGATCTGCTGGGATGAGGATTTCTCACTGCATTAAACTAAACACAACCAAAGACTCAAGTTACATCTGTGACAAAAGCTGGCCGACAAGGAGCAAATGAGGAGAACACGTGTGTGTATAAGTAAGTATATGGGTATGTGTGTGTGTGTGTGTGCACCAAAGTCAGTGAGGGTGAAGAGTTTATCATCACAAACATCCTCCTCATCCCTGAGGCTTGTTTTAGACGGATGATGCAAGCCTCTCCTGCTTCGTTGTTCTTTTCTTTCCTATCCCTCCTCACCCGTTTCTCCCCAATCTGTTTGCTCCCTGTTTTCCCTCTCCTCATTTCCTGCTGCTCTTCTTCTGCCTCTCCCTGTTTCACAATCTCTTCCACTCTTCCTTTTCTTCCCTCCTTTCATTTCATTCATCCTCCATTTCTCTGTGTTCCAACCGTTTCTCGACATTCGCAGCATCTAATTCGTACTTCACTACTTGTTCCTTTCTCTCTCGGCCCTTGCGCTTTTCATCCAATCCTCTCTTCATCCCTCATCCCTCCATCTCTCTTGTGTGACAAATAACAGCAATCTTAATAAAAAGGCTAAAGAAAATCCCCTTGTCAGTGAGAGCTTAGAGGAAAGAGAGAGAAAGGGACAGGCCATTTGCTTGTACATGAGTGTGTGTTTGTCAGGAGGAGGAAAAGAGTGGAGGGAAAAGGGGGGAGAGAAAAAGAGAGGGGAAGAGGGAGACAATAATTGGAAGTTGCATTAATCCCTCCTGATCTCTCTCTTATATTCCTGAGTAGTGAAGTAGGCACACACACACACACACACACACACAATGTACCTGCCAATGCACACACACGCTGTACTTCTCCACGTCACACACACTCACCAACACGCGATTTCCCACTCTCTATGCACAAGTACTCTCCCCTTTAAACACACACTCTTATCTGTATCTTTTTACACACTCACAGCGTCACCCACTCTCTACATGCTATACAGTGATAATAACTTTAGCAGCCCATTAGTCACCATGGTAACGGCCAATCACGTTATTTAAGCCAACCATTTTCCACTCCACATGCTTCTCATTGTCATTTGTCAGTTCATATATACATATACATATATATACACATATACATATATGCACTGTATATGTTCTCCTCTCTCTGTCCATCTCTCTTTGCCTGTCACCCGTGGATGGATTACTGAACTGGCCAACACAACCACAAAGAGATGTAGAACGACCATAAAGACACAAAACAACAGCAAAAGAGAGACAAAGTGATGCAAAACCACTACAAAAACACTCAAAATGACCACAAAGAGGCTCGAAACAACTACAAGAAAACACAACTACAAAGAGATGCAAAACACCCACAGACACCAGAAACGACAACAGAACGATGGAAAATGTCACATTGTAGAGGAATTCAAAAGTGGATTTAAATCAGGCTAAAATGGCCCCAGTGTCAAATTTATTTCTTCTTTTTGTTCTCAAATTACATAAATCACACTTTGATTTCCTTCTTTATTGGCTTGTTGTTTCTTCTAAACGATAACATTTGTTAGATATTCAGATAAAAAGACAAACACACTACTGAAGTGTCATTAAAGTGGTGTTCATCACACATCATAGAGAGACTATTACCCTCAGACAGCTCAGTGCTTCATTCTTCTCTGCAGTTTAAAAACTGTTCACATCTATGCTATATGTTAATTAACAGCAAAGTACGAGAGAATCATACATTAAGATGCACAGAATGATGCAAACTTTCAGTATGTCCACACACACACACACACACACACAAATATATCCACTTAGAGAAGGACAACACATACTTGGGGAGGATTTATATGGATAAATCACAGAGCTGTGTACAGTATATACAGTATATTCAAATAAAAGGGATGATAAGAGAGAAGAAAACAAATGAAAGTGGGAAGCAGAGACCGAACAGGCCTCTGTGCTGTTGTCATGTTACCACAGTGATTAATGGGATAGGAAAGTTATTATCATTATCATTACGGGTATGAAATGAGTGGGTGATGCACTCAGCGTGTCTGTGTGTGTGTGTGTCTGTGTGTATGTGTGTGTGTCAGCCAGATGGGAGAAAGCAGAGAGTAATGTTATCAGATTATTCATAGGGATGACATTAACTAAATCAATTAGATAAGAGGGTTTCCCTCATAAATTAGACTGTTAAGTGGAGATTACGGTAACAAGCTGAGGCAACTCAGTCACTGAACACACTGGAGTTCCTAAAATAAAAAGCATTAGATTTCGAAAAAGTGGTCCATGTAATTAAAAAGTGAAAATAGGAGAATTGCTGTGCATTATACTACAGCTCATATAACTTGTTTTGTTGCACTGTAGTTACATATAAGCACCAGGGAGAGTGTTTCAGACCCTATTCGATATTCAGACCACCACTTCAGATGACCGCCTTCAGTCAAAACTCAACAGGCCCTGTGGAAGCATAGTTTGCTCAAGTGAAACATCTTTTCTATTAATACTTTTTTATTTTTTATTTAAAACTTTGTTCTATTCTTAAACACTCCCAGATACCAAGATCCAAAACATGCATCTGCGCTCACAGTCTGCTCAAACCTGCTAATAAAAACCAGTGAAAACGTCCCTGCTGTAATTATGAGTGGGAGGGTTGCTCTATTCATGTGTGTGAGAGTGTGTGTGGGTGCGTGAGTGGGTGGCCATATGTAGAGGGAGCACTAATATTTCACTGTTGCACAGACAATTAAACATTCACATACACACACACATGCTGGATGAGCACAATGTGAAGTAGTTGGAATGAACCTGTATTATTTATTATGAAGAACAGAACAATCACTGCTCCTGCCAGGCTGAATAGCTGCTGGTTGGCTAGAGATGTAACAGGTATTCACACACACACATACACACACACACACACCAATTTCTATCTTCTTCACATGCACAGACACAATGCAAATGAATGTGGATAGACCTTTACTGTCAGACTTGTAATGACTAGGACCGTTAAGCAATGAGGTTGGCAAGAGTTCGCACTGTGGCACAGGCTTAGCCACAGATGAGCGAGGTTGGCGGTTAAATCCAGTTGGAGAGAAGGCTGCAAGGCCAGGAAGACAGGGACAAAGATGGAGAGAGGGAGAGGCGAAGGTGTCGAAAGAACGTGGAGACAAAACCAGAGAGAGGGAGAGAGATTTAGATTAAGAGGGGAAAATTTTCCGGCTTGGCACCGAATCAATTCACAGCATTACCAGCAGCAACGCCACAGAGACCTGGCAATCAACAGCTGAATGGACCTCCTTTACCTCAAGGTCACACATCTACACACACACACACACACACACACACACACAAAAATGAAACTAGACAGCAGTGTGAAAGATCGAGGACACAGCACAGTTTCTGGGGACGCACAATTTCAACCTGCTGTCTCACTGTCACATGAATTCATTCTCTTCAGATTCACCCTTGAATGCTCATCTTCCAAATAATGTCAACAAGCTCACTTCTACTGTGTCCTCTCTGGTGTCCCCACAGTTTGGGTAGAATACTCTGCACTCTGTCTTTATTGACTACTTCGGGGAGCTCAGTGGAAGGATTAGCCTGTTACTTGTGTGAGCATTGATTAGAGAAGAGTGCAGGACTTAAGTGAGACTCCGAGACCCAAATACTACTTTAGGTCCCTCTGTGATTTGAACTGGACACTTTAAAGATGCATCTAGATGTTTCCATGTCAATTAAGCATCCTGTATCCACACAAGGTGGCTGTGGCTCGGTAAGTAGACGGGGTCGTTCTCTTGGGCAAGATACTGAACCCCAAACTACCCCAGGATCAGTGTGTGAGTGTGAGTATGAACATGTGTGTCAATAGCCACAGCATGTAGTGTAAAGCTCTTTGAGGATTCTCACACACACACACACACACACACACACACACACACACACACACACACACACACACACACACACACACACACACACACACACACACCCACCCACACACACACACACACAAATAGCAAGCTCTCTCCTCTAGGAAATCTTTCTTTGTGAGACATTTCTGAAACATAAGCCCCATAATGCTCAGGAAACCCACAACTCTGCCTGTGATATTCTTTTGTTTGTGAGGGAAAGTTGGCAGCAGAACCAGCTATTTTCCAGCCGTTTGGTGCAAAACCTCTTGGGGCTGCAGCTATAGCTGCAATCTAACTCAAATCGGCCCCGGTGTAATGGCAAGGCAGTGCGGTCTGAGTACAGTCTGATTATTCTGACCTCGTGTTTGAAGGTCTGTCTGAAGCATAGCATAGTGGTTGTTTCTGCGACCGGAACAAGGTAATCAGTGTTTGACTCGTTAGGAATAAATTCACTTAATTAATGGCAGCCACAATCGATAGAAGACGAGGCTGCAGAGAGGAGAGGAGATTAGAAAACAACAGTTTATATTTACGATGTGACTGACAAAAGAAGGAAGGAGAAAGCATCAAATGCAGCAGTGAGAAGAGGAAATGAGGGAGTGCTGTAAAGAAGGAGGAGAAGTCAGGAGCTAAAGGAGATATATAGCCTGACTAATATGGATGGTGTGGATTTCCATTTTAACCTTGAGGAGGAATAAAAATCCTAAACACACACACAACCACACAGACACACACACACACACACACATACAGTCTTGACTCATGTATAAGCCTCCGGTAAGATGCTACATCCTGCACGAAATCCTTAAAACCCTCCAATCATCTGTGAGTGAAAATACAGCACGCAATGCCACATTATATCCTAATTGTTCAATGAATTACAATACTCCGATATTATCTGAATTTTTTACACAAAACAATAACAGACAGGGAAAGAAATCCAAGGAAAAAAAGAAGATAAAGCAAGACAGAATTTTTTGCTCAAGCACAATCTGTGCAGTCATGCAGGGTGGTTTGGACATGGCCGTCATAGTGGATGCATTATCACAGACCGGAGTGGCTGGTGGACAATTTCACCCAATTTGTCTGGCCTCTAATGCAGTCATCTCTGGCTGGCCGGCGAGCTCGGGATGTTTAATTTTAAAATGAATTCCATCTCAGATTACCCATTACACTGTGACAAAGTGGAACTGATACTGTAACAGCTAGAGATTGAAGTGGACCAGGTGGAAAAAAAAAAAAAAAGTAAAAGCTTTTCAGCTATTGCAACTGCTGTTTGGTCAATTAAAAGACAGGTCTTAGATATGACATCTATAAATTGATTGCACAACCACTACAGCTCCAAGAAAAACTGTCACAAGCCAATTTAAATTCAACTTCTGTGGAATTTGGAATAACAAGTCTGCTCGCAAAAAGAAACTTATTACATCAAAATTGTATTTTTTTAATGACTAACACAAACCTTTCTATGTAATCTTATGTCTTCCAGTGAACTCTGGGGAGACAGTGTAGATCTTTCTTCTTCTGATAAATCTGAAATTGTCTCCTTTACTTAAAGAAGCTTTTTCATGACCCCAAACCATTGGTAATGTTTATGCTGAAACCTATTTTGTACTCCATATTAGAATTTCCTGTCAGAAACGCACTAACATCAGTGCAGAGCAAGTTGACGACGCAGACGCTGAGAGTTTTCTGCTGGACACTTGACGATGCACGGACTAATTGTCCATTATGTAGGTGGGAGCGTCTGATCCCACCTCGTTCCTGTAATGATAATGGCTTCTCGCAGTTAGCTGTTAATTACTGCTGCTGCCCGCATGTGTCTGAGTGCGTGTGTGTTCGCTCATTATGCTGAGCACGCTCAACGAGTGCGTGCAGCCATGGGTGAAAGCACCCCTGTGCTGCAGAGAGACAAAGAGAGGGGAAGAGGAGAGACAAAGTTAGACAGAGACTCTTACAAACAGGTGTGGTTAGTCCCTGAGTCACCCTGACCTTCTGATTGGTCCAGCAGCACACACACGTTGATGAACACACACTTACAAATATGCACACACACACACACAGACAGACAGAGTGTGTCTGTGGCACGGTGATGTCAGAGAAGTTGATCTCAGTGGTCTGGACTTGACACCACCATCTGGCTTGGCTGCGGGGAACCACACACACACACAAAACACACACACACACTATTGGTACGATTAATGTTAGACCACAGAATAACTCACTTAAACACAATATCTGACAGTAACAGCACACAGATTGAGAATGAGCACTCAAACACACACTCTGTTACTACAGAAACACAGAGGAAACATTTATAGTAATTACAGTATCTCATACAGACATCATGCACACCAACTACTAATACGCACGCATATTCGTGTGAATTATTTATGTCCACATAAATTTAAAAATATCCAGCCTCAAATCAATTAAGATGCAGATGCCCTTCTCTCACACAGCTCCCTAACAAATCTCCTCTGAGTCGCCCTGCCTTTGCCCAGCAGTAAAATATATGAGCCTCTGGAGTTCTCAACCAATCCCTGCACTAAATTACAAGCACTGAAATATTAAATGCAGGCATTTGAGAGAGTGTAAACATCTGAACATGGGGCTGCGGCGACTGTGAGGTTCCTTCTGTTGTTATGTCTCTGAGCTACACTCTCCAAAATCAGTTGTAAATTACTCACTGTAGGTGGGACTGTGACAACTTTTCCTTCATCTTATGTTGGTGGGGCTCTATTCCTTTGGCACTGTAAGCTACAATCGCTCATACAAACCACATGGTTTGTTCCAATCAAGCTACTGTTGCAGGTACTAGAAAATACGAGAGATCATTTAATGTACAGCCAAGGATTTTTTTCCTTAGAGAAACCAAATCTATACGAATGTAAAACAGATTTTGAGTATTTACTGAAAAAAATTACAAAAGTAAGTACTCAAAGATGTCTGTGTGCATACTAAATCCTCTTGATTTTTGAATGTGCTATTTGATTGTCCCACAATCAAATGCATCAAGGAAATGGGGGAGCTACTCAGCCTTAAAATTTAAATTTAAATAAACTGCTAATGGTAGTGAAACTGCTCAGAGACGACTGTGGAATGCAAACAAGTATCAAATCCTCGAAAAACATTTTTTTTTTTTTTTGCTCGCTCGACTCCGTTTGAGTGAATATTACACAGTAACCAACTGATGTGTCTCACTGTCAACCAACATGTCAATAGTTCTGTTACTAGTAGGTTTGTTTGTGACACTAACCAACACAGGGACATTACTGTGGTGGAGTTTCTGGCCCATGTATACCTGTTTACAGCTGGTTTGCAGTATAGAGCTTAGATTTTAAAACTTGTAAATAGGTTAAATTACTTTATCAGTAAGCACAGCGCAGCAAAACGGACATTCACATTAAAATGCCACACATTATTACTTTAACCTTTAACTATAAGAGGTTGGTTAAGCACAGCTGCCTTTTTTCACCAAGCCTCACACTCTCAGTTCTGCACTGTCTGCCTCATTTAGGACTATAGTGTCTTGTTCAAGGGCAGGGTGACGGCGGCTGCTGAAGGAGGACACAGTGTGTGTGTGTGTGTGTGTGTCTGTCTCACACTGTCCAGACATTTCAGCCTCCTCTGGGATTCAAACTGACAATCTTGAGGTCGCAGCCTCACCTTATTAACCACTAGGCCCCAGCCGTCTCTGCTACAGTGGCTTTTGTGCAATCATATTTCCTGGCCGGGGATAAATGTTGTGTTGAATGTAATATACATGCTATTTCAGGTTCACCTCCATTAAATTCCAATATTCCCCTCAACAGCGACGTGAAGCTAATGGCACTCGTGTATTTCGATGCATGACCGTGCACACTGGAGAGCATTTACTGCACATATGAAACAGCATGTGTGTGTAAAGCAGTAAGTGCCCAGTTGAGAATATGCGGGAGATTGACTAGAGCTTGTTGAAGCCTCCTTCGCTTCATTCAGCCGTGAATGACCGTGAGAGGAGCACTCACCTGGATACATACAAACACAGCTGTAAAGCAAGTTAATACTATATAAACTATGCTCTTTGTGTGCCACCAGCTCTGAGCTCCTCTGTTTTAGTCCATCTTCCTTAAGTGTCACATTAGATGAGACAGCATGTCCACAGACATTCACATGGTGCTGATGAGCAGAGCAGAGCAAGGTCAACGCACACCAAGGGCAAGAACTGAAAATACGCCAACCACACATAATGACATAAGAAATATATGTTTCCGATTCATCCGGAGGGGGAACAGAAATCTATCAAACTTTATGGCAAAGCGTCCACTAGCTGTACTTCAACACATTTCCTTTTTCTCTTTGTATTTCCTCTCCACTGTTAATTATCATGGATCACTAATTTCTCTCATTTTCTCTTGATGTGATCTCTCAGTCAGTATTATATTAGTCTTCCTGAAGCCACCTCTCATCATTTTACCATTCTTATCTCCTTTGTGATAAAAAGAGAGATAAAGGGAGATCATTCTCTCTTCTCTCCTCTTCATGACTTGCTTTCTCTGCCATGTTGACATATATTTCTATCCTACCCTGCTTTCATCTCTGTTTTTCTCCTTGTTTATTCTTTCCCTCTTTCTTCATTCATTCATTTATCTGCTCAAACTCCTCTTAATCCATTACAACCTTACAGAGGATTTTCCAAAAAAAATGGCCCTGGTTAGAATCAGTGTTATTCTTCATTAAAGAGCTGGCCTGTCTCCATTCCTTATCTCCAACATAATGGCTTCCATCTATTCGTTTCACCTTACAAAGTCATTATAATGTACTAATTAGGTTTAATCTTGTCCCACACTCATCTCCATAGCAATCATCCATCCATTCTCCACTTCCTGCCACGGCCCTGCACCGCACTTTGCGTCAGGCTCTCAATTTGGTTAATCTCCATGCCTCTTCTCACCTCTTTTACTTCTCACTCCACCTCTTCACCTCCGTCTGCCGTCTGCATTTTCTTCTCCACACTCTCTGCCTCCTCCAGTTGCATCTGTCTGCAGTTAGTTATACTACTGAATTTTCCTCACTTCATCACTCTCTTCCTTCATTTTCCTACATCTTTGCGCCTCAGTTTCATCTGTTTCTTCTTGCCATTTATCCTTTCATCCCTCAGCCACTTGCACCTGCCATGCATTTCCTATTTTCTGTCTCATTCCTTAATGACAATGTTGCTTTGCAACTCCTCCATCTTTCTTTTCTTTCAACTGCTCACTTGTCTTTTTTTCTAATTTTCTACTTTCTATTTTTTCTCACTCACACATCAAGTCTCCTCTTTCCTCCATTTCCCTCTTTCTGGCTCTATTGATTTGTACTTTCACCAGTGCAATAAAACAGCACCCTCTGCACACATCAGCATCTTTGGAACATATGGCTACAAATTAAACAGAGGGTAAGTCGAGATCAGCAAAACTAATTATGTCAACACAGGAATTAGTTGCCATGTTAAATGATTTAGAACCACGGAAGTGATTCCTAAGTAAATATATTACACATAGAGATTTTAATGGAACGTTTTGAAGAAAGAGACAAAGGAAGAAAGAAAGAAAGAAACCAAAGAATCAAAGAACCAAAGAGCAAACTTAGGAACCAAAAGAGGAGCCAAAGAATTAAAGAGCCAGAAAGCTGGGTGTAGCCTACTGGTTGAGACGCATATTACATAACCACAGCATCCACAGTTTGATTCCCAGCCGAGGGACCTTTGTTGCATGCAGCTCTCTCTCTCTCTCTCTCTACCCTTGTTTCCTGTTTATCTCTATACTGTCAACTATGAAATAAAGACAGTAAGCCAAAAAAAGAGCAAAAGAGAAACCAAAGAAAGAACTAAAGAACAAACCAAGTTAGGGTCCAAAGAACCGCAAAAAGAGCTGGAGATCCAAAGAAAAAGAAAAACATATGAGATCCAAAGAACAAGCCAGAACCAACTCATCAAAGAAAGAAAGAAAGAAAACACAACCTCGTCCATTATGCTGCAGTTAGCAGCTAATGAAAAAGACCTTTTTAATTATTCTGGCCCAATCATGTTGGAAAGACTTTATTTGAATCCTTCTCGCCTCTTGCGTCCTTCGGGAGCACATTTCAATTACCTGCTCATGTAAACATTATTGATCCTGTAGTGAACCAATGCAAGGATTCAGATATTGATCTGAGCCATGAACCATATGCACAAGGCAAGAGTCCGCTTGTAATGAAACCACCACACACATTCAATAACCATTAGAAAGCAGTTAAATGATAATTTTATTAAAACTATGAGCATTTAAATGACCTCTGACCTGTGGGCCTAGAGCTGGCGTCTCTTTTTCTGTTTCTGTTCTTCGGTATCTTTGTCCCTTTCATTTTTTTCCTTAAATTCAATTCATGACTTTGGGATTAAATTATAAATGAACAATATCAAAAATCGTACAAATTCACCTCTGAAATTAAACATTTATGTCATTTCTTGCTCTCTCTCCTTCTTTCTGGTTCTCTCAGTGTCTGCACAGTGCACACACACACACACACACACACACACACACACACACACACACACACACACACACACACACACACACACCCACACACACACACACACACAATGATTGCTGTGTGTGTGGTGTGGATCTATGGTGAAGCAGTGGTGTGTGACTGACCAAGGGAATTCCAAAGGTCAAACAGAAACATGGAGTTTCAAATACAGATGCCGGAAAATACACACACACACACAGACATACACAACTTTCACCTGCAATGTACTGTTTACCAACACAGAGACATGTAGCAAAAATAACACACACACAAACACATGGCTGAAATGTGAAATGTAAGTCCACATACACAAGACAGACACACACGTGTGTGTGCACACACGCACTCACACCTCAGAGTGTGTTGTGGCCTTGTCTAAATGGCACTGTATTGAGTCGAGGGTGAGTGAGTGACTCACTGTTGCAGCTGACTGCCTATTTGGCTGTCTGCATTGCCAACAGACATAGAGAGTCAATAACCTCTGTGCGCTCACACACACACACACACACACACACACACACACACACACACACACACACACACACACACACACACACACACACACACACACACACACACACACACACACACACACACACACAAACAGAATGAATGGCTGGGCACCAAATGTTTTCAAAGGTGTTTAAGTTGGCAGGGGGGATGACTCATACCTGTCTTCAGACACTGCTCACAACTGGGAGTTTGACTTTGCCATGACCTGACTATCTGTCCTGCTCTGTGTGCTCTCTGGAGGAGGCTTGGCACTGCTAAACTTTACATAATGTAAAATAAACATGCATACACATCTGTTACATACGGAAATGGTGTCTATTACATATGGAAACAGTGTAAAAGGAAACATACATCCTCAAGGGCTCTTACACTGTTGCTCATGGCCATCATGGAGTTTGACCAGGTCAGGTCTTCAAGGCTGCTTAGGACAGTGTCCCTACATTCAACCCCCCCAGTGAATTCAACAGTGTGTTTGAATTCACTACATGTGAGCTGAAAGTGCAATAGCAATAGTGACAATATAGTAACAGCAAGTGGAGCTGTTAAATATTTTCTCAGAGCCCTTTTCTCTCTGCAGTGGCACCATTCACCACCACCTCCTCCCATTCGGCCTCTTATGCCCACAGGAGTGCTCAATATCAGCAGTCAGGCGGGTCGGCAGATGACAGGTCTGACTGCAAGTCATCTAGTGTTGATGTCTTTGCTTCAACAAGACCAGAAGGCTTAGCTGCCTGACACCAAGCCCTTCAGTTTCTAATTACACAGACTTGTGTGTTTTCTGCTGAGTAACTTCTGTTTGCTGAAAGTAGACCTAATCTTCTACGTGTTTTCAACTGTTGTTTTCTGAAAGCAGCTGTTTCACTTGTATTTCTTTGAGATTTTAATTTGCGTCTCGTGCTTCTCTGAAGATTTTATAGGATGTCAGTCTCCAAGTGGTGGTCACTGCGTGCTTTGCTCTGTCAGAGGTCATTTAAGGAGGCTGGCAATCATGCCTTGGGCACCAAACATGCCAGAAGTGTCACACTCTCAGCTGCAGAGCCAGAGTCAAAAGGTTCACGTCACAGCCTTCACTGTCTTCTAACAACACGTCTATGCAGTCTGTCAGAAAAGAAGGTGAAAATACTTCAACAGAAAAAAATGGATCCAGGAATTGCAAGGTGAATCACAAACAGGAGTTAAATGTGCTTTTGAGTGCAGATGTTTCATTTAAAAAAAAAACAAAAGAACCGTCACACAAAATGATGAGGCCCACAGTCAGTAAGTCAGGTTATATTTCGTTTACAAAGGTCACGTCCAAAAACTCATTCAAGCTTATGAGTCGGTGCAGCTGAAAAACATGATTGATATTCCTCCATAGAAACACCACTCTGGAATTGTTATAGATTTTGCTTGAGTCTGAAATCCTCAATCCCTGCTGAGAGCAATATCCCCCCCACCTAGTACCTTCAGGAGTACTTTGATTTAATGTCTTTCAGTCTGGTGCAGCCGGAGAGTATCTCAACAAAATTTTCAACCAGAGCACATGAGCTCAGGACTCTATGATAGGATGCATCCAAAAATCCCTGCAGCTCTGAGGGAAGAGTGATCTAAAAATGAATCAACTGAAAGAAAGCCACAAAAAAAAAGATAAAATTAACAAGCTACATTGGTGGAACTTGGGTCCTGTAATGTTAAATTGGAGAAAACACACCACAGCCTTTATATAGCTGAAAAGTTACTGCCAAGAGGGAAAAGTAACTTCAACTGGCCAACAACACTTGGCAACTACATCTGTCTTAAACACAAATCACTCTCCTGACTATTGAAGCGGCAGAACTGACTGAAATGGCCTCTTGGTAAAATGACCCCAAAGCTCAGGACCTGCAGCAAACACAGAGGTAAACAGGTGCAGTAAATGACAGACGCCATAGCTATTTCAAAGGAAGCAGGTAGTAAGAAGTGTCTCTGCTTTTCCCAGCTTGTAAAAACTCAGTAGGTTTTCTTTCCTCCCAACACTGTAATGTGATGCTCTGCAAAGCAAACGTACAGTGTGATGGTTCAATCAGTCACCTGCTGAGCTGAATGGGACAGATCCTGATGCATCATCTATCATCTCTAGCAGCATAGTTGTTAGACAACAGTTTAAACAATCACCTCACTCATTAAATATGTGGCCTTTCTTGTGTAATGGAACACCACTTCCCATTTTCCCTGAAGCTTAAAACACAAACGTAAATATGAAGCTACAACCAGTAGATGGTTAGCTTAGCTTCGAATAAGGACAGGACACTTTTTTGAAGGTTAAAAAAAAAAAAAAAAAAAAAAATCATGCTTAGCACGGCTTTGAGGTCAGATTCATAGTTTGGATACAAAGCCAACTCCAGCCCACTGCGAACACAAAAGTACAAAAGAACCGAGTCATCCATTGAATAATTCCTGCATGTAGCGTCGTCCACGTCCCACGTCGCTTGCTGTTTTGTGCTTTGGCTGGTATGAAATTGTGTTTATATAACCTCATCAGGGTGACAACCACACATACATACACAATCAGCTGCAGCAACACACAAACACATAAATGAATCATGTAGCATACGCTCCAATAACATTTGAGTTCCCATCTGCTCTCGCTCAAAGACATCTTGAGCTGTTCTCACCTGCTTTACAGCACAGAAACACACACACACTTGAGTTGATACAACCTACATTACCAATCCATATTACCTAGTACTGCGAATGCCCTGGAGCACGCACACAGAGAAACACAAAGGATGTAGGACTGCTCAGTTAACAATGTAACTCTGCCCTTAGGGGGTTACACACCTGCCACAGCTTCCAGCAGACACTCATTCATTCTGTTTCCACTGTTCCCACACTCTCACTAGCTCTTACTCCTACACACACACACACACACACACACACACACACACACACACACACACACACACACACAGACTTGCATATAATCACTCAACATCCAGCAGCCACAAAATCTAAGCAACGAGTGTGCATCAGCAGTATATCACATCTAATAATATCCAATACTGTGCTGAATATAGATGGTTGTATAGTAGAGGTGAATAAAATCTCCGAGTGTGTGTGTGTCTGTGTGTGTTTGTGAGAGAGACTTAAACAAAGAAAAGGAGTGCAGAAAGTAGGTCCAAAACTGTTGCCATGGTGATTAATGAGATACAAAGGTCTTTAACATTATCATTACGGGTATGAGAGGAGTGGGTGATTGTGTGTGTGTATGTGTGACACAGAGAGAAAAGGCAGAGCAAGACACAGACAAGAGAAATGAGAAATCCTCAGAAATGAGTTTAGTCCAAGCCTCCCGGCTGCTTTTCAATCTTTGGATCGATAGTGTTTTCTCGCATCAAACCGGGACACCGTTTGACAGGGCGGGTGAAGGAGGTCAATGAAAACACACACCATGTATACAGAAGATTTCAGAGTAAATCTGAGTGAAATCAGCTTCCTCCCTGCCTGTCATTTCTCCTTCTCTTTTAAAATATGAATTAAAGCACTGCTTTTGACCAACAGCTCCGGGCAATACAGCTCTAAGAGCAGAGAGAGCCTGTTCGCCAGGGGACGGCGGCAGCAGCGAGGTTAGAGGAGCATGAGTGGGCTTGTGACTGGAAAGTTGCCAGTTTAAATCCCTTGACTGACTTGGTAAATGTGACTGGAGGAAATGAATAAGTAAAATCCTCAACTATCTCAAGATTTAGAGTTATGGTGCCTTTGAGCAAAGAATCAGACATAATGTTCTCTGCAGTTGTACTTGTCAGCTCTCATGTGTGTAGCCGTAAGACACATAGTCAGTCAATGTATAAGTCAATGTAAAAGTAAGTTAACCACCATGGTGACGCTTTTTCCAAAGCATACTGAAACATTTTACATTGACTTTCTATCTCAAGAGCTTTTCTTTATTTATTCTTTGTCGATACATGGAAATGTACTGAAGGTCCGACCCAGTGCAAAAACATCCCTCTGTGCCTGATTGTATCTTATTGTATTGTATGTAACTTTTTAATGTCTTTCAGCTCATTGTTTTGGTCTTAAATCTTGCAGCTTTAGTATTTGCTTCAGTCTCGCCAGACCTCATCAGCCTTGTTTCCAGCTGCCTGCTGTGGCTGCAAACTACAAACCCACTGTACATTACCTGCTCAACACCAGCAGGCAGAAGGACACAGAGACCAGCTAGTGAACATAGTGGAGTTAATCTGTTAATGTAGCTTTAGCAAGGGTCTGAAATAATGTGCACCTAGTTTGTAATTAATGAAAAAGGTCACATTAATAAAACCACATAAATAAGCATAATTTAATAAATGTCTGTCAATGGAGAACAATATGAAAACAGGAAAAATAAAGAAAACATACTAAGAAATGACAATGACAACATAAGTCCTGGTGTTGACCACAGCTAATTTTCACATTGCTAAAGAGCCTGTTAATCAGAGTTTCTCACGTCCCTAAAATGTACACGTGTGCATGTGCATTCCAAAGTTCGATTAGGGTTTTTTTTTCCTTTCCCAAAGGGTCAAATTAAGGCTGGTCAATCAGTCCAGGGGTCGATGCGACCTAACTGAGGCAGGCATGAAAGGGCTTTTGAAGCTTTCGACTCTCGCCCGACATCCTACTCAACCAGCAGATCGGAGAATTACAAGCATTCATTACACAGGCAGTCACACACACACAAAAGCACACGCTCCCTGTCACACACACAGAAAACCACACACACGTTTATTCTGATGTTGCTGCTTTCACCTTCATATATTTTTTATGTACATGCATGAGCTGTACTCATGTGCGTGTAATTTCAGTGGGTGGGTTTGCAAGTGTGTGGGTGTGTATGTGAATATTCAGAGATATTCAGACACTGCACAGCATTTATTCAGTCTTTGAAGCCAGTAATTGGCAACAGGTTCATTGTGACGGTGCAGAGATGGATGCATGTGATGCCCGCATGTGTGTGTGCCTGCAAATGTGTGTGTATTAGTGCTTAATATCTACTTTGATCCATCTAAAAGCATGTTTGAAGCTGCGATTGAGATCCAAGCAAGCAACAGATTGTCATGCTGGTTAGTGGCAGAGGAGGAAGTGATGAAGAGGGAGGGGAGGATGTTAGGAGAGGAAAGGAAAAAGAGGATTACGCATAGGAAACACACATAGGAATATGAACGAGGGAAAATAACAGTAAGGACATGGATAGCAGGAGAAAAAAAGCAAAGCAGAAGATAAGAGGAAAGAGTAATGGCAGAATGATGCAGAGGAGGAAATGAGAAAAGTGTCAGTGGGCCCTTTAGGCTGTACAGGCCAGAGAGGTTTGGTGGAGTATCAGCAGACAGATGAATGGTGAAGTGTGTATGAATGTTTCATTCTACCTCTAGATTAGGCCTGCATTAGAGAATGAACCTAATGAACATGGCCCTAGGTCTGGAGGTTAATAGCTACACAGCCTTTATAAAGGCATGATCAGGGATGAGAGGGAAAAAATAACCGGATGAATCCAACCAGTGGAAAAAGACTCAGAGAATGTCATGTGTTACAATCATCCCATAGCAGTATTAAGTGTAACACTGGCTAAATTGCCAGAGTTTAAGTTTAATTCAATTTGGGCTCTGTATAACTGACTTACACTCAGTTATACAGAGAGGTGTTTCGGCATGGACAAACACCTTGCAGTATCGCGTGATTAATTGAGTCCAAACTCTGTTTTGCAGGAGTGTAAAATAAGTGTGAATAAGTGTGTGAAAGTAGTAGTTAAGTGATAAAAAAATTGCTGCCAACAGTTGAAGGTAGAACAAAAATAACGACAAGTGACCAAAAGAAAAAGAAAAAGGATCAAGAAGATTCAAAACATCAAAACAAATCACAGAAACGTTTCAATAAGCAAAGAAAAATTGGAAAATTAAGTAATGTGCCATTATGTAATGTAATGTATTACTAACAGCAGGTGTTTGATCACCGTTGTAAGCAAATGCTATATTTATTTAATCATGAACTGTCATGTGATGCTGTGTGTGCTCTTCACGCATGTCTACAGTAACATATTTAATGTAACATCGTGCCCATAGTACCCATGGTGTTTTGTGATTCCTAATGAGCCACAAACAAACTAGAAACTGTATAATAGCCTCCATGCAGCTGTGGACTGTAAGAGTGTGAGCCTCCCTCTAACTGGCCCTGGCAGCTTGTCAAATCTCGAACTGTGGCTTTAGATAATCCCCATAATGTAATGTATGCAATCTCATAATGCATATTACACGTATGGTGTTACGCAACACACAATCAGCATAATCTTCCCTCCGGCTTTCTATGGATATGAAGTCATGGATACGTTTTGTTCACAAACACACACGTGCACTCTGCTCTCTGAGAGCACAAGTCATATTGCAGATGTTCATATCCAGTATCTGCCAGCCTCCGTTTCTTTGCTTTTGACTCTGTGTGTGTGTGTGTGTGAGTGTGTGTGTGTGTGTGTGTGTGTGTGCGTGTATGATGTTGAGAGGAACTGGCAGCACGGTGCTCAGACTTCGGTCCCTTGCTAATGTCACACACAGAGAGGATAGCAGAGAGCCTGAGGGAGCTAGCAAGCTAAAGCGTGCACACACACACACACACACACACTTATCATGCATAAAAACACTGAGAGTGAACAATTAAACTTAACATACAATAACGCACCATACTTCCATACAGACTGTTCTATGATGTTCCCTGACTCGTACAGATTTTTTTGCTACAATGACTTGATGACACACACACTCGCACACACACACACACACACACACACAGACATACACTTCTGCGCAGGCTGTTTATTTAAGTGTGTTTTCTGCTGCGGGGCCATGATGACACACACATACTCACTTGGAGTTCACAACTAAAAAGCACAACGTTTGAACAAACATTCACTTTCCATCATATAGACCTATACATGGATGCACTCTCTTAACGCACACAAACACTGCACTGTTTGCACTGCACTCACCCTGGATGCCTTTACACCTCCACCCAAAGCTTTGATGTCACAGCCATTCGCTGCAGCTGAGCCGTTCACTCCAAGTGACGTGTGGTTGTAACTACAAACCCTAAAAGGAATCAAGATTTGAGGGGACCAGCGATCACTTTATGAATAAAGCTTCGTGAACAGTGGGTTTAATCAAGCTGACTTGTTTATGAAACTGCAAGTTCATGGGAAATCCCAGGGACAAAGACAGTAAGAACAGGGAAAGGGAAGTGGTTGCAAGAAGGGGGCACGCAGATTAAATGCTTCTGCTACTGCAAGGCCAGTGGTAGAAAGAGAACACAGGTCCTATGCTTTAATAACGTAAAAATATAAATAATATAATATAAATACAAGTATCTTCATCAGACTTAAAAGTGCCCTGTCTGAGAATTTTTTTTTTTTTTTTTTTTTTTTTTTTGCTTTTTGGGCTTCAAAAAATATTGAAATGAAACCATCTGAGAAGTTTGAAGAGGAAATATCTCCTTAGTGGAACTGCTAACAACTTGTAGACATCTGACACGTGAAATTGAGCTCCAGATACTTTTTTTCGTTAGTGGTCACAAGCTAAAGCGGTTGTGAACCACTTATTTAACACAGAAATGCACTGAAATGTACTTGATTAAAAAGTACAGTATTTCCCTATGAAATGTGCTGAAGTAGAAGTATAAAGTATTGCATAAAATGGAAACTTTACTCAAGCAAATTATAAGTGCCTAATAATTGTGCTAAAGTACAGTACTTGAGTGAATGCATTTACAATACCAATGTGCATGGCAGATGACTTTTTGAAGGAGTAAGTTGCAGTTCAATTAATCTCCATCCTCATCTGTCATCATGTCTTTATTTTCTCCCACTGTGATTAACCCCTCTGTTGTCGTCTCCTTTGATACTCTCTCCTTCACCCCTCTCTGTTTTCTCTAAATCTTATTTTCATCACTCTCCTTCCAGCTCCATTGCCTCGTCACGGCTCTCCTCAAGAAATAAGTGCACTTTACAAGTCCTTTGGCTCCACGCTCAGCCATATTCATAAAGAGCTGGCACCCCCCCCCCCACCCCGCTTTCTTTCTCCGCCATTTCTTTAATTTCAAAAGTAAACACCCCTGTGGTGATGAGAAATTACTGCTTCTTTAACTGAATGCCAAAAAGAGGTGTATCACACAGTGTGTGTGTGTGTGTGTGCGTGTGCGTGTGCGTGTGTGTGTGGGCCTGTGAGCGATGCCAAGAAGCAGTACAGTTTGATAACAGAGCAGATGGATAACACGCCTGCTTTTGATTTGTTTGTGTTCAGGAAATGGAAGCGACAGAGCTGGGGTAAAACTAATGAAGTTAAATGGAAGCGAGTCTTTCATTAGCTCAATGCTTTCCCGTATGATAAACCCCACACTGCCCTTTTTTTGGGGGGGGTGGAATTTCACAGCAGCAGAACAGAGAGCCAGTGAAAACACTCCATGTCCATAATGTATTTTCAAAGGAGAACATTATTTTCAGGGAGCAAAAGAAAAGATAAAAACAGCTTTATTTTCAGATTCACGCTGACACCCGTGCCCTTTTGAAAATGGTCACAACAACATCTAAGGGTTTGGAGAGGACGCAAAACTTCCACATACATAAAGACAAATAATGGAAACTTGCTCAGTGAAAGGGAACTGAAACTGCACTGAAGTGTTATATTTGCACAGTAGTGGTGTGTGAGCGTTTGAAAAAGACTGAAAAGCTGAGGATCTGCATTCAGTGTAATTGAAAGAGAAAAATACGGAGAAACAGAGACGCAATAGCATGACAACAGTGGATTATGTGTATTTAAGAGCGCCCATTGTCCACTCCTACTGCATTTCATTTTTACTGTTTTCCCATCTATCGCTCTTATGATCCTCATCCCTCCTTTAATCCAATTAGAAAATCACCAGACACGACAATTCTTGCTCCACACACACACACACACACAAACCACCCGGTCCAATGAAGATGACACTTGCAAGATTTCACAATCACACATGCATGCACTCGTGAACACACCGTCTCACACATGCATTGCATGCAGAAACACCCGGCAGTCATGCATGCAACATGGCTGGACAGCTTATGTGTGTGTATGTGACTCTTATCAGATTATATAAGCCAGGTTTGGGTTTATGCTGCTGTGACAGATTACACCCAAATGAAAAGAAGAAGAGGCTAGGCAAGAGAGGGACTGGATTGGCCAGGAGAGAAAAGACTAGAGCAAAGTGGATAAGTAAATTAGGAAATAAAATGTAAGATAAAGTGTTATAGGACAGGACAGAGTAAAGGGATGTTGAGCCAGGTAGGAAGAGACAGTAATAAGGACATATGGGACTGATGGTGGAAATTGGACAAAGAGAAGACAGTGGAAAGGTGAGGCATAGGGATAAAGGTAGTAAACAACCCTGGAGTGGAGTGACAGACGAAGGATGGAGGAGATCACAAGGTGAGGAGAGAGTAATGTGGCGAGCTGAGGAACAGAGGTGAGAGAGAGGGGAGAGGCAGAGAGACGGAAAGAGAGGGGGATTTTGGGATGCGAGAGAAGAGAACAAGAGAGAGACTGATAGAGGAGGACAGAGGGGAGTGAACCTGACGAGTGAAATGACGAGAGTGGAGGTAATCAGGAAAAAAGATGTGGGAATGTTAGCAACTGTAGAGGAGGGGAGGAAAAGAGAAAGGGGGAGAGAGAGGGAAGGAAATGAAAGTGACAGCAAAACACGGGGAAGAGAAATACAGAAAAAGTAACTATTCTTGTTCCACCGTCATAATAAATCATGTTATCACTGTAAACCTACTCGTTTCTGCACAGAATTACGTGACAGTGCTAGACTGTTATTAGGATTGAAGCTTTTTAAAATGATTACCTACCAGGAATTTATAATTCTTTTACCAGGAAAACTGGGATTCCTCACTAGGTATGAAATGTGATTTTAAAGCTGCACTGATAAAAAAAAATCTCTATTTCAACAGTGGGTGACATGACTGTATAAAATGAAAAAAGCTGCTCACAGTGACAAACCCACAGAGTATTATCACCAACTCTACAGGTCCAATCAGCTCTTTGGAGCACTTTGGCATCTTTCAGCTCATTCTTTTGGTTTCAATATATTTGGTTCAGTCTCGCTCTGTTCAGTCATAATGTAAGGGCTGCCTCGTGCACTTGATGCTCCATCTGTTGAATGTTGCTCTGTGTTCTAGTTTGGTGATGGAGGCATGTATGTCTGAGTAAGCCAATGTATTTGGATAGTTTTCATTTGCAGACTTTGCCCTCTGCTTCGTTCGCTGTGAAAGATATTTCGCCACACATTCAGACCGTTGGCTGACATTTTAGCACGAAAGCTAATTGGAAGAGAGCAGCTGAAACGTTTATCCACTTATGGAGAGAGAAGAACAGACAAGAGCTGAATTTTTGGAGGACGGAGAGGGAGACAGACATGGAGACAGGAGAGATGGAGAAAATTAAAGAGTGAAAGCAGTACAAGTAGGGTGGAGAGGGAAAGAGAAAGAGAAATAACAGGGCAGAGACGAGAGGGAAAAATGTAGAGGGAGCCAGACACAGAGAGGGAGAGAGAGAAAACCATCAAGAAATAAATCTGTGCTTGAGAACCAAGGACTTCAACTGTTGGACAACCAGCAGCCACTTCAAAGAGCACACTCTCCTCAGTTTTGCTTATTTCTTCAGATTCCTTCCTTTGAGGGAAACACACACAACTCTTTCTGCAACTGTCCACCTCACATGATTCCTATTCAAGTCATTTTCACAGATGATTGGATACGTCTGCGATTGTCCATTTCGTATCTTGCTTGCCATTCATGAATTCAGAGGAGAGGATTGTGCTAAATCTGGCCTCAGAGAGCAAATGGGTAAAGGTCAGAAGCTGGTTCAGTTTGTTTTTTTTCCTCCTCTTCGCCTCTTCCTCTGTCTTTCACAAATCATAACCACCTTAGTCACTTTCCTCCACTTAGCGCAGTCTCATGCTGCCAAGCATCAAGCCATCCCTGAAATGTAATTTAAAGCAACAACAACATTGCCGACAACAATAATAACATCTCCGGGACAGTCTGCCCTGTGATTCGTGGCGCATGCACACGCACACACACACTAACACACACACAGGCTGAGACACAGACAGCTACAGACACAGAAAAAGACAGACTCACAGGCACGGTTATCATCTCTCACACACATAATGTCACCAGTTCAAGTGTGTGTCATGCGCTGAGGTTACTCATAAAACAAAGGGCTCTCCTCCACCTTGGTGTTTTCTATTTTTAGCAGCAGCAGCGCGGCGAGCCTCTCTGCATTTCAATGTCCAGCTCATCTTTAAACATCATTTGGTGGGATGACAGTGATGACAGCGCCATCAAGTGTGTTTGTGTCTGTTTGGAAATTTACATCTCTCAGATTTAGGTTGGTCTGTGTTAACTTTTGTCTGAGACATTGTGTGTACGAGTGTGTGTGCACATTTTTGGGATTTTTGAGAATGTCAAAAATCCCAAAACACACAAAGACAATGTCTTTGTGTGTTAGGTGCTGATTGTAACTACGTGTTGAACCAAAGACTCGGGGACACAAAGCTACCATAAGGAATCATAACTAATGATAGCTAACTAAAAATCAATGAGATAACGTGGTCAGTGAGTCCTGGCAGCTGGTCCTTTGTGACTGATGGTGCAATATAAATCTAAATCACATTCATCAGTTTGAAAACCGATGACATGGGAATACCAGTACATACATATTCAAATGGATTTCTCCTTAAACACTCCTCTCTCTGCAGCCACACATGCCTGCCCTCTTATACATGAATATAACATAAAATCTGGAGCTTTATGATCTTCACAATCCAAGAAGGTGTTAGTAACAAGCAATCTTCATGGCTGTGCTTTATAGAGAAAATAACTAACCCTCCGTTAAATATGTTTAAATATATTTGAGCATATTTCGGTATGAGTTTACACATGGCAAGTAATAAATATATTGAGTTCAAACAATGAATTTACCACTTGTAAATTAAGGGACATAACACTAACTATTGTTGAGAACAGAGTAATACTGCAATATCCCGCTGTCTTGTCTTTGATCAAGCTCCCTGATTTGGTCAATACTAAGACAGACGCTGCATGCTGCATTCAGTGCTACAGGCTATTAACGACACTGTTCATCATTAGCCACTTTCCCTCTGAAGGACCAAATGAGGAAACACAAGTGTGAGGGCCAAATCAGTCTGCCGTGCAAGTGAGATCACTGTTGGTACGTTGGAAACTGCTGCCCAGCTTGGAAATCACACCATTTGGCAATAAATGTGTCAAATGAATCCCTGAAGTGATGCTTTGGGAGTGCTTGGAAACCGAGTGGAATGAATGATGTGAGGGGGCCGGGCCAACCTTTTTGGCCCCGTAAGGGAAATCAGGGTGATATTAGGTCGACACTACTCATCTTTATTGGTTTTTTTAAACTTGGAGGCTGTTTCATCCTGCATATATTTGAAACCTGTATTGCTCCAGCCATCTGTGAAAGTGATTATTGATACTTTAGCAGAGTATTTAATTTCCTTTGATACTTGATAGTGGTGCATGACTTTGATCTTAAATTCTTCTAGGCCTTTGTCACATTATGTTAAACACATTTTTAACCTCTTTTATTTCCCAACAGGCTCCTGCTAAATCAGATGTCATGCTATATTTTCCAGTTTTATGGCTTTTGCGGCGCTACCCCTCGGCCTTCATTCACAACACACTCTCTAGGCGACCAGTCCAACAAGTGCTGAGGTGCCAATATGTGATGTGGCATTTGGGCAGAGTAGACAGCATGTTGACACTTTACGTAAATGTAAGACTGCATAAATAGAACAAGGTATGCCAATGACTTTGTGCCACAGCTAGAGAAGCGATGAAACACTGTGATCTATCACTGTCCTCACATTCTGTTGTTGTAGTGACTTAATTCATCAACCTGTAGGCAGGAGGCCATGCTTTAAACCTCCAGGGGGGTGGACTCACAGTCAGGCTGCAGTAAGATTAAAATGCCTCCCAAAATTATTCTGATTAAATGGTAGTCTAAACTGATGTAGGAGATGGAGTGGACTTTTTAAAAATTTGAAGTCAAGCCACTTTCCCAACACCAGATAAACTAAATTAAAATCCTGTTGGCAAGGTGGTTGGAAAGCTTGGGATGACTGCTGAATAACATAACGGGAATATGGAGCCCTAAAGTGATCAACATTAATTTTTTTTAGTACTTTGTATATAAATACTAACACTAATAAATTATGTAAAATATATAAACAAACTCACAAATTAATAATTTAATGAAATATTTACACACCTCATTATTTTACATCACTCTTCTTTTTAGCATAATAGAGTTTTAATGAAACTCATTTCTATTTCATTACAGAGAATTGTGTTAAAATATATTTATCAGTGACACATTGTGACCACTTTGAACACAAGTGTAAATGCAATTGTGTTACCAATCCACATACAACAGCTACATGGACAGAAACAGGTGGGATAAGGTGATGTATTCTGAGCCTGTTGCTGGGTACCGAATGGTTACCGCAACCCTTTTCTCCAATTGTATGGCTGAGCACAAGTACGTTTCTCTTCTGAACAACACAGGCCGCAGTGTTCTGGAAATAAAATCGACGTTTAACGCACAGGTTTGACACCCATCTGTAAAGGTCCCAATCACTCTCCATCATCATCATCTACAATTCCAACATCCAGGTCGTCTTCTGGACAGAAGACAAAATGAAGCTGCATAACTCACTATTCTCCTCTGCTTTCTCTTCAGCAGTCCACTTGTCAAAGACGGCCTCTGCCACCGCTTCGTAAAGCAAGCAAACACAACAACGCAGCATCACGGGTGGCAACCACCTTCTTCTAGTCTTCTTCACCTCTTTTATTTTATTTTGGACTCGGGCAAACAAGATTAAGACAGATCTCAAAGTGGACACTGGAGACACATGTTAATACCAGGTGTAAATATAATCAGGTTAAGATAATCTCTAGATACAATCTGAATACGAGATGCATTTTAAAGAGTCTGTGAACCAACCAGTGTTACAAGCTGTTTCATTCAGTTGCCTTGACAGTATTTTGACTACAAATATTCTTTAGCGAAAGTTATACAACATTTCATAGACTGTCTTTTTTATTTATTTAATATTCAACACTTCAGGGCTCCAAACCAGAGGTGGCCAGTATCAGAGCATTCTTTAAATTATGACTTTTAGAATCAATAAGGTCACCACCATCAGGAGCTGCTTCAGCCCTGGAGGCCTTACAGGGGCCATAAAAAACAATTGGTTAGTATTTTAAAGATTTTAATGTTATGTGTCACCTCAAGGGACCGACAACCACTTCTAACTATGACCCACGACAATGGGCTGTCTAAATATAATCAATAGTTCAATTAAAAACCTAAAAAGATCATATAAATCATTGCCAAATGTCATTTTTACCTGCTGATAACCTTTAGAGAAAACCCTGCTCCTCTTCATCTTCTTCTTTATTTGTTCTTTTTCTACCTTCCTGTTATTGTCAACATTATCTTCCCCCTGCCACACCATTCACAACACAAGGCATCTATGTCCACGGCTAACAACCCCCTACTGACCCTTCTAACAGTGTGTAACACACTCACACAACATATACACACAGGAGAGAAGAGGATTATGACCACAGGGACTTTCCTGTCTCTCCCAGCCATTGGACAGACACGCTATGCTGACAGTAGCGGGTAACAACACAAGTAACAGGAGACCGGTGCCAGTGATACATATAACCAGATTAACATGGACAATAATAGAGGCCAAGATGTGGGTAACCGCCTTCTCCAGTAGGGGAGTGAGTGTGTTGTTTAAGTAATTAATGGATTAGTTGAGGATATAGTCACAGGAAAGGAAAGGAAGACACAGACGGAAAGAGAGTTAGTCTTGGATATTTTCGGCTCCAGCACAAACACACAAAGACGTAGCAGGTACAGAGGCAGCATGTAATACATGCACACACAAAACACACACATACCTGGAGGCAGACTATAAATGTGACAGCCTGACCAAATCAATGTCAATATTGACATTTCTAGGATTAGGCCGTGCACAAAATAATGAATAAATGCATGTGTTTTTACTTCCAGACACCTGGTTTCTCTGGACTCGCAGTCATTTACAGTCAGGATGAATCACTAAACAGATGGATGGCCTGTAAGGAAGCCAAAAAAACATACTGTTGCTGTGTCCGAGTTAGTTCAGAGCACAAATATAAAGAGCAGGATGTCACCTTTTCTGAATTAGAGCTCCGTTGCTAGTGGAAATTCACTCAGAATCATCAAGTTTCACCCCGTCTCAAAAAGTTGTTTCTGTGAGTTATGTTTCTCTGAAACATAACTTTTTAACAGCTCAGCCCGTGAAAGTGCCAATTTATTTTCTTTTAATCGATTACTCTCGCAGCCAGAAAACACTGAAATGAATTTCTGACCCTGTGCGTGTGTGAATTGTCTGCAATTTTGCCTCATGCACCCTGCAGACGTGGCCCACATTGGCTCTTGCAGTCAGTAAATGCCCACTTGACAGTAACAGCTAGACGACATCAAAGCTGCTTAACACAGACTTATTGTTGCTGATGTAAGCTGAAAAATGGTTTGAGATGCGCAAATTAATTTTTAGCCAACATTTCCTTAGACAGCTTGGGTCCCTGAATTATTGAGAGGCCGACATATCTTTAATTAATTATTTATCATTGTTGAAAAACGTCCCCATAACCGTCATCAGGCTGCCATTAGCTCAGCTATCATCATAAAAACCACCACCACCACTATCATCATCATCAAAATGTCCACCATATCATCATCATCATACTATCATTTTCTCAGCTATTATTGAAAAACTACCACCACAATCCTTATCATCATCATCATCATCATCATCACTGTCCTCTTCATTACAGAAACATTATCATCATCCTTGTGATTGTCAAAATCTTCATCAACAGAACTGCCATCATCATAATTATCATCAAAACTCCCACCACAACCATGATCAGCTTCATTATAACCAACACCATCACCAGCATTTTTACTGGCACCATTTTCATCATCATTATCATCATCATGCTGCCCCTATCTCAATTATCATCATCATCACCACCAATACCATTTACTCATTATCATCACTGTTAATCCCTCCTCACCGTTATTTCTTTAATCAAACTCAGAGAGTTCGCCGTCCATTAATATTCCATATGACTGTGATAATCCCACCAATCCCTTTGCCTATCCATTCCTCCCGTGCATCCTGACCCGGTGCGCAGTCCCTCACCCGGGTGTGTTCACCGTCCCTAACCCTGACCTCATCCTTCCTCAGCGGTCACCGGCTTCACAGCCTGCGCGGTCCACAACCCCGTTCGACCGGGTTACACCGCTGCAGCTCTGTGGAAATGTCACTCACCGTTTTCCACCGAGGCTCTGACTCCCAGCAGAGAGAGCTTCGCTCTGCTCAGGCGGCTCCGGTCAAGATCCGCGGGTTACGCACGTAAGCTGTTTCTCAGCAGAGAGAACCGTGCGCTGGGTATATGCTTAATTGGAGCGGCGCTGAAGGCGTCTCCCGGACAGGGGAAGGGCTCTGCAGTGTCGCACACACCTGAGAGAGACCCCCCCCCCCGGTCATGCATGTCTGTCCGGGGTCCGACAGATTCCTCAGGGGTCTCTCCATCAGCTCAACGTTCAGTTTCCGTTTCGGTCCCGCGCAGCCTCCGCCTGATCTCGCCTTAACAGGTTTTGTTCTCCTTCTTTACGCACGCATGCACCGAATTGTGCAAATTACACCACCCGCTGCAATTAACGGAACTGCCAAAGTGACTGCACCTCGCGCTTCACATTTCTGTACTCTTCTTACACACACCGACCGTCTCCTGTCACACACACGGCTCCAACAGGACAAACACAGCAACTAATACAATTGTGATAAATGCACATAAATTCATATTCACAACAATGGTAATACACACGTTGTTTGCGTCTCCTCACCGGTTCGGTACTCTGGAAGAAGCCCAGCTTGGGATCCGTTCATTCATTCATTCACTCATCCCTCTATCTGTTCATCCTTCCCTCCGTTTCGTCCCTCATTCAGCAACTAAATAAACGCCTCTCCTCCTCTGAAGCGGCGGCGACGGAGCACGCGCACTTCAGCCGCTGGCTCGCTCGCGCGCTCTTGCGCCCTCCCCGGTCTCTCTCTCTCTCTCTCTCTCTCTCTCTCTCTCTCTCTCTCTCTCTGCCTTTCTTGTGCAAAACAACAAGACAGAGAGGGGGAGAAAGATGTGAAACTGAGAAAGAAAAAAGAGAAGGAAGGATGAGCTGATGTGAGCTGATGTGAGCAGGAGTGGAGGGATAAGCACAGGGCTAGACTGTGGCTATTAGTGTGTGTGTGTGTGTGTGTGTGTGTGTGTGTGTGTGTGTGTGTGTGTGTGTGTGTGTGTGTGTGTGTGTGTGTGTGTGTGTGTGTGTGTGTGTGTGTGTGTTGGGGGGGACAGGATGAATGTGAACCAAAGGAGCATGCACTCCCATCAGCATCACCCCTGCACAGCTCACTGGAGGGAGAAGAGAAGAGAAGAGAAGAAACAGAAATAGAAGGAAAACTGCTGAGCTGAAAAGCAGCAGTGGTGAAAAAGAAGTCTTGTGAAAAACATGGATGGACACAAGAGGAAAGTTTGTGCCTGTTACAAACAAACGATTCTTTACATTATCTGGTTTTTCCTCAATGAATCAATCACTTGTTTAGTCTGTGAAATGTCAAAAAACAGCAACCGACACCTTTGAATTGCTCATTTTGAGCCCACATATCACATTTACAATGGTGGCTCCCTTGTGACCGAGGAGTCAAGGCGCTGACCATGAGCCACAACATCCCTTATTTATGTCTGGCCAAGAACCTTTTGTTCCTCATCTCTCTTGATTCCTGTCATCTCTCTACATTAAAAGCATATCAACTAATCGTTTCAGCTTTATACAAGTTCATGTTTAATGTATAGTATTGTGGAGAAAGTTGGCAGCAAGTTGTTCTTGAGAAAACCTCAAATTCTTGATCAGAAACATCAGTATGAAGGGGTCAGAATTGTAATTACACAAACAGTGTATATTATGTGAACTGTGAGCGTGTTTTACCAGAGACCCAAAAATCTAGTGTTTGGAATATATTTGCAGATTTATTAAATGCTGTTCCGCCTCACCTCTCGACAGACGAAGAGGAGAAGAAGGATAGCTTCCAGTGAGATGAGCGGGCAAGCAGGCAAGAGCTGGATGGAGGAGAGAAGGGCACTGAAAATACTGGAAAAGAGGACAAGGAGAGACGGAAAAGCAGATGGGGAGAGGAGAGTGGATGGAGGCCAGTGAGGAGAAATGTGAGAGGGAGGAAGGGAGAACGGAAGGCTGATGGGTGGGATGGGTGCTGTGAAGACGGGAAGAGGAGCGGGAGAAGGGAGAGGAGAGCTGGAGTCAGTGTAAATAATGAGAGAGAGGAGAAGAGCTGTTTTACATTATCTGTCTTTTCGACACAGTTGATCAGAGTTCTGTCTCAGCGTGAAGCATGGCCTTTACACCGCGAGCTAATTCACACCCTGAGGGGACATCTCACACTCCACACACACACACAAGCATGTGCACACTAACATTGAACAATTCCCACCCAACTCTTACTTAAGTACGCTGATAGAACACAGCTTCACACACATACAACCATCCGCATCCACATGCATCCCGCCTAAATTCACAAGTGCATATTCATAGCTGGACAAAACGGGGACAGTTGAACACATAAGCGCACACAACATGACAAAATATGCATGAATGAACAAGACGCATAAAGACATGTGCAGACGTACAGATGCCAACACACCCACCATGTCTATTTGTACATTTCTGCTGCAGCTGCGCAGGAAAGTAGAGTTCAGAAATGAATAGAGCTGAGGATTCTCCGAATGGCTGTGAAGATAATATTAAAGCTCTTTGTTAATGAACAAACTGGTGGGCTGTGTTGGAATACAGGAAGATATTCTTCTTTACGATAATCACAAAGGCAAAAATATTACATTCTCTGTCATCTCCCTTGTTATTTAAAGGGTAATGCTGCCAGATAGTCTGAGTTTCTGTTTCTTTTCTACTGTAAATTGTACATTTGTTTGGGACTATTTTCAGCCACGAGTTAATACACACATTTGATTCTTATTATTCTCTTATTCAAAGTCAATTAACATAATCAAAAAGCATTTAAAGTAAAAAGTGAAACAGCACACTGAACCAGATTCCAGGTCCCAGTATCTTTTCAGATCACTGTTTCCTCCTCACTCAGCTCAGCATCACAGCATTACGGATTCAGTGCCTGTTAACCCTCCCCCATCATCTCGTAGTGTGTGTGTCTGCCTGCGTCGCTGCTATATATTCCAAAACAAACCGCAACGATATCTTCAGAGAAGGCTACATGTCTACCCAGTTTCTATGGCAATGAGAGAACAAGCGCAGCCTTCTGTCTTACTACTGTAACATTGCTGAAAACGATAACTATACCATCATGCATAGGGGTCTTTGAAAGCAGCAGTGTGAGCCGCTTCTGCCTGGAGGATAATAGTTGTTTTCCATTAAATACTAAGTTACTTCTTTAGCTTCACACTCGTGAAACTGTGTTGAAACATTGAACATTGGTTGTTGTTATATATCACTGGAATGTTTCATGTGATCTTAAGTTAGTATTATAAGATTAGTCCAAAAATATGTAAAACTTAAATAGTTTGGTTCTGCAAAACACCTACATAGGCAGTATGCATCCACATTCTCCGATTCAGAAAAGGCAAACTTTCTTTCCATGTCTTATTTTAATATTTCTACAACATTACCCTCCTTGTTACTCCAGGCTAGCAAACCAGTTCTAATTAGAGAAGCATTGAATGTGAACAATGGAACACTCCTTTTGCCCTTTAAGTTGTCTTGCTGCCGATGCCTGCAGCCCCAGCTTTGAATTTCAGCAGTGAGTAAAAACAGCCTTTTATCTTATTACAACCTAATGGTGAGGCACATTACATACATACAATCGCCAACTGCCATTTGGTGCTGTTGCTCTTGGCCTCAGGTTCAACAGCTTCTTTAGGCAAATGAAAACATTTTTTTTCTCCAGTTTGAGTGAATAAGTATCATGTTATTAATCTTTCTTGACACCTTATTTTATTTAGCCAAGGTCAGACTAATTTTGATATACTGGCCTGTTCACTGACACCATGATGACAGCAGACTACCAAAGGTCTAAAAAGATTTATTATAAAGCCTGAAGTCTAAAGTATTATATGAACAAAGTTCTAATGGAAAAATTAAACATTATGAGAATAAAAGTAGGAAATTAAGGTTACCTTTAGTACCAAGGCTGCAGGCTGTGACACCTGTACTCAGTAAAGACATTTCTTAATAACCATAGTTTGCAACCTGCCTTTGGTCTGACTCCCTGGATGAACACTACGTGCTGCTCTCTGTCATGTATTTCACAGAATGTGACAGAAAATCACTTGGCTTGACACAAAAGCCAATTAAAAACTAGGCTATTTCCTCGTCACACTGACTTGGCTCATGTTGCTGTTCCCTATACCGATACCCTTTGTGGTTGATGTAAGCTGTTCTAAACTGGCTGCGTTCAGAGTACCTAACTGTAAGCACCAGTGCGACACACTTGGTGCTGTATTGTATTCAGATTTTTAACATGCGTTTCTTATTCAACATTCATTTGTTTTATTGTAACTAGGGTTACTTTGAACATTACTGTGACAATCAAATGTACCAGTGGAGCAGAAAACTGTGGCTGCATTGTGCAGCTCCCTCGTGTAAATGAGCTTAAAGAAATAGTTTGACATGTTTTGGGAAATATGCTTATTTGCTTTCTTGCCAAGAGTTAGAGAAGACTGAAACCATTCCCGTGTCAGTATGGTAAATATAAAGAAACATAAAGAATATAAAGAAAATTTTCTAGTAGTAATTCATACTTTGGGAAATGCACTTTTTTGCTCTCTCGTAGAGAGCTAGATAATGTGATTGATACCACTCAGATTTTATCTTGTTTAATTCATTTTTCCTTAAAAAATGTGTAAAAATTTGATGTAGTTGATCCAGGCTGAGTGATAGATGTTTAACACCCAAACATGAGAATGACTATCAATCTTCTCATCTAACTCTTGGCAAGAAGGTGGATGTCAGACTATTCCTTAAAAGCCAAGATGAACAATAACCTTTCGACCTTGATTTTCTTTATTATAACAGCATTCACCTATTTCATAATTTTCTAAATTTACAAAATTTGTGCTTCTTTTCTATTCTGCAATCACATCACTTTCACTTCTTGAAATAGCACATTTTAATGCTGTCCTAAGAGCATCATAAGACATAAAGACAAAATTCAAATACTAGCACAGAGTGATATTAGTTTGTATCAGGGTGTTGTTGGAAAGGAGCTAGTGTGATTAGAGAAACTGCCTTCGGTAAATAAAGGCTAATAGAGGCCAAATTCCCCAAATCCCATTTCAGAATCCTCTCATGTACTGAGGAAGACAGCTCAAATATTGGACATGATTACACGGTAGCCCACTAATCAAGCTATTCTGCTTTATCTCCAACCTTATAAAGTGTTGTTGGCTCCTGATTATTCATGAGCTGCCTTAGACTCATTGTGTCAGGCCACCCAAGCAACTGTAAGTCATGCTGAGTATGGTCCATAGGGGAGATGTGAAACAGAACTAAATGATGATGAGGAGAACTGCGAGCAAATGAGCCTTGATAATTTGAAAGGGAAAAGATGAGCATCACAGCCACACTACGCTACTTCTCTCTCACACCCGCTGAAATGTGCAGGATAGTACATTCTTTCCTGCTTGTTCATGCACTGAAATTCATGCCAGGACACATGAGACCTCATGGATGGATTCAAAATCACAGAAACACACACTCCCACACCCACTGCTTGATTGTCTTCTGTCCACTTGAGATTATTCTAGCACTAACGGCCATACAAGTGCATCAAAGCATCTGTCGCCGTGGTGTTCCGGCCGTTAGGCGCGTCGTCAATCACAACAAAAGTCGATTGCTAAGTGCTTACATGACTCTGGGACCGACTGTTAAGTGCACGACCAATCATACGCTCGACATGCTTCAGCATTTGAGACTTTGTCCATTCGCTAAAACAAACAGACACACATTTTTAGCAGATACATACATTCAAACTGTGTGATTCTCCAACGTGGCACACAGGGACACACACTCAAGCAGATACACACAAAAGGAGTCAGATGAGATGTGGACCACCTCCATCAGCCTGCTGGGTTATTGATCAGCAATGAAATGGAGCTGCTGATTAATTGGGAGGCAGAAGCCAATCAGATCCACGACAGACACGCACACACAAACACGCAGAGAATACCTGTGTATCCTGCCAGATCTCATTGTGATTTGTTAAAATGAAAATGCACTGTGCAGGCCAGATGATGCCTGCATTACCAAAGATGGCACTGTGCTGTCATCTGAAACTGGATGTAAACAACAAAATGAGAAGTGTTTTCTTATTATCAGTCATCCTTCTGTGATGCAGAGCTTCACCACAGCCACGGTGGAAATAATTCTTCTCTATTCATGTCTAAGCCTCCTCTGCATCTCTGCAGCTTGTTGTGCAATTCTACCCTAAAAATTAAAAAGGAGAAGTTGCTGCAAATGAAAGAAGTCATGGGGTGAGATCAGCACTACAGTCGCCAGTGTAACTGTGAGAACGTCCTGCAGTTTTGCAGCATGTAGGTGAATTTTTGCAACTGCATCAAAAAAAAGATCTAAAATAGAATCAAAACATTCACACACACACAATTTCCGTGACCTAACACGCATACCATGTTGATTTATGTTGTAATTTGACTATAAACATTACATTACCTCTTAACTCTTTCTGCTCATCCACAGACAGAAAAGTGCACTCATCTATCTACTATTGAAACACATGCCTGTACACACCTGTGCTCTTTCGCTCTGTGTGTCTCATACGCACATTCACACTGTTCAATATAACCCGGGGTGTTGCAGGGAAAATGGTCCCAAAGTGCAATTCATCACTTCTGTCTCCTCTGTTTCTTCTCCCCTCGAGCAATACTGACCTTTCGCTGTGATTCATATCAGTACACTCAAGCACACACAAACAAACACACTAGCACACGAAGACACGTAAGCGTACAGACACACACATCTTGTATTTTTACATACATGTCTTATGTTAACACCCCAATCATGTGATTTGTGGGTTTGTAATTTTGTAAAACTAAAATGTGTCCCTCCTCTGAGTTGATGGAGATGTCCAACAGCCTGCAGCAGGGACTTGATCCACAATGATGTAGATGAGTTGAATAATATAATGGGTTTTAAGAAACAGAAGTAGAATGAAAAATACATTGAGTTATTGCCAATGTGTTCCAGCTCCTCTCCTTGTAATGATGTCCATCTATCAAAGCTTTTATTTTATTATTTTTATGCAGATTTGTATTGTTATGCTAATGTTACAGTTACTTATCCCATTTCTGTTCTGCTGACTGGGACTTGCTGGAGCCAGCAGTCAGTGCAAGTTCTCATTAGCATTCAATGGCTTGTTAATGTAATTGTGCAGCTCCCTCTACAGTATTTTACAGCACTTTTCTAACTTTGCTAAAAGTTCAATCAGAGTGAAGCGAAAGTTGTACACACTGTGAAACTGCCAAATGTAATCACTAATGAATTACACCACTTATGCCCCCGTGTGATGGAAAATCCAAATGTGCAATCACCCCCTGCACCCCTCCCACCCCCTTGAAATTTTCCTCACCTCTTGATTTTGAGCTTGTTCTTGTTTCTGGCTCAGCTCTTAAGACTTTGTTACCACCTGACTGAGTCCAATAAGCAGCTTGTTTCTATCAAACAACATCAATTAAACAGGGGAAATGACGCCATCAGCTAGCAAGCCCTTAGATGAACTAGTTCAGTCAGCAACCCAGATACAAAAGGGGGGAGGAAGGGATAGGGGAGGTGGGAGAAAAGGAGGATAGAACTGAAACTGCAAAGAGGGGATGGAGAGAGAGAGACAGAGAGAGAGCATGGGGGATAATGGCTGAAGGAAGTGAGAAAGGGTGGGAGAGACAAGGAAACAGAGGAAGGCACAAATGGACATGAAGTGATGGAGGAACATGGGCAGAGAGATAGAGGAAGAGAGACTGAAAGAATAAATGCTTGGAGATTGTGAGCGGGTGAAATAAGGGAGATGGGTGAGAAGATTAAGGCAACGAGGAAGACAAATCTACTAATGCAGATACCGTGTACCCTCATCTGGGCTGAAAATGCAGCTTGTTTTGTACCATGTTGTGCCTCTCCATCCAATTTCCTGCCCCTCATCACTGTCAAAACAAAACAAATAAAATCTTTAAGGAGGATAGATTACCCTCTCCCCATGAAAAAGAGAAAAAAGGAAAACAGAGCCATGGAGCAGAGCCGCTGAAAGCGTCACCTGACCTAATAACTATTATTTAGAATACAAACACTATTTTCCATGATACAATGACTGTGACTAGGAGGTAGACAGCTGACCTAAGGGCACACTAATTATACAAAATTAAAATTTTAACAGACAACAGCTTAGCTACATGTTTTAAATGTATACACTAAAATAACTATCAATAAAAAAACTGTCAGTACAATCTATAAATGTTCGGATGATCCAGTTCAAAACGACAAAAAAAATGTTCAATCAAAGCAATGTCACATTTTCTATTTTTACATGTAGGACAATGTTATATCTTTGCAGGAAATATTTAATTTCATCACTTTTATCCATGTTGTTTTTTAAAGCGAATAGATCACACAGATCTACATTTGCCTTTTACAAATAAATTTGCATCTCATTATGTTAATAAAGGCCCTCAACGTTACAGTAAATTATGATTTAATTGGCCACGAGCATTGGAAATTCAGTATGATGTATGGCATTGTACTGTATGGTAGCTCTACCATGATAAGTGAGGCATGAAAATATGTTTTGCTGCAGGCAGAGCTTCATACTAGTGAGAATAAACTGATGAGCCAACAAAAGCTAAATTTACTGCTGACAATTAAAGCATCATTGTGATAATCCTTACAGTGAGCTGATAGCCAAAGATTACTTAATGATCTATTATTTAGTTGCAGCAAAGTGTGAATAATTAAAAACCTGAACTTGTGCACATCTATGTATCAGCAGTCACTAAAGGTGAAGGGTTTAAAAAATAGAGCATTACATAAAAATCATGTTCTTGTCTTCCCTGACTGAACCAGTCAAAGTGCACTTTCCGTGTGGAAAAATCTACAACTATTCATTAACTATCATTAGACAACATAATGACAAGCATGTACAAGTACACACCTTAAAGTTCACATATGGTGTACATATGCTCCAGACCAACTGATATCTACAGTAGCTCTCTGAACACACACACCCACACATGTACCACTCCAACCACATGAAAACAGCCCAACCATAATTGATGATATTAGAGGGTTAAAAGAGGCCTGGACGACAGTGTGTGTGGCTTGTACGCTGACAAGATACAGAACAGGCATGGGATGGGTGGGAGTGAGTGTGTGTCTTATAAAGTCAAAAGATTTATACTATTTTTTTCCCTTTATATGAAGCCAGGCGAGCTGTTTCCAGTCTTAATGCTAAGCTAAGCTACCTGGCTGCAGACTGTAGATTCATATTTAGCGTACAGATATGAGGGTGATGTCTATTTTCTCATCTAACTCTTGGCAAGAGAGCACATCTCCCAAAATGTCAAACTATTACTTTATCTTTGTTTGGGAATTTTAAAGAAACAACATAGCCTCTTGAAACACAACTTTATTTGCAAAGTAGAGAAAGATTAAATGTCTTGTTGAGCTGGACATTTCCCTATTTCTATCCACCGGAGAAAAAACCAGCTATCCATTTTTAGCCCCACACTTAAGTTTAAGAGGAGCTGGGTTATAAGAGAAGCAGGATACACAGGGGTGGAGTGAATCGAATTAGAAAGCTGCCATATGTCAGCCTTGTGATCACAGAGTTACTTAGTTGTACAGCGAGGGAGAGGTTCGTATATAATGAGCATGTACTGAGAGCAGTGATGAAAGGGCTGGAGTTGAATGAGGGGGCTGGAGGAGCGTATTCACTCAGATGTAGTGTGGGTTTGCTCTTTCCATGTCCCTATCTCCTTCACCTGAGCCATTCCCCTGACATCTGTCTCTCAGACTCTTCTTTATTCTCAGCCAGTCTTCCAAAAGTCTTACATTTACTGCCACCTTTTGTGCTCTTCTACTACCTTAATTCTGTCTCTCTGAACTCTCAGACACTTCTCTCATCACTTTGTCTGCCTTTACTTTTCATCATCTGTTGCTTTTTCAGCTTCTTTGTCTGCGTGGCTCCCTCTCTCCCTGTCTGGTACACACTGTCTGTATTTCGGATGAGCTCGTCATCTTTTTTGGAATTGGGAAACCAAATCATCCTCTTTTTTTCACACCATCCGTCTTTTCTTCTCTCTAAGCTCTCCCACTTCAAATAATTCAAAACCTGCTCTGCATCTTACCCAGCTCCCACATCGAGCTAACTGACTGAACCCGGGTCTGCACAGAGGAGAACATTTTTGAAAGGGCAGTGAGTGAAGCAGCAGCAGTGGCTGCAGACAGGCAGTGTCCTGGCATTGAATTGGAGGGAACATTTCAGGAGCTGCTTGGAAATGCTGCCGCATTTGTTCTCAAACAACCACACACCCACATACATGGGCACACTCACACACACTGAGTGGTGGTTTGGAGACAGTGTGGGAGTGCATACGTCTCCGTTTCCCAAAATAACCGCCAGATGAGGGGCAGGGAGGCAGGGCGAGGTTGGTACAGGGAGATATAAATGGATGGTAATTGTATGGCTCCTTCGGATTACACTCAAATCCTGCAGACTTGTACACAAACGCACACTCCCTGTCCATGTATGTGTGTGACAACGATCCTGCTTGTACATGAAAGTGTGTAAGATCAGTTTTTCACACTCACACACTCTCCACCTCTTAGGGATGATAGTTTTATGACTGTTAAATGCTACGAATGGGTGCACACATGGCTTTACTCTGTCTCACACACACACATACACACACACCACATACAGATTAAAATGGATAATAATTGTATGGTTCTCAAACTGCACCCAAATCCAACCAAAAGGAGAACTCCAGTGTATTATTTCTATAATCCTTCCAAAAATAGAGTTCAGAAGAAGCGTGCCTCGACAGTCATGTTCCAGAGCGGTTCCACTCATGGGTACATGGTTGCATGAAAAGCTGACTGTGCGGACTTCACTTTGCATGTTTGTCTAAGCTGAGGAACTCACATTAGCTCTGTTTGGATGCACTGCATTAGAAGAAGCTGCATGACGTCGCCTCAAATACATGACAGCAGTTTCAGGGAAAAAAGAAACAGAAAGAAAAAAAATTGAGAAAGAAACAATAGAATAGAGGAACTCATTGTTGCTGTGCTTCCTCCTTGGTGTCCCACAAATATAAATCAATTATAGTTGCATGTCACGTTCACTAAGAGACAGTTTAATCAGTACGTGTTTACACTTGCAGGACAGCTGCCTTGGGTCCCGCCCTCTTCTTATCAGGCTCAACATCTGCCAAAAGCAAATCTCTCATAACTGTGGTGTAACACAGGCCCTGCCTTTCCTTTCAACTTACTCTGGATTCACCTCTGATCCTTATTTTTAAGGATCTCTGCAAATCCTTTCCAAAAACAAACTAAGGATCCTCAGGACTGTGGGATTACAACTTAAGTGTAATATCTAGACCTCACCACTGATAGCTATGCAAATAGAAATACTGTCTTACAGGCAGTTTTACATCCTGCTGCGCCTCTATTCTGCACCATACGGTGGCCCGGTAGGACAAACAAAGCCCCAGCCCAGTCCTAGCTCGCAACAGTGACGTCAGCGCGCAGCGGCGGTGCGGTGACGCGCGGCGATTGGACGAGCACAGAGCTAAACTGTATTGTACAGTAAAAAGACAAGACACCGATAATAACAACAACAGCTGCGGCCGCATGAGGCTAACTAGGGACACACTGGCACTTTTCGGGCTCACACCATAAAGATTTCGGGTAAGGAAACGTATTCATAACGATCTTTCCACACACACGATGCTAGCCAAGACAGCCCCGCGGCAGCTGCCGCCCTGTAGGAAGTTTCTTTTGTCCTCTTGAGTCAACAACAACACAACAAGCGAGTGAATGTGTTGACCGGAGGAAAAGGTGTGCTGGCTGGTTTAATAACAGTGTAACAACCAGTCGTTAATGATATCAAATACGGGTCTATGTTGTCAAAACAAGTCGGTTATCTAGCGGGTTGTTACAGTGTGAATACCTTTGGACCGGCTAATATCAGGGACAGCACAGAGAAACAGATAGCCTGCTGGGTGTGTTGCATAGGGGCAGCATCAGCGATGCAATGGATGATGCCATTTTATGATTCTTGAATAATTAGCTTATGTGCTAATTGACAGTAAATCGGTAGCACAGCTGTCACGTAGCTACTTTTTTTTGCACCCCACTTTCTATGATAGCTCTTTATCATAGAGATGGACAGGAACCCATGTTGTTTTGGCCAGGTTGTTTGTATGAACAACATGCTTTCTGTTTCCGGTTTCACCTATCGAGGTCAACACTGTTACTAAACCACATACAGTAACAACAAACAACAGTACAGTAACAATAACAGTGAAACTCATTAACACTGACGAGTGTACAGTAAGAAAATGCCCATACATGGATATGTATGGGCATTTCCTTGTCTGCATTGCACAGAACTCCTGGGTTTTTACTGAATCACTGCTTCTGATTTTTTTTTAATTCATCTTTCCTTTCCAGATGTCACAATGGCTGCAAACTTCACTATTTCAGACAGTGAGTCAGAGCCATCGGAGGAGGTAGAGGAAGGAGAAATGAACCAATCCTCAACTGGGCAAGAGCAGAGGATTCCTTACCGCCACACCCTCACTGTACCTGAGCTCAGAGTACCAGGTAGGAAACCTCAGAAGATTATGAGTCGAGAGGGACTCCAAGTACACATTGCTTTATTACTGCATGTACTTTTCTGCCTGTTACTGGGAGCATTCAGGTTCATCTAAATTGGTTCAATGTTTATTCTCTGCTCCATTTTCATTTTCTGTACCAGCTACTGTAGTGTGGATCCTACTGTTGTATAAAAGTGGGAAAATAAAATTAATATCAGCGCATCAAATCAAATCAGCAGGCATTCATCATTTTCAAATTTTTCAGTCTATTTTTTCCCCACAATTTCTTGGCTTCGTCTCTCAGGCCTAATTTTGCAGACATTTTAAATCTGGCCTTTCTCTTGTTTCACTATTATGTACTTTAGGACATTAAAATGAGATTTCACTGTAACCTGTTTTTCATTTAAAAAGTCCCTATTCAAAGCAGTGAAGAGGGATGTTATTTGTATGTTAACCTCACAGTTTGACATTTTTGATCACAAGGAATTCCTCTCTTCTTATTTTACTTCCTTTTTGCCACCTTTCCTGCACTTTATGTTAATCTTAAAGTAAAATTTTACCTTTCTCACTCCCAACGTAGCAACCGGTCGACTCAGACTGAACTCAGAATCCAACGCTTCTACTGCCTCCAGAGACGAGGAGCTCCTGGCCAGGGGGGAAGAGGAAGCCGGTACGCCCACCGACGGAGCACCGTTCCGTGGACGATCCAAGTCAGCTCCCCCTGCTCTGTGGGCAGCCAAGAAATATGGCCGGCAGCTTCGAAGGATGAGTGACGAGTTTGACAGCCTGCTAGACAAAGGGGTGAGAATGAGGGGTCAGAAGATGGATGTAGGGTTTAAAAGGATTTTTAAAAAAAGAGAGATCACAGACTTTCTAGACATATTTGGTGTAGGTGACAAAATAGGCAAGTATGACAACATTAAAATTATTAAAAGGTGATGATAATAGATGCTAGTGGTAAGATAATGTTATGCCAGGATGTTCTATGTGTACTTAATCCACAGGGAAACAGGAACTCAAAGTTGCCTTTTCCTAGTTAAACAGATTGGTTTATTTTTAACATACCACTCTGTCTGTATTTCGTGCAGGAGATGAGGAGGGTGAAGAGCGCTGGGACGGCCAAACAGATGCACCACTCCAAAAGCTGGTGGAGCTACCTCTTTAGTCACCAGGAGACAGAAGGCGAAAACAACCACCACGAAAGCCACACCCACCGCACCGAGTAGGCACTGAGGGCGACAGAGGAATCGATGGGCATGAGAAGAAAGCAACGGGGAAGCCAAAACAACAAATGTGATGAGAACTATGAGACCTGCTGTGAGTAGGAACAGAAGAAAGGTTGGTTTGATCAAAAAGAGAAATATCCAAACACAAAGGCATGGCCAAATGGAACAAGCTGTTATAGCACTGAGGTCCAAGCTTCATGTCATGTCATTTTTACGCATCACTGGTAACTACCTTTATAAAACAGTTTTTTTTTGTTGTGGGTTGTGATGTAAACAGCACTGTTGGGCAGCTCACTGTGAAATGGTAACAAGTGAGACAGGCATGAAGACAGACTTTTGGCTATCTGAACCCCATACAGTGGATAGAAGGATGGGCCAAGAGAGGAGAGATTACCTCTTTAAAATGCTCGGAAAAAATACAACAGGCATTTTTGAAAGGTGACCACTCAGTTAACAGATGCTTCGCATTTCAGTTGTCTCTCACATCAACACTATGCAATATACTGTAGATGGAGAGATAAATATACTGAAAACAAAACACCTGACTATTCGAGGCCACCTTGAATGCTGTTAGAACTTCCTTCCTTCCTCATTTTCTTGGCGAAATCACAGTTGTCAGTGTGTTACTAATGCTTGTTTTGCTCCAAAGGTTTGTGCTCGAGTTGCACAAACTCATGGAGATCACTGTATTGCGTGCCAAAACAATCTTCAGGCAACAGAGGAGAGAGCATAAAGAAGGAAGGATGTTTTGAAGTATTCAACTTGAGGCCTTTATCCAGTTTCCACTTCTGCTACCTGCAAGCCAGTACCATTAAAACCACTGTACTAGACTATCATTAACTACTTTGTATCTCAAATTTATCAAAAGAACAATCTTATACAAGGACAATCTCTGACAATGCAGAAATAGTATCTTTTGTACAACTTCAGGGTTATATTATATCTGAAGAAAATTACATTAAACATACATATAAAAAGCACAAACCAATATGAATCTATCTTTTTAAAGCCTTGGATGAGCAAAAATTAAAACAGACTTTGTCATTTTTATGTGTAAATATTTTGTTAATATTTTATCAAATGGCATTGGAAGGGGATTATAAGCAACGTGGTTTAGCCAGAATTTAATTTTACGAGTTCCTATTTTATAAGGTTACCATGCTGTTTAAGAAGTGGCCAACCTAGCAATAGGCACTGTACAATCCATGGCTGTTGTGATAAATGTTATGTGCATATTTAAAGATGTGGGTGGGGATGGACTAACTGCTGTACAAGGAGCCAACACTCTAGCCTTTGACCCCATTTACTCAGCACCCAGTGCATATAGAGGACGGATTTAGAGTCCAGTCCCATGCAAACACAGGTGTAAACCACTGAAAGGGTTTAAACTAGATTTTTCCAAACTACTTGGGGGAACTTGCTCAGAACTTGTTCAGGAAAATCAGTTTCCAGTCCTGTCAGGTTTCTGTATGCATTTGATTAAATGTGTTTTTCACTTTGATCTGCATTGAGGTGTGAATAAAAAGGGGTTTCAATCTATTAAGCCGTAGGTCTAGGAGTGCTGATCTAATGCTAAATTTGCTATTTATGTGTTCTGTTCAACTTGGCACATAATACTCACAACACGACCTTTATGAAAGTTGTTATTATTCATATTAATCATTACAAACTTAGATCAGCACTTCTACACAGCTTGGTAAATGTGATTCGGCTAGTTGTGATTTGTTTATCGATATGTGATTATTGAAAATGGTAATAGGTTTGTTCTACTTGTGTCTTATTCTCTTCCTCTCGACTTTGAGGTGGGGTGAGTTGTGAGGTGCTCGGGTGTGCAGGTCGAGGGCTGCGTTTGTATCGTCTCTAAACTATGGCCAATTTTTAATCAGAGAATTTCTGCCAATCTCAATGACACAACCCTTTTCTAAGATTCATATAAATCTACATACAATGTGTTTGGTAACAGATGATAAATTGACTGAAATGTTTTGGCAGCCCTTTAAAATGAATTAATATCTGGTATAAAGCTCCTCACTCAATTAATACAGTTATACTGTGCTGTTAAATTTTAACTACATACTGCTCAAAAAATAAGAACGACTCCACTGTTTTGTGATATGAGATATCAACAGGGAAATCAGGAATGAGTGTTTAAGTAACTGTGCTGTCATTACAAATAGTGCTTTACCTTTTAACGTCAATGCTGGTAGATCTACCCCACACTTTGACACAAGTAGTACCGTTGAGTCAGCTGTAAGAGAATACGTGCATGGCGTTGTAAGCTTGGGGCCTGATATGAATGCTTTACACTCTCTCTCTTGAAAATAAAGTTCAGCTGGAATTTAAAAGAGTTTAATATTATTATGAACTGCCTTGAACATGCTGTAACCTGTGATATGAATCCACATAACCAGCCTTGTCTGTTCACCCAGTTTACCGCCTTAAACTTTACAGCTCGCTGTCACAGAGTACGCTCAAGAAAAAGCACAATAACGTGGACGTGCGTTTGCTGTCACAGCTGCAAGAAAAACTATAAAACTGCTCAGACAGATTTTGGCATGAAATGCCATTTCAGCAGAAGTTATGTGACCAGTCACTGTTGTGACTTTTAAACATCTGTGAGAGTGAACACACCTCAGAGGAGAATCCTGCCTGGGCACCTGGAGTTTTGCATCCATCCTTAGTATTACTTGAATCTGCAGATACGTGTGGAGAAAATTGAATTTTAATATTTCTTTTTTTTTTTTTTTGCTCAGTTCTTTTTCATTTTTTTAATGACTTTTGTAAATGTATTTTCTCTACAGCTGTCAAACTTCTGGTATATGCTGTCCTGAATAAATAATTTTAAGAGTGGTTTTAAAGTGAATCTCGTGAGTAATTCTTTAACAGTCTACAGTGCAGAGGAAGTTGGGAAAAGTTTGTTCACTGCGAAACTGTTGTACTTCATAAACAATTCAAATGGAAAACCCATGATATAAAAGCCAATAAAACACTTTGTGAGAGCATTATGAAACAGTATGAGGCAACAGATAATGAAGAACACGAAACTAGTTTTAAAATGATGGCGCAATGACATTGATTTATAAACAGAAAAATAGTATTTGGTCATTAGACAACAAACCTGGCATATGGGGCACAATAAACAAGGTAACTCAGGACATTCTGCCTGAATCCTCTGTATATCAACCCCCATCTTACATAAATATATTTGTTATGCAAGTTCTGCTGGACCCAGAAAAACTTGAGCTGAGCTGCATGTGTCAAAACTCCTATTCCCCACTTCCTCTGCAGTGGTTTCCCAAATCTGCATTACAGCAGCCATAAAAAGACACATGAAAGACACCTTGTTGTCTATCAAGCTACTTCTGAAGGATCCCAGCAGTACTTATGCCCACAGTCTAAAGCTGACAGTCCGTCCATGTCTGCGTCACTCAGTGTGAAGTCAAAAAGCCTGGCGTTCTCCTGTATTCTGTCTGGATTTGAGGACTTGGGGAGCACTGGGACACTCTGCTGCACCGCCCAGTGCAACAGGACCTAGAGATGAACAAAAGCACTGAAAGTTTTCCAAGTGTTTGTGCAAAAGTGTTTACTTATTGAATACTGAGTAAGTGATGCTGGCCCAAAAAGACATGAATCCAGATTTGTGTATGTGTTTACCTGTGCAGGTGTGCGTCCACAGTTCTTTGCCACCTCGATAACCTTAGGATGACCAATCAGCTCTCCTTTCCCTAAAGAGGAGTAGGCTTGGAAACAAACTCCATACTCCTCACACACTCTCCTCAGCTCTGTCTGGCACAGCTGTGGGTGAAACTCTACCTGAAAAAATAAAGCAGGCACAACCTCTACATTTGCTTTTTCAAAAAAATCAGGCTATTTTTTTGCTTTTATTTATCCCATGTTATCTACCACTCTTTCACTCTCCTGCATTATACCTGTAGCACTGCAGGAGGGATTTTGCAGCTCTGTATCAGTTCTCTCATGTGTGCTGGTGTGTAGTTGGACACTCCAATGGCCTTCAGCTTCCCCTGGGCATGCAGCTCCTCCAGTGCGGCCCAACTCTGAGCTCGGTTGCCTGGAATCAAATATTAATTACCACCTCGTCATTGCTGTTACACGGGTGCAACTGCATTGTAGAGGAGGAATGTGAGAAGACAGGTTCAACCTTATCTCTTAAAAATAGTAGGGCACTTATTTTTAACATACTTGATACTTCAAATGCTTTACATACACAACGTGCACAGTTGTGTATGTTTTTGGTACGTAAAGGAAGACCTGACTTTATCTGAACTCTTTACCTGGGTTGCGTTGATCAGCCACGACCAGACCCTGTGTGCCAGGCCAGTGGATCAGGTAGAGGTCAATGTAATCTAAGTCCAGCTGCGACAGGCTGTGGAGGGCTCCTTCCATGGCTTTCTCACCCTGATCCTTCGGGCCCAGCTTACTGCATTGAGAGAGAGAAAGTAAGTATGCTGAGGGGAAGAATTTGCATGTGTACCGTACAACTAAGTCTAACATCAGCTTCAGTGCCCTTATAAGGACTCATGTGATGTTGGTGTGACACTGAAGCCCTTAGAGGTGTGCATAGTTTATTTTACTCAATAACAACAGTCAGATAAAGAAAACATTTAAAGTGAATGACAATATTGTGAAGCGGGATCACGTAACAAGACAAATATTCCACCCATATGTTCATCTTTCAGCTTTAGTCAAGCTGACATGCATGTTCATAAACATGATGGAACAAAAGACTCTGCCTTATGTACTGTAATAACCCAAAGGTCACTTATTTACTTAAAATCAGGAGTCTTGAGAAAAGGCATATACGCCCATATACATCACCTGGTTATGAACACATCCCCTCTAGACAGGCCGTATTTGGGCAGGAGCTCCCTCAGTGCTCGACCCAAGTCACCTTCATTCTTGTAAACTGCTGCACTGTCAAAGGCACGGTAACCAGCAGCTAAGGCAGCATCCACAGCCCGGTAGACCTCCTCAGGACCCCACAACTTGTAGGTCCCCAAACCCAAAAGGGGCATTTGAGCCCCCGTATTTAGGAGGACAGAAGACATGGAGGAGGGTGAGGAGGACATCTGGTCTGAATGCCACCTGTTTTCTTTCTATGTTGTTTGGACTCTTTAGGCTACCCAGCGCTGTTAAAGAGGGAAAGAGAGAAATAAATGGGAGACTGTCTTGAGAATGGTTTGGGACTGGGACTGCACAAAGCAGACATGTGGACAGGTTTCACTGATTTCTGCAGGTTTTCCATTAGTGTTCTCCCCAGTTACAGAGGAAGGGAGATATTAGCGTTAGCAAATGAATACCAATTGTGCAGACAGTCACAATGAAGCACAAACACTGTTACAACATTGCGGTTTTAGAACACCAGAACATCACAACAGAGCTATGAGTAAAAACCGCTGCTGTATCAACACGCTGGAAGGTCACAATGTAGCTGCTGACCACAACGTTGCACTGCAAGAACGCATTGTCACAAAGAAGCACAAACATTGTTACAACAAACCTACAATGATGCCGTTTTAGAACTTTGGAATGTTTTCCAATACGTTGCAGTGTTGTCACGTTTAACGTCACAAACATTTACACATTTACACGCCACAACAGAACCAACAATGATGCAAAGAACTTTGGAATGTGACAGCTACATTCATTAAGACGGGAACGTCACCGTTACATAGTGCAGCGAACTGAGTGGAAATGCCATTAAATAAGGATGCTAACGTTAAAAATGAAAAAACACCTCACCTTTTAGGTCTTTTGAGTTGAATTCTTTATAAGGAGAGTTTTATAAATGGACAACGGCCTGTCGTCTATTCTCACAAACACACACACAATGTTATGACTTAAAAAAAAAACACTACTACTCTAACCGGTGAGTTAAGATTAAGCAAAACATTTGCAGCTGCTGCTCTCTGCCGCACCGCACGTGGCCTCCTGACAGTCATGTGACAGTTTGGGCGGTTTTACCGTCGCCATAGTGACACCTTCTCTGACGCCGCTGATTGGAAGAAGATTTGGCTAACCCAAGAAGGCCCAAGTGAGCGGAGGGCGGGCATTCTTCCTTCCCGGCGAATCTCGAGGCGCGTCGAAGTGTATGATTGACACGGTTTTAACTGTTGACGTCCTCCTGCTGGGTGAACGTAGGCCTTCTGGACAACATAGCAAATTTATGCTCGCCATTTTCTATAGACATTACGGTAATTTCGAGACTACAGAGCGAAAGGGGGGGGGGGGGCGAGCTTCACTAAATACAACTCTGACAGTTGTTATTACAGGAGTAAAAGGTCCAGGTTAAACTGAAGCTGAATTGTTTTTCGTGCTAGCTAGCTACATTAATCCAACACTTTAAAAGTCGACATGTATGCTAACATGTTGTATTCACCTTCTAAACAAAGCAATCTACCATTGCAAGTGATTCATTTGTTTATTTTCTTGGCCAAACCTCCAGGTCAGCCATGACTCTACAGACCTTCTCCTTCCCTTTCCCGGAAACTCGATTCTTCAAAGCTGGTAGTTTCATCTACAAGTTCAAGATCAGAGGAGGCAGCAGCTATAGGCAAGACAGAAATAGCATATTATTTCACAACTCCCTATTTTTGCCTAATCAAATATTCATTTAACCTTGCTTGTCACCTGTCACCTATCTCAAGACAGTTCCAAGTGGAAAGCGTACAAGGCCAAAGATACTTTGAGAAAAAAAAAACTGAGACTAGGCCCTAGATTAGAGCAGCTAAACACATGAGGAAACAGAGTAGAACAGCACAAGCTCAAAATCCATAAGCCAAACATGTACCAGCGAGATAAAGTCATTTACTCACTGGTTCCTTCCATTCTCCCCTTACCCTTTCATCTCAAGATCCAGTGCTAAAACGGTGCAAAACGTTCCTCAGTCTCAGAAGCAGTTCAGGTTGTAGCTGAAGCATTGATCTTTTTTCCTCCTCTTTGACTCCATTCATTTAACACTACTGCCTACATTGGCTACAGTTAAATGTTCTGATGTGTGTTACCTAACTTTGTCTTATTTTGTTTCATCTGCAAAACAGAGGATCTGAGGCTCCCACAGGATCTGTCTGCCTTTATTCAGAGCTGATGTCCTAGAATAAGAGTCCTGACTGATCCCTGAATGCCTTCAAGCTGTTTTTCCTTGTGACTGAAGAAGTCTCTTTTTATCTAACTATATCTATGTTTTTGACACTCAAGGCTGAGCAGCATTCCAGTGTTTTCTGCTTTCGCTGATGGATACAGTGCTTTATATTGTAATCAGCGTTGCAGCATTTGAAAAATGGTTACCAAACTGCTACTACAGTATAATGTGTTTAATATTTTTCATTAGTGGAGAGGAGGTGATGGCAGGAAACTGCTGCAATCAGGACCTGGAACTGGAGGTAACTGTGAATACTGCTCCCATACTTAGTCACAGTCATGTCAGCATTCACATTTTTGGTGTTGACTCATTGTTATTCACACTAGTTCTTGTTAAATTGTCTATTGTCACAGTAAATTGATTCATGCTAACCTCTCATTAGTCATATTGTTCCTACTCTCTCTTCTTTGTTCTTATTCTATGTTTTCAGGACATCATCAGAACTGTTCTTGGCAACCTGGACAATCTCCAGCCCTTCTCTAGTACCCACTTCAATGTCTTCCCTTGTATCCCCCCCTCTAATTTCACCAGTTTATTCATCCATCAGTGTTTTTCTTTATCTGTTAGCTTTCTACCTATTCCACTATTCATCCCTGTATCTATTCTGCATATCCCTTTACGGTACTTACTGTGATACATGGGAATACAAAATACCAAACAAAGAATACTGCTTCACATACCGATCATGTATGTGTACACTGCTATGTTAAAAGTGCTTTTTCTAAATTATTTGGCTGTATTTCTTTAACTGTAGCTACCAGATAAGAAGCAGTGGGAGGGATTATCAAAGGTGATGTGCACACACGATGAGAGGAAGCTGAGAGCCTACCCTTTTATTCTTATTCTGTACCTGGAAAAAAACACACAGAATGGTGAGAGAAAGTGCACAGCTAATGCAGCTGCTGTGATGGCAGACAGTATTCACCAAAATGCATCCTGTACTTGCAATCCATTACATTTTATCAATAGAACCTGCTCCTGCTCCAAAATCTGAGGGGGGATCTCAGAAGTGCATCCTTCACGTTTGTTCAGCATAAAAAGCCCTGGTAAAAGGTGTAACCTGTGGGATACAGAATAGATAGTGTGAACTTTGGTAGAAGGCTCATCAGACAGACAGACTATATACACATTAGACATAGTGATGTCTCTCACATACTATGTTTACATTTTATTTCAGGAAAACAAGCGAAGAGTCCAGTGAGTATTTGTTCTATTACTCACATAAAAAAGTAAGAATACAGATTGTACAGATTATTACAGAAAGACTATTTACCTGTATACTTTAAAATATAACAGCGTAATATAATACAATCAGACACTAGGACTCAAGAAATGACCATAGTGTGTGTTTTCTAGGAGAAGGAGATAGGGCAGCACTTCTCTGTTTCTGAGCCCCTGTCAAAGCGCTGTAAGCGAGATTCACCACTAGAGGGCACCATACTAAAAGACTTGGAGGCTGAAAGCAAGGTTCCTATGGTGGGGTGAGTGCTCTCTCCACTAATGTAGACCTAATACATATAATTCAGCAACCTTAAGAAATATATATATTCGTTTTCTTAAGGTTGCTGATATGCGTGTGCGTTAGAATTTTAGATCTTATCTATATCACCCTCACTTAAATTCTCTTCTGTAAAAGTACAACATTCAGAAATTCAAAAAAACAGAGAGGTTGCTAACTGACATCTCTAGACAGGCTCTTCAACAAATGTAGGACACATAAAGCCTCTCTCTCTCTCTCTCTCTCTCTCTCTCTCTCTCTCTCTCTCTCTCTCTCTCTCTCTATCTATCTCTCTCTCGCTCAGCAACATGTAGCATAGAAACGGCATCTTTGTATCATCATATCTGTAATAACTGTTGCTGTAAGACTGTGACAAATAAGTTTTTTGGCAGCAGAAATATAGCAGGCATTATTCACTTCACCCTGAATGATAAAGTGTTTAATGTGCCATGTTGACAAAAGTAGGCAGCTGTCATTGCTTATTTTTTTTTTCATTCTTCTTCAGTGTGAACAGCATGTATTGTTGTAAGGGTGTTGATGTGCCACTTAAGGTGGCGAGAGCAAGAAGAGGAAGCTTGTTCACACTAGCATCACACACACACACACAGCCGTACACACATTGTGTAGAGATGAAAATGAATGTTCCTGTCCATAAAATCACTAAGTTCTGACAACCAGCCTGACTCACACACACACACGCTCCAGTGATTCTTGCAGTTATGAAACAGACGAGAGGCAAACGGGCGCCACCTCAATCACTCTGACAGTCAGATCAGTAGGGCGAAAATTATTATTTAAAATGCACACACACACAGTCACCGGCCTAAATGCACACACAAACAAGGTCTTGTCCTCCACTTAGTTTGTGTTTAACTTATGTAAACAGAATTGTCTCCCTTGTTCCTTCAAACTTGAGGAACACACACTCAAATGCACAAACTGTGTAAACATCCTGAACACAGCAGGGCCTCAAGCATCATTAGCGGTTCACAGGAAATCAAGTTTCACTGAGCAGCTCTCACTGAATTACATTCACCACATTGACCATCACATGAAGGTGTCCTAACAAAGGTGCTACACATGGACAATCAGCGGTAGGAAATCAAAAACACACAATTACTCCACATATTTTTTCAGTATGTGAAGTATAGAGTAAACTCACACACATGGCTTTTTCCTTATGTGTTTCCTCTATTCTGAGAGGCTTCCAACATACTGCTTCATCACTGAAGGCATTTGTCTGTCTATGAGTGGGTGACTACATGATGCCCTGGAGAGACAGATGGTTTGTTTTTGTGTTAAATCTGTTGTAAAAAATGGGAACAGAAAAGAACGGATTACAAAGAACAAGTGTGGATGCAGAACGGACAAAAAGAGACAGCTTTGTGTTCTAAGCTGCAGATCCTTATCATTGTCTTGTCTGCAGTAGTTGAAGATACACGCACTAGATAACTCCCCTTTAAAAGGCCTCCTTCTCCCTTCTCTTTTTTTAAAGTTATATAGGACCTTACATTCACTACAGAAACATAAAGATGCTAACAGAACTCGAACCTAAACTGTTTTAAGAGTTCATGAGGAAATCACTAGTAAACCCACACCAAGTTAACAAAAGTAATTGTTCTGTGGATTGTCCAACTTTCAGCAGGCTGCACGTGGACAATTCAAATGCAGAGGGAGAGGTCAAAGAAGATCCAAGACATGTTGACAAGGTGATACTTCTACAACTGGTTAACTGATTTGTCAGTCTCTTAAATGTCAAATGAAGAAGTCGATTGTTTCAGGCCACAGTTCTTTCAAATTAAGTGAATCCAACAATTCATCTTCCATTTTCAATCTCGTAACATCCTTTCGTTTCCTCTCCATCGCATACACTAGCACACACACACACACACACTTGCAGCATCTCTGCCTTTATTGCAGCCCCGGGCTAACATTAGCGCAGACAGGTAGGATAACAAGTGTGATTAAGGTTAATAATAGCATTACATCAGACAAAGAGTGAGACAGAGAATGTACATGTTTTCGGTGTAATTGTGTGTATGTGAGAGACTGTGTGTGTCTCTGGTGATGTGCTACAGTAAAACAACAAAGTCTCAAAACTACCCTCCGTCCCGCTCTCTTCTTGTCTGCGGCCCTTCATCTCAACTGATCCTCTTTTTTTTTTTACACTTGTCCACTCTGACATTTCTTTCCACCTCTTCCTTCTCTAGCTTTGCCTTTTTTTCCCCCCACGTTTGTTTCAAGTGGAAAAAATGATTTAAACTAATTATGTCAGCCCATGTTATTTTATTTTCTTAACACTGAGAAGAGGAAGTGCCAATACAAGTCTACAGAGCTTTAAAAAGGACTGAGTTTGAATATTGTGGTGATCTCAAGGTGATTTTTAAGAGTGTGTCATTCTTGCACAAACAATTACAAGAGAAGAACAGTAAACATTGGGTAAACTTCTCCAAATCCAGGACAGAGTCACATTAGCCTAAACTGATATCCAGGATCCAGGAGTAGTGCTACACTGACTTCCATGTAGTGGAAGTGTCAAACCCAAACATGGCTTTTTCTAAGGAAACCTGTAGCCCCACATAATAATGTGATTAGTAAATGAAATGCTGACTCTGGGCATGTTTTGCAGTCGCTCTAATTTCTTTTCACCCTCTGCAACAGAAAGGGACAGAGGGGTTTGGCAAAGCCCAGCTGAACTCAGGTGTCAGCATGATCAGAGGAAGCGGGAGTCCAGGTGAAGTGCAGCCAGGGACAATGCAGGACATGGGAGAGGAGGACGGAGAAAATGAAGACTCCGTCTCAGGAACACCTGTGAGGCCAGGGATTCTGACTCGATTGGCCAGGTTAGTATGGACAGCACAGATATACTGGTCTTCAACCTGAGCAGCCAGTTTGAGAGCAGCCACATCACCAGCAAATAGTATTTCACCTGCATCCTTCAGACAAAAGCAGAAATGTTAACAGAACAGCAGATCAGTAAATCTGCACAGAGCAGGGGTAAGACTCACCTGTGGAGCCACAGGAGAAACAAGAGCTGATTAGTACTGCAGATCTGCGAGGGGAAAAAAAGTTGTCAGAGATTAAAATGGATTGGGGAAATCCAGTTAATATGTGCACAGAAATTACAATATTCCTGTGAAATGTCTGTCCAAACAAGCTGAGACACTAGATGTCCTTAGGCCAAACAAAAGACTGACAAAAGTAACTCCACGTTGAACGAACATGTCAAACAATCTTGCAAATGTGTCTTTTATGGTAATAATGATATACAGTAGCAGCTTAGTGGAATGACTAGAACAGGCTTTTAAAGTCTCTCTCTTTGCAGCCATATCTTCCCCTTCTCCCTGTTCTTCAAAGACCCCTGAGAGCTGTGTCAAGGAGACTGGAGGGTCTTACTGGTTCCAGTAGAGGAGTCTCACTGGGGTTTATCTGGTTAAACTTCTGATCTGAGCACAAAAATGTGTTTTGATTTCTTCAGGAAGTACAGTTTATAGATTTGTTGCTTTTCTTTTTCCTTCATCCTGCATTGATTACTTTTTAGACTGTTATGTGTCTTCAGTTGTTTTTCAAGTCATTTCTGTTCTTGTATTCTTATCACGTTAGATTTTCCATTACACTGACTTGTTGTAAGAGACTATTGTTGACTATTGTTGTAAAAAACTATTACTGCAGAGGAGTTAGTTTTACACCATGTTTGTGTTGTAATGTAGGCAAATAAATGTCCTTACTTCTCTGTTTCCTTTTCCCTTCATGGTTGTGTTTTGTTTTTTTTTAAATTTTGTTTTACACTGTTCTGTGAAGGACTTGAATTCTCCTTCTTTGAAGGAGAATTCATGATGGTTCCTGATTTACGTGCATATCTGATTATGTGCATCTGCACTAGTTGTGTAAACAGTCTGCATCAGCATCTGCATGAATCATGTTTTTATGTTTCAACACAATGAAAATGTGTTTTAATCCAATCATTGTGTGAACGTGAACAAGCAAGTACAGTTAAATTAACGTGGTGAGATCTTTGCTCAGTGTGCAGATGAGTTCACAAGAACACAGTCCGATGGCTTTACTCTGGTAATTGTTGTAGACAATGCTGACTTTCTTAATATTTCCACTCCTTTGCGTGTGTGTGTGTATGTGTGTGTGTTGTGTGTCCTGCACACACCTTGAGCTTCAGTGAGTACCACCTTGTGGAAACTCCACTTTCCTCCTGTCAATCTAAATTAGCTACATGTTCTGTGTGTGTGTGTGTGTGTGTGTGTGTGTGTGTGTGTGTGTGTGTGTGTGTGTGTGTGTGTGTGTGAGTGTGAGTGTGTGTGTGTCTGGATGCACGTGTCCATGCCATGCTTGCGTGCATGTGTTTATATATGGGGGTAAATGGGTCAACTGGACTCAAACATCGTCTTAGAAACAGGAAAACTTTGCCTAATCCTCTCCTTACATTGTCATAGAGCCCAAAATAACACACACATAATTTATCTTACACTCACATCTCCTTACACACTTTAACCACACACACAATATCTCGTCAGACATCATGATACAAACATAGTATCTAAAATAACAGACGCACAGTTGTGCCAACCCTAACTTCAACTCAAACACACACACACGCATCAAACACTGCGGCACAGAGAGATGCATACTTCATATACTTTTAGTCACACACTGACACACACACGGGCAAATGTGCGAGCACACACACACACACACACTGAGATTAAAATAACAGGGCAGAAGTGGAAGCGGACACATTAATGATATTATAGTTATTCAAGACGCCACAGTTTCCACGGCAGCCGAGACCGACGGGGCCACTGAGCGATACAAACATCAGTCACCCCGCTGAGTCACACTAGAGTAATGTGTGTGTCTGTGTGTGTGTGTGTGTGTGTGTGCGTGTGTGTGCATTTCAACTACAAGAGAGTCTCCAGTTTAACAAAGTTCATTCATGCCTCTCTCTCCTGATGAGGTGCTGTGGCCCATTCACATGTATAGTCTCTCTCTCTCTCTCTCTCTCTCTCTCTCTCTCTCTCTCTCTCTCTCTCTCTCTCTCTCTCTCTCTCTCTGGTTGGCATGGAATCAGATGAAACACACACTGCGGCCGTCCATGCTACTTACAGTCAACACACTAATAGTTTTGTGTGTTTGTGTGTGTGTAGGTGGGGGGTTTAGGTGATGATGTCACACATTCCGTTTTCCATTGACATAACTGGATTGGGAATGTTTGGGGTAGAGGGGCCATAAGATGATAATTGTGTTTTCCTTAGAAGGTGTGTGTGTGTGTGTGTGTGTGTTTGTGTGTGTGTATGTGTGTATGTGTGTATGTGTGTGTGTGAAAGTGCAGTACTGGAAGCCTATCCAGCGTCTATCCTGTGCTAGTAGCCAAAACACTGCAACCTGTTCTTAAAATGCTCGGACATTGACCTGCAGATGACACTCATTTCTAGAAAATTCCTGCAACAGACTGATTTCAGTGGAAACAGTTTGATATATTGATTTCTAAAAACTCTTGTGCTGCTCCATGAAGACCTGCTGAGTCTGATTCAGGATAATGTGGAGCTGTCCTGCCCAGAGAAAAACATTAGCTTAAACAATGATGATTACTGCATCTGGACTCCAAGCCAAAGCAGCTGAAGATGAAACAAAATCTAAGTTTGAATTATGTGCTCTAGTTCACCTGCAGCTACTGTTTTATGAATTATTATTGGTTGTGGTCATACTGTTTAGTGAGTTTCTTGACTTTTCGAATCACTTCTGTTGGCAGATTAAGTTCTGTGAAAGACAAAGACTGCCTACATCAGCAGTGATTCCCAACTGAGCCCAAACAGTCAAGGAAGATGTGGAAAAAACTCATCAAAAAACCAAAAGTAACCTCTAAAATACATGGACCCCCTCCACCGACCCACCCACCCCTCCTCCTCTGATGGCCAAGTAGCTGTTCCAGCAACTACGACGTTGTTCCTGAAACCCAATTTCATGTGGAGACCCACCAAAAGAGAACAAAGGGAACCCATTTTGGGTCTATGGCAACACTTTTAAAGAACTAAAACACAGGAAGAGAGCCAGAGACACTCATCAGCGGTCTGATGTGGTGGTTTGTGTCTCTGAAACGTAGAGATACTGCTGCAACAAACCATCTACGAATTACTTTACCCACTGCAGTTTGGAGAGGCTGGTTGCTAAGCTGACATCCTCTGTTCAAGACGAAGAAGAAGAGAAGCAGAGCCAGGCGTTCCCTAAATATACGCACACTGTGCCACACACACACACAGACACACACACAACACACACACACACACACACACACACACGACAGAGAGAGAGAGAGAGAGAGAGAGTTGACCCAAACCCACAATATCTTCTGACCCGACCCTGCCCTTCCTCCTGCAGCCACAAATGGAAAACCCAGATGGACATTGTGTGTGTGTGTGTGTGTGTGTGAGTGTGAGTGTGTATATGTGTGTGAGGTCATTTGGTTTAGTTTATTAGTTCAGTTGTAGTGTGCAACACTACAGGCCTAGAATATAATTTTTTTGTCTGATTTTGCATGCGTACACATGTGCTTTAATGTGAACATGTGTGTGCGTCTCCTTGCATGTGTGTGAGGTAAAGCTGTGTGTGCTCTTACTATTGTGGTAGTGCGCTGATGGAAAACCTATCTAGTTTTCCTCTGTGTCACAGCAGCGGTCCCCCTAAAGGTTTAAAACAGAGTGTGAGGATGGGGAGGGTGGAGGGATGCAGAGATGTGAACACACTCAAGGAGAAAGACAAAGAGACGATTTAGGTGATTTTGATGTTTCCAGAGAATTTCACGTGGATTTTTTTGCACAGGTAGAAGGAGTGGAGAAGAAAGACAAAGAGGGACCTGTAGGGAAAAAAAAAAAGAAAGATTCAGACACACTCAGCTCTCTAATTGTGGGTGTGTCCAGAGCTATAAGTGCCTTACCTGTGTTACTTATAGCCCTGCATGAGGCTCAGAGGAGACACACTCACACACACCTGTCAGCCGACACACCTGCCCTGCACTTGAGAAGCTGCACTCTCCACTCTACGTCTTCAGGTAAGACCCAGCTCATTTTCACACCACGCTGGTGGAATAGACTTAAAAATTCTGTTGTTTGTCTGCTCGATTGTTGCTTTCTTATAGATTTTAGATTGCATTTAAAAATTGCACAGCTCAGACCAAATTGAAATGTGAATTTAGTGGGACATGCATGTTTAAACCCATCTCACACTTTTCATTTTAATTGTGCAGACTTTGGTAAAATGCCTGGAGCCTGGAGTTTTTATTATAAAATTCACCAAAATTCAGCTGATCTGTATTTTCCTGAAAGTCGTTTTGTAAAACTAAGCACTAAAACTAAGCACTAAACTTGTTCTGATTTATTCTTAAAAACTATATCAGACCCTATGGTAAAAATAATAGATAAGTCAAAATGTAAAAATTTTGAGTCTTTCAAAGTGTATTTTTCTGTTTGTAAAGCTGTACATATTTTATGCAAAAAGGTCAATAGCAGTTGTGCAGATGGGCCAAACAGCATTCATGTAGCATCAATTTTAAGTTTTATTGTTTGTATTATATAAGACAAACTGGTCTGCTGCAACTTCCAGGTCAGTGCGTGCTCAGTACACGCTAGTACTCTCACCTGCCAAATGTGTATTCTCAGCAAACAAACAAAGCTCTGTTCAGATTTTCTTCCTTTTACCAAGGGTGTATGACAGTTCAGATTTATCATCATCACTGATCACACGTTCCTTTTACACTTTTTTACAGGCTGCACTGGTAACATGATTCTGATTGTTGATACAAGACGTTAAAGGATATGAAGTTTTCCAGGGTGTATACATTCTGTAGGCTGTTTTGGTGGTCTTGGACACCAGCCCTCCCACTGTCATTTCCCAAAGTGGCATGTAATGTATTACAACCCACTTTCCTCAAAGACAAACCAAACCTTCAGGCGTGGAAACCCCACATTAGAGGAAAAAGCCGGGCATTTCCCCTGCCCCACTAGCTGACATGGGGTTAATGGCCTCACGCGCACACAGTCACACACAGTCACACACACAGTCCTGACCCGTTAATTTGGTCGTACCAGCAGCGTTAATGGCGTCCCTCAGGCTGTTCCAAAATCACCACAGCGGCGATTCCCAACACTCCTGTCGGAGGGAAGCGGAGCTGGAAAGAGCTGCCATTTTAGAGGGCAGGGGTCAGGATCACCAAACTCACTCCCAGGAAAATATGACATTATTGTTTACACACGTGTAGGAGTGTAAGTGTGTGAGGGGGGGCTGTGAGCACATGCATCCATGAACTCTCAGGATCATGCATGTATGTGTGCACATAGGACATATGTGCAAAGTGAAGACGATGTACATTCATATACTGACTGTGAGACTGCAGCTGTGTGCATAGTTATGTGTACATTTATATGAGTCAGTGAGAGATAGAATAGTGTACATACATGTGTCAGCAGGTAGCTGTTAAACGAGGCAGACAGAAGGTAAAGACAGTACTGTTTTTGTTCACATTAGCTGTTACTCAACTGAGCGACACACGCAGGCAGACACGTAGGATGGGAAATCACCTTGGGTAGATAAAGGGCACCGCCTTGATTTGAGGGCAAAGTTCAGCAGCAGAAGATCACCCCAGGTTGAGACTTGGACTTGGGTGTATGAGAAGGTCAGGGCTTCTTTGGTGTCCTAGGTTTAGAAACCAAATTAAGATTCAACCAAAAACAAGTTTTACAGCACTGCAGTTCTGTACTATTCTTATTAACATGTCAGAATTATTTTAATTAATTCTTTGATGTGATTTTTCTGGAGTCTCACAATTATGTTGTCCTGTTTGGACCCTCCAGGCCGCCGTCCAGATGTCGCTGTGCATGACCTCACACCTCTGCCTGCTGGTCTTACCAGTGATGTCACTGCTGCTGTTCTTCTCTCCTATCGGTTGGAGCTATGACGGGCTCACCCCCGGCTGTCACCTTCATCGTGAGTTACACACAGACAGTAAAAAGTGTTTTAAAAATCACTCTCAGCGTCAGATCAGCATCTATTGACAGGAAGCAACAGGGTTTATGGGTAATGTGGTCTTGAGAACATTGTCTTCAACAGTTCTTCTAGCTGAGACCAATAACCTTCACTATCTGTTTAGTGCACTGGTGTTATTAAGTGCTGCATCTCAAACACACACACACACTCACAAAAGCTTATTCCCTGTTGTTTCCCTCATGTCCAGCCTTCAACGTGACCATCCGCAGTGACCGTCGCAACACATGTAAAGGCACCCATCTGGTCTACGCCTGTGTGGGCTACTGCGAGTCCAGCGCCTTCCCTTCCAGATACTCTGTGCTGGTGGCCTCCAACTTCACCCACAACATCACCTCCGCTTCACGATGCTGCACCATCAGCAAGGACGCCAAGGTGAGGAGTGGAGGGAGGCGACAGGATATGTACTACAACACTGCGTTTATTTTTTTTTTCTTCATGGCCTGTGGTTTGTTTTCCAACAGGTCAAAGTTCGCCTGGAGTGCCCTCGTGGTCGTCACCATGACGAAATAGAGATCCTGACAGCAAAGGCCTGTCGCTGCGACATGTGCCGCAAGTCCCGCTACTGACACATCAAGACAGTTTGCTTTGTAGTAAATGTTCACCAGGATAAGAACCAAATTACAGTTAAAATGATTGAAATGCAAGATTTTCAGTGATGCACCAGTAACTATCCTTTGTCTATCTATGACAGCTTGTTTTGAATGTTGAAGAAAATTCATTTTAACATTGTAATTGAAAACAAATTGACCTACCACAGTGTTACTGTCAAATCCAGGATGTCCTTCATTTGTCTTCTGTAAGAATGAAAGGAAGATGAAAATGATCCATAGATAGAAAGGTTTCTGGAGAACCAAATGTCCGACTAAATTCTAGTGAAATTTTCCCAGAATCAGTCTCCCAGTATTTTAATATTGAAATGCAAAATTCACTTTTATATGTGTACAGAGATGCGCTGTTTGTGTAAGTGTGTGTGTGCATGTGTGTGTTTGTTTCTCTGTGTAAAATGTGATATAAGGGCTGTTCTTCTTGAAAACTTGATTGATACACATTTGTGTTAAAGGCAGTACAAACCATTCTGTCACACAAACTGAACCTTTTTTTTATATTTTGCTTTGAGGCTTGGCAAACACGTGATTTACTGTAAGCAGCTAGAAATAAAAAAAAATAGTCATTCTATCATTCATACTTAGCGACTCAGCAGGAAGTGTAAGTACGCAGAGACTTATAATCAAACTCACTGGTTTCACCTTCCACCTTCTATATTTGAAAATGATCAAAATGAATGAGAACGTTACAGTTGAAACAGTTAAATCATCTCTTCATCGACTTGTATTAAACAAAAACAGTCAGTATATTGTCAAATCGACATAAAGGTCACATAAATAAACGGTTTCAATCTTTGCAATAACCACTAAACATGGACGAGAGACTAAAGAATGTACAAAATTTATTTATATTTGTGAATTTGAACTGAAAGACATTTTGTAAATAATATCTATTGATGAAACCAAAGAATGTTTGAAATATCAATTAAATGAAAAAAGAAAGAATGCACTGTATAGTTTGTGATGAAATCGTATTTCAATAAATTTCTATTCCGCAGCTGTTAGTGGTTTACGTATTTGCATTTTTCCTTATTACCATAAACTGCACTCACCAAACATGGGGCTCCTGAGGGTCTGGGGCCCCAGTCAGTTGCCTGCTTTGCCCGGTTGATAAAGTACAATAGTTGAAACACAGAATATTTGTCATGCTAACCTTTCTGATTTTAGATTTTAATCAGAGCTATTAATGAAATGTATATGTAGGAATTATACACTTATAATAAAAAAGGGCCCCTATTTGCATGTTTTTAAACTTAGTATTGTTAACATCATGGCAAAGAATTACAGAACTCATATTTTAATTTTCTTTTTCTTAGTTTATTTAGTTTTTTTGTTTCTCCTTTCGTACATACATGCGTATACATGCATACACAAATGGTCTTCAGTTTACAGGAGGGCTTGTTTTTAGGTTACTCCATGTCCAGTATCCTTCCCCTCAGAAAGTCTCCTACCAGTCAGTGAAACACTTGCTAACACTGTCCCTCAGAAGCTCTCACACTCTGTGTCCTGTGTGGAGCAGATGGCACAGTGGCAGTGCAGGGCCATGGGATAGTGGTAGAGAGACGAGACATTGGGCTGGCAGCCCGGCAACCGGGCGGTCATGTGGCGGGTACGGCTGTACGTGCACACACGGTGGTGTCGCTGGATGTGGGGGGGATCTGGTACTGGTTTCTGCACGGTTTACAAACACAGATACACACATACAGAACACAGGTTAACAACAAAGTTCCCGTTATTTGTGTTACAGGGTCAAACAGAAACCCAAGACTGAGTAAAGTAAAAGAACTCCAACACACCAAGTGGATTTAAGCTCTCAGACAACAAAAGTCACAGGTCACACACTGAATGAGTATGGATAATGCTAATGTTTTCTGTCTTAGTTGAAGTCACACTTAAAAATTTGGAGGTAACAAACCAAAGGAAACCTGGGGGATCACAGCAGTTGATGGGACACCTAAAGCAGTGTAGGTAGGACTGGACTGTAACTGACACCCTCTACAGTTTTGTCTTTCTCAGAAACCTCTGATATTGATATAGTCTCTCTTGCTCTTTGCAACATCAAAGACCCAAACTGCTTTTTAGAACGTTTGTCCACATTTTGTGAGTATGAAGACACGCTGATTAGTTTGATTTTGAGTGTAACAGTTTATTCTTGCCTTGGAAATGGGTACCTTGCCAAAAACTCAAAGTTCTCTGAGCTTTCAATGACTGCACAGTCTTCTGTGGAAAGTCCCAGGAGAAGCTAGCATGTGGGCCTTGGGTTTTGATTTTTTACTGATTGAGCAAACTCTATTGGCCATGGAGGACTGTGAGAAGCAGTTGAAACCTTAGAAAAGGTTTTTTTTTGTATTTGTTTTGTTTTGCTTGTCAAGCTTCTTGTTCAAAGTCTAACACTGAGCTTCTGCCCTGGGGACTGAGTCAACTGCTGCTGATTCAGAGCTCTTTCTCCGCTAAAGACTTTGAGTTCCTGACCCACTAAACTTTGGTTTTTCAATTACTCTGAGGTGAAATTTGAATCTCTCCAAACTAAAACAACTCCAGTAAAAGTTCCTCCCAACTTGGAGGGATCTCAGCATCTTTCTTGACAGTGACATATGGGTCAGAGCTGAGAGTGGGTCATCAGGCTGCTTATGGTTTGGGTTGAATTCCGGGTCATTAATCATTCATTCGAGGTTTAATAATTCCAGTATTATGGAAGCTTTCAGAAAGAGTATTTCTGCAACAGCAATTTAGCATGTGTCTTTCGTGTGTGTGTGTGTCTGTTTATGAGTGTCACCTCCCAGGTGTGGCAGCGACCCCAGCAGGCCTCCGTGGTGATGCGTAGCCCCTTGCAGCCAGGTTTCTGGGCCACAAAGGAGAACTCTCGCACCGCGCAGCCTCGGAAACCGTGGAGCGTGGTTGTCACAGCAACGCACACCACGACTGCCTTGGCAACCAGAAGGAGGAGGAAAGAGAGCGATGTAGAATGGAGATGCATGCTGGGGATGATGGATAGAAAGTGGAATAAAGAAAGAGGGTTAAACGAACTTGAGCAACTTTGCTGTGCAGAATAATATTGTTCAAGTTTTTATGTCCATTATTTATCAGCTACAAGTGAGCTGCCTGATACAGTGAAGATATTGTTCTTTAAATGATATCTAAAAATAAATCATATCTTTAATTCTTTAAAAATGTTTACATTGCTAGTGAGGAAACAAATATTAAGTAAAAAGAATGTTTTCATCTGTGCATTATTGGCCTGAAAATATAAACTTAAATATCCAGTTTGGTTTCTTAAGATTGATAAATATTTACATATAGGCAATCTATTGCCAATAGTTCACATGTGAAAGAGAAGGTGAGCGGTACAGTGACATGCAGCATGACTCACGCCTCCCTCTAGTGTCTATTCTGGCTACTGCAACCAAAAGCACCACTGACAGATAAGCTGTAAAAAGCACTGACTGGCAACAGAGTCAAATCTGATACTCTCAAACTAAAACTAAAGGAATAAAGACAGAAGCAGGAGACAGGACCAAGTTAAATGGCAAACCTGACCTGGGAGTTACTTCACTTGCATGAAAAGTTCTTCTCCTTTAGTTTGAATCTGAATTGAGAGTAACTTCCCTAATGCTATTTGACACATCTGCCTAATTATTCTGCAGATTTTCAAGCAAATAACTTAAACTGTACTAAAACAACCTGAATCACATCAGCTCAGCTAAACAGCAGAACATTTCACTAGCTATAAGAAATATAACACTGACATAAAAATACTTAACACACATAAACAATAACTTCAAACTGAGTTCACTGTAACTACAATGACTATGGGCTATGAATGTACACTGACTGTGATTTAAAACAGTCTACTGACATAATCATTTATACTTTCTGTTGCTAAATCACTTCAAAGCTTCTTAAAATGAACTTTTAGTCTAAGTCTGTTGCTACATACTTGCCCTGTCTTAGTTAATGTACGTTTAAAAAACACCTTTTACCTTTTCAGCTGAAGATCTTGCAGAGATTTGAGCTGCTGGACTCCTGTGTCTCTCTGGCCTGACAACAACCAGTGAATGGAACCAATCTGTCCTTGTTGTTTTTAGAAGGCCGTTAGGGCGGACGGACACTCTGACATCATAGCAATTACAATGAAATACCATTAGAGACCCCAAGCCAGAAATAATGGATACTCCCTGGAAAATACTGATGCTTGTCTATGTTTGCTTAACCTCAGCTTGTATCTCTCTGTGTGTGAGTGTGTGTGTGTGTGCAGTTCTTTATCCAACTAGTCTACTCCCAATGATGTCAGGAATGTCAGTGCTCAACCTGACACTTACTCTGACAAAGGATTGGTAGAATGAATACAAAAAACAATGCTTTTAAACTTTTACTGGGAGGTTTAAAACCTTGAGACCATTTAATTACATCAAATGTATATTGATTACCACTTTAGTTCTGTCAGTTTGAAATTTAAGGGAATAAACTCTTAAGTGTAATCGGCTCTTTAGCCACTGAGAACTGCAAAGTTGGGTGTTAATGCTTTGTGAGTTCTTCACTACAGGTGACAACTTTCAAATTACACAAAGTCATAAAAATATTGATTATTGATCAAGTATCAATGAGATGAGTTGGAATTATGCTCAGCCACAGACACATAAAGGGTGACACAAAAAAACGAGCACAGACTCCCAGAGTGTTTTCTCAAAGTGAAGTTTCATTTTTAGCACATAGTTTGTTTTTTTTTCTCCATTCTACACCCCCCTGTAATGTTACGTACAGTAGTAAGCCTCTCTACATTCAAACCCCCCCACCGCTGTGTTGGTCCCCAAAATATACATCTTCTTCTTCCTCTTCTTCTGCATCGTTTTTATCATCTTCTCTAAGGTTTTTCTTCAACACAACAAACACAGACCATTGGGCAGACAGTGCAAATCTAGAAATTCAGTGAAATTGCTACGTAATGCGGTTGTAGGTTTCGGTAACATTATATTTTCATTCTGTTACTGTTGCTCTGACTTATTGCCATTCTATCGTGTCTAACTCTATGTCTTTTCTTTCCTCTGTCATTCTCCTCCTCTGTTTCAATCTTTACCGGCTGCTTTCATCGAATCCATTCACTCCTCCCCTCTGAATTAAAGCATTTGTTTAAAATTGGCCAAAAAACGGCCACAGAGAGAAAATGTGACAGTGAATGAAAGCAGCGGTTGATTGCCGTCTGTGAGGCAATACCAGAGCTCTCTAAGAACACTCTCTCTTCTCTCGCTTCCTGTTCCTGTTCTAGAATGGACGACAGGATTCTAGAACTGAGGAATATTACTGATCGATATCATTGAGAATTCAGTGGGAGCTGGGGTTCCGTTTTCCCCGAGTCAGCTGACCGACTGACAATAACAATCAAGAGGGTTTGTGAATAAGCTAGCCAAAACAAAATCATAAAGTAAGCTGAGTTTTATGACAGCGAGGTCAAGTTCTGTCTCTTTGCGGTTGTGTTTTTGAGGTTTTTTTTTTTTTATTGCCAGAATCAAAACAATGTTTGAAATCCAACTAAATGTTGTTCTGCCCAGAGTGGCAGCCTCATGGTGTCTGCAGGTGCAGGTTTTGAGGTGTTAACTGGGATGAGGCTGCTACTACATGTGACCCATCAGTGCAAATTTGTGCGCTTCACGTCGACTCTTCTATGCCGAAAAGACAAAAACTATGAAAAAGATATACAGCATTGTGGTACTTAAAGAGGAGAGGCATATGTCAATGGTTCCCAGTCTGGAGGTCTGGACCCCACAGTGGATCTTAAGGGTCACAAAATAATTAAAAGCAAGAGGAAACAAAATATTTTTGTTTTACACAAAACTATTTTATTGTCCTGATTTTCCTCATATTTTTGCTCTTTTGTATTTTTGCTGATTTGTATTTTTTAAGTTCCCAACTGGAACGCACGCTTGCTGGAGTCAAATGGCTGGGAACCAGCAACATATGTGTAAAACTCAGGCCCCAATTTATAGCTGTTTCAAGAGCTTTCAACTGTATCTCACAGTCTTCATCAGCAGATGGAGTTGGCTCAGTTGTCATGGAGATAGCTCTGGTGCCATCATGTGACAACACATGTTGAACACCATTTAAGACATGACCATAACATGTAACTTCGGTTACGTGATGACCACTGAGCTATGTCCAGGACAACTAAGCAGCTCCGTCCCCTGACGAAGACCATGACGTGATTGTAAGCTGCAGAAAAAGCTTGTAAGTGAACCTTGAGTTGCATTTTTTTTATATATATATATATCAAACTACTGTTTTCCAAACTTAACAATGAACTTTAAAGCACCAATCTGTCACTATTTGGTTTGACTGTAATGTATAAGCTGTAACCTGCAAATGAAATAAAACGCAAAGCTTCAGTGTCAACGTTTGAAAGTAGCGACCTCTTTTGCACACACACGCAGTGGCAGATTAGGTGTGAACACAGCCAGAAAGCATCACAACAAGTCAACCAAACTTAGATCATAGCTCATGACTCTGTCTGAAGTGCTAAATCACTCATTAACAACTTCATAAAAGTTTAAACGCCAATCTGACGACTGCAAGTTAAATGGATTTCAAAACCTTGTTGACTCAGGCATGATTTGAAGTGAGCGTTTTGAAAAAACTGCTGGTCTGAAGAGTTTTTGAATGTTTGGTTACGAAGCAGCCGACAGGTATCTCTGCGTCTCAAGCATCAAAAAAAAACAATCAATCTATTTGTTTTACGATACATTCAGATTCAAACCCTGTCCTTCAGGAAGGAGAGAAGGAGAGAGAGAGAAAAAGAAGCAAAGAGAGAACAGTTTTCTCTCGTTCTCTATCACTCTATCTACACACATCTCCTGTTCACTGATTCACTCACTGGTTACACACCAACACACACACACACGCGCACACACACACACACACACGCACACACATGCACAACCTGACCATCATCTTCAAATAAGGTTACATTTCCTGATCAAATAGAAAATAAATAGCATCAGTATCAGTTTTCCACAAAATGAACAAGATCATACAAAAACCAAGAAAATAAACAACATAATTACAAAGCAAAATCAGTTTTCATCAAATAAATTTACACAGAAAGTACCTTTAAGACAATGTGAATATCAAGGACGCAACAGGAGTAAAAACAAGAGTGGGGGGTAAACATTTGAGTGCGACACCCACGTCTTGTTTAACCCCCTAAAAACACACAGATTATCCTGAAAGAATGAAAATATTGCTAAAATATTTTTTTCTGTTTTTTTTCCCCCTCTCTTTATCCCATCGCTCTATCATAATAATCAGACAAGAATAAACAGGTTTTTGTTGGTTCACAACGAAAAAGTTATCATCGTCACCGTCGCCATCTAGCAGCGTCAGGTCTGCTGAGCCTAAGGGAACAGACGCTCTGGGTTCAGAAATCCAACTGGATTATGGTGTTTCTCTTTTGGTTTGAGACACGTGTGGTGCACTTCATTCATCCACCAGTAACCTCTGTGTTGGGTGGGGCGTACTGATCTGCTCGGATTCATTTTTGGATGTAAGCTGAGGGGCTCTAACCTTCAACTTGATAAAATGTGATCAAGGCAAATTAGTAAATTTGTTAAATTTTTAACCAAAATATTCTAAAAAAAAAAAAAAGTATTATTGTTTGCTGCAACTTCAAAATTAAAGGTACTCTGTGGAGTTTTCACCAATAATGGCGTTATGGAGTGGTGTTTTTATGAGTGGATCGTCCTTTTGTTTGTATCGGATATGAGCATGCGGGAAGTGTGATTCACATCATGCCATTAGATTCACTCTTTTCTGCTGATTGACAGTTGGGGGCACTGTTAGCTAGTAAACATGGATGTACACAATGCAATGCAAGTGTTTTATGGGTAGAGAAATGCATTCAACGCATTTGTTAGGCATCAAGGATACGCACAATGTGATCTGGTGAGTAACAATGAATGTAAACATTAAATTTGTTTACAAGAAAATTCCACAGTGCACCTTTAAATAAAAAACTTACATAGCAATGACCTTTAAACGTGGAATGTTTTGGGATTTTTTTTATGCAGTACCCCTTTAAAGCCCACCCACCACACCACCAACGGCCAAAATTTCAAAATAAAAGAAAAACAGCCACCAGAGATCCAGTTCATTCCTCTACTCTTTAAGGTCTATTAAAGGGGAACTCCGCTGAAATTTCAGCACTCACATTATGGCCTCATACAGTTAACATGTGATGTGAATTCAGAATTCGAGCCGGCCTTCCCCTTTATGGTATCTGCTACACTAGTGTTTCTCCCATAATACACAACAGAAATATCCAGAGACATATGTATATATATAAAAACATCATCATCATCATCATTATCAGTAGTACTTAGAGTAGAGTAGAGTAGTAGTAGTAGAGTAACAAGTAAGAAGAAGAACATTATTGTACTTTATATCATTATCATCTTCATCAGGGGTAATTTAACCTTGAGGGACTTTAGGCTCGTCTTTTTGTGGAACCCAACAGAATGAGAGAGGAGTTAGTGCCAGAACCAGCTGTGTGAGTGAACGTGTGTGTATGCGAGTATGTGTGTGTTTGTACGAAACATTTTGGTGCATTAATCAGTTGTTGGTGTGTGAGATTTGTTTGACCTGGATACACTCTCTGTAGCTCTGTCTTCTCATATTTACAGTAAATATGTGCCTGCATTTGTGTGTGTGTGTGTGTGTGTGAGGGTTTGTGGGTCTGGTCTGTGCGGCAATAGTTTTGGGGACATTTGTGTGAAATTGCTTCGTTTGTTTATTAATGTGTTGTGCTATCCACGCATGAAATAAGCATCAGTGACCAAAAGATAAATACGAGGCCACAGTACAGACTCGGTTGGTTAAATGTTAAGACAAGTTAGACACATGTTAAACTTGGTTAGTGTTGCACCAAAAGAGAAATTTCATCTCTTATTCTGAGGCAGGTTTGAAGCAGGCCAGCTACCGATTTTAGGCACTGACCTGCAGTTTAATAAACCCGCCTTTACTCAAAATGACAGTCTGCACTTTTGGACAATATTCATCTTCTGATCTGCAACGTAATGTGTGTACAGCAAAAAGTGAACCAGTTTCACACAACTCTATCAGGAAAAAGGTACATTTTTTACCTTGGATCACTGAGTTTGTGCGCTTTTTTTTTTTTTTTAAATAAAAAGCTACCCCCTCGATGATACAAGATAGAAAAACAGAAAGATTTGTTTTGTACCTTTCTCTGTCTCCCAACACTTTCACCATCAACTTCATGTCTTCTCCCTGTCCCCTAACCCCTGTGTTATCGAATCACTGTAGAGCAGTACTTAGGTGGCGCTCTCCCCGGCTCCAGAGGAGGCCCCGCTGGGTTTGGGCTCGGGCTGGTCGGAGTGAGCCGTCTGTGGGGACGAAGGGGTCGGCGGGTCCCCTCTCTCGCCTCGCTCCTGGAGGTTGCGCTGGTTCCTGGCGGCCTCGGTGAGCATCTGCATCCGGCGCTCCTGGTGCTCCTCCAGGCTTCGCCAGAGGTCTGCACGCTCCCTCTCTCGCTTCAGCTCTCTGGAAGGGCAGGTTCGAGGGAAAGAAGAGAAGAAGAGAGGAATGAAGAGAAAAAGGATAGAAAGGTGGAGGGAAGTTGATGAACCAGCTAATGACACATCCAATGACTCGAAGGCAACACATTTATATTTCTCTCCCTTATCAAACAGTAGCTGTTTGTAAAGATTGTGGAAGTGAAAATGGAGGATAAAGAGAAGACAGGAGAAAAAGGTGAAGGTAGAATAATGGAAATGTTATGATTCTTTTTACAGTACCTTTAAACTCCTTTAAAGGAACAGTCCTACATTTTGGCACGTTTTCTTCATCATTATTATTTATTATCGACAAAGTTTGATAATGTGCCTTCACTTCACATTTGTTGTCACATGTTGACAATGACAGATATATGTGGGTATTTTTGGGTAGGTATGGGGTAAATCCTCAGAAATGCTCAGACGTGGGTGTACACCCTATACCTGAGCTTACACACCACCAGAGACAAGCTGTTTCTCCAGTCTTTATGCTAAGCTAGGCTAAACACATCCTGTCTCCAGCTCCGCACTTTTTCGCACACCAATAAAACTGACAGTTCACTCTTGGAAAGAAAGCACACACAACTTTTCTGAAAAAATGCTGAACTATTCCTTTATATTTTATTCCCCAGTCCACTATCTTGACTCTGAAACAGGGTAATAAATAAGTGGAATCATCATGTGGTCCGTGTTCAAAAGATGACCTAAGCGATACATACTTACAATGTGAAATATAATGTGACGGTTAATGGAACAAATACCGTCTAAAACATGACTTAAGAGCCTTCTATTACTTCCTCTTGTTGTTACTGTTGTATCCAGTGACACAAACACACACACGCACACACACAGAGTGAGTCACACTCACTTCTGTTTCTCCACTTTGTAGGAGGCAGTGAGCTCATCAAACAGCTTGCTGTTCATCTCCATGAAGGTCTTCAGCACGTTGTAGATCAGAGACACGATGGTCCTGGAGGGATGGAGATAGAACATAATTAATCTGGCTGATCTCCCGCCCCATGAGACTGTCGGTTAGGAGACAGAGAAGCTTGTGTTTTAGGGGGGGAAACTGACCCGCTGGCAACCTGCGTGTGTTGCCTAAATAATAACACTGGGATCATTCACGTGTCCCTGGTAGGGTATTAGGCTGTTAGCTGATAGGAGGCTTGAAGCAGCTGTGAAGCATAATGTACTCATAACATAAAAAATATGATCAGTTAATAAAATACAATACAGTGATGATGATCAAATACCTCAGAGGTATATAAAATAGATAAAGCTGGCTCCACTTTAACTAGATGCAACATTACAAGGGTGTGTCAACATGAGCCACAAGAATGAGTGACCTACAGGGGGAACATGGATGAGTTTGGTGTCTGGGAGCTAAAATGTTTATTTATTACCCTCCAAAATAGGTCCACATTCCAATGGGACCAATCTGTCCAGCTCCACTTATACTTCAGCTCTGACTTCGGGGTGTCAGATGACTTTTATTTAGGATGTTGCCTTTTTTCCCTCACAGAAATTAACCGACAAGCCAATCAAAATCAAAGTGCATTCTTTAAAAGGTCTCCACTGGTCCCGGTTTGAGTGCTCAGAGGCGTTTTAAGGCAGCTACTAGTGAGATGAGGCAGAGTACCAATGCTTTTATCCTGAAAACACATTTCTACCTCTAATTGGACAGAGGACCAACTGGGAGTGCTTTAAAATGCTGTCACTTTTCAACCAAACAGTGACGGAGCTCAAGGTTACACCCAAACAGACAAGAAGCTAAAAACAAAAGCTATGAGCTGTATTATTTTGTGTGTGTTTATGTTCATGTGAGCCACTGACTGGTTCCAGTGCTCCTTGGAGACTCTGTAGAGGGTGGCGAATACCAGCGGCAGGATGACTTGACAGTTCTCCTCTATCAGACTGAGGATGTATTCGTTGTTCCAGAAGTAAAGCGCCCGCTCCGCTACCTGAAACACACACACACACACAGACTCCTGTTTGTGTCCATAGCTTTTGAAGTTATCCAAGTAAATCTATAGTGTCCTGCAGAGATATGACATGTCTTCTATATTGATATAATAAATGTTGAGGCAATTAGGTTTATTTCAATTTTTTTTTTCACTATTGCAAAAGAAAGGGGTGTAGTGTTCACCTGGAAATGAGGGCTGGAGATACAGGCTGCAATCTGTTTGAAGAGAGGCTCCTGCACTCTAATAAACTGAGATGGCTCAATCACATCCAGAATTTCCTCAATCTCCCCCAGGAACATCACCTACACACAAATACACACCAACACACACATTTTTTTTAAAAATACACCAAAGACAGAAAAAATGTTAAGATGCTTTTTTTTTTTTTTTTTTATCAGCTATCTCACCTCTTTCTGCGTGCAGGTTTTTGGCCAGTACTTGAGCAGCCCTCTGATGATCTGCAGAGAAAATATGAAACACATGAATATAAATAAACTCTGCAGCCATTAGCTCAGCAGGGTAGCTGCCTGGCTGGCATCCATCTGTGCCATCTCCATTAACTCATATTCATACTCTGGCAAGTGCATTAAGAAATTGCTTGTTAACTTTGCAATGAGTCCCACTCTTGCTGTCCTGATACTGGTGAATGAAGAAGTATGTTATGATAAGTACTGTAACTCAGCCTCTGGCCACATTGGTGAACTGCACCAGTGAGTTGAAAGATGGTAAAATGCTCTGCAGAGCTGAGGGGAAGTGCAAAGTTGGGTGATAATTTGTCACTATGGGTGACATCCTTCTCATCAACATAATCGTTTGACCCACTGTTCATATAAAAATAATGTTTACTGCAGCTTTAAAACATCTACAGACCTATGACTGATCCTGCTGACTTTCTTTAGCCAAAAGGCCAAAACTACAAATACATTCAATATTCAACAAAACAGAATTATCCTTTAAATTTGATTAGCAAGTGTGTTGTTGTTAGTAAGGTAATAAAAAAATAGTCTTACATATTCAGTGACTGTAGCATCTTTCTCCATAAACTGCACCACACAGTAGGCCAGCTGTGAGGACAGAGGAGATGAGGTTAGAGCACACACACCAACGCAAAAACACACACATTCCCTAAAGCTGTCAGAAGGAGCCAAGGGGGATCTTAGTGCTGATCCCTCAGGATTACACACTGCTTTAAGATCGGAAAGACAAGTTTTCCAAAGGGAGATATGTGTGTGTCACAGGGGTGTCTGTGTGTGTGTGTGTGTGTAGTTCTACATCAGCTCTTGTCTCCTCCTATATGATCTGCAATCATTTCCCATTATTCAGCGAATCTGTGAGTACGTGTGTGAGTGCATGTGTGTGTTTTGTGGTTGCCCCCCTCCACCCAGGCCGGTTGCCGTGGCGAGTGGGCACCGTGGCGACGGAGACTGTGTGTGCGTGTGTTTACTTCGGAAGGAGTGATGTCACACACACAAAGTCCCTTAAGGGCAATGTGAGATAGAGTTTAGACCTCTTGTCTCTGCTTCTGTCTTTTCTCTTCTGTCCAATTTATACCTTTGCCTTCTTCACATTAACAATGTACTGGTCCATTTTACAACACGTAGATAACTACATTCAAATGCCAATAAAAAAGTCTGCTGGGTTGTCCAGTTTTATAGTTACAGACAGCAGAGGACGTAATGTCAGATTGTTGATGGTTGTTCTCCATCTTTTTGTAGGACAATCAGTTTTTATTTTCTTTCTGCTCTTTTTTTGTTTCTTTCGTTGTCTCATTATTGACCTGTAGCTCCGTTGTCTGCCTCTGTTTCTGTCTGGTTTTCACATCTTCCACAGCTTTCATCTCTTTTCCTGTCTATTCTCCTTCCCTTCTCACAATGTACCTTTTTTTTTTTTTTTTTTTATCTGCTCCACTCACTCCATCCCTAACATTTCCGGTCCTTCACTCACACCACAACATGGTTACAGAAGCACAGAGAAAGAGGGAGCGGAGGCTAAAAAAAGGGATCGGTGAAAGCAGGGATGTCAAGCTCAAATAAAAAGAAAAGTAGGAAAAAGACGAGGATTAAAATAAGGGTTCTGAGCGGTCAAACTATTTAAAGCATTAGTGAGGCATTAGAGAAATCGCCTGGGGTAAATATGATGTTGGATTCTGTTGTTAGGCCGGGCTTTGTGGGTGCAGGAGGCCGTTGTTAGGCTAAGGATTATGGACACTGTAGTCTTTTAAAGGCTGAGATTTTATCAGTATTGATTTGTCAAGGTGACAGGTCAAATTAGGGTCTATTTTTGGGGATGAAGTCATTCCAGAGAGTTCTAATATTGGACTCTTGCCTGTGAATTTGTTAGGACCTGTAAATTAAAAAGTAACCTTGCTGTGCTTTTGCACTTCTCTCTCTGTCAGGCACTGTACAAACATGGTTATTTATTTTATTATCTTTGAATCATGCTGACTTAATCACAGTTTCATTTAGTTTAAAGTCAAACTGAAACTTGAATTCCCTTCATTGGGCCACTGAAGCACATCATAGCTCTGTATCTATGAACACTGATTTTTCAACAGATGACTGTGCTGTAAGACATCTGTCCCTCAGCATTTAGAAGGACCCCTCATGCTGTATTTAACTTCTTATGGACCTCCAGTGATGTGGGCCGAGTCACATCACAGTTCTGTGTGAGCTCCCTTGTTTTTGTTGCAAAGTAGTCTGATGTTTATGTTTGGATCAGCCCAAACTGACAAAAAAACCCGATTAGAAGTCTATGTGATGTCCTTGGGGCTCCTCTGGGGCAAAGCTCTTGTTAAATTTGCTTCCAAAACTGCTAAACTGATCTTAGAAAAGATCAATTTCAGTTTAATTTTAGAAAATGTGAATGCAATGCATTTGTTTTTTGATATTTGGACCCTCTCTGTGGCTACACACTATAGCTCTAACAGCTGTTACTACAATTCAGTGACATGAATATAAATGAGAAAACCCTTCACACTCCACAGGAAGAATGATTCAAACGTATTTCACAGTCATGAGGAACCTTTAAGATTCTTAAAAGGTGCTGCTGTGACATTATATCTTGGTATTTAGACCCAGAAGTGGGTCACTCCTGCGCAGCCACACCTACTGAGTGCAAAACTGCTGTCCACTCGCACTGTTTCCCCCGTGACCCTGTCAAACTGACTGTGTGTTCGAGTGTGTGAATAATGTATGTGTGCGAACCGCAGGGAGAGAGACGGGGAGGAGAAATGTAGGGCACAGCGATGCTGAGACCCAGAATACACAAACACAACCACCCACACTACCACCCACACTACAACCCACAAACACACACACACACACACACACATGCACACACATCCCACAGACCAGTTTGTGGAGAACAAACTGTGCCCTCTGCATAATCAAATAATGTGTGGCACAAATAAAATGCACAGGCCCACACACACACGTAATAGCCTGTCTACTGTCTGTATCATCAAATATTATGATAACATAAACACACAGTTATACATGAACAGGCACAAAGCAAAGGCACACACAACACACACACACTCTCTGGGTGTAATTCAAAGGTGAGCGCATCTTTCTGCAGTGTTATCTGTGACTCAACTCTGCCTCCTAGCGGTAGATTTGACACACTGCAGAAACCACTAACTACCATTGCTTAGGCCTTTGTTTTGACTGGTATTGTATCATATATACCTGATTCCTGGGTTTTATACAAACACATGCAGGTTATATTGAAGACAAATGTTGACGCTGCTAACTATTTCATAAAACATGAGAGACAAACACTTTTAATAGGAGATTTGTGTGATGCTGATTGGAACCAAACCCCTTTGTCAGATTACTGGTAGAACCAAAACACAGGTTAGGATGTACAGTGAAGGAGCCGATCAGATTATATGGCAGGTGGTGAATGAGTCTCTAAAGCCTCCAGTAAAGGATGTTTCAACTGGGAGAAGAACTGTACACTAACCTTAAAGGATGTAAGCAACCTGGGTTTGATTTAATAGTGTCAGTGGCTCTTACACACAATCACACAATCAAGAAGCTTTTTAATAAAAAAAAAAAACCAACAACATATGAACAGACAAAAAAAAAACGTAAGTGACAGATATTACAGTGCACAGTGTTACATAAAACATGGATGGGTGTCAAAACAGTCTATTATGCAAACAAAAAAAATGAAAATACAGGCAGATCTGGGATCATCTCACTGACCTGTGCATGGAAGATGGAAAGGGACTTTGCTGTGTGTAGCGGGATGAGGACCCGAACCAGGAACTGCTTATGTTCGGCCTTCAGAGGCAGAGCGAAGCCATTAATGATGCTGGAGGAGAGAAGAGGAGACGAGAGGACAGATAAAGTTACAGTTACAGTTACTCTTTTGTTTTTTATCATGTTTGCTCACCAGCTTCTCTGTAATGAAGTAGGTATTTTAAGCCTACAGAGAGCAGCAAAGATGATTTATTTACATCACATATTAGTCCAAAAACAGCCAGTTCACATCTGCATGTCTGTGTGGTGGAGTCTATTCTTGTACTGAGTCCATTTCCAAGCGACTGGACAAATGCGTGGTCCGCTCTGCTCACTACTCCACTGACTGACATAGCCGTAGTTCAGCCTACAGACAGACAAGTACGAGCAGTGGGAACTAAACTTGGAAAGTATGACACTTATTTAGCAGCACTCTGAGCCGTTTGGCACTTTTCTGTGTGCGTCTCTGTGTCAGTCAGTCTTCCTGCCTGATAGCAGACTGTCTGTCTGCCTTCATTTTCTAAGAGCATCTTTGTCTGTTTAACAGAACATTCCCTCAATAACATCTCACTCCTGCTGTTCCTCTAATCTGCCTTTCTGCCTCCCTCTCACCCTTCCTCTGAATACCTCTGTCTTCTTCTTCTTCTCTCCCTCTTTCTGTACAATGCATCCTCCCTCGCCCATCTCTCTCTCTCCCTCTCTCCATGTGTGGGAGGAGCTATAAATACCTCTGTTACCACCAACATGAATACAAACCTCTCTCTCCTCTCCTGCTCTCCCTCCTCCCGCTTTCCTCCACTTCTGACTCACTGACTGTTCACTCACTCATCCTCCCTCCATCTCTCATCCCTCCATTCCTTTTCTCACCTTGAATTCATCCTCTCCTCTACCTTCCTCCCTCTGCTCTCCATTAACCTGCAATTCTCAAACCTCAAAAGTCATTGTCCGCTTTTGATCTCGCTTTCTGATCATGGTGATCAGGTGAAATGCAGGTTATATATAATTATATATAAAAGGTCACCACTACAGACATTTTACTGTATATATATATATATATATATATATATCTACTATAAACACTAAGGACAAAAGGATATTGAGAGATAAAGCGCTGCATTTCCATCTTTAAGTTTTCTGCCAGAAAAACTGTCTTTAGTGTCATGTGCTTTTCGATGCTCAGGATTCCTATGTCTGCATAGTCTCTGCTTAACAGAATATGATGACAGGGAGTGTTGTGACATGTTGTGTTAACATGATCATGAATGCTACTGGGGTTAAAGTGATATAATGTCATATCATCTTCAAAGTGCTGTCACAATTATTCACGTTTAGAAATGTTCGTAATTGTCTTGAATTAAAAAAAAAAAAAAACAAGTCTCAGAGCTGCAACATGATAAAGCGCAAAGACTTGAAGAGAATGAATACACAGTTATCTCCATTATTGAAAACCATTAATAATGTTATCAAGATTGTAGCTAACAATCAACTTAGTGCATGTCTACATAAAACGTGCGACTGCATATGAAGTTACAGAAACTGTTCTCACTGCTGACATTCACATATTTACAGATTTTTGTTTTTTCTTTAAGCGCTTGGATCCACTCGCCAACTTCTTGGTGAGACTGACAGCAGAAACTACAGTGTCCTTGAGATAAAAGCAAATATTCATTGCTTTCTTTTTCAAGAGAGAATGCAAATAAGTCCAAAGACACAGTAACTAACCTTTTCCTTTTATGTAGCTTAACATGGCCACGCTCCTCAGAGAAAGACAAACAATGAAGAGCAAATCGACTGACAGATTTGTCTTTGTGGTCGCTCTAAACAACAGGAGCCTTCTAACAATGCTAATAAAGATAGTTAGCCGGTACATGTACAGCTTAACCACATAAGGTGTGTGCAGGGTAGCTTTGGAGGTGCTGACAGGCATTCACAAAATGTTCAAGTATTCCTTTACCGTCTTGAACACGGACCAAGTGAGGAAAACAAACTAGATAATTTCGCCTTGTTTATATCCAGCTTCCGTTTTCTCTAACCCCCTCTTTCTTTTTATTAGTCATCTTTCCATTCTTGTTCTCATTGATTTGTGGATGAGCTCAGGCAGAGAGCAAGACATGTTTGTTTATCAGTTTGACTTCCTTCCTTGATCTCTCTTCATTTCTGTCCTCCTCATATTTCTCTCACCGGCCGCAGAGACAACAAACTACACAAACCTCTGAGTCATCTCTCATGTGTGTCTTTAACCCCCCCTCTCGTTTCTGCCTCTCCTTCTTGCCACCCCTCCACCTTAACTTGTTTCCCTCCCTTCCTCATCCTCCAGTTCTCACTCCACTGGGCTTTACACCCTTGTGTTCCCTTGATACGAATGAGAGAGCGATGATGATAAATGAAAAATGAGAATAAATCCATTGTAGTTATGCTTTGTCACCATTTTTCATAGTTGTTTAATTCACTGGGTTACTAGCTGTCTCGTGAATAGAAGCAGCTGGCCGCGAACAGATGCTGTATGTGTGTATAAGCCTATGAGTGTCTGTTATTCAGCTTTACTCTAAATACATTCATCAGACCACGATTTAATATAAAGTGTGCGTTCCTCCAGGGCAGCAAAGTATACTTCAAAACGTGTCTGTGAGCGTGCTGGTGAGGACCAACCTGCCGAGGATTTCCAGCAGCTCTGCAACTCCGTTGAAGTGCTCAGTTTCATATATGAACCTGAAGATCACAGACAGCACACACACACAAAGAGTGACTTGGAATGATATGTCAGTAGATCAAGAAACAGTTTTTAGCTTAACAGTAGTAAAAGCAACTAAAAGAAGGATGGCAAATGTAGAAATAGTAAAACATATTCTGTTATCTTTGCATAGAGTGACCCATTATTAAACTCCTGTGCAGCCTCCGTGAACCCAGAAATGGAAGAAAAAGAAGTACAACAAGAGCTAAGGAAATATGCTGGCCTTGCACCTGTCACAGGGCACAAACAATGATACTAAAAACCACTTAAATCAAACAGAAACAGAGCTGGTTGCAGCTTTGCAGCTCTGTCGTGCTTGAATTATGCTGCAAACACAACAGAAGACAAAAACGCAGCCACATTTGGAGAAGGAAAGAGATGAAACATTATTGTCCATCACAGTGTTTTTGTCTGAAGCTGTTGATCGTTCGATGAGACTCGTGTCACTACACAATGATTCAGCTCTCAGCATAGATGCAGGATGAAGATCAATGGCTGTGCAAATGTGCACAGTCATATTTGTGCATGTCTGTCTATGTCTGGCAGAATACAGCTTTTTCTTAGCCAAGTTCCATTAAGAAGTTCAAGTATCAGGAACTGAAACCCAGAAACTAAAATTAAGGAACTGCTGCTGGAACCAAAAGTTCCCTCAGCGTTTTCTACTTTCTGTGTTTCTATTGTGTCTAAAGCCGAGCAAAGATGAGATAAATTAGACTGATGTCACAGTGAAAAGCAACAGCTGTTTTGGAAATTTTCAAGTCTCAGTTCTATTAGCCCAATTAGCTCCTCACCAAGCTTTTAGCCTCAGTATCCAGTGTTATCCCTTAATAAGAGCTGGTTTAAAGTTGTGAATTTTGTGCTGTTTAGCCTTTATGCAGGCGACGCATAAACCTGAAAAACACATTACCAGGGTCACAGAGGCAGCTTTTCTCCCAGCTAAAAGCTTCATGTTTGTTGACTAATGTTTGATTTTGATTTTAAAACCGACGTTAAAGCACCATAGGAAGTGCTTTTACAGCCCGTGCACTGGATGGATAAACTGCAGCCCGTACCTGAGGAAGATGTTGTTGATTTGTTTGCGGATGTAGGCTCGGAGGCCCAGTAGTTTTCCATAGACACGATGCAAGATGGTCTTCAGGTACTCCCGCTCCCTGGGGTCCTCACTGTCAAACAGCTCCAGGAGCTACACACACACACACACAGATCAGATAATTATAGAAACAGATATGCCTGCACTTGTGACTGCATTCATTCTCTTATCTCCTCAGTATAACACCCAGCTCCTAACAAAAATAAATTTGAATATTTGAACATTTCATGGTAATAGATACACAGCAAAATATTACATAATAATACATTAAATGTTATTTTTCTCATCAATTTCTAAAATAAAGCAGGAAGCTAAAGATAAAAGTTGTACAACAAGAAGTGTGGCATCTTTAAGTCAGTGTTTTATGCTGCACCCGAACCTAGATGCCAAATGCAGGAGCACTTGAAGAGGACAACTAGGTGTGTTTCAAAGAGCTTCATTTATTTATATCTTCCCATTTATTTGGATTTTAGAGGCATTTTGACAAGGCATTTTTCAGGGAAGGAAAGGAGAGAGGATTACCTGCAAGACAAACTTCTGGTCCACGTAGCGTTTGGCCATTGAGGGCTGGAAGTCCGGGCTCTCCAGGAAACGCAGAAAGAACTCGTACACCAGCTACCAGAGGCAAAAAACATCATTTAGTGAGTCTGTGTTTGTCTTCTTACACACAACTCTCCTTAAAACCACTAACACTTTGATTTCTGTACAGATTAAACTAATATAAATAAAACCTGATGTACTTCCGATGAGAGCCACGCTTTCCCCTGTTTTCCAACCTTAATGCTAAGCTAAGCCAACAGACTGCACGCTGTGGATTCATATTGACCAGACAGATATGAGGGTGGTATCCTCTCATAAAACTCTCTACAAGAAACGAGATTCCAACTGAGCAAGAAAGGGAAAAAGATTTAGATAGGTGAGACACTGTGGACTTCACACTTATGTTTTGAGTCATCTCCTCCTGAGGGTGCAGAAGTGATTGTACACCACACCCAAACGTCATCTGGGAAACATCACACAAGCCTATTTAGGAGTTCTTCTTTGCTCAAGCTCCATTTTGGGATTCAGGCTAATAAAACACTTACACTTTCCTAAAATCTTGCTTTAAAATGCTGCTTTAACTGATCCACAGGACCTCAGGCTCAGGCAGAGCGTGTTTATGAGCAGATAAATGCTGAATGCTGCATTAAAACCAACACCTGGTGGGGGCTGTGTGCATTACGGCACTGTCCGCCCTCCCAAATATAGTATATAAAGTATAGTAGGGCCCATTTTTCATGGCACTTACTGACACTGCATTGTGTTTTACTTAAATAACAAAGCAAATGCATCACAACAGCCTTTTGGAGAAAAATACCAAAGTCAACACATTTTGCTGAACGTATCCTTTCCAACAGCAACTGTCCTTTCCTCCCTTTACCCTCTGCCAGGGAAATGTATGGAACTATGTAAACATGGTCATAATTTTATCACAACATGAATTTGTGTGGATATGATGTACCTGCAGATGTGGCCAGGAGGCTTCCAGTGTCGGCTCATCTTCCTCAGGGTCAAACTCTGGATTCTCGCTGGGCGGGAGAGTCCGGAAGATATTTACTGAGATCTGGGGGGAAAAAAAACACAAAAAGGGAGCAAGAAGGAAGGAATGTGATGGGAACAAGAGGAAGAAAAGAGGGAGTGGAAAAGATGAAAATGTGTTGGAGCGGGGGTTTAGGAGGGAAACGGACAAAGGAAGAGGACAAGGGAAAGGTGAAGTGAAAAGAGAAAAGGGTGGAGAGGTGGAAAGAGAGATTAGCCAGAACCAAATGTCATTCAGTTAAAAAAAAAAAAAATGCCTTCACAACTGCTTTTTGGTTTCTGGTCGGTCTTAGACAACTTCAGTTGCTGTCTGCTCACAGTCTGACTGCTCGCTACATCATGATTTATTCAAGTAATGCATTTCCACTGGCCATTTAGTGCATCAACTGTATGGTGAGGAACAAACAATAAATCCCAATCCCCCTTTATTCAGCGGCATTTTCTTTTCCATTCCTTCTTCATCTCCACACCTCTGTCTGTATGAGTTTAACTTCTCACTGCAGGAGGATATCCTAATTTGACCATGTAAAACTCACTTAACTTCAAAAATGTCCAAACATTTCTGCAGCTCTTTCCTTTTCTGACACAGTTCTTCAACAGTATGGTTCTCTGAATCCTTTATACCAATAAAGTTTAATACACAGAGTAGATACTCTCTTACCTCGCCCATCCAATCATCTTTCCATCCCCTTTCTTTCAAAACCTGCTTTCTCAGCTCATTTTCCCTCCCTCTCACCCTTTAGCCTTTCTTTCATTATTTTATGCACAATATCCTTTTGTATCTAATGTTCATAAAGTGTTATGTTCAAATAAAACTTGATGTTGTGAATTAGACTCTATAACAGGGCTCGGCAACCTTAAATGCTCAAAGAGCTATTTGGACCGTCTCCCACAGAATTTTATTTCTGCATGTAACAAAAACATTTTGAACTTAAAAAATAGACGCTTGGTTAATTCTTACTTTCAAATAAAATACTCACTGTCTATTTGAACCCTCCTCGTACTGAATGAAATAAAAACTTAAATGATCCACCTGCAGCGAACCAAAAACGCCGTCTGCTCCTGTGTTCCGCCATCACGTTACACGTGCGCTGGAGCATGCAGTCACCTGTCAACCTGTTGCCACTGGGTGTCGCACAGCGGCGTTTGCGACGCATATTTGGAGCGACAAAAAAATTAAAAACGTTTTATTTTAATGTTACAAGATCACCGTAATCCTCAAATTTAGAATTACATTTAAATAAAATCCTCATTCTTTATTTTCCCAAAGTCACAGGGAGCCACAGCAGAGGGATGAAAGAGCCACATGCCTGCAGCAGACCCCTGCTCTATAACATAGTGCACAGATAGAAAGTAGAGCCAAGCTGAAGTCAAACTCAGATAAAGCCTTGCAGAGATGTTTAGCTTGGCTTTGGACTTAGGTAAGAAAAATGACTGATATGTTTGCCTAGTGGGAACTATCACTTTTTGGTGTTGTTCCACATTAGAAGCCAATTTACATGATATCTATAATAGACTGGACAAATAAAATTCGATAGAACAGTGTTAGGGAAACACAAATCTTGAATCAATCAAATCTTGTCCTCTGGGCATCATAGCTCTGGACCTATTCTTACACCCCCTTTTTTTTACATTCATTCTGTGGTGCAGCACTTTGGCTCTAACCTGTGCAGCACTATCCCCTAGTTCTATTATTGGCCTCCTAATAATTTCAGCTTTTTTAAGCTTGTGGCCACACATTAAACCTTCCACCCCATCCTCTGTCCTATCAGCATTTTCACATCCTCTGGGTAACGTCACTCCATAACAAAATCTATATCCTCTACTCGCTTTCCCTTCTTTTCTCAATCCCTTCTTCCTCTCCTCCTCTTTATATCCTCCGGGATCTCTGGTGCTCTGTGTCCACACTCTCTAACACGCACACCACTCTATCTTTCCTTTCCATCCCTCTCTTTCTTGCCATCTGTGCAGCCCATTGCTTCTTAGCACCCTTTGCAAACATCCTATCTCTCCTTTCCTACCTTTATCTATCCACCCCTGTCTTCCTTTCTCTTCTCCTCTCCTCTCTCAGCACCTTTGTTTATAGCCTCTGGTGACTCCAGCAGAGCTCCACAGCTGGATATCATACTGTGTACCTTTTCTCTTTTATTCCTCCATCCCTCCTCCTCCTCTCCTCATGTCTTTTCTTGCTGTGGGTAGAGCCTCCAGGTGTTGCATTTGATGAGGATTGATTCACCTGTGGAAATGTATTTCTGGCATTCTATATTTTTCTTCTCCCTCCATCCATTTAGCTATTGATCTATATGCTCATCCATTGTGACGATTGTTTGCCCCGGTCTGTGCTCTGATGCCATTTTTTTGGGGGGGATACTTCACGTTTACACATTTGTCATTCATCCATTGTTTCAACCTTTAACCCCTAACTATGCCCTAACCTCCCTTCACCGCCCCTCCTACCATCTTTATAGCCTCTGGGTAGAGAGGTTCGATGAGGACTCCTCTGCTGGTGGCCACACTCTCGACCAGCTCGTTGAGAGCCGCACGTTTGATCTCCTTCCCCTTCAGGTCGGCCACGCAGTCCAGGAAATCAAACAGCACGCAGCACTGCTGCAGCTTCTTACAGAACAGGTCGTGTAACTCTGCCACCGGGGCGTCTGCATGATTGAGAAGCAGGAAGAAAGAAAGAGAGAGAGAAAGAGAGAGAGAAAGAGAAAGAGTTAGACAAGAATGTTAAAGGACAGAAAAAGGAGATGCAGCTCAGGCAGATCCGACGGCGTTCCTGAAAGGTGCTTTGTGTTTAGTAGTGAATTGTTTGACAAAGTGGGAGAGTGAGAAAGCAAGCTGGAGTATACAGAGATGTATTCTACAAGCTAGATCTTCTCTCAAAGGTAATGAGGGAAAGAGAACAGACTATTAATCTACAAACACATTCGTACACACCCACATACACAGTGGCTAGAATCCATACACACACCCATCCACACACACACACACCTTCCTCCAGAGGGCTATGTTGTATCTCAGTCCTATTACCTGTCAGATTCGTTCCCCAGACCTGTTCGTCACAATGAAACAACCTGCTGCCGGCCGTCAGACTAAAACCTCGTACCTCTGAAAACTCCACTTTTCACAGATGTAGAGAAAGTGGTTGATGCCCATGGATTACTGAACAAGTACAATGAGTTTTAAATTGATTCCACGGGCCTGAGGCGGTGTGAAGCCGAGCAGCGCAACGTGTAAAGCATCACGCAAAAAAGTTTAAAAATGACGCAAACACCATAATAGACAATTACAGGTTTTGACAGCTGCTAAATGGGAATGCTCAGGTCTTTTTCTCTGTAACCAGATGACTGATGACTCAAGGGCTAAATATAGCAGTGAAACATCCAGATTTTAGATTCCTGTATAAGTCAGATGTATGTGAGGCTGGTAAGAGATCTATATTTAGATAAATTATATAAAAATGCTTAGAAAATAGCCTGGCTGCCGCATTGGCCTTCATGCTAGTGTGTCCTGCACTGAAAGGTGCCCAGCACTCGAAATATTCGATATATTCAGAGAGAGCCAGTATATACAGAGAGAAAACAACATTCAAACCTCCCAGTTCTAGTGGAAAAACCATATATGTAAACCAATAAATAGTGGTACTGAAATCTAAATCCAAGCTCTACCTTACAAATCTACAGTAGGTAAAGATGTGAACAAGACTCATCATCTGTAACTAATTGCTTTATTTATAGTTAATAAATTGTCACATAATGTTTTACGGTTAGTTGTAAAAGTTATAAGCCACTAGTTACAACTTGTAAACCCTTTAAAAGACTGTCTTATTATTTCTTTACAGAACTGGAAATGTCCATAATAAATAGTTTCAAGTGGAAAACAGCTTTGCAGCTTTAGTTCGGCTCCTGTACACAAAATAACTATTAAGGTTTGGACAGACGTTATTCCGTTTCTGCTGGTGTATGCTCAGTAGCATAACCTAGGGGTACGTTGAAACTCAATGCTCTTATAGTCCTGTAGAAATAATCTCCCTCTGTCAGAGCAAGAAAATACAGCTTTACCGAGAGGATACAATGGCTGGGAAGCAGTCTAGACTAACTGTGCAGTTGGAAGGAGGATGATCCACGGCTCTCTCTCACACACATACACATACACAAACATAGCAGGAGCGGATTAGATTTAACCCTTCTTAACCCCCAGGTGGGAATCACAGTAAGGGTAAGGGGGGGGGCTGACTGGAACTCTTCCAGCCCCCAGACCCCCTCACCTCCAGTGGGCACGCCGGGACCATCTGCTCACTTTGGCACAGAGCTGCACAACAAAAGACGAGGACTGCCCCTTGCTTGATGTGTCGAGGCCGAAGACACACACTGAAAGTGACCGTTTTATTTTATCAGTTATGACTGACTATACTTTCCATATTTTAGTGGTGATCTGACAAAGCAGAAGTTTGATAAAGTCCTAGATTGGTGATATAGAAATACTTAGAAGAATAATTTAAACTCAAATAGAAGATTATATTCCTAATTTCCTGACTTCTTGTTTTTCATCCAGGAAACGTTCAAGACGTGACCTGCATAAACCTTCTCTGTGACCTTCCTTTGTGGTCATTTTACATCCAGTGTTGACATCTGTGAGCCCGTCCACGGAGCAGTACTGAGTGGTCAGTTTGTTCTTGAACCGCAGCCATTTCTCGGTGACTGGACAATTGTGTGATAGAAGAAGTTCACACGATTTTCTGACTATTTGTGACGAAAAACAAGTGTGAAAAGTTTAAGAGCGTGAACGGTTCCTTCTGACTTTGCCGGGAGAATAAATACCAGTCTAAATCTGAACGGTGACCACAAACCCCCCTCTGTAATCGTGTCTTCTGGTTGGTTGAGATAGCTGAGGCTTCAGTCGTTTCATCCTCCTGACCCTTCATCATCCTTCTACCTCTTTCCCTCTTTCTATCATTTTTTACATTCTTTCTCCACCCCTCTATTTTCCTTTACCCTTCCTTGCTTTGCTCCTTCCTAATCTCCCCCTTTGTATCCATCCTATCTCTTCGTCCTCTCCTGATTTCTCAAAGCCCCCCCCTTTTTCTCCATCGTCCCCCTCCCTCCCCTCCCTCCTTCCCTCCTGTTCTCCCTCTGTAGACAGACTGTGAAGGTGAAATCTAATCCATTTTTAATGGAGAGTAATTGTATGAAGATGTGCCGTGCTGGGACTGAGAAAAAAGAACAGAGTGAGGTGAAAAGACAAAGGCAACGATGAACTGTGCATGAGTGTTGTGGGGAAAGAGAGTGAGGCGGTGGGTGAGAAAAAAGAGAGGGAAGATGAAGGGGATGAAGGGACTTGGTGGGTCATGTGAGAGCAAGTGTGGGAGAGCGAAGGAAAAGAAGATGAGGCAGTAGAGAAACCAAACTGAGGTAATACTGAGTGAAGTGAATTTCAGGTTTCCTTTTGACGGTGCTATTATTAGGTCAACGTAGGTCACTCCACACTCGTCCATTCAAAGCAGCCTTTAATGTCGTGTCAGTGCAGTGATTAGAATATTAACTAAGTCTTAATCACAGCAAGCGAGTCATTTATGACTGAGCTATTTTCCTGTTTCTGACAATCCGAAGTGGGATTTTGAATAACTGCCGAGCTGTGAATATAAAACTTCAAATGAGACGTTGAACGCATGTAGTTAAATCTCACGTCTTTATTTATTTCACTTTTATTAACTCAGAAAGTCCCTGGAGATTTGAGCTCTCATTGTCAACATGGCACACCATTACCAAAGCTACACTACCACAATTATAAAAGCATGTCAAAACAGCTCGGTACAGCAGGCAAACGAAACACAATGCAGCTTAACAAAAGCAATTCAACTCATGATTTCCTTAATTAGAAACTAGTGATTGGTGCTAGTACAAAGTGGCTGGAGCTTTGTATCGCCGTCCTTATTGCTATTGTTCTTCAAGCAACCGTGCAAATAAACAAACTTCTAAATGCTCACCTACAAAGAACAATTACTTTTGTCTTTAAATCCCTTTAGTTATTATCTTAAAAACGTGCAGCTTAATTTGTCTTCTTTTTTAAAGCTGCACAAATCAGTTTTATGGTATTCAATATTTTTATTAGCACTGAATCTAATTTCACTTCATAATTAGTGTGTATAAGATATAGAAGAAAAAAATAAGTTAGGAAATAGTAATGTCATCCTTCAAGCAATTTATTATGTAGATGATATTGTGTAATGATTCTTGTGAGCTTTATTAAAAAGTTGATAAGCTTATTTGTAAAGGGCTGATTAAAAAGTCAGAAAACAGTTCTTCACTTTGAAGTCTAAAGGGAGACAGGTCGTAAATTCAGTTTAGAAAACTACTTACTGAATCACTTTTACTTTTACAGAAACAGAAGTGGGTCTGAGGAGTGCTGTATGATATTAGCCAGATTTCAGGTGGGGTCTGGTGAGAAATTATTTTCCCTCGAATGAACAGTATCAGATTAGCTACTTTTCTTTCAAAACTTTAAATAATTGAAATTTGAAAACAAAAAAATATTGAATTTCTACCATTTATAATTTTTTTTTGTCAGTTTTTAACTTCAGTACTCTGTGGCTCTCAGCCCAAAGCCCAGTGGCTCATACTAATGTTATAAACCTTTTAAAATGTGTCCCAATGTATATTTTCATGTTTTAGAAGAGGATCAGTAATTTACTGCAACAGCTGGACACTGTCATTTTTCACAAAAGCTAACCCTGTGTGTTTATGACTATGCTCACCGTAATGAATGGAGCCTGATGGCACAGAGGAATAAAGAACACCAGGCTTGGGATACGTAGACAGTACATGTCAGCAGGGTGGATTCATTTTTAGTTCTGATCTTTTAATGGGACTTGTTGACCATTAGAAAAATATAGAACAGCTCCAGCCTCATCCTTTAAACGGACAGAAGAGGAAGAGCGAGAGGCTGACAGAAAAAAAAAAGAACCTGAACCACAGAGAGGGAAAAGACAGCATGTGACGTAGAAAAGATGGTGAGAGCGAGAGGAGAAGGGAGGAGAGGAGAGAGGAGAGGTGGTGGATGGATTTGGTAAAAGGAGCAGCAACATATACGACTGAGCTGTGCCAACCACCCTGCATCAAAACACAAACGCGCACATACACAGCTGCACGGCTCTAAATATAGTCCTGCTGGAGAGAGACACAGAGGAGGAGAGGAGAGGAGAGGAGGAAGAATCTGGGGAGGAAACAGGAGGGAGGAGAGGGGAGCGGTATAGGGTTAAAAGATGACATCATGCCCTTCCTCCTCCTTCTCCCCCTGCTTCTCTCACATCTCTCCATCACCAGGAACCTCCCTTCTTTTTCTACATTGCTCCCTCCATCTTTCCCTTCCTCTCCTCCACCCATCCACCTCTCCAAGGCTGTTTTTTTTTTCTTTTCTTTTTTTTTAATGAACAAGCACAGATCTAGTTTTTAAATAACAGTTATTCTGTTTGGGGCTGAGTGTGTGACAGAGGGAGACAGAAAGAGAGGAGGACAGCTTCTGTTTTAGCTGCCATCCAAGCCGCCTCTGCACCTCTGTCATTAAGCACACACTGATGCTCAATGCACAGATACAGTGACGCAGAGAGGAAGATGGGGAGGGAGGGGGAAAGGGGAGAAAGAGACAGAAAGCGATAGAGGCAGAAGAAGAGAAAGACAGTTATAAATAGTAGAAGGAGCTACAGCAGCTATCAGAAGTGAGACACCATGCAGAGTAGAAGTCGGGGCAGTATAAATATCACCTTAAGGGGTTTAGGTGACGCACTGTAAGTCCATCTCTAAATAATCTAATCCTCCACATAACACACAATCTATGCACGACATGACAAACAGTCTAGGAAACATGCACAACAGCATGATTGGAAAGAAGAATGAGGAGGGATGTTATCACGTGTGATTGACTGCATCGTCCTCCTGTCGCCCGTCTTCAGATTTTCAAGAAGACTGAAGAGTAAACAGAGAGAACAGGACGAATCATCCCGCTGCTTTAAATTAGAGCAGGAAATTCTTGGAAGCAGTCACTTGGTGATGGTACCGAGAATAGGTAATGAGACTGCCCGGGAATTAGCATAAAACATGTAAATAGAGTTGTATGTTACTGATAATCAAGCCTCTCCCGCTGACAGAAATGGAAAGAAAACAAGCACGTTTTCGGACAGGTTTGTGTTCTCTGCTGAGGATGTTATGTTTTATTCCTCACAGTCGGCCTGTCTGTCTGTCAGCAGGAGATCTCGCCAAATTACAAACAGATTTTTATGACATTTGGTGCACAGATCGGTCTTGGGCCAAGGAAGAATTGATTATATTCTGATACTTATCTGGATATGGAATTGTCTCTGTACTTACAAACATAAGAGAAACAGAGGCTGGATTCCAAACGCTACAGGGTCAGAATCAACTTCACTTACAATGACCGTGATCTCTTTGGGCTCAGTGTCGATGGAAGCTTTTAAGAGCATCTCAACATCTTTCTTTCTAAAAACAAAAAAGAGGATATAATGATAATGAGACAGGCCAAAACATTAATAGTGATTATTGAAAAATCCAGAATTATATCCACTGATGATGTTTTTATGATTATTTTGTGTATAACATCTGCAGGTGACGACCACGGTGTGATTAATGTTGGGGAAGGATTTTGCTTGTGGGAAATAAACAGTGCTTAACATGTGGTTAAAGCTGCACATGTCAATATTTCTATTTTAACAATGCATCAGATGACTATGTGTAATGTGAAAGTTAAACTTTCTATCCTTTCTCAAAGCTTTCAACCGCATCTCATGATCTTCATCAACAAATTGAATTAGGCTCAGTCGTCTTCACGTGTATGGAACGTACGTCATGTGATAACAGGAGGTCACACAGTTTATAAGGAAAGAGACCTAATTTCACTCTGCTGATGAAAACTGTGGGATTTGGCTGAAAGCTTTTTTTTTTTAAAGATAATTTTGTAGAAAGATTATTTTGTGGAAGATAAAGGATACTACAGGATGCCTGCAGGGTCAAAATCATTTACACCTAGAATTACAGGAATTATGTCCTTAGATTCCGTGTTGACAAAAGTCGGTGCAGACTTCTCGTTTTTAAGAACTCGGCATTTATCTTTTTCTTCTGTTTCTGATGCTCCTTATTAAGGAGCTTCACAAAGCGAGAGTCTTATACCAAATTAAGACGTCTACCATGTGAAAAACATAAACGATTGAAGTGAAACTCATTAATGAATAACAATGAAAGTGACAGCTACTTTATCTGAAGACTGCTGGTTAAAAACAGCGCTGCACTGAGATGGCAGTGGATTTCAAAACATGGCAGAAAGTCTTTACACGCGTATTCAGTGCATAGACAGAAAAGTCCACTTCTCTCTGTGACAAAGGCTTGTAAGACAAGGCGAACTCACGGCAAAAGATTAAGTGGCGCGCTAAGCCCATCTTTAAATAATCCACTGTTACTAATTATACACATTTCCAACACACAGCATAATGAACAGAGACCTGCTGGGTGTTACAGGCCATCATTTCTATTGTCTCAAACTTTTTGTCACTTGCTCTACATACAATCAGCTGAATCACTATCAGTAAATAGATTTCCATTAGTATCAACAGAATCAAATGTTTCCTCTCTTGCCTAAAACTCCAGTTTCTCCTTGACCGTAGAATGACTTTCAGGAATTAAAGATATTGAAATTCTCCCCCCCGAAGGCAATATTTGCTGTGTGAAATGTAAACACAAATCGGAGACAGTTAGTAAACAAATACGGGAGACGGTTATCCCAGCTGGAGACATCCTCAACATTTGATTAGCAGCTTTGTACCCCTCACATGCTGAATAATAATCTGTTGGTTTGCTCTACAGCAGCGTATACGTCAGGCACGGACGAGGAAACAAGGAAATGCAATGAATGAAAAAAGAAAAAAAAATCTCACATCTTCCTGTCCTTGATTGAAGCAGAGCATTTTTTATTTTAACTGGTTGTGATTCGTCACGACCTGAACCTGGAAGAACGCTCTGTCCAGCAAAATTCACTTCTGCTCCTATTTTCTGTTTTCAATATTTCATCCCATCTAAAACAAATCTTCCCTCACAATTTCCCTCAAGACCGATTCGCAGCACGTCGCCTCTGCATGTCCAGTATTTGATATTCTCTGTTTACTCAGCTTTGCTCTGCCTCAGAGCCACAAGAGCACATTTAGCAGTAAACATCCACGAAGATGAAACTTGTAGTGATTCAATCAGAGAGCCTGTTCGCCCGAGCTTTAGCATATTTCTTTAAGAATCACCTCTTTCTCCAGTGACACAGCACTGGTCGTGGTTATTGCATCGCTACACCCTCTCCCCAGCAATATCCTCTGCCTTTTCTTTTTTTTTTCTATTATTATTCTTTATCTCTCCTCCTCCCACTGTTCCTCCTCCACCTGTCAGCTTAATGTTCAGTCATTTCCTCTTTCCTCGTCCACTCCATTTCTTTCATCACCCGCCTCCCTTTCTCCCCCTCTCTCCCTCTTAATTGATCTGAGACAGTCATAGAGCAAAAACTACTCCATGCCTTCTGTAACCTAATACCAGGCTCATCCAGCCAGCCAGCCTCTCCCTTACACACACACACACATCCACACACACAAAAACACACTCAGTCATTCAATCTCCCACATACAATCTGTGTGAGAAGGTGACTGTTTTACAGTAAACAGCACATTTCAAACTGAGCCTGCCATACTTTCATTATTATAATGTGGACAAACACACATGCTGGACAAATGGGAATGAAAACACGCAAAGATCAACACGTGAGACAGTTCATGTGAGGTTATGCCACATGTTGGATGGACAATATGTCCTCTGTGACAAATTGCAGCATCGCGGCCTAAGGAAATGAGAGCAATGATATCTAAGCAGGAAAACACAGCTGAAACACATCAGGGCCTCTGTCAGAAACCATATGTCTGCAGTGTTTCACTGATGCAACATAGAGTGCACAACAACAGTTGGTCTTTTGACATCAATATCCACCCATGGTTCAGTTTTAAAGCGTGTTTAGGTACTAATAGCTTCCTCCATTTCAGCTGTACGTTCCCTCAAAGGCCAAGGTGGTTTGCTTTTGGGTCACATTTTAAACCTCGACATGAAAGACTCACACAGATTAATACTGCCCCCGCAAGCAAATCCATTAATTGTGGCTATTCCACTGAGATGAATTAATAAATGCAGATGTGACCAGGTCTGTTACAATAGGTCCTAAAAATTTAACTCTATTCTAATTTATGATGTTGTCTTTAAGATTTTGTAACGTGCATGTCTGACAGCATGTTTTCCTTCTAATCCCTTGTTTGTCAGTGAAAGTGGCCCATTTTTTGGAATACATTATGAAGCGCAGGCAGCAGTGTATTTTTGTTCTCGTGCAGGCAGCACTGGGAGCATTTTAAATGAATTTTCTATTATTCCATAGAAACAGAAGGATTGCAAAAGCATACTTTGATGTGGTAAACAGCATCCAGAGCGCTGATAGTACAATCAGGCAAATGTTGAGGTGCAATACTCTGAGAAAGCCTAGTTGCAAAAAGATTGACGACTTGTTGGTCTGTTATACAGATCATTTCTTATTTTAAAAGGGAATGTGAAAACATACACTGATATTTCACATAACCATTTTATCTTAAATGTGAACATTTAATTGTTCCTGTTATCCCACCGTTCTTCAGCTCACCATCTGTTACCCTGTGCAACGAAGCCGTATTCGCTTACATTGTCTGTAGTGCTTGTCTTATTTCTGCAGGGTGTTTCGTGGCTTTTACAGATGCTTAAACGCTAACGCCAACCAGCAGGATGGGTTTCGTGCAGGTACAGGAGATTTAACACTCTCTAAGCTCACACAACATCCTTTAGGTCCCGACAGAGTTATCTGAAGCAACTTCAGCAGCCCTTTGTAAAGCCACTGCTGCTGGCAGCCATGGATGGAAATGTCAAGAACAGGGAACATCATGCACGGCTATTTGCTTATATGGATTTCTTTTGCATGGTTAAAACAGCAATTAGAAATGGTGGTGCTAGTTTGCACACTGAAGGGTGTTTGCAAAAAACATCTATCTATTAATTACTTGATGGGAGCACTTTCCTATTAATGATTTTTTTTTTGTTGAGCTGTTCTGAACATTCAGCACCCAGATAGACGTGCAGGAGCTGAGCGTGTTGATTCATTTTCAAAACAGCAATTAGGCCTGCTGCTGCTCTGCAGCTCTGCTGCTTTCACATTGGTGTGGGAGATAATAATAAACAACTAGGTATCAATTTTTGATGAGAAGAAATCCAACACCACATTAAGAAACAGCTGTGGTAAAAAAAAAAATTGGACTATTTCAATTTTTTTTGGCCTCATCTGCTGCTGTTTTCCAGATCAGACGGAGAGACTGACAAAATTTAGTTTTTCTTTAAACTAGGACGACAAAACCAGAGCCTCTCGTGACACGCAGTTTACAAGAATAGTTGCAGCATGATCATCTTGTGACTTCCAAATACAGATACATGTTTGCTGATGCACTGTTTGCTAATACCCTTTTCTGTCGTCAAAAACGCAAGTGAGCTTAGCAGAAGTGTTGAGCGGCGGAGGCTGGCAGAATGTGCTGCTGGGCTGAGCTGAGCAGAAAGTCTGTTTTGTGTGTTTTCTCTTTGGGCTCCCGCTGAGGTAACTGCTGCCAGCAGCAATGTTCCTCAAGATAGACCAGAAAATTTCCCATGATCACCCCACATACGTACGTACATGCTTTACACAATCACGAACACACACTCAGGCCTTAATAAATACTTGATGACTACAGTGTTTTCAGTCAGATTTTATCCTCCCTCAGCTCAGAACAGAATCACTGACCCACTGGACAGTAAAACCCTCAAAGGTCAAACCTATTCACAACCAACAGCCTTTATCATGGTAATTTCCTATCTGGATTACATACATGTTCACCAGAAGAGAAGCTGCTTAACTTACAGTGAATGTAGTTACATGTCAGCCAACTCCAGTTCTACTCACAATGACGAGATTTCTATTTATACATACAGTAATGATGCTTCTACTTCTGTGACATTTCTATGGTAATGATGTTTCTACCTGTTGTCATGACATTTACATGTCACGACAACATTTCTACCTCTGGTGATGATATGTCTGTCCTTGCTGATGATGTGTTTTATCCCTCGGCTGGATACTTTTTCACAGACACAGTCACTCTGTGTGGAGTGCATCTGCAACCTGCGTGACTCATACTTACTGTAACTCAAGTCAAAATGCAAGCAGTCAGACGAAGCTGATCATATTCTGAATGCAGTGCATGCTGAGTGCATATGTAACATGCATCAAACATGTGTTTTCACCCAGAGAAGATTCTGATTCATTCTGCATTTGAACACCCAGTGTAGGCATCACAGAGAGAGCAGCGGAGGAAGAAGAGCAAAAGTACACAAAATGAATCCATCTCAAGGTCAAGAGGAAGGAATCAGGTGCTGCCTTGCTTGACTGCAGGATCATCTATTGATAGACAGAGATAGTTGGTTCAATAATCTCGAAAATCCTCCTGTACCATTTGTGCAAATTCTCTTTGGTGTGCTAACAGGGTGTAAATCATGGTCATAAGTTTGTTTATCTGCTGACTTGATGTTGGGCAGGAATGTGACCTTAGCCTGGTTAGCCTGCCAGCAACAGCACAACACCCGTGACCGGGAAGCCTGACTGGTGTCTGTAGCCCCAGGGGAGAGCTTCGCAGCTGGGGAGGAGCGCTGAGCTAACAGCCTGTCCTCTGGTTAGACAGAGAACTGCAGTGTAACCGAAGACACGGAGGAGGACAACGAGGAGAAAGCCAAGGACCAACTTAATAATCCTCTCTGATAAATCTCTTACATGATGGGTTATGAGGCATAATAGAGTTTACATTACTTTGGCAAATTTGTGCAATTATGAAAGAAAAGCTGACAGCTTGGCTGATTTTTTTTTCAACACTACCAAGGCACAATTTCTGCTTCTTTTACAAAACACAACCTCGGTCTCGATCTTGGTCTCAACATTACCTCAAATTTATCTTCAGCCTTCAAAACCTTTTTTGCCTACTTGCAATCTGCTTCTGATTCTCTACTAATGGAAACAGTATGGAGATGATGACAGCCAGTTAGCGCTACTGGGCTCGTTTCCAGAACCATTAACTCCCAGCATCTTTACTGGACACCATCCTCAAGTATTTTAAGTGTATAGAGCCAGGAAAGGGAATGCTTTCACCGTGTCTGAAAACCTTTTTGATACCCATCTGGTGGTTCTGTAACTGTGTGACAGCAGATATTAAATATTTTAATTTGCCTTGGTCCCAGAGAAACACTAGGTCTATCAAGCCCTGGTGCCTCGGTGTGACTTAATCTATTCATATATACATCTATTATGGGGCTCTGACAGGAAAATTTCAGCAGTGCTAACATTAAAGCTCCGTTTTTAACATTTAGATAGTGGGGGGGGGGAAGCCACTTGAAAACCAGTGGCTGCTGATGGTGATAAAACCAGGGATCAGCCTAAATGTGTTTGTAGTTCGATAAATAACACCAATGTCTACTGAAAGGTAGTTTTGGCAAATCACTGAAGGCTAACTGCTTCAGCATCCAAAGAGGCTTTCACTAGAAGGGTGTTGGGTTTTTATGAAATAGACCTTGAAGGGAAAACACACCATAAATTCTGTGTTTTAAACAAGTATATTCATTTTTATAGACACAAACTGTTCACTGCAGCACAGTGAAACCACTTTGAAGTCCAGAACTGGTCCAGGAATGCTGTGACCAGAAAGGGGTGAAATGCCAGTGTGTGTGTGTGTGTGTGCGGGTTTGTGTACATGCATACACACACACACAGACACACACACTGTGGCCCTGTGGCCAAACATGAATACACTGTAAAAGGGATTATAGACACCCTTTATCCTTCACCCTTCATCTGTGGATTAATTGGTTGCCTTGACCATCCCTGCTGCTTTTCTATTGGTCAGTTCAGTGTTCCAGATCAGTTCACAGTTTACTGGAGCATCACATGGATAGTGTAGTCATTTCACCTCAAGACCAACTTATCCCTGTCTGTATTCGCATGTTGCTATAAATATCTATGAACATTTTGTTTACTGACAAAATGCTTAAAATATGTATTATTTATTTCGACCTCAGTGGTTTAGCTGCTGCCTGTTTCTGCTGTGTCTCAGTTCACTGCACATTAATATGCTAACTGAGTGTAGAGACATATTAGCAACAGTGGTTCAGACACCAAGAAAAAAAACACTGCCTGGCTCAGTGACTCTTCAGCAAGTCAGCTGCCTACATCAGTGCACAGGGCGTGAACAAGACTGCAACAGGTGAATGGCGACCACCAGTGCAGTGCTATGACTGCACTGGTGGTCGGCTGAGGATACTGTTGATGGGGGAATAAGATTAGGTAACGGTTGGAAAAACTATACTGAAATAAAACACTGCAGGTGCACTAAGCCTCTGCAAAGGAAGTGACCAATGAACTGACCTGTTTCAAGACCCAAAGCAATTGACTGAAAAAAAATCCTCCCAGCACTCACTGAGTGACATGAAAGGAAAAGTCGCCCTCTGTCACTCTTGCACCAGAAATAAAGTAGAAAAACGTCTGGTTGTTCCAGTTACAAAAGAGTTGTTTCACACACTGCTAGTGACAGATATACAAAGATGAAAGTTTTGACTGCATTGCATTGTGGTCGATCGAGGTTAGGACTCGTATTGTCTCTGTGACGGATTACTGCTGATCATTTTTAAGATTTTATATTAATGTCCGTTGTAGCTGCGCTAAAAAAGAATGTACACCCAAGCTGCTGTTTTTTGAGGTTGGATTTTACACTTACTGCTGTTTACCAGCTCACATCTTTCTCGCTGTTACATGCCATGCCTTTCTGTGTCTGTTTCATATTTCAGCCTGTACACTGCGAGCCAGAATGAAGCTTTACTCTGAGCATAAAACGAAAGAGATGTGCCATTGTTAACAGGAGGAGCAGTTCAAATTAACAATGGGAATGTGATTCCCTGGAGGGCAAAACACCCACAAGTCTGTCTACACTTGGCCTACATACTGCCCGTTACAGACTTTCCCACACCAGGCTTTTCTCCTGCGCTGGTGCTGCAGGATCTTACTATCAGTTCCTCCTGGGGATTCAGAAACAGTGCCGCAGCGGTGCAGCAGCCATGTGATAACTGGGACTTCTGTCTATGAAGGCTACAGCACGTATGCACAGACGAGTCTGAACCGAAAGGCGCTGTAAAGACACAATGAAAACCCTCCATCATCATCATGCTGCACACACTCTAGGTTCACGTAGCTCAGAGGAAGTCAGAGCCGGGGAGATGTAGTGTAAAAACACACACAGGCGCACGCACAGCATATCATCTCTGAAGGCAGAAAGGTCTCGTCAACATTGTGGGTTAATGGGAAGCGATTGCAGGATACATGAAAAGAGTAACCTTATAAAGAGGGGTCAGAGGCATATGAGAGGACATACAATGTGCCCTTGTACTGCACACGTGGGTTAAATAGACAGGAAAAGAAGATACATAAGGTGAGGAAGAGGTGCAGATCTGGAACGTAGAAGCAGAAAATATAGAAAATCAAAGGAGCATGAAGGAATATGTCGCGTTGGCTGTGAATATTGATTTGGACATTTCTGACGTGTCACTGGCTGAAGACAAAGTCTAGCATGAAATCATCTTTTTGAGTTTCAAGCGACTTTAACTTTTTTGTAAACAGAGACAAGTGGCAGTTATATGAGGGTGGCCAATGCTAACACTCAGTGTAACAGTAGCACATGCATAGAAGAGCCACAGTGTCAGTGAACGGACTCAGAAATGTCAGCTACACAACAGCATCAAGCTTTCATCTGTTTTGTTCCGGAAAATTGCTCAAAAGGACCCAAAGCCTAAGCAGCAAATCCTCACATCTGAGAAGCTGAATCCAGAAAATTTTTGGCATTTCTGCTTAATAAATTGCCCTAAATCTATTTCTAAAATTGCTTTCAATTTTCTGTTCTAAATAAAAAGAAAAAAATATACGAATATAATATTTTCTTCTGATTGTCCACTTTCTCTAACAGCATCACACCCCACCCTACCCCACCCAGGCCTGTCTGCAGGTTGAGCAGGTAGGAAATGCAGATGGGACCATCTGCATTTGCGAAAGAACGTCAACAAGTCCCACATCATTGCATGCTTTCATTCTCAGACAACAACAGACCCGCAAATGGTGCAGCTCTGACTAGCTTCATGGGGATGTCATGCCTTCCTTCCAAAGCCACAATTGCTAAAATATGTCTTTATTATTTCACGTATTTTTGACTCAGATTTTATTTAACTACTTCATTTATAAGCATTCTCCACAACCTGAGCCCTATCAAGGGAAAGGCCTCCTAATAATGGGATGATGGTTCTCCTAGTTCCTCATCCACCAGTCAAGGAGACAAGCAGATGTTTGATGGCATTGTGTTTTAATGAGTGTGTAATTAAGTGGTCACTGCCAAGCTCAGTGACTCTGAATACATGAATCTGAACTTGAACCTTAGGACAAACCAATTCCTAGTTTCTGTGTAAAGCACAAAATCATAATCAACTAGATTACAACACAAAACTATACTTTTTTTAAAACCTGCACTTTGAAATGATGCAAAAAAGACCTGAAGGGATTCAAATAATCGGTTAGTTGAGGGACAGGAAGTTTATACGAAACCATTTTGATATTTGATGAACTGTTTGAGTCATTTTTCAAACAAAAATGCCATAAATTCATTTCTTTCATCTTCTTCGATGCAGGGATTTGCTTCCTTTCCTTAAATCATTATAAACTGAATATCTTAACATGGATATTAAAACAAGACATCTGAGGACATTGCCTTGGATTGTGGGAAACTAAGATGGACATTATCCACAGATTTCTGCCAATTCATCCCAATTAATCTAGAAAACGATTAGTAGATTATTCAATAGTGAACACATCTGTTATTCCCTGTGCACAACATTCCAGGCCTTATAAAAGTCCAAAACCAGACCGGTTCCTATCAGTCCAATAAATCAAAGAAAATGCTATCACCTCTGTGAGATAGCAGGAGGACAGAGAGGACAGTATCAGTGGACATCTAACAATAGAAAAAACAATACACCAATAGATCTCCACGTGACTGATCAATGAGTATATTATGTAAAGTAAGGCCATGGTTTTCACTTTATTATAGAAGTGTTGTCGAATAAAATGGAAAACAGTGAGTTTACGGTGACCTCAATGGACTTTTCCCCTCTACGTGTTGTGTGGATGGCTGCTACTGTAATCCAGTGTCTCACCTTTGAGGAGGGGCAGCGGGGTGAGCTCCACCTGGGAGCTCTGGTAGCGGAACTGGGACGAGCTGTGGGACCTCCTCTGCCGGGCTCTGCGCATGGACCTGCGCGGGAAGCCGTCCACCTTCTCCGCGGACGGCACCGAGAAGCTGGTGGTCGGCGAGGACGGCGAGGACGGGGGCAGCTTTGTCGTCTCCATGATGGCTGTAGATGGAGGTGGTGATGCGGCGGAGGTGTTGGTGGTGTTGATGAAGGTGGCGGTGCGTGCGCGCCTTTGCGCGTATGCGTGCGTAAAGAGGCGTTTAAGAGGATGTATGGGTGAATGGAGGACAGGATGGAGGAGTGGGTGGCTTTCTGAATCACAGATGGATTATCAGTTGATCAGAACGAATAGAAGCTCCAGGGGTGGAGGTGGAGGAGGAAGAAGAGGACGAGGGCGGGAAGGAGGGAGGAGGAGAGGGGTGAGAGATAAAGGAGAGGGGGAGCGGGATGGGGGGGAGAAAGGTGCAGAGGCGGAGGAGAGGTGAGGAGAAATATTTTCCGGATGTCCAGTCCCGTGCTGCGCGCCTCGATGTCTCTATCAGAGCCGGCCTGGAAATGGCAGCAGCAGCAGCATCAGCATCATCCCCCGATTCTTCTGTTTTTTCACGCACAGATGAAAAATCGCTCTTGTATCATCCCCGTGGAGGAGTAGCCTGTTACAGCTACCAGATGATGCTCAGACAGGCGCGTCTCCTCACACACACATACACACGCGCACACATAAACACGCGCGCACACACACGCAAGCCTCTCTGCTGCTGCTGTACTGGCGTCACACACCGACTAAGTCATCGGCCTAAATCAGGATATTTATTTCTATAACTGATCATACAGCTGAGCTCCTTGTGTCAAGAGAAATCACTGCACCGATTAAGCTCTTCCTGTTTATCCACATCAAAAACAAACAAACAAACGGACTCCAGGTCAGTTTATAGCTTAATCTCCTCGATGATGCTCCTTATCAATAAAATCAGTGATCGGTCCTGGCGGTGGATGATGATATCATAAAATCGTCAATCTGGGCCCACCTCGGCTGCCGCATCACTGTTGTCCTTCTCGCTCGTTTTTAACGGATCCTCTTCCCACCGTTAAAACGGCCGCACCTGCTTATGATTACTAATATTAATATTTTTCTTTTTTCTCTCAGAGGTTGATAATGTGGTTTATACCCGTCCACACAGCCTCCTCCTCCTCCTCCTCTTGCCGTCCTCCAACCGTATCAGGGCGGGGAAACAAACGGTCCCTCACCGCGCCGACATGTGCAGGTCCTCCGCCAGCGGCCGATGCAACACCGAGCCCCGCTGCTCGGCTCCGTCTCTACCTCCGCGGTGAGAACAAGAAATAAGAAAGAAAAAAAGAAACGGAAGGAGCCGCTCCTCCTCGCAGCAGCAGCCCGGAGCGGAAAGACTGAAGGCCTGTGTTATACAATAGCACCTCGTCTATGTCTGTCAGACTGACGCGTTTTGCTCCTGTCCCCCTTCTCGGTTCCCGTTATCCGGTCGTCCTACGGCTCCTCGGAGAGCTGCGTCAAGGCGCACGGAGCACATGGGAAATGAGGCATCCCTGCTTTCAAAATAAAATAAGGGCTAGAGGAAAATAAAAAGTGCTATCGTTCAGAGAAACTCCAATATTAACAGTGTAAAAACAGCTGAAGCTGTAAAGGTCTTAGATCAGATTTTGCTGGCCCACATGCCCCCCCTTGAAACCAGACTCAAGATGAGGTAGTAAGACTCATGTAAAGGTTGTTATCACAGCAGTTGATATTTTGCTCATACATTCCCAACTAAAGTTACAGTTAATGAAATGAACCAGTTGCTGCAGTGAGTCTAGGGCTGGAGATCACTGAGACAGCGGCCCAGTTAACCCAGTTGGTAATCCAGCACTGAATGGACCTAATTAAAAAGAATTAAATAAAACAGAAGAGGATGTCGAACATTTGCCTGTAAGCCTGAATCAAAGAGATGATCTTACTCATTGAGACTCATTCATGCTATTTTACAAATTGCAACTCTGGTGATTTTCCACCAACAGGAATGGATTTTCTCTGTAATTCCTCTGACCTCTTTGAGTATAAGCTTAAAGTTTCCCTGAATAGATTGGTAAACATTGTCTGACAGTGCGATGCTTACAGACTTAACAAGATTTCCTGAGAACTGAGTGAAAACACTCATGTTTCTGAAGTGAGGTGCTGGCTTGCAGGTGGACGTAATGAATACGATCTCTAGAATTCAAAATGAAAAGACTGCACATGTGTTACAAGTGTGCAGCTGTGACCCCTTGCCTATGCAGAAAAGGACAAGTCAAGACAGACATTTGCTTCAGGTCATCCACCAGGGCCTAGTGGACATCAGTGGGCACTGGAGAAAAATCAAGGAGGCTGTTTCAAGTCCTTCTAAATAACAGAGTTGCTACACTTTGTCATGCGTTCCTTTTCCATTGAAGAAATTATACAAGGCAGAGCGATTGAAATGGGTTTTATTTTGAAACCGCTGAACGGATGCCCTCTTATCTCAGCCCGTCTGACTTGAAAGGGTTTCTCAGCCTAAAGGTGGTGCAAGGAGAGGGAGGAATGAGGCTCCTCACTGCGGATGACGCTATAGGATGGATGGATTTATTTATTTATTTGCCTTTATTTATGTGGCCTGGCCGTGCTTCTTAAAACCCGGTTCGTTTTTAAACAGATGCGTCATTAGTGTCTCGCCCCCCCCGGCTCTGGCTGCATCACCTCTGTCCAACCTCTGGCTGCTGTTTCATCCCGTTATGAAATATTCGCTGCTGTGCTCCGGCCGCGCGCCGCTTTGACGCTCATCAGTGTTTCTGTCTGACTCCCCCTCCTCCCCCCCCTTTCCCCCCATTTTCCTCGCTTCCTATTTGAGGTGAGCGCATGTGTGTGTGTGTGTTGTTTGTGCGTGTACGACGGTTGTAGTTGGCTTTGAGGATCTCATCCATTGTTCTTGCCTTCACTAAGCCACTTGCTCTCTTCGTCTCTCTCTCTCTCTCTCTCTCTCTCTCACACACACACACACACACACACACACACACACACACACACACACACAAGCGCAATTTTCCACGCGCTTTCATCTCCCTCTCAAAGTCACACCTTGGCTGGCAGTGAATGTGTTTTGCTGGTGTGTTTGCGCTGCCAGCCATGGACCCTGCTCTCACCGTAAACACACTCCAGCCTTAATGGTCAAACATGCAGCGCAGGAGCGTGCGTAAAACCGTGCGCCCGCGCCCCATTCTCCTCCTCCTGTACTCCTGCTCCTCCTCTGTGTTGTGTCGCAGGTGAGCTCAGCCGGTTGCTTTCTGGGAAAAACACCGGAGGGGGAGGGGGAGCAAGGAGGGGGCTCAGCACTGTGGTAAGAAGCAGTTAATGGTTGGTAGTGCAGACACCAGAGGGGCGCTGCTGGTCTGAGTTGTTTTTTGTTGTTTTTTGTTTTTTTTTTCAGGCAGGAATCTAGAAACGCTCGGGTTAACAGCGCTCTATTATTGTGTTGTATTCTGTAACAAATCTGGGCTCTTCAGTCAGAAATCCTCCCAAGTCCAAATTCAATTTGGTAACATTTGACTAAATTCTCATAGCAAACGGTAAAATCTATTATCCCTGCGATATAACTCTAAGGCCCAGCAGTGTTTTGAGCTAAATGCAATCATGCTGATTTTACAGATATAATGTTTACCTTGTTCCCCATCTGAGGTTTGCATGTTCACTGCGAACATGAGATATGCTGATTAGCGCAAAGTACAGCTGAGGCTGATGGGAAGGTCAGAAGTTTATCAGGTATTTGGTCATAATTCAAAGTACTCAGCAAATTCAAATATTGACCTGATGATGGAGCAAGAGGAAAAGTCAGGAGATCGCCAAAGTTATTACAGTTCTTCCTGAAGGAAGAGACTGAAGCCACTACTTTAACTGTAGCATTGGACTACTGAATATTATATAAGAACAGCCTAAATATATTACAAACAGAACAGAATTGTAAATTGAACAAAAGTGGAAAAAAAACAATATTTGTAATGAATTTTTTATTGCAATCATTATTATATCTTAAATATATTAATCTAATGCACGATAAAGACAAGATAAATCCTAAACTTTAGATATACAGTATATAAAGCAGAATAATTACATGAATCATCATCTGAAAAACCAAAATCGTCATTGTGATACAATTACAATGCATAAGCAGCTACAAATAGTAAGAAATTACAGTCTGTTTCCTCATAGCAGTAGTTCCTTTAACAGATTTCAGCAGCCTATTGGCCTCTCAGTGTCAGGTTACAGGGAGGGGTCACAAGGAAAAGTTCACTTCTCTCTCTCATTTGATCAATTATACAACAGACTCTCAGGGATGAGGATTTCAGTGGGTCACCACATCTGTGTCTCACTCCTCTTCGTCATCATCAAGCATAATGAAGCCGTCCCTGACAACCTCCTCACCTCACGCTGCTGTTTACTGTACTGTTCCTCCCGCAGACGAGTGAGGGCCTCCCATCAGTGCACTGCATGCGAAAACAGCTCTGTTTGTAAAACAGACTGGTAAAGCTTATGTTTTAGAACATTATTACAAGCTCTTCCAAAAAATATGCAATCTTTTACTTACATTTGGGCTGGACTTAAATCAGGGTCTTGTCTTGTGAAGTCATGGCTGAATCTAATGATGGTTGGGGGGGGGTCAGCTCAAATCAGTTTGAGAACATGCACTTCAGCACCAGTAGATTAGACAGATAAATAACACAGCTACCAAAACTATATATATTTTTTAAAAAAAGATCAGCAAATCAACTTTTCTTGGATTCAAATATTGAAAGCCATGATAAAGAAATTATCACTAGCAGCAAAGTATGTTTGACTGTGTGGGGAGAGTGTGTCTTTGATTTTCAACAAGGTTAAAAAATTTGAAAAAGTTTTCCTCACGTTAAATCGTGACGACCGTAACATGCATCCAGTAAACAGGATGTGGCCAGCTTTGACACTGCCTTGTGCTCAGACTGCAGCTCCAGGGAAAGGTGGAACTTTCTCCAAATGGCATTTCCATGAAGTCGTGGGGAAGTGATCGCTCCACCCTTTTTCAAAATAGAAGTTAATGTATCTAAGGCTGAGTCGCATGTTCAGGAAAGGACGATGCATACCTTTGATTTTGGCTTATTCAAAATTGTGAAAAAGTTTCCTCTTTCTTGTGAAAGAGTTTTTAGCAGCTGCAGGAAAGCCAGGCTTTACAGAACTGTTGGCGTTCTTTGCTGTTGTGAAAGAGAAACTCCACTGACTTCAGACATGAATGTCCATTTATTCATCTTGGGGAGTATTACTCAGCTTGTGGAAACAGCTGTATAAGGTCTTCTGTGGTGAGCTCAGCTTGGACGAGTCTGAGAAAATTACCCTGATGATGTGACAGCGATGTCTTCAGAATTTTCTCAGCCTGAGCTTCGAGGATTCAAATCTAAAAAATAAAGTGAGAGTCCAGCAAAACATTCTACTGGTTGCATGATGGGAAATGTAGGATCCGGCGTTTAACCTATAGTAGGAGCTAAACGTCAGGATATCTTGGTCTCTGTTGCTTCGGGTTTGGCCATTCTTCTGTCTCTTAAACCTATGGAAGTGCAACACTAAATCCCTGGAGTTTCCCTTTAAGAAGATGAACGAAGCTGAGTATGAGCAACAGTCCAGGCACTTATTTGGCCCTTGATTCATTTTTCGATGCCAGCTTTCCATGAGTGAGCGCCCACTGGATACCCGATGTGAAAATCTGTGTGCAAAACGTAGTTAGTCTGCTTCATATTCTCACTCCCAATGAGCTAAACAGCAGTTCTTTTTGGAAGAGCACTGAGACCTAAATCATTAATTAAACAGCTCAAAAGATATAAATTAAATGTCCATTTTGACAAAGGGACGCTTGTCTTATATGTGGCATGTAGTGCTACTGATTGCTAGTCCCACTTAGGATCCAATCGTTGCCCTCCAGGAGCTCAGAAAGGGAAAGGTCACTTGAGGGATCACCCAACAGTGGCAGTGAGGGTGGATGTTGACCAATAAGTCCATCAGAGCTGGTGGAGGTAGTCTGAGAGGTATTGAGAGGACTCGGGACGGTGAGGAGGGAGAGCAGAGATGATGGTTTGGGTGTAACTCGATGTCCGTAACTTGGTTTTAGAGCAAAGGTAGGGGCAGGAGACGGCTCCAAGTTTGTCTGAGGTGAATCTCTAAGGTTCTGAGGAGCAGGATCTTGAAGAGCTGATGGTAAAATAGTACACATGAGACTTGATCTTCCACTGTAGTGATCGGCATGAAGCTGGGGCACCCTCATGGGACAACCTTGTGCTACTAGACCTTCATTTTCTCCTGTTAAATGGGAGTATGGGGGGACCACATTAGATGAAACAGATGCAAAAGAGGTTTGTCTCATTAAGAACACGTCCACTGTTCCAGAGTGGAGAGCAGAGAAAGATGCATTTGCTGACACAGGAGAGGTTTCATGGATGTTGTCTTGCCCAGACTGAGGCTGAGCGACTGTGGTGACGCCGCTGGAGGGAACAGGGGTTGAAATGGGACTGGTGCAGATGGGCATAACATTTGTCGGCCTTGACGTGATTGGATTGTAGCGTGATTCACTGAACAAAGAGTGAGGAGCTGCATGAGTAGAAAACAATACTGAACAAGGAACAGTCACGGGGCTGGAGGAGGAGGCACTGATGAGTTCAGCAGAGGAGCCAGAAGACGAGGCTAATGTAGCTGTTGGAGCTGAAGCTGGAAGATGAGTATTTTCAACACAGTCAAGGGTTTTCAGACCCAAGCTGG